>NW_025334041.1:92456756-93656756 GCF_019186645.2 Phyllostomus hastatus
CCATAAAATACAAATATCATTTTGCACTGACAAATCATTTGGTATTAAATTCTAAAGACATGTAGAACTGATGGCTTGATTAGCTCTTGAGGCGCAATTGAAGGAGCTGTCTCCCAGATTCTTCATTTGGAGGAACACTTTGATCTTTGTTCAAGTCAATTCATGAACATCAACTGACAACACTGCATGAAACACCCCGATGGTTAGGCCCAAACTCCAAGCAAACTATTTGGTTTCATTAAGGGCTTCCAGAGAAAGTGACCAACACAATCCTTTTAGAAGTCATCAGGCAAGTGACTCTAAATTCTAATGTGCACAATGTATCACAGAGGGCTAATATACATATAAGCAATTAGCCTGGCATGGTAATACTTATCTACTTTGTGACAAAAAAGAAAGTCACATTTCAATTTCACTCTCATTAAAGTTGTATTTCTCATTTCACTCACATTGCAAGGCTCTTTTGTAATACTGAAACATATATAGAAGCAACAAAGACTAATAATTTAACATTTTTTAAAAATCAAAATAGTTGCAAATATTTTAAATATACAGAGAAAATAACTTGCTGAGGATTTCAAAAATTAGAGTAAGATTTTAGGAGATTAATTAGAGAGCTTTCTTTTCTACAGCTAATTTTTAAAAATGCAGTTTAACCTCCTTTTGCGAAGGGGACTATTTCAAAGGGACGATTTTTGCACCACCCCTGTCAAAGAAGGTCAGAAACGCTCAAGTATGAAGTCACTGCACTACTATGGCACAAATAGTTTCTGCGGCTAAAATCAAACAAAGACCAATTAAACTAATCATAACGTTCCAGTGAACACAAGGAAGCTCACCTGGTATTTCTGGACTTCTTCCTTGAATTTTCAAATCTACTCAGTTCTTGGTATTATAATTACCTTGACCAAAATACTGTGAAATTACTGCTCTGATCTACTAATGGCTGCAAAAATCAAGTCGTTGTGGTTTCATGCCAAGGGGCCATAGCAAGGTGGCACAATGATTTCTGACACAGAAGACAACTTCTAAAAACTCAAAAGGGAAAATTAACGGGATGTGGTTTACATTGCCAAAGACTGTTCATTAATTACCAATTTAATCACTGCTGGAGGCATGACATTACAAAAATCTGACTGAAAGTTCTAATAGATTATGAAGACCACCTAAGAAGAATGACCAAGAAATGTACAAAACAATTAATACTGTTTTGCTGCTATCAAAGACACTCAGATTATTTTATTTTACATCAAGTGAAGCAAAAGAATTAGTAGCTTCACAGTGCTACCACTAGGAACTGTAAATACAATGGCACACAATTAGTAATGCACATGTGACTTTTCGTTGAAGGCATATATCCTTGGGAAAGCCAGAACATGATAAGGAGAACAAAAGCAACATTAAAAAATGAAACGAATAAAGATTTAAACTCTACCCTTGCGCATGCTGAGCAATAACAGAACAGGAAATACAAATACAGCTCTTAGTAATGGTGATATTACCCTGGAATGCTCAGCACTGCGCTGAACAGCTCTATGAAATATGCATACAGCCATTAATAGTCTCATAAAAGGAGTGCTCCTGATGCTAAGACACCTAGCCCTAGCTCCATGCATTCATGGCAATCTCAAATAACTAAGACTTTTGAGGCTAGGGGTTTGTGGCCACATAATAGAAAAGATGCTTGAGGTTTTTTTTCTCCTAACAATGCTAGTGTTTTGTGTGACTTTGAAGATATGCTAGCAAGCTAACAATATGTTTTCTAAGAAGTCTAGTAGCCATTGTTAGGACAGCAGACTTCAAGTCAACTTAAATTTAGACATAATAGATAAACTATTATTTAAATCATAGTGAATAAAATCCACTGCCTTGTACAGAGGCATTTATGCCGAGCATAGAAATACACTGGCATTCTTCTAGAAAATGCAACTATAAAAAAGATCAGCTATACATGTAAAGTGTCTTACTGGTCTGAAACGGATTATGTACATTAAATCTTCTGTCATTGTATTGGAGTAAAAAATAAGAAATATATTTTCATCTTAGTGCCCTGGGTATAGATATTTCAGCTCATATAGAGAATAAAACTTTTTAAGACAAAATGTCACTCAAAATTTTAGATTTCTTTTTATAATACCTGATGTTCTTTTGAACTTACAAATACAAAGTTAACCTACTTCTTCCTAGTAGTAGAATTGAAAATATGTGTAATTAGAAAAAACAAAAATTTTAGTTTCATTCTTAGAGGCTAGTCATTTATATAGAACACAGTCATTATTCATAAACATATAAGTATAATCTTACATCATATACATTTTTATGATGAAACATATGTAGGACACATATATTTGTGAAAACTATGGGAAAGGTTCTATCTATCACGGATTACCAAAATGACGTTTAGTGTTTTTTACCAATTGGACAGTAACTGCCTCTTTTATTATTTGGAATAGATCTAGTGATTTTACCTAAAGCTGCTACGATTATCAACATGACAGACTAGTCCCATTTAAATCAATATTTTCCAATTAACATCTAAAGTACAAGGTTGATGTCCCACCCCTTCATACCAACAAAATACCTGTTAAAGGTTTAATTTGCAAAAGAGAAGCATCATTCTCTTGGTTCTTACCAAATAAACCATTTGGATTTATTACCAAAGACCAATGAAAAAAGTCACTGTATTTGCAAATTCCCACATAGACAGTATTCTTTAGAGGATTCAAATATTCTTGCAAATCTTTGAAGATAGATACTGAGAACCTTCCAGGACTTTCTGCTAACTTGCACTTTAATCCTGCTAAGTGAGAATGGGCTCCTATGTGAACTGACTCGAATGGGTCACTCACTATGCTTGTAGATTAAACATTGGGCAAAAAACTTCAGGTCTGTTTTATAACAACAATGCAATTCATTTCTGATCTTTCTTGTAAAAAAGTCTCCAGGTGTCTAAAACCTATGTGCAAACCATGTTCTTATGCTACAAAATTTAAAGTTGAAAAAAAAACTGAAAATATTTATAAATTCATTGATTGCTAAGTGATTAGATTAATTACACTGAAAAAACCCCCAATTCTCTTTTCAGACTTTCTATTTATAAAACAAATTTCACACTTTCTTGAAAACATCAAAGTAATAATTAAATTTATATGGCATCATTTTTCTGATAGGTTCAAAATACCTCATAAATATCTTAACAATTCCAAGGACAGTGGGTAACAAGATTGTCATCCCTTATTCTTAGATATTAAACTTTAGCATATCAAATGCAAACATCTCTTTCAGCTACCTATGCAATTATATGAGCATAATTAAATGTAAAGGTGATTTATTTCAAGTATTTTTTTTAAATTATATACTAATATAAAGTAATAAGCAAATAAGTCTGAAATACACTAGCCTCTTAAATTCTATTTGTGCATTTCTTGGGGAAAAAGTGTTTGTGGGAATTGAGTAATGAAGAAAAATAATAAAAGGACATACTTTCTTGAAAAACGCCATTATATTTTTCTTAGAGTTTGTGTTTATATTGTATAATCAAGGACGCTCCTTTGGATTATATAATGGCTAGACTGTTGAAGCTGACAAACTTCTGAGTTGTACTCTGAAATAAGTTATTTAAGTACATGTGGAAAGCCATGAACAAAATATCACATCTAAAATTTACATTAGTAAAATGTAACATGAAAATCTTCATAGAACAATAGAAATGGGAAGCAAGAAATATAAAATAAATTCAAAGCAACAAAATCTGTCTCCTATAGAAAAATAATTTCAGGAAACACCTGAAACAGGTTAAATGAACACCTACAGACACAGAGATACTAATGAATCACTAAACTACTTTCCCTAAAAAAGATAAATGCAGTATATCCTTGCAGCAAGATCTCATTAAAATGTGCAATGACAGGTGACAAAAATTAAGAAAATAAAAAGGTTTACAGTATCTGTGTTTGTAAATTTCCTTTTAAGAGAAATTACAGTTCAAATCTTTCCTGAGGATAACTTGAGTCTGTACATAAGGATTCACAAGGCAAAATTACTAAGGGTTGTTTTCAGGGTCTTAGAAACTGTTTTCCTAGCCTTCCAGCTTAAAGCTATCTTGATTTATATAAGAGGGAAGTTTTTGGAGACTGGTGTGATTGAAGGCAGAATTGAGAGCTGAGGTCCCAGAACACGGGAAAACCAGGTGTATCTAAGGATATGGTGTGCACACATCCTAACAACACAGAACGGTATCACAATGTAGAATTCAAGAACAGGAAGACAAGGATTACACAAGGAACCTTAAATCCCAAAGTGTCAAATGTTATTTCTGTAACTGACTCAAGAAAAAGAGAGGGACACTAACTTCCTGTGCCTAATGATAATTAATTCAGCTTTGAAGACCTTCAGAGAGATTTTTTTTCCTGTTTACAAACCTTTACTACCAAGAAACTCCTTATAGCAACCCAAAATTTTCATATTTAAGCTCATTTTTAAAATGTTTACTCATTAATTTTAAAGAGAGAAGATGGGGAGGGGGAGAGAGAGAAAGAAACATTGATTTGTTACTTTATTCATTTATGCATTCATTGGTTGATTCTTGTATGTGCCTTGACCAGGGATTGAACCCACAACCTTGGCATATCAGGACGTCATTCTAACTAACTTAGCTATTTGACCAGGGCTAAGCTAATGTTTTTAAGTTGACACTCAGGAGATATGAAAAATAGCCTGCCACTGTTCCCTCCACTTATTCACTGAACAAACATTTACTTAATACTTGGTGCTGTGGATACTTCTGGGTATTCAGCTCATAGTTGAGTGGGAGAAAGAGGTGTATAATTAGATTATTATACCGGATAAATGTGATAGTTGATATGTGTACAACATATTAAAAAAAGATACAGGAAGGAGAATTTACTGCTAGGAGCCATGACATAGTTGCTCATAGAAAAAGTGATATTTCAGTGGAAACTAACAAGGGAAGAAGGGCATTTCAGGGAAAGAACAGCATACCTGACACAGGAACAAAACAGCATGTCACATTGCCTCTGCAAGCAATTTACAGAGTGGGACTGCAGAGTGAAAAGTAAGAGATGTGAGAGATGATGTTGGAAGGAGGGGAAACAGGAGAGGATTTACCATACTCTTGCATGATTCTACACTGAGATAATAATTCTCGTGGGTAAGCAGGAGCTGCCAAAAAGATTTTGAGCCTTCATATACTCAAATTAGTACTTAAACAATTTCCCAGTTTTCTCCTCTTTATATTGTATAAGCCTATCTTTCCTTAAAAGATTTTTTTCAATCCTTTAACACTTCTCAAAATCCTCTAAGTTCTCACTCTCTCTCAGCCCAGAACCAGGTACAAAAGTCTCAATAAAAGGTAACCTATACTGAATACACAGATATATTCCATGCACTAGATACAACATCAATGAGTAAAAAGCTCTATTCATTCTTCTTGGTACTCATCAGGTCCTAAATCAGTGGTCTCTTAAGAGTAAGTAACAGTAAGCTCTTCAGTCAACTCTTGTCTCACTTATTCAAGGCTTGAGGTCGCTGCTGGGTACCAACTTTTAAAGCTCATTGTAATTCTGAAACTAAGAATACAAAAAGCAGTTGGGTAGTAGCAGGCATATCTCTAACCACAAGTAACTCTCTTCTCTACCACAGCATACCTTATGAAGGAAGGGCAAGAGAATTTACAATAAATTTAAAAATAAAAGCATGATATATTAAGGAACAGATTAAAGAACATAAGCAAGTGAAAATAGCAGCAAGCACTTCACTAAATTAGATACCAGTTCTCTCTCTCTCTCTCTTTTTTTTTTGAGTTAGACCTGCTTTTTATTTCCCAGAAGTCTTTTGATCTCTCCAGAGAGAAAGGCATTCTGACACTGAAGTGGGGGTGGCATTAGTCATGGTTCCCTTACCCCCTTCATTATGGACACCTATTAATTTGAATGTCACACAGGAAGAAAAAAAATGTTTGGCCTCCATTTTAAAAATGGAAAAATAGTTTTAAAGAAATTAAGTAATTTCCAATTTTAGTATCACGTAACTCTCATTCAATTACTCCAGCGATCCTTTCTCTTTTGTCAGCCAAGGTAGTCATACTACTTTTCAAATATATGGACAGTACTGCTAAATAATCCCAACTGGTATGTATGAGAGAGCTACCTAGAAATGGTAAAGAAAATGATCAAATTAAGAAAACTACTGTGTTACTGAGAAAGATATAACCTAATATCAAGTTACCTACTAAACTAAAAATCTGACAAGCAATGGTAAGGTCTAACTTCTGTATTTGTGAAACTGGACTTATCTGACATTTTACATTCTCCTTCAATCACTTCAATATTAGATAGAAGCCACACAAAGTATCAAGTGTCAAAACTAAAGCAACAGTTCTAGAATGTATTAGTTCATGAAACTGATGTTCTTCACAACATATCTATATAGGGCTTGACCTATCTATACAATAAGCAATAGTAGAATGTGCAAGAAAGAGCTTTTAAGTTGAGCTTAAACTGTAACTAAGAAGAGGTTACAACAATATCTCCCATGCCACCTGCTCTTACAATGTGACTTCGACACTCCTCCCATTGAGTGATGCAAGTCCATGTCTTCTTAAGCCTGGGTGGAGCTTTGTGTTTGCTTGGGCCAACAGCAGGACAAGAGTGATGCTACAGACTTTTAAAGCTGGATCGTAAGAAAGCCATGCACATTTACCTTACCCTCTTGGGACACTTGCTCTTAAATCCAGCCACCTTGCTATAAGGAAGCACAAACTAGTTCAAGTGGAAGAGACCACATGGAAAGGTTACATGCTGGTTTCCCAACAGCAGTCTAACAGACATCCTAGCTGAAAACCAGCCCCAGACATTGTGGAACAGAAATAAACCATTCCTAGTGTCCTATCTGAATGCCTAACTCATTGAATCCATGACCATAATAAAATGGTTGTTTTGTGCTAATAAGGTTTAAAATGGTTTTTTTTTTTATGTGGCAAAAGATAACCTGAAAGAGAAGGGCAGGCAGAACATTTTTGGGACTGTATAAAGCATAATTTTTTAAGCAATAGGGTACAACTTTGGGTAAGTGGGAAACAAATACAACCAAGTGACCACTCTGGCATGTCACTAGCTAGTTATACAACATGGAGCTGCTCTCTGGGGCAAACAACTGTAACAGCTAACACAACTGTAACTAGCCCAGGTCACATCAGTGACATTCAAAGGAACCATGAGATACTTTGTGAGATACCATGATTACTATTGATCACTGTTAGTCATTGGCAATTTTATGCCTTAATGTGAACAGGACTGCTATTTAATCTGCCATTTATCTCACATCTAGGCACAAACTAGTATTATCAACTATAAAAGGAGAGTTTTTTCCCTAGGTCTCTCTCCTTAAGACACACACACACACACACACACACACACACACACACACCCCCTTAAGAGATATTCCAAGACAACACTAGTTTAAATGGTCAAATTTGCTTGGGTACACTAAAAAAAATCAGTAAACATATCTTTTTTTGTTACCAAAAATTTCCCTACTATAAAATACTTAACATGTCATATTTTTGAAACAGAAAAAAACAGAGGGGAAAATCTTTTAATAAGTCATTTGTTATACTATCTCTTAGGGATAAATACTGTTAATATTTTCATGGTTTTTCTTCCTGTCCTTTTCAATGCACATGTGAAAACATAGAATCTATTATTTCAAAATGGAGTTCATATGTTGTATACTATTCTATATCTTGTTTCATACACAATAACACTGTAAGTATTGTCCTATGTTTTCTCAATATTCTTTTTTTAAAAAAAATTTATTTATTTATTTTTAGAGAGAGGGGAAGGGAAGGAGAAAGAGAAGGAGAGAAACATCAATGTGTGGTTGCCTCTCACATGCTCCCTACTGGGGGGCACAACTTAGCTCACAATCCAGGCACGTGCCCTGACTGGGAATCCAGCCAGCGACCCTTTTGTTTGCAGTCCGGTGTTCAATTCACTGACCCACACCAGCCAGGGAGGTTTTTTCAGTATTCTTTCAAAACATTATTGAATAATTTTAATGGTTACATAACAATGATATATCTTTGTTTTTTAAGATTTTATTTATTTTCAGAAAGAGGGAGAGGGATGCAAAAAGAGAGGGAGAGAAACATCAATGTTAGAGACAAACATTGATCAGTTGCCTCTTGTATGCATCCCAAATGGGGACCAAACCCACAACGCAGGTATGTGCCCTGACTATGAACCAAACCAGTAACCTTTTGCTCCATGGCACAATGCACAAACCAAGACACACCAGTCAGGGCAAAGCATACATATTTGTTATAATTTATTTGATCATTACCCTATTTGTAGCAACTATTGTTTTTTACTTTTTCTATTACAAATAATATGATGAAAACATGAATACTGTGCTTTGTTAGTAAAATTACTAAAAAAAATTAGCCTCTCATTTTTCAATTTTTTTAAAATTACACTTTATTGATTATGCCATTATAGTTTCCCAAGTTTTCCCCATTTATTCCCCCTCCACACTGAACCCCAACCCTCCAGTATCCCCACTTAGTTCAATGTCCATGAGCCGTACATATAAGTTCTTTGAGCTCTCTATTTCCTATATCATTTTTGACCTCTCCGTGTATTTAATGCCTGCCAATTATGCTTCTTCTTCCCTGTACCTTTCCCCCACATTCCTCCCCTCCCACTCCTCACTGAAAAACCTCCATGTGATGTCCATTTCACTGATTCTGTTCCTGTTCTAGTTGTGTGCTTAGTTTTTGTTTTTGTTGTTTTTCATTCTTTTATTTTTTTAGGTTCATTTGTTGATAGTTCTGAGTTTGTTATCATTTTACTGTTCATAGTTTTGATCTTTTTCTTTTTCTTAAATAAGTCCCTTTAACATTTCATATAATAAGGGCTTGGTGAAAATGAACTCTTTTAACTTGACATTATCTGGGAAGCACTTTATCTGCCCTTCCAAAGCTTGACTGGATAGAATAATCCTAGATGTAGGTCCTTCCTTTTCATGATTTTGAATACTTCCTGCCAGCCCCTTCTTGCCTGCAAGGTTTCTTTAGAGAAATCAGCTGATAGTCTTATGGGAACTCCATTGTAGGAAACTGTCTCCTTTTTCCTTGATGCTTTTAAGACTCTCCTTATCTTTAATCTTTGGCAATTTAATTATGATGTGTCTTGGTGTGCTCCTCTTTGGGCCCAAGTTGTATGGGACTCTCTGAGTTTCCTGGACTTGTATGTCTATTTCCTTCACCAGATTAGGGAAGTATTCCTTCATTATCTTTTTAAACAAGTTTTCAATTTCTTGCTCTTCCTCTTCTGGCATCCCTATGATTCAGATGTTGGAACATTTAAAGTTGTCCTGGAGGTTCCTAAGCTTCTCTCACTCTTTTGAATTTTTGTTTCTTCATTCTGTTCTAGTTGAATATTTATTTCTTCCTTCTGCTCCATATCACTGACTTGAGTTCCAGTTTCCTTCCCTTCACTGTTGGTTCCCCTGTACATTTTTCTTTATTTCACTTTGTATAGCCTTCATTTCTTCCTTCATTTTGTGGTCATAATGCAATTACTTCTGTGAGCATCCTGATTACCAGTGTTTTGAACTCTGCATCTGATAGGGTAGCTATCTCCTTGTCGCTTAGTTTTTATTCTGGAGTTCTGATCTGTTCTTTCATTTGGGCCATATATATTCTTGGTCTTGGTACACCTGCTATGTTTGTTGTAAGGGGCAGAGTCTTAGGTATTTACCAGTGTGGGACAGTTGTGTTGTGGCACTGTACACGGGGAAGGGGTCAGAGTGGGAACAATGCCACTTGCTCAGCTCTGGTCCCACCTTAAGTCAGTTCCCCCACTTCCCACAAGCAAATTGCACCCTTCCAGGTGCTGCCCTGGTGCTGATTCCTAGGTAGGTGTGCTTGAGTACATTCTAGGACTCCATGGGCCCCTCGAACAGACTCTCCTGTGAGACTGGCAGTTTCTCCCCCCACCACAGCCACCAGAGGTTTTACAGCCAGAAGTTTTGAGGGTTTATTCTTCTCATGGTGAAACCCTGGGTTGCAAGGTCTGTCTTGCTCCCCAGTTGTTCCTCCCAATTTGTACACCTGTGATTGAGGGGCTGCTGGGGCTGCCAGCTGCTGCCTTGTCACACGTCCTCTCCCACCCTGGCTGCTCATCTCTGTACCTCCTACCAGTCTCGATGAATGTTTCTTCTTTAATTCTGTGGTTGTTAGACTTCCATATAGTTCGATTTTATGGCAGTTCTGGGTGTTTTTTGTTTTTAAATTGGTGGTTATCCTTCTTTTGTGTGAGGGAGCATAACGTATGTACCTATGCCTCTGTCTTGGCCAGAAGTTCAGGATACTTGAATTCTAAACCTAGGCTGCCAATGTCTGCAACCCTAGGTAAATTTAAACATTCTTTCCTAACTCATTTTCTTAACCTCTACAGTGAAAAACCAATATCAAGTCCTACTTCACAAGGATGTCAGAAAAATGAGTAAGAAAATATAGCACAGTACTTTTAAAATACAATCCCTGAACTCAAATTGTTTAGGTTTAATTCCTGGCTCTGCTTTAGCTGTGTGACTATGGGCAATTCATTAATTTGTGTGTCAGTTTTCTCAACTGTAAAACAGAGATGATAATACTTAATATAAAAGTTGTAGAAATTGAGTGAGAAAATCCATGTGAAAGCACTTGAATCCTGACTGACACATAGTCAGTGCTCAAAAAACATTAGATGATAATTATTAGTGTATGTAAATTTTGCCCAAAGGCAAAGTAATTTTTAAAAATCTACTTGCAGGACAGATCATTTAATTTTAGGTATTCTGAATGTTAAATCAACAATTGTAAAATATAAAGGTATAAGTTTTTTGTATTTTTAGAGCATGACAAAATTATGAAACTAAGTTTATCACAAATAAATATAGTATCAACAAAAATAACTTTTTTTTAGAAAGAAATTCTTTATGTGGCCCTTCATTTATCTGAATCCTTTTCATCCATAAAACCTTAGTTTAAATGCCCTTTTCTCAAATTATCCTTTTCTGGATTTTTTTTTTATTATCTGTCTCTTTCCACCAGAACATAAGCTGCATGAAGGAAGTCTTTTCTGTCACTCTGAATATACTCAGTTCAGACACTCAATTAATATCTGGCAAATGCCTGAATCAACAAATTAATGATGTAACTGATGTAATAGACTAGGCACTGAAAAAGACGGAATCAAGTTTACAAAATATCTTCCCTAAAAAATGGTCCTTTACTTTTTTATATTAAAAAAATGGTCATTTGGATGAATGTTTTGCATATGTTTTATCATGACCACAGTTAAAAATACATTTTATATCAAGATGTACTAAGCACTCACACCTATAA
Organism: Phyllostomus hastatus; assembly: GCF_019186645.2. Taxonomy (NCBI): domain Eukaryota; kingdom Metazoa; phylum Chordata; class Mammalia; order Chiroptera; family Phyllostomidae; genus Phyllostomus; species Phyllostomus hastatus. The sequence goes on from NW_025334041.1 coordinate 92,468,167, forward strand.
AACTAAAGCGTTTCACACAAAAATACTATGCTTACTATGTGTGATGAATTCTGATATTTTTCTATTCCACTATAATATATTCCTTTTTATTAAAAATATAATTATTGTGGGTCACTAGCAGATTTTGTCTCACATTATGTGCAAAGACTTGAAGTATGAAAAACTATGCTTGAGGTAAGAGGTTATTAAGCTGGTATCTGAAAATTATTTTTAAAAGTATACATGGGAAGAAAGAGATAAAATTGCCTTTGCTCATAGATGACACGATCATCTATGTGAAAGGAACAATGAAAAAAACTTTCCTGGAACTAATAAGCAATTACAGAAAGGTTGTAGGATACAAGGCTATTATATAAGACAATTGCATTCCCACATACCACCTATAAACAAGTGGAATTTGATATTAAAAACATAATACCATTAATATTAGGACCCTCAAAATTAAATGCTTAGGTATAAATATAACAAAATAGGAACAAGACCTATATGAAGAATACTATAAAACCCTGGTAATGAAATCCAGGAAGAACTAAACAAATGGAGAGATATTCCATGTAATGGACAGACAGACTCAATATTATAAAGATCTGATGTTTTCCCAATTTGACCTATAGATTCCATACAATTTCAATAAAAATCTCAACAAGTTATTTTGTGAATATCAACAAATTGATTTTAAAGTTTACATGGTGAGGCAAAGACCCAGAATAGCAAACACAGGACTGAAGGAGAAGAATAGAGTTGGAGGATTGATCCTACCTAAATTCAAAACCTACCATAAAGCTACAGTAATCAAGAGAGTCTGCTATTGGCAAGAGAATAGACAAATAGATCAGTGGAATAGACTAGAAATCCCAGAAATAAATCCCTACAAATATAGTCAACTGACCTTTGACAAAGGAGCAAAAACAACACAATAGAGCAAAGCCAGTTTTCAACAACTGGTGCTGAGACAACTGGGTATCTATATGCAAAAACATAAACCTAGACACAGATCTTACACCCATCAAAAAACTATATCAAAATGGACTGTTGACCTAAATGTAAAACACAAAACTATAAAATTCCTAAAAGATAACACAGGAGAAAACTGAGATGATTTTGGATACAGTGATGCCTTTTTAGATATAAGACCAAAGGCAAGATCCATGAAAGATAATGGAAAAGCTGGATTTCAATAAAATTAAAAACCTCTGCTCTGCAAAAGACAATGTGGAGAGAATGAGAAGACAAGCCAGACAGGAAGAAAATATTTGCAAAAGAAACATCTGATCTAAAAAAAACAACTGTTACACAAAATATACAATGAACTGTTTAAAACTCAACAGTAAGAAAATAAACAACCTATGAAAAATAAGCAAGTCCTGCACTTGCTTCCTCTTTCAAATATTAATTGACTATAAAGATGTGGGTTTATTTTTGGGCTTCTATTATGTTCCATTGATCTATGTGTCTGTTTTTATGCCAGTACCATGCTATTTTGATTACTATGGCTTTATAGTATAGTTTGATATTAGGTGGTGTGATTCCTCCAACTTTGTTCTTCTTTCTCAAGATAGTTGCTGCTGTTTAGGGCCTTTTGTGGTTCCACTTAAATTCTTGAAATATTTGGTCTAGTTCTGTGAAGTACATCAGTAGTATCTTAATAGGAACTGTGTTAGATCTAGAGATTGCTTTGGGTAGTATGGATATTTTAATGATGTTAATTCTTCTTATCCATAAACATGGTACGTGCTTCCACTTAATTGTATCTTCTTCAATTTCTTTCTTCAATGTGTTCTACTTTTTTGAGTACAGGTCTTGTACATCTTGGTTAGGTTTATGCCTAGGCATTTTATTCTTTTTAAAGCAATAGTGAATGCGGTTGTTTTCTTAATTTCCCTTTCTGATAGGTCATTATTGGCATATAAAAAATACAACTGATTTCTGGATACTAACTGTGTATCCTTCTAGTTTACTAAATTCTTTTATCAGTTCAAATAGTTTCTTGGTGGAATCTTAGGGGTCTCATTGGGAAAGTGGACAGATATGTACAGAAAAATAAAACTAGACCATCTATCTTCTTATGCCACACACAAGAATACATTAGAAATGGATTACAGACTGAAATGTTAGAGCAGAAATCATAAGAATTCTAGAAGTAAACACAGGCAGTAAAATCTCAGATATTGCACATAATATTTTTTCTGATTTATCTCTTCTAACAAGAGAAAAAAAGAACAAGTAGACAAATGGGACTTCATCAAACTAAAAAGTTTTTGCACAGCAAAGGAAACCATCAGCAAAATAAAAAGACAACCCACAGAATGGGACAACATACTTGCTGATACACCTGATAAAGGGTTAGTATCCAAAACTTACAAAGAACTTATGAGACTCAACACCAAACCCCCCCCACCTCCGAAAACAATCTAATTAAGCAAATGGGCAGAAGACCGAATAAACACTTCTCCAAAGAGGACATACAGATGGCCAACAGACATATGAAAAGATGCTCAAAGTCACTAATCATCAGCAAATTCAAATGCAAAGCACAATGCAATACCATCCCACACCAGTCAGAATGGCTATCATCAATAGATCAACAAACAAGTGCTGGAGAGGATGTGGAGAAAGGGGACTCTTTTGCACTGTTGGTGGGAATGCAGATTGGTGCAGCCACAGTGGAAAGCAGTATTAGGATACTTCAAAAAAATTAAAAAGGTATCTGCCTTATGGGACGCAGTGATTCCACTTCTGGGAATTTATCCAAAGAAACTGGAAACACTAATATGAAAGAACATAAGCACCCCTGTGTTCTCAGCAGTGCTATTTACAATTGCCAAGATATGGGAGCAGCCCAAGTGTCCATCAATAGATGAGTGTATAAAACAACTATGGGACATTTACACGATGTAATTCTATTCTGCTGTAAAAAAGAAGAAAATTTTACTCTGCAAGAGCATGGATGGACCTGGAGAAACATTATGTTAAGTGAAATAAGCCTGTCAGAGATAGACAAATACCATATGATTTCACTCCTGTGGAATCTAATGAACAAACTGAACTAACCAGCAAAACAGAGACAGACTCATAGATGGAGAACAGATGACAGCCAATGGGGTGGGGAGGAGGATGAGGGGGTGGAGGGATTAAGCAAAAAGGAAAAAGGATATATGGCCATGGACGACAGCATGGTGATAAATGTTATGGAAAAAGTACAATAGAAAAATAAAATAAAAAAACAGATTGGTAGCCCTGGCTGGCATAGCTCAGTGGATTGAGCGCGGGCTGAGAACCAAAGCATCGCAGGTTCGATTCCCAGTCAGGGCACATGCCTGGATTGCAGGCCATGACCCCCAGCAACCGCACATTGATGTTTGTCTCTCTCTCTCTCTTTCTGCCTCCCTTCCCTCTCTAAAAAATAAATAAATAAATAAAATCTTTAAAAAAAAGAATCACTTAAAAAAAAGACTAGTGCTACTAGAGTCATCTTACCAAAAAAACCAAACTTTTCGGCCAACCCAATATTATTCAGTACTAAAAAGAAATGAGCTATCAAGATATGAAAAGACATGGAGAAACCTCAAATGCATATTACTTAGTAAAAGAAGCTGAGAAAAGGCTATATACCATGTGGTTACTCCTACAACATTCTACAAAAGGCAAAATCAGGGAAATAGTAAAATCATCAGTTTGGCAGGGGTTGGGGATGGGGAAAGGGATGACTATATGGAACACAAGAGGATTTTTAGAATAATGAAAATACTGTGATACTATAATGATGGATACATGTCATTATACATTTTTCCAAACTCATAAAATGTACAATACCAAAAGTGAACCGTATATAAACTATGGACTTTGAGTGATTACAATGTGTTAATGTAGGTTTATCAGTTGTAAAAAATGTGACACTGTGGTAGATGATGTTGTTAATGAGGAGGCTATGCATGTGTGGGTATAGGGGGTATATGGGAAATCTCTGTACCCTCCCCTCAATTCTGCTGTGAACCTAAAACTGTTCTAAAAAAATCTTAATTAAAAAAAAGATCATGGAGTTTTATGTATATGTGAGTTTGCTGGTAGGGCAGAGTCGTCATAGTTTTCAGATTCATGAAGAAATTCATGGCCTGATAAATCTCTGAGCTTCTATTACTATGTGTTCATTATACACAAATATGTATAAAAATTGGTTTAACAGGGAAGGCAGTACATGACAGGAAAGAGCACTGATTCTGAAGTCTAATGAGGCTGAGGTTCAAATCCTGGATTCAATATTTACTGACTAGGGAGCCTTGTTTAGGTTACCTTACCTAACAGCTTTTGTTTTTCTAATCCCGAAAGTAGTTTGAAAATCTCTTCATGGGATTAAGTAAAATAAAAATTATGTAAAACACCCATTGTAGTACCTAAAATATTTGGTAGGTATTCAATAACTGATAAGCATCGTTATTATATTCTAATATTTCCAACAAAATTAAGTTCCACAGACAATACAATCTTAACTAAAGTAGAATTGAATTGCAAAATATAAATTAAAAACAAATTATTCATGTGTGTAGAAATTATATTTCAGAATCTTACTTTTCCTCATAGCTCACACTGTTGTGTAGAAACAATGACAACATACTCCTCCAAACAGGACTCTGTAAGTTCAATAAATGTAGCAAATACCCACAATATACAAAGTATGTAGAAAAATCATTTAGCAAAAATGTAAATAAATTAGTACCCTCATCCCCATGATTACAATGAACAACTTATGGTTTTTGTAAACAATGATTCTCACATCACTTAGCTGTCTGCTGGAGAGTACTGTGGTTGCGTTTGTATTCTGCTTATTCCCCGCCTTTAAAGCTGCATCTCTTCTTGCTTGCTCAAGCAGAACTCTTGCTCTTTCTTTAAGTTCTTCTTGTCGAGATAACATTCGTTGCTTAAAAGCAAAAATACAAAATTAGAAGCCTCAAAAAAAACCCCCCAAAGTGTATATAATCTACATTTGTAAACTAATCAACATTATATGACCTGTCAAAATAATACTTTGGTTCAATTGTAGATATCATTCATGGTCAAGGAAGAGATAATAAACAGTAAGTCTATTACTTTACTTGGCATAACACAAAACTTCATTATAAATTTATTGTGTACATCATTTTTGGGTCTGTGATCTTTATATTCATGTTTTAATATAATGATTTTAAACCCTTTTCTGTAATCTTAAGGAAGGAGTTTTCTTAAAGTGTAAAATTCAGTGGTTTTCAGTATATTCACAAGGTTGTGAACTATTAACACTATCTAATTCTAGAACTTTTTCATCACCCAAGGTCTTAAGAGGATTAAACAAAAATTCTTAACTTAATAGATACATTTGAAATGTGTAAGTGATAATGATAGATTTTTAGTTTATGTCGATAAAAGAAATAACAGACTAAAACTGGTCATTGCATTTAAACTGGTTACAAACTGACACTTTCTCAAAAACAGACAGAATTAATTAAAGGAACACTGAATTTGTGGTCAAAACACCAGGCTGTTAATCCTTCTGCTACTAATAGTAAGCAATGTAACACTGAACAGGTCACTAACAAATTTTACTGTATTCTATTACATGATATTTAAGAACTTTGGAGTCAAATATTAGTTTCATCACTTTACTGATGGCAAGTTACTCAATCTGCCTAAACCTAAGTTTCCTCATTTATAAAACAGGAATAAAAACAGACCAACTCTCATACATATACTGTATAGATTAAGTGAACAAGAACAAGAATAATGTACTGGGTATTAGATAAATGTTAACTATTATTATATTTTTAAAAATCAATTTCCTCATCTTGACAAGAGGTGAGATCATATTTAAAATACCACTAACTATAATTTGCCATTATTCAGAATAGATCACCTTTAAGATACTTCTAGCTCTAAATTGTGATACTGCAGGACTTCAGGGATTTCAATTAGCTACACAGATGTAGCAAAAACCTACTTTGGTATTTAAAGCACATAAACACAACTTTTTTATCTGATTATAAATAAAATTAATATTAATTAAAGAAAGTTTAGAAAATACATACAAGTAAAAAGAAGAAAAATAAAACTAACTGGAGTCATCATGCTCCCTGATTTCAAACTATATTACAAAGTTATAGTAATCAGAATATGGTAAAAAAACATAGACCAATGGAACAGAACAGAGAGCCCAGAAATAAACCTATGCATACATGATAAATGATTTATGAGAAATAAGGCAAGAATATACAACGGAGAAAGGATAGTCTCTTTAATAAATGGTTTTGGGAAAACTGGACAGCCACAAGGAAAACAATGAAACTAGACCACAGTCTAACACCATACACAAAAATTAACTCAAAATGATTCAAGTCGTTGATATAAGACCTGAAATTCTAAAAGTCCTTGAAGACAAAAAGGTTGTAAGTGCCTTGAAATTAGTCTTGGTGATGATGATGATGATGATGATGACAACGATGACAACTTAACACCAAAAGCAAAGACAACAAAAGTAAAACAATCCAATTAAAAATGGGCAAAAGATCTGAATAGACATTTTTTCAAAGAAGATATACAGATGGCCAAAGGTACATAAGAAGATGCTCAACATTTCTAGTTATCAGGGAAATGCAAATCAAAACTACAATGAGATTCTCACCTCACATCTGTTAGAATGGATATTATTAAAAAAACAAATAAATTAGTGTTGGTGAGGATGTGGAGAAAAGGGAACCCTCTGTTTACAGTTGCTGGGAACGTAAATTGGTAGAGCCACTATAAAAAAACAGTAACAAGGATCCTCAAAATATTAAAAAAGAAATGCTATTTGATCCAGCAATTCTACTTCTGGGTATTTATCTGAGGAAAGCAAACACACTAACTAGAAAATATACAGTTGTCCCTTGGTATCAGTGAGGAATTGGTTCCAGGATCCCTCTGGGTGCCAAAATTCATGACTGCTCAAGTCCATAACATAAAGTGGCATAGTACTTACGTATAACTTATGCATAGCTTTTCATATATTTTAAATGATCTCCAGATTACTTATGATACTTAATACAATGTAAATCTCTATGTAAGTAGTTGTTATACTGCAATGTTTAGGGAACAACAACATGGTAAAATGCTTGTACATGTTCAGTACAGATGCAACTACTGTAGGCCTAACTACAATACTACACACCAGCAAAAATGCAGTATTTTTTTCTACATATTTTTGACCTGTGGTTGGTTAAGTTTGTGGATGCAGAACCTGCTGATATGAAGGACTGACTGACTATATATGCACCCTCATATTCATTGCATTTTCTTACATCCCTAAATATTTTTTGAAGCCATGATTTTAAATTGTCTACATAGCATTCTATTAATATAAATATGTAATATTTTATGTAACTTTTCTTATTGCATATTTAGGTAGTTTATAATTTCTCATATAAACAATGCTTTTATAAACATCTTTATACATAAATTCTTCTATTTGATTATTTTTTCATTTTTCTCTTTATTATGTATTTTTTCCCATTTTAACTTGGTCCCCTTGTACCCTCTTTCTCCCCAGCAATCACCACACTGCTGTCCACAGCCATATATCCTTTTTCCTTTTTGCTTAATCCCTCACCCCTCATCCTCCTCCCCACCCCATTGGCTGTCATCTGTTCTCCATCTATGAGTCTGTCTCTGTTTTGCTGGTTAGTTCAGTTTGTTCATTAGATTCCACAGGAGTGAAATCATATGGTATTTGTCTATCTCTGACAGGCTTATTTCACTTAACATAATGTTTCTCCAGGTCCATCCATGCTCTTGCAGAGTAAAATTTTCTTCTTTTTTACAGCAGAATAGAATTACATCGTGTAAATGTCCCATAGTTGTTTTATACACTCATCTATTGATGGACACTTGGGCTGCTCCCATATCTTGGCAATTGTAAATAACACTGCTGAGAACACAGGGGTGCTTATGTTCTTTCATATTAGTGTTTCCAGTTTCTTTGGATAAATTCCCAGAAGTGGAATCACTGCGTCCATAAGGCAGATACCTTTTTAATTTTTTGAAGTATCCTAATACTGCTTTCCACTGTGGCTGCACCAATCTGCATTCCCACCAACAGTGCAAAAGAGTCCCCTTTCTCCACATCCTCTCCAGCACTTGTTTGTTGATCTATTGATGATAGCCATTCTGACTGGTGTGGGATGGTATTGCATTGTGCTTTGCATTTGAATTTGCTGATGATTAGTGACTTTGAGCATCTTTTCATATGTCTGTTGGCCATCTGTATGTCCTCTTTGGAGAAGTGTCTATTCAGGTCCTCTGCCCATTTGCTTAATTAGATTGTTTGGTGGGGGGGGTTTGGTGTTGAGTCTCATAAGTTCTTTGTAAGTTTTGGATACTAACCCTTTATCAGATGTATCAGCAAGTATGTTGTCCCATTCTGTGGGTTGTCTTTTTATTTTGCTGATGGTTTCCTTTGCTGTGCAAAGACTTTTTAGTTTGATGAAGTCCCATTTGTCTACTTGTTCTTTTTTTCTTTTGTTTCACTTGCCTGGGACAGTATATCTAATAAAAAATTTCTACAAGCAATGTCCAAGATTTTCTTCTATGATTTTCATATTTTCAGGTCTAACATTTAATTTTTTGATCAACTTTGAATTCATTCTTGTATGTGATATAAGAAGGTTCATTTTTCTTCATGTATCTGTCCAATTTTCCCAACAACATTTACTGAGTAAACTATCTTTAGCCTGTTGTATGTACTTGCTTCCTCCATCAAATATTAATGACTATAAAGGTATGGCTTTATTTTTGGGCTCTCTATTCTGTTCCATTGACCTATGTATCTGTGTTTATCCAGTACCATGCTGTTTTGATTATTATGGCCTTATGGTACAGTTTAATATTAGGTGGAGTGATTCTTCTAATGTCATTGGAAGAATCTGGATAGGAATGAATGGCATTGAATCTGGAAGTACGTCATTGGAATCTGGATAGGAATGGCACTGAATCTAGAGATTGTTTTAGGTTGTTTGGACATTTTAATGACATTAACTCTTCCTATCCATAAGCACAGTATTTGCTTCCACTTACTTGTATCTTCTTTGATTTCTTTGTTCAATGTGTTATATTTTTTCAACTACAGGTCTTTTACATCTTGGTTAGGTTTATTCCTAGGCATTTTATTTATTTTTTTTGAAGCAATAGTAAGTGGGATTGTATTCTTAATTTCCCTTTCTGTTAGTTCATGACTGGCATATAAAAATGCAGATTTCTGAACATTAATTTTGTGTTCTGCTACTTTTCTGAATTCATTTATTAGTTCTAGTAATTTCCTGGTGGAATCTTTGGGGCTCTCTATGTACAATATCATGTCATCCACAAACAATGACAATTTTACTTCTTCCTTTCCAATTTGGATGCCTTTTATTTGTTCTTCTTGTCTAACTGCTGTTGCTAGGACTTCCACTACTAGGTTGAGTAGGAGAGATGAAAGCAGACATCTCTGTCTTGTTCCAGTCTTAAGGGGAATGCTTATAATTTTGCCCATTGAGTTTGATGCCAGCAGTGGGTTACTCATATATGGCCTTTTATTATTTTTAGGTATGTTCATTCTATTCCCACTTTGCAGAGAGTTTTTTTTAATGATAAATGGGTGTTGGATTTTATCACAAGATTTTTCTGCATCTATTGATATAATCATATGGTTTTTATCCTTCATTTTGTTTATGTGGTGAATCACATTTATTGATTTGTGAATGTTGTACCATCCTTGCATTTCTGAAATAAATCTCACTTTATCATGGTGTATGATCTTTTAGATACATTGCTATATTTGGTTTCCTAATATTGTGTTGAGGATTTTACCATCTATGTTGATCAGGGATATTGGCCTATAATTTTCTTTCTTTGTAGTGTCTTTATCTGGTTTCAGAATTAGGATAATGCTGGCCTCATGAAATGAGTTTGGGAGGCTCCCCTCCTCTTGATTTTTATGAAATAGTATGAGAAGGAGAGGTGTTAGTTCTTCTACAAATGTTTAGTAAATTCACTTGCTAAGCTATCTGGTCCAGGGTTTTTGTTTGTTGGGAGTTTTTTGATTACTGCTTCAATTTCATTAGGTATTACCTGTCTATTCAGATTGTGATTCTTCCTGATTCATTTTTGGAAGATTGAAAGTTTCTATGAATTTATCCATTTCATCCAGATTGTCCAGTTTGTCGGCATATAATTGTTCATAATTTTTTTTTACAATCCTTTGTATTTTTGTGGAGTCAGTTGTTATTTCTCCTCATTCATTTCTGATTTTATTTGAGTCCTTTCTCTTTTTCTCTTGATGAGTCTGGTTAAAGGTTTATCAACATTGTTTATCTTTTCAAAGAACCAGCTCTTGGATTCATTGATCTTCTGTATCATTTTTTTAGGCTCTATTTCATTTATTTCTGTTCTGACCATTTTTATCTCCTTCCTTTGACTCACTTTGGCTTTGTTTGTGGTTCTTTTCTCAAGTTCCTTTAAGTGTGAGGTTAGATTACTTGAGTTTTTCTTGCTTTTTAAATAGGCCTGCAATGCTATAAATTTCCCCTTTAGGATGGCTTTCCCAGTGTCCCACAGATTTTGGATTGTTGTGTCCTTATTTTCATTTGTTTCAAGGTATCTTTTGGTATCTTCCTTGATTTCACTGTTGACCCATACATTGTTTCACAACCCGTTATTTAGCTTCCATGTCTTTTGTCTTTGCATGTTTTTCAGTGTTATTCTGGTGGTTGATTTCTGTTTTCATAGAAATATGGTCAGAGAAGGTACTTGGTATGATTTCAACCTTCTTACACTTATTGAGACTTGTTTTGTGTCCTAGCATGGGGTCTATTCTAGTAAATGTTCCATGTGCACTTGAAAAGTATATATATTCTGTTGCTTTGGGGTGAAATGCTCTAAAGATATCAAGTGAATCCATATGATCTAGTGTGTCATCTAAGACTGCTGTCTCCTTATTGATTTTCTGCCAGGAAGATCTATCCATTGAAGTCAATGAGGTGTTAAAATCCCCAACTATGACTATTTCTGTCTATCCTCTTATGTCCATCAAGATTTGTTTTCCATATGTAGGTGCTCCTGTGTTGGATGCATAAATATTTAGTAGGGTTATATCCTCTTTTTGGACTGTTCCATTTATCATTATATGGCATCCTCCTTTGTGTTACTATAGGCTTGGTTTTAAAGTCTATTTTGTCAGATATAAGTACTGCCACCCCAGCTTTTTTTTTTCTTTTCCATTTGCATGAAATATCTTTCTCTAACCCTTTACTTTTAGTCTGTATGTATCTTTCAATCAGAGATGGGCCTCTTGGAGGCAGCATATATATGGGTCTTGTTTTCTTATCCATTCAGCTACCCTATGTCTTTTGGTTGGAGCATTTAAGCCATTTATATTTAAGGTGAATATTGATAGAAATGTATGTAGTGCCATTTTATTGTTAGACTATATTCCTCTGTTGTTGTTCTTCTTCATTTTAAAAAATTATTTATTTATATTTAGAGAGAGGGGAAGGGAGGGAAAGAGAGGGCAAGACACATTGATGTGCCAGTGAAACATCAATGGGTTGCCTCTTGCAAGCCCCCAACTGGTTACCTGCCCTGACTGGGGATTGAACTGGCAACATTAAGCTTTGCAGTACAATGTCCATCCCACTGAGTCATACCAGTTAGGGATCCACTTCTTAAAGCAAGCCTTTTAACATTTGTTGCAGTACTGGTTTGGTGTTAACAAACTCCTTTAGCTTTTTCTTGTCTGGGGATCTCCTTATTTCTCCTTTGATTTTAAATGATAGTTTTGTTGGGTAAAGCCTTGGTTGTAGGTCTTTGCTTTTCAACACCTTGAAAATTTTGCCACTGACTTCTGGCCTGAAATGTTTCTGTTGAATAATCAGATGACAGTCTAATTGGTGCTCCCTTGTAGGTAATACCTGCTTTTCTTTTGTGGCTTTTAGGAATCTCTCTGTCTTTAAGCCTTGTCATTTTAATTATGATATGTCTCAGTGTCGGCCTCTTTGCATCCAACTTGTTTGGGACTCTCTGAGTTTCTTGGGCTTGTGTGATTTTTTCCCTTACCAGATCAGGAAAGTTTCTAGTAATTATTTCTTCAAATAAGTTCTCGATCCCTTGCTTACTCTCTTCTCCTTCTAGTATTCCCATTATGCAGGTGTTGTAATGCTTCATGTTGTCCAAAGTATTTCTTAAGTTATTCTCATTGTTTAATCTCTTTTCTTTTTGCTGCTCTGCCTAATTGTTTTTCTACATTGTCTTCTAAATCATTAATTCAGTCCTCTGCTCATCTAACCTTTTTATTTCTTCTGGTGTATTATTTGTCTCAGACATTGTGTTCTTTATTTCTGATTGATCCTTTTATAAGGTTTCCATGTCATTTTTCATGCTGTTGAGTATCCTTATAATCATTACTCTAAACTCACTATCTGATAAATTGCTTACTTCTGTTTCAACTAGTTCTTCTGGAAAATATTCTTTTTTTTTTTTTCATTTGGGGTCTGCTTCTTTATCTTCACACTTTGGTGCTTCTTTTTATTTTCCTCCTTAGATACTAAACTAATCAGCCACTAAACCAATGAGTTGTTAAACTAATCAATCTGTAATCAGCAGTCAGGCTTAAGCACCAGGGTGAGGCAGAGTAATTTTTGAGAGTGGGGCTATTGCTTCACCTCTGGCTCATGCCTTTCAGAGTGAAGTGCTTTGCTGAGAGAGATGGCTCTTGCAGTTTGGGGGATGACTCAGGACAGGGATTCTGGCAGCTGTTGCTTCACTTCTCTCCCCAAAGCTACCAAACCCAGACTCTCCTCAAATGGCTATAGTCCACTCTGCCCTCCCTTTGCCAGCACCCAGGTAAGCGGCTGCAAGTGAAATTTTGTGCATTGGCCCTTTAAGAGGCTGTCTGCATCTCTAGCTGTCTCTCCCTGGCTGACAGAACTTTTCCTGTTTTTCATAGCTGGATGTTATCTGGGTTCCTTTCCACTCTGATACTGTAGGCTGGGGGGGGCCGGCTTGGGGTTTAGACCTTACACTTCTTAGGGTGAAACCCCTAGCTGCTCTAATATCCCTCTGATACTTCAGGTGCTGCCCATGGGAGCTCAGCCAGCCCTCTCACGTCTCTTTCCTACTCCCTACAAGTCACATTGTGGTGAAATATTTCATTCTTTCTGTCCGTGGTTATAAGGCTTCTCTCCCACTAGTATTCAGTTGGTTATTCAAAATGATTTCTCTACAATTTACTTTTAATTCCAGATTGGTATGGGGAGGAGGTGAGTGTAGCTTCTACTTACTCCTCTGCCATCTTGGATCTCAAGATTACACATAAATTCTTTTTTCTCCTCCTCCCCAGCACAAATAATGCCCCTTTTTATTACTAAAAAAGCTTTTAAAAAATTGTTGTTCAAGTATAGTTTTCTACCCTTTACCCCCATCCCAGCCCACCACCCAGCCCTCTGCTCCTCCCTCCTGTCTCCACCCTGCCTTGCTATTGTCCATATGTCCTTTATACTTACTTGTTCCTGCAAACCCTTTCCCCCTTCCCTTGAAATTTCCTCCCCTCTCCCCTCTGGTCACTGTCAGCCTGTTTTCAATTTCAGTGTCTTTGGTTATATTTTGCTTGTTTGTTTGTTTTGCTGATTAGATTCCTGTTAAAGGTAAGATCATATGGTATTTGTCTTTCACTGTCTGGCTTATTTTGCTTAGCATAATGCTTTCCAGTTCCATCCATGCTGTCGCAAAGGGTAGGAGCTCCTTATTTCCTTCTGCTGCATAGAATTCCATTGTGTAAATGTACCATAGTTTTTTGATCCATTCACTTACTCATGGGCACCTAGGTTGCTTCCAGCACTTGGCTATTGTAAATTGTGCTGCTATGAACATTGGGGTGCATAGGTTCTTCTGGATTGGTGTTTCAGGGTTCTTAGGATATAATCCTAGCAGTGGAATTGCTGGGTCAAAAGCAGGTCCATTTTTAGTTTTCTGAGAAAATTCCATGCTGTTTTCCATAGTGGTTGTACCAGTCTGCAATCCCACCAACAGTGCATTAGGGTTCTCTTTTCTCCCCAACCTCTCCAACACTTGTTGTTTGTTGCTTTGTTTACGATGGTCATTCTGACTGGTATGAAGTGGTACTCACTGTGGTTTTAATTTGCATCTCTCTGATAGCTAGCGATACTGAGCATCTTTTCATGTGTCTCTGGATCCTCTATATGTCCTCCTTGGAGGAGTGTCTGTTCAAGTCCTTTGCCCATTTTTTAATTGGGCTGCTTGTCTTAGAGTGGAGTCATGTGAGTTCTTTATATATTTTGGAGATTAAACCCTTGTCTGAGGTATCATTGACAAATATATTTCCCCATACGGTTGGTTCTCTTTTCATTTTAATGCTATTTTCTTTAGCCATGCAGACGCTTTTTATTTTGATGAGATCCCATTTGCTTATTCTTTCCTTTATGTCCCTTACTCTAGGGAACATATCAGTGAAAATATTGCTACGTGAAATATCTGAGATTTTCCTTCCTATGTTTTCCTCTAGGACTTCTATGGTGTCACAACTTATATTTAAATCTTTTATCCACCTTGAATTTATTTTTCTGTATGGTGTAAGTTGATGTTCGAGTTTCGTGTTTTTTTTTGCATCAAAATTACACATAAATTCTTATACATAGCTGTAACTATCTCCTTAGGAAAAATTCCTGAGGTGGAATCAATGAGATAAACATTTTTAAGGAACTTAATGTACATTGCTAAATTGCCTTTCAGTGAAGCTGACTGCTTTACATTTGAGCTATGATTATTCTTAGTGCTATTATGGTAAAAAACAAAGAGATAATGTAACTATAAAGTTTATGAGCATAGCATTGTCCAAGACAATGATGGTTTTCAGTTTGAATGTTAATGGTTACTATGCAATCTTAGCCAACTCTGTAAACCCCAGTTTTCCATATATAATATAGAATTCAACCACTTCATTATAAGTTTAAGAAAAATGTGTTCGATGTATAATGGTAATCACATTTTTTAGCCACTCAAGTGTGCAACTTTATGACTTTGCTAAGTCTATACAGCCATATCACATTATTACATTTCTTATAATCTAATGCTATTATTAGACTCATGATTATTTTATGAACTACTAAGAAAAAACACTGCCAATTAAACTCTTACTATCTATTGTAATCTATTGTAAGTAACATCTTGATTCCAGAGTTATAAAAGGATACATATCTTACAACTGATGAACTACAGTATAAAAAAATCCATCTTTTAAATTACAGTATCCCAAATTTAACTGCTATATACAAAATAACAAAAAACAAACAAACAAAAAACGTATGAAGCATTAGCATCTATATATTAAAACTTTTGGTGCCAGGCAATGCTTTTGTCAAAAAATTTAAATGTACCCCAAGGAAAATTTGACCAAAAAACTAATGGCCAATAAACAAACATGTATGGAACTATAAATAGATGCTGCTTCTTTCATCCTATGAATTTACTGTACATGACTTAAATCATATGAATAAAATCACCACATGATATAGTTTTAGGGCTAAAAGGGCTCTCAGACATGATTTCATTTCACATATGTGGAAAATAAGATTTAAAGAATTTAAATGGCTAGTTAATATATTACATTGGTAATCATTGGCAAAGCCAAGATGAGAATCCTGGTTTACTGATTCCCAGTCCAGAGTATTTTAAAACTTTAAAGAGTAATTAATTTCTAGATTTAACTAAATATATTTACCTTAAAAATCAGGACTATAAGAAAAATCTGTGAACAACAATAAAAAAATAAATGAAACATTAAAAGAAAAATCTGTATTGGATATTAGAGTTTAGGACCACCAAATTTGGCAACTGTTAATCACTAGATGTTCATTGATTATCCGCTACGTAAGTACACTATGATATCCTGAAGGCTTCTTTTGTCCTGAAAATTTATGTACTTAGAACCTTTGATTTGAGATTTTTTATTAGGTGAACAGAGGCTTGCTTTATTAGCTACTACTATATATTTTTTATTTTTTCCTTTTTAAACAGAGATCAAATATTTTCTTAAAAATTTATTGATTGATTTTAGAGAGAAAGAGGAAGGAGAGAAAGAGAGAAAAACATTGCTTTGTTGTTTTACTTGTTTATGCATTCATTGGCTGATTCTTGCATGTGCCCTGACAGAGGATCAACCTCACAGCCTTGGCATAATGGGATGATGCTCTAATCAACTGAGATAGCCAGCCAGGGCTACTATATTTCTTTAATCTTAAGAAGCACATTTTTTCCTTAACACTTCTGAAAACTTAAAATTGATGGTATCTAATAATCTCTGTCTTACAGGTGGTGGTTAACATGTAGTCACCAATGCCTACATATGTATGTGGTTGATATTTTTTGTGGTATGGCTGTAATTCCTTGATGATTCAATTAATAACTACTTCAGTACTACTTGAGAATGAAAATTAACTCCAGGTTATTATCTAAGAATCTTTGCTGGGACTTTCCAGTAAGGTCAAGGAAGTGCTATTATGAATGAGTATTACTGAGAAGAAAAATCCCAGAAACAATGCTTATGTAGGTTATATCTATCGATATTTGTCATTTAAAAAATTAAAACAGAAATTTAAAAATAATTATTTAGTCATTCCTTTACAAATAGCTATACTAAACCCATTTGATGTTCTTCTAATAACTTTGAGGTCTCTCTGAAGAGTCTTAGAGAGCCTCAGCTGTTACTGATTATACTTTGAGAACCACTGCTATAATATGATACCTCTGATGGCACAGAGAACAGTGTGTGGGAAAACAGGAACAGAAAAACTTTAAATCTAAAAGTGATTCAGAAGAGCTGGATTCTAAATTCTAATTCTAAACTGATTATACATTACTTTATTTTGCTTAAAATTTTCTTTTTATGTATACATGAATGTTATATGATTAAAAGAACCCATACCTAAATAAGTCTAAAAGAACTCTTTCAATAGGTATAAAATAAAAATTCTATGTGATAAGAAAAACATGGCAGTGTTATTCTTTGTGTTACATAAAATAATGATGTATATATTTTTTAAAGATTTTATTTATTTATTAATTTTTTTAGAGAGGGAAGGGAGGGAGATAGAAAGAGAGAGAGAAACATCAATGTGCAGTTGCTGGGGGTCATGGCTTGCAACCCAGGCATGTGCCCTGACTGGGAATCGAATCTATGACACTTTGGTTCACAGCCCGCGCTCAATCCACTGAGCTATGCCAGCCAGGGCATGATGTATATTTTTTAATTAAAGGTATCATAGATTCAGTCAAATACAGTAAGTATCATTAGGTCAAATTTGCACCATATTTTCTCTCATGAGAAGTTGGATATTTTATTTATTTTTTAAAATATTTTATTTATTTATTTTTAGAGAGGGAAGGGAAGGAGATAGAGAGAGAGAAACATCAATGTGAGGTTGCTGGGGGTCATGGCCTACAACCCAGGCATGTACCCTGACTGGGAATTGAACCTGCGACACTTTGGTTCACAGCCCGCGCTCAATCCACTGAGCTACGCCAGCCAGGGCGAGAAGTTGGATATTATAGGATTTTTATCTGCAAGTAATTATGGGATTGAAACAACTTATTACACTGCAATGTACACACTGAAGAAAATATTTTGATGGTAAATATCTGTATACATTTCAGAATGATATTATTGCTAAATAAAATACTGAAATATCTTTTATTTAATCTTATAGGAAAATAGTCTGTTTTAATAGGTTATAATATATATATATATATTTAATCCTCACTTGAGGGTATGTTTTTATTGATTTTTAGACAGAAGGGAGAGAGAAAGAGAAACATTGATGTGAGACATAAATATCAATTGGTTTACCACCTGTACGCATCCTGACCAGGGATTATACCCAAACCTAGGTGTGTTCCCTGATAAGGTATCGAACCTATAACCTTTTGGTGTACAGGATGATGCTCCAACGAACTGAGCCACCCAGCCAGAGCAATAATATTTTGATTTGAAAAGTTGACATTCTTTATCCTACACTCTTGAAATTGGATTTATTTGTAGGCTAAAATATTATATCGTAAACTTTAAATAAAGAGCAGGTATACAAGTTCTTTCCAGAAAAAATCTAGCCATTGTTCACATACTGAGAACAGTTTGTGTGACATCAATGTAACCTGGCAGCTAAGGAGAGTGGACTGGAATGCACATACGTGAACAATGATGACTTCAATGTACTAGTCAGTGGGGGAGTTAGACATCACTGAGTGAACATATGTACTGTGTGGCCATCGTTTTCAAAATGACTGAGCAGGTGGAACAATGAATCTGTATCAGATTTTGCGTTAGGCTTGAACATTCATCTATGGAAACTATTCAGATGATTCAAAAATCTGCAGCTTCGGGTAACTGGTGATTGGCAGCTTTATCATGACAATGTGCCCACTCATGCATCACGTCTCGTGCAGAGTTTTTTGGCAAAACATCATATCACCCAGGTGTCTCAGCCCCCCTACAGCCCAGATTTGGCACCCTGCAACTTCTGTCTTTTCCCAAAACTAAAATAACCTTTGAAATGGAAGAGATCACAGACTGTTGATAAGAATCAGGAAAATATGATGGGGCAGCTGATGGTGACCGGGAGAACTGCATGAGGTCCCATAGTGCCTACTGTGAAGGGGACAGAGAGGCCATTGTCCTATGTACAATGTCTTATGTATCTTTTGTCTTATTCAATAAACATCTATTTTTCATACTACATGGCTGGATACCTTTTGGACAGACCTTGTATTTCAGATTTTTTTAATAATGGGAATTACACTTCACCTTTACTCATTTGTAACATTTTAAAGTGTTCTATGAATACAGAAAAACAAAAAAATAGAATAACAATTAACTAAATATATATATTCACCATTCTAACTCACTTACCTGGACTGCTTTTGCAGAATGATCTGAATGATTTAAAGTGGTTCTATCAGCATCTGGATCAGACTCTGTCTGCCTCAGGGAAGTCCGTTTTTTCTTCGCAAGATCTACATCTCTATTGTATGAGTATCCAAGTTTAGACGTGGGAGATAAGCTTGGTTTTTTGATAGGTGATTCAGGATCTGATCTGCATTCTAAGGGTTTAGAATTCTCTAATTTTTCTTGCTCGAAGTCACTACCGACGTCTAGAGTCTGAAACTTATGCTCACCCATCACCTCATACATAAAGGGTGGAGACACATCCTTCCTTTTATCACTAACACATAAATCACTTAACTCTAGAGTCTCAGCTTTTGATAGCCTCTTCTTGCTTAACAAAACTTGCCCATGAGTTGAATCTGTATTGTAACATATTCCAGGGTCATCGGATCCTGAAGTCCTTCCAGAGCTCTGCTGGGACTTTTGGGGCTCTGTGTCACTTTTAGTCCTGCGACAGTAAGGGGAGGCTGTGCTTGGACTAAGATGATCATCAGGAGTCTGGTGTTCACTTTCTGACTCTCCAACCCCACTATCATTTACAAATACACAGTCGTCCTGTGATAAGAAGTCTACAGCTGCGCTGGTAGGCTGCTGCAGGTCAGGCTCCTGTTTTAGATCACTAAGCTCTGCATAGAATTTTTCTTGATCAACAGAACTGTTTGTATCTGTTTCATAGTTTCCAACTTTATATGTACTTTTACTGCTGTTTTCCTCTATCTGAACAACATTTAGTTCTTGGCCACTGAAATGTGCCCTTATTTGATACAGGTAAGTCATAACAGTCAGTTTGTCAGGAATTGCTAATAAAACCATATCAGAAGGCTCCAATAACCGGGAAATTCCTATGCTGGCAAATCCATCATATGCCTTCAAAGGAAGGAAAAAAAAAAGATATATTGAACAGTTCAGATAATCCATACATTTTAAAAACAGCAAATCAATGGATGTTAACTAGACTTAATGTGGTGAGCATTTCACAATGTATACCAATATTGAATCATGTTGTACACACCTGAAGCTGCTGTAATGTTATATGTTAATTAAATCTCAAAAAAGTATAAAAAACAAATAAAATTAAGTTACTATATAAAAAATAAACAATCGAGGCTAGAGTCACGCTTGGGTACAGCTATTGCCTTAGTGCGCCAGCACCCTCGAAGAACAACTGCTAACCTTATTCACTGGCTCCAGGCCCCTATGGCGTGATCAGGCACCAGGTCAGGCACCAGGTCAGTGACATGCATAAAAAAAACGAGCCAAATTTTAGTGGATTTTTGTTGTTGTTGTTGTTGTTGTTGTTGTTGTTGTTGTTGGAGGGTACATGTTACTGACAGTATACAACACGAACAGAACAAAATTCAAAGTCATAAATTTGTAAAAGTAGGGTAGATACAAGGGAAAAAATCCTTAATAACAAATAAAATGTTCTTTTCCAATAAAACAAGCAAAAAGAGAGAGTTAAAACAAAACAAAATTTTAGAATTGATTTTTTAAGATAAGGAACTAAGTATAAGAAATAATTCATCTGTAGTTTATCATTACTATGGACTTCTCTTTCCCCTGGTCATGCAGCTGAGGTGAGTTGTGAAGAAAAAATATAGCAAGATTCCAAAAGAACTAACTCCTACATTACTTAGTATAAAATATAAGAAAGTGTTATTTAAGCTGAGAAACATAAAAACATTTTTTAAATGCTCAATTAAGACTGATTTTCATTGTTAAAAGAGTGACTCATTTTCACTTCATCCATTTCGGAAAGAATGAAATGTTTTGAGTAGTACAACTTACTTGAGAATGTGAGGCTGCATTGTATTATTTTTGTTAGCCTTTAAATGACTGTGGCAGATCAGGTTGTTCTGGTTTTGAAGAATCAAAGTGGTTTCTCAATTTACAATTAATTATTAGTATCCTGACCTAACCCTTGAAAACAGTACTGTGTTGCTAGGAAGCATTAAAAATATGGCTGAAGGTTTAGATATACTCTTGGAAAAAGTAAGAACTGTCTGTCTAGTTATATTCTTGTTTGGGGATATAAAATGTCTGGTCTTTGTAAAAACCAGATCTTTGTAAAAAAGATGTAGGATCGTAACTCAAAGTTTTTCTTTTAAAAAAGTTAGGAAATGTAACAATTCAGAAGAAATTGGTCTTTTGCACTTACATGTTAAAGTGCTTTTCTACCTTTGAATTTAATCCTTGTCTTGTATTCTCTTCCTGTAGTTTAATAAATGTTGTGGAATAAGTTAGAAAGAAAATGAAAAGAAAATTGAGATATTAAAACCTCTTCAATTTTCATAGCACTGTATTTCATAATATAGGTACCTCAAAATATTTACTTGAGAGAATGGCTCAGTTGGTGTGCATGTTTAGGCCTGTTTGTTATTTTACATGTCTTAGGAAAATTAAAGTCATTTTCCTTCTCATGTGCCCTGACAACCTGATTGACAGACATCAATTGCAGACCATCAGGAAAAGCACCACAGGCAGTGTTCTAAACATTTCCCAATTATCTAAAACACTGACATATTGGTTAAGATCAGATCTCACAGGTAAATAACTTTATTCAACACTTTTTACAGACCTGGGAAAATGATTACCTTCCTTGTGGGGAATCTCCTGCTGGTATTCTGCTTCGTGTAGCAATTCATTTTATGCACACTAATTGCACTAAAAAAACATTTAAAAATAAACCAGGTTTCTTGTAAGCGAGGTCAAGACTTTAAAAAGGAATTTTCCCATAGGTTAACCTCTTCTGCTATCGCCAATCACCTACATTCTTTTTAGCTGTTAAAGTGTGGTGGAAAAAAGAGGTCTTTGTAAGAAAATGGTCTTATTCACTCCTTTATGTTAATTAATTGGTAAGCGGGAGTCACTGCCAGTTACCTTATGCATCTGCACGGAACTTAACATAGGCATTGTTTCTTGTTCTGCTTGAAGTCAAATAAAGGGCAGATGGGGTTATCAAGAAGAACTGTGTGAAGCTGGAAATATATCTGCAGGTAGCAACTGATACTCAATGTAGATATCAGGTAAGAAGTTGCAAAGTGATGAAAAGACTGTGTAACAACAATTATCTATTGAATTGTGAAATAAATAGGATCATCGAAATTAAAATCCTTTCAGAAAGCCATGATTATCTGCCCTGGAAGATCTAATTGAGAAAAAAAAGTTAATGGGATATTCTCCTCTATGTAGTAATATGTAAATCCAAGGTGTGCTCATCATCATTAAGCTCCTGAAAAAATAATGTAAAGAAGTGTGACTTAAGCCTAAATGAGATTCCCCATACTCTTTAAAAATATATAGCTTGGTAAAATCAACAATGGCTCCTTTCCAAAATTTCAAACAGCAACCTGAAAGCTTCACTTTATTAAAATAATGATTTATTTTATAATGCTTTCACCTGCATTTAAGTTAGTTTAGTATATCAAATGTAAAAATGCAGGCAAAGAACTTATATAGAAAGATATAATTTAATTGATGAAAAACAAGTCATTTCACCTTTTTATACTGATTTTTAAAACTGATTTAAGAGAGAAAGGAAGGGGTGGGGAGAGAGAGATAAAGACATTTTGCTGATTCACTTATCTATGCATTCTTTCATTGCTTCTCCTATGTGCTCTGGCTAGATGGAACCCACAACCTTGGCATTTCAGGGTTACTCTCTAACCAACTGACCTGCTCTAGCCAGGGCTATGCTGATTTTTTTAAGGTTTCCTTTTTATGAGTAGCATATTTCAGTTAAAAAAGTAACAGGTTTAAAATGTATTTCCCTAGGGCCAGCATCATACCTTTGCAAAGAAATATGAACTTTATAATGGTAATACAAATTTTTGGTTTTAAAGAGCGATCAATGTAAAAAAATCTTGATTTAAATTCTCATTTGTTAACTGAGCTTCTGTCAAGGTCCCCTTTATAGGCTTTTTCTTACTAGTGGTTTTAGTTACCTAATTTAAACTAGTTTACAAACTTTAGTCTAGACCAGAGATTATTAATCACTTTGTCCCATGAATATTTTTGGCAATGAACTCCTTCTCAGAATGTTTTACATGTGTAAACCACATAGGATTACAAAAGAAGCCAGTTATATTAAAACAATAAAACTGAAAATATTAACAAAACTCTATTTGAAAACAGTAATATATATGCTTTTATGAATATATTTACTGTAATTTTGAAGAAGTGATGAGCTTAAAAGGTACTTATAGATATTTACAATTGTAAAGTAACATGAAAATACCTGAGATGCTTACGGTGACAAAGTCTATCTCATGGCTGATACTACAGTAGTTTGTTGCCTAAGTTTATAATGGAAGGAAATACTACATTTCAGTTAAAGAACTGAGAAAAAGATTTTTTCCCTTAGCCATGTTCAAGGATTCATCAAGAAATCATGTTCTAAGATAATACATTTCATTAACTTACCAGTTGAAGAATTCAATTCAGCACACACAAAAAATTCCAAGCAACAACATTGAGCACTACTGTGTGTTGAGTTAGGTGTTTCCCTCTTTTTTCATGTCATGGTGTACTGCACATCGGGGTAAGTAGTTAAGTCAACCTGCTGCCACAGTGAGCTGGCCCGGGGGAGTCTAGCAACTCAGCCTTTGCACAGCTACCTCAAAGGGTATAAGAATCAATATCCCTCACACACCAATTGGGAAGCTCTGACCTCAGTATATTAATTAATCATGTGGGAAAAAGAAACCATTGTTCATATATTTTTGCTTCGAATGTCATAGGCATTTTCTCTTGGCTTTAAGTTCCTGCCTGTATCCTCTCCCAACAGGTTTTCTCTCAATTCCTAGTAGTTTATGGCACAACAGCCTTGGGTGCACTTTTTAAAAGCTAAATTCTGAATAAATGCAATATGCCTTAACAAATATTTAACAGTTAATGAAGTTTGTACACATAGTATAACCTGATGCCAGACTAGCACTTGTGATCATTAAAGGCCGTGACAAACTAGAAAAGACCATGCATCCTATTTGAACTGCAGGAAGTGGACTACCTTCTGTAAGCTCCAGTTAAAACCTCACAAAACCTCACTTTTCTCCAAATTAATAAAAGCCTGCAGAGAAGCCAACACTGAAACTATGTATTTTTTCTTGGCAACTCTTACCTTTTTGTTGTTCTCTTTAATATCTTGAGGATTCAGAGATTTGTAGTCACTAAGGGAAAAAATGGCACAGTAGGGTATATGCAGTATTGGATAAAACAGCTGTTTTTAAAACAAACTGAATCTAAGAAATTGACATGCAATAATACCAAAGAGTAACTAGCATTTCAATCAACAAAACTAATAGTGTGGAAAATTAAGGAAATAAATAAATAAACAAACAAGTAAATACATTGATAACATGTTTCATTGCCTGAAGCTTTCCATCTAAAACAGAAGTTAAGGCTCGGGATCAACACTAGCCTTGACTACCACATTAATCATCAGGTCATCTCTTGCTGTCAATGTACAAAGAGCTACAGGCTTATTTGTGTCATCTAACTTTAACAGTAGACCAATTTTCTTAATATTTCAAGTCAGTTTTCTATATGAGATTAAGAGGAAAAATAATTTTTAAAAAGACAGATAAGACTATTTTTAGGTATCAAGAAGAAAGAACTTTTCTTTCTGGCATGCATCTTTAAAAAAGAAGAGGTGCAGGTAATAAAAAAGAAATACAAAGTCAAGTATTTTAGGATATGTTAAAATTATTTTATTATTCTAAAAGTTGCCTTTTATTTTACAAAATATTTATAGGGAATGGAAAAAATTTTACTTACATTAAATCTGGTCTAAAGTGGTGCAATATTGCACAAAAAGATAAACCATTTCTCCAAGATGTAGTAAAATTGGTGATTTTCACGCCCCGATAGTTTTTTGTAACTTCTTTGCACCATGCAAGCAATGACTGACTAGCATTTGGCTTTCGCCCCAAAACAGGACTTGGAATAGGACTTGGCTAGAAAAAAGGAAAAGAGGAAAATATTAAAATAACCTAACCAAAGACGAAAATTAACATTAACTGACTTTTCCACTGGGTTGACCAAAAAGTCTGTTTAGTTTTTTCTGTAAAATGAAAGACACATTTTTCATTTTCACCAATAACTTTATTATTTGAACATGCTGAGTATGTTGGCTATCTCCCATATGGTATAATGTTTACTGTTCTCAATTAATGTCTAGATTTGATCGCAATCAATTTCAACTGTTCTGACTGTGGAGCATTGTCCAGTGAGAAAACTCCAGCACAAACTGCGCAACCCACTTTTGACACATTCGATCAGTCATAGTACCCTCTCCATACACTGCACAAATCTTTTTTTTCTTTTGTATTTCCATTGTGTTTTTACCTGTCTTGAAATAATAAAGCATAATATGCTGAAAATGCTACATATTTTCTTCCATTTTTAATATTAAAATGACTATGCAAAAATTCACCAATTTTGTTAGGTTACTTTTTAAATGCATGTTGATATGACAGCTGCCTGTCATATACAATCTAACAAAATTGTTTCGAATGATGTTAAAGACAACTAAGTGCTACTAGAGCCATCTTCCAGAAAAAAACCAATGAACTTTTTGGCCAACCCAACAGATCATTTGAACCTTTTGATGACAGTTTAGGTCCTTCAAAACTGTCAATTCAAGACAACTGTAACCTCCAAGAAAGAGACATGAATTATAAGATATTATCCTGAATATCTAATTCTCACACCCTAAAAAAAATTGCCCACATGCAATCATGCACAAATATAGTTCCTTTTTTGACTAGATTAAAAAAGATTGTATTTGGAAGTCTAACAGTAGCACAAATTATTACTAATGGAGAGGTCAAAATATAGTAATCATATGCAATTTAGATAGCACAACAATAATCATAATCAAACATACTACCCATATAAATTTAATGATGGCAAAACAAATTCAGAATTATTAGCAACATTCAGGTGTTGGTGGCAACAGCACACAACATTATTTTGGACTTGCTCAAAAATATCTTAAAATGATCACTTAGGTGTGCGTGTTTGTGTGTGTTTTAAATCTTATGCATATAATTGGTTTTCCCCTTGTTGATATCCTTAAAACAAAAATGGTGACAACAAAACTAAGACTACAAAATAAGATTTTTACCCTAAACTTTTATATTTCTTAAAACCATGTCATTTTCTTTTACTGAAAAACAACCACATTTTGTGATGGTGACTGTAGAGGCTGGTATAATTGAAAACTTAAAAACTACTAAATCTTTCTGGAATTTAAATCTTGCTATCAGTTAAGAGTGTTGGCTATAGACATAAAATAGAGGCTCTCTAAAATAAAGTGAAAGAAGAATAATTATTTAGCTCTAATACCATTAAAGTTTAACAAGCAAACCATTCCTGCCACATAACATATTTAAGAAAGACCAATGATGCCCCCACTTGACAAAAGCATGTTAGTGCTAAACAATTAAAATAATCAACCCTACACAATTATGACTTATGCATTCACTGCTCCTGTGGGAAGACTACTAAAAAACGGCAAGGATGTAATTTCTTTCTTTTTATTAACTATCAGATTAATGGATTATGAAAAAGACCATGAATCTAGCAAAGTGTTATAAATGATCTCCTATACAAAATCAATGCTGAAAAATTCACAATATAAAAATCAACAAATTGATTAATTTTGCTCAATATGAAGCAGGTAAAAATGGAATTCCCAATATAGTAAAATATTTACCTTAAAATAAATAACAGCTCTCTACCAACCTAACATGTATAAAAATGAACTGTTACATCTTTTCACCTAGTGTTGACTTTTTTAATGTGACTTTCAAATCCCTCTAGTCACTTAATTTGGAAGTAGAGTGATGAGTAGTTTATGAATAAGCTAACGGAACAATGAACTGGGCACAAATACATTTTCTCTTAGATTTTCTGTTATTTAAAGGATTGTTTTCATCAAAATATTTTTATGATCCAGCAATTGCTCTTCTAAGTTATGTGAGGTCTGTCCATAAAGTATCTAGCCACATACTATGAAAAATAAAAACATTTATTGAAGAAGATACAAGATACATGAAACATTGTACAAAGGACAATGACGCCTTAGTTCCCTTCAAAGTAGGCACCTTGGGACCTCACACAGTTCTCCCAATTGCCATCAGCTATCCAGTTGTATTTTCCTGAATCTCATCAACAGTCTGAAATCTCTTCCCTTTCAAAGGTGATTTTAGTTTTGGGAAAAGCCAGAAGTCGCAGGGCACCAAATCTGGGCTGTAGGGATGCTGAGTCACCTAGATTATTTTGACGTTTCACAAAAAAATTCTGCATGACACGTGATACAGCAGCAGGCATGTTGTCATAATGAAACTGCCCATCACCAGCTGCCCACAGCTGCAGCTTTCTGAATCATCTGAATAGTTTCCACGGAGGAATGAATGTTCAAGCTTAATGCAAAATTTGATATAGATTCATTGTTCTACTTGCTCAGTCATTTTGAAAACGAGAACCGCACAGTACACACGTTCACTCAATGGCATCTAACACCCTCACTAGTACAGTGAAGTCATCATTGTTCACGCATGTACATTTCAGTACACTGTCCTTGGCTGCCAGGTTGCATTGATGTCACACAAACCATTCTCATTATATTAGCAATGGTTGTACTTTTTCCTGGACATACCTCATATATCCCTGATAACACTAATTTATAAACATATATGTACCCCTATGTTCATTGCAGCATTATTTATATATCCTGACATGGAAACAACCTAAGCATCCATAGACAGTTGACTAGATAAAGATGTGGTGTGTGCACACACACAATGGAATATTACTCAGCCAAAAAATGATGTAATACTGCCACTTGCAACAACATGGATGGAGCCTGAGAGTTATTATGCTAGGTGAAATAATTCAGATTTTAAAAAAAGTGTGATGTGGAATATAAAACAAAAAGTAACAAATGAACTAACAAACCAAGCCAAAACAAACTCATAGATATAGAAAACAAAACAGTGGTTACCAGAGGGAAGGAGGTGGGGAGAGGACAAATTGGGTAAAAGAGATCAAATATGTGGTAATGGAAGGAAACTAGTCTTTGCATGGTGAGCACACAATATAGTATGCAGATATTGGATTATAATGTATACCTGAAATTTATATAATGTTATTAACACTGTTACATTAAGAAATTAAATTCGTAAAAATGAAAAATATATTTTTCTGTATCAAATTATAATATTAAAGCATTGCTTCATTCTAAGTATGGATAGCATGTACATGGGCCAGGAATCTGCAACTATCATTACACTGATTCATTCTAATCATCAGTAGCATATATATAGGTAATGTACAAATGTGAGTCATCACCAATTACAATCTAAGGTGGCTTTCTCTACTTAAAAATTAAGAAAAACACACCATGTCATGATGATGAACATACCCTTGTTTCTAAGAAGGCTCAATATGAAAAGGCTGGAAAAACTAAACTAAACTTTGGATTTATCCTAACACAAAACCCTTGTATTAAAACATCTCACAGGGATGCTTACTTCAGTGCAAAGAAAAAGAAGTCATATGTATTGAAGAAACTAATGAAATTATAAGCCCTGCAAATGGTCATGCTGATTGCAGAGAAAGACAATCAAAGTACCACTGTAATTCAATGGATTACTCACTTCAGAACTACAGACCTTTCTCTTAGTATTTTGCAGAGGATCACAAAGGAATACATACTTAAATTATTTTGAAACCTTTAATATAAATGGATGAAACTACTTGTTTCTTGCTATTGCTGCTCCTGATTTTGTAGTAAATGCGTGAGGTTGCTTTACTTCTCTGTGTCAGTTCCCTCTTATGGAAAAAACCAAAGGAGCTTTTTAGCCAACCCAATAAAATGGGGATTATAATGGTACTTTAAGAATGTTATTGTAGTAGCAAGATTTGCTTCCCCCTCCTCCCATTCATTATGATCATTACTACACTCTCCTTCAATCACTTTGAACCATAGTGACCTCTTTGCTATTCCTTGCAAACCTAACATGGTCCCAACTTACCGCATTTGCACAGATTGTCCCATTTGCAGAGGTGTTGTGCTCTCAGATAATTGTATAGTTAACTCCAATGCAACCATCTCCACTAGGGCTATTCTGACCACCCTATTTAATAATGTAACCTCATCACCACCACCCAGCCCCAACAAAGCACTCCTGAGTCCTCTTACCTTATTTTATTTTTCCCATAGTACTTAACTATTGTCTCGTGGTCCATATACTTTATTTTGGTTATTATCAAAATGTACTTATTGATAATGCGTATTACCTCTCCAGCCTCCTAAATAAAAGGGCTATGATGGCAGCGATTTTAGTTTATTTTGTTTATTAACTGATCCCAAGTGTGCAGAATAGTTCCTGGAACATAGCAGGCATTCAGAAAATACTGCTAAATGAATAAGTTCATGCAAAAACACTTAGCACAATGTATAGCACATAGTAACTACTCAGTAAATGTTAACTGCAATTATTATTACTACTCCCAGTGCATTACAGGCACTTAAATTCCTATGTTTGAGGGTCTTTTGGTAACTTTAAAGGCCATGAATTTCTTCAAGATAGGAAAATTTTTTTTTCAAACAAAGCTTTAACTAGGAGATAAACTTGATATTCTATGTGCAAAATTCTTGGCATTGTAACTATTTATGGGTTTGGTAAAAAGCTCTGAATGACTTTGTAATTTATTGTTTTCCAAAGAAAGGAAGACACCAAAATCTGGCCATTAGCATAGAACCAAACTTTCAAATGTTGGAACAACTCTTTAAAACTTACATTTTTGCAATGACTAAATATATGAGAAGGCATCTCTTTTTAACATGAGTAAAGCACAAATATTATAATTGTCCTTTTTATACACTGAGAGAAAATTTATAAAAGCTATTTAATTATAACTTTATGATCAGAATGATCAGTCTGCTCAATTGGATGATCCTCCCAGCTCTCTCTCCATCAAGCCACTGCATAGATGAAACTACACTGATCTCAGTTTAACAGAGAACTAGAGTTAAATGTTGACCCTCATGATTACACGGCCAGTTTGAACTGGTGACAGTAGAGAAGAAACAGGACTTGAGACCACTGTTCCTCTTAGCTCTGTGTTCCAATGTAGATCATTTATATATAGTATTTCTTTTAACATAGCATATTACATATTAAAGAAAGGCAAGCCACCTAGTTATTCTTACTAACAATGGTAACAGGATCTTTTTCAGAAAACTGAGTCAAATAACTTGTTATAAAACTTCCCAAATTTTAATAGTTGTAAGAAATTTCAATTCCATTGTTTTCTGCTCTACCCTAGTGACGACAGTCACTTTCTCCATTGCTGTCTCCCCTTCTTCCACTGATAACAAGTACATATTCCTTTAGGTAAATTGCTCTAAATAGTTTTCTCTCTCCACACTTTAAGCTGATTCACTCCCAGGATTCTATCACTTCCATGCAGATGATTCCCAAATATACATTTATAGTTCAAACTATCTCAAGTTGACATTTCCAGCTGGCTGTCTTTACTGCCATATAAAATTCAAACTCAATATGTTCAAAACCATAATTATACTCTTTCCTTGCAACCTGCTTCATTTTTATTATGTTTGCAAATGATACTGCTATTGTTCCAATCATCTAGACTTTTAGTCTCAGAATCAGCTTTGAACTCAATCACCTATCACCTTTTACTAGTTAATTATCCTATTGTTGGGATGTTTTTATAATCTAACTTCTTTTGCCTTGACTACTGCAAAATCTTCCTGATAGGTCTTCCTTCTTCCAAATTCTCCCTTATCTGACCCACTGTCATAGCAACAATCTTCTTAAAACATAGGTCAAAGTCTCAAATGGCTCTCAAGAACATACCAAGTGATGTCAAAATAATTCTGAGCATTGAATCCCAAGTCTTTTTCAACATACCTAAGATCTAGGATGATTCACCATTTTCTAAAATCACTATGTTTTCCTATCTAGCATTCAGCAACTTGACTTTTGGTCTATGACCATATAGATTGTCACTCCTCTTGGAATGTCTTCTGTCCCGAGTACAGCTGTTGTAATTTCACCCTACCATCAAGATTAAGTTCAACTGTCACCTCCCACATGAAATCCCTTCTCAACTCTCAGTCAGTAAAAGGCCTTTTCAATGTGCCTTTGACTCTCTGTGTTTCTTACAACGTTTTTACTATAATATGTTCAGCTCTTGCCTCTACAGAAGACTTGGAATCTATACCAAGGTGTTCCTGCTCCAGAGCCTGTGCTCTTACACAACATTTCACATTTTGAGATAATTTACTTTTAGGATCTTAGCAGAAACTGTAAGTTTCTTGAAACTAGTGATTGCCTCAGTCAATTTCTTATCTTTTTCTGACCTTAGATCACTGCCCCATGTACATTAAATTAACTAATTCAAGAGGCAATTAATCCAAATAATTCAAACCCTAAAGCAGTGGTGTCCAACCTTTTGGTGTCTCTGGAAGAAGAAGAGTTGTCTCAAACCACACATTAAATACACTGTGACAAGTAATCACAAAAATACTCATCATTTTTTAAAGTGAATTTACGATTTTGTGTTCAGTCGCATTCATAGACATCCTGAGCCATAAGCAGCCCATGGGACGCAGGTGGGACACCCCTGTAAACTACTCTGTTAATAAAATCCTTTGTCCATTCTGCTGGATTTTAGATTATTGGTTAGAACTATAACTAATTAAATCCAGAGCAATAAGATTACACACTACCATTGCTAAAGTTGTAGGACATTTTGGTTTCTGTACCACTGATCTGGGGGCCATCTGATTGTTGCAAATTATTATAACTGGTTGAGGAAACTTTGGAAAAATCTTAACATTTGGTGAGCCCAAAACAACAGCAGAGGTGAGAACAAGAACACTTACATGTGTACCGTTTTCACTCTTTTTCAAAGTGTTTTTATTTGAGCAACTGCATTTTATTCTCATAGTAAAATTGAAAGTTAGGCTTTGTTATTAGACTAGAAGACAAAGATTATGCTGTTATTAAGATAGTACTGGGTGGAACTTCTGCTTACATTAAAGTTGGACTACCATTGGAATACAATTTTTAAAAAGCTAAACAAATTCTTTTTTAGAAAACTTTCTAAGAAACCTCAAAAGGTATCCCCAAGCCAAGACCTGGAGAAAACTAGACAGCAAGTGAGGCGCTCAGCATTACTTTTATAATGATTGGACTGGAACAGAGAGTTTAGAGGAAGATCCGCACTTTGGTAGACTTCCAAAAAGCAACATGAGCCCCTCTACTCTCAAAGGTAGGAAAAAAATGCAATAATAAAGATGAGAGAAAAACAAAGAAATAGAAAATAAGCATACAATAACAGGAATCAACAAAGCCAAAACCTGCTTCTCTGAAAAGACAAAAATCAGTAACACCTCTAGCGTGACTGACCAAGATAAACAGAAAGAAACAAATTCCGAGAAGACTATAACTAAATAGAAAATAAAGAAAAAGAACTGATGGACACAGAAAACAATGCAGTGGTTGCAGGGGGGGAGAGGAAGAAGGGATAGGGTGAAAAATGGTAATGAAAAAAATGCAATGAAATACTATTAAAGAAATAGAAAATATGGATAGTTCTAAAACTTAAAAGAAACTGAATTTATAATTAAAAACTTTCCTATAAACATATTCTAGTTGACTTCACTGATAGTAACACCAAACATTCAAGGAAGAAATGTCTCGAACCTTACACAAAATCTTCCAGAACAAGAAAAAACAGGCCCATCCCCCAACTCATTTAATGACCCTAACAAATCTTGATTCCAAAACTCAATGGATAAGGCAAAATTAAATGAAAACCTATCATGAATACAGAAACAAAAGTCTTAATGAAAATATTAGTACCTTGAATCTAGCAGTTTAAAAATTGAATTGTACTATTCCAGGAATGCACATTTGATTTGACATTAGCAAATCTACTAAAGTAATTGGCTATATTAACAGGTTATAGAGGAGTTCTGGCCAAGATGGAGGAGTAGGTAGAAACCCTTTGCTTCCTCACACCACCAAAGGGAGGATAACAACCAATCTAAAATCAATAAACAAGCAGAATGCCAGAAAATCAAACTGCACAGAACTCCGACAACCACGGAATTAAAGAAACAGTCAAACAGAAGGACCAGGCTGGTAAGGCAGCAGGGAGAGAAACCACAGGGGTGGAGGGAGGAGGCTGTGTGAGCGGGGCTGACTTAAAGAGAAACTGAGACTCAGAAGTGGCTGTGGACTACAGCAGTGCCCCAGTGGGAGAAACTCCCAGTCTCACAGGAGAGTCCACTGCGAAGTACACCTAGAGGCAAGCAGGCCAGCTGCATTGTTCCCTCTCTGGCCCTTCCCCCACAAGCAGCCGAAGCACAGCAAGGAGGGTTGCCCTGCCCCATTGAATACTAAGGCCCCGCTCCTTAAGAGGTGCACTGAGACAAAGAAATATGGCCCAAATGAAACAACAGAGCAAAACCTCAGAAAGAGAGCTAAATGATGAGGAGATAGCTAATCTATTTGATGGAGAATTTGAAGCCCTGGTAATCAAAATGCTCACAGAACTGATTGAGCTTGAAAAATGAAAGAACAAATGAAAGATATCCAAAATGAAATAAAGCAAAATATTCAGGGAACCAACAGTGACAGGAAGGAAACCAGGATTCAAAGCAACAATTTGGTACTAAGGGAAGAAATAAATATCCAACTGGAAAAGAATGAAGAACAAGAGTTCAAAAAAATGAAGAGAGACTTTTGAACCTCTTTGACAACTTGAAACATTCCAATATCTGAATTATAGGGGTGCCAGAAGAAGAAGAACAAGAGCAAGACATTGAAAACCTATTTGAACAAATAATGGAGAACTTCTCCAATCTGGAGAAGACAACAGACTTCCAGGAAGTCCGGGAAGCCCAGAGAGTCCCAAAGAAGTTGGACCCAGAGGAACACACCAAGGCACATCATCATTAAGTTACCCAAGATTAAAGATAAGGAGAGAATCTTAAAAGCAGCAAGAGGAGACAGTTATCTAAAAAGGAATACCTATAAGACTGTCAGCTGATTTCGCAAAAGAAACTGTACAGGCAAAAAGGGGCTGGAAAGAATTATTCAAAGTCATGAAAGCCAAGGACCTACATCCAAGAATACTCTGTCCAGCAAAGCTATCATTTACAATGGAAGGGCAGATAAAGTGCTTCCCACATAAGGTCAAGTTAAAGGAGTTCATCATCACCAAGCCAGTATTAATATGAAATGTTAAAGGGACTTATTTAAGAAAAAGAAAAAGATAAAAAATATGAACAGTAAAATGACAACCAACTCACAACTATCAACAAATGAACATAAAAAAAAGAAAGGAAAAAAACAAAAACAAAAACTAAGCACACAACTAGAACAGGAACAGAATCAGAGAAATGGATATCATATGCAGGTTTTCAGTGGGGAGGGAGAAGGGAGGGATAGAAGGGAAAGGGAACAGGGAAGAAGAAGCATAATTGGTAGGCATTAAATAGATGGGGAGAGGTAAAAAATGGTAATAGAAAACAGAGATCTCAAAGAACTTACATGTACAATCCATGGACATGAACTAAGGGGTGGAGAATGCTGGAGAGCTGTGGGGTGCAAGGTGGAAGGGGGATGGGGGAAAATTGGGAAAACTGTAATAGCATAATCAATAATATATACTTAAAAACAGACTATGGAGAAAACCGGGTATATATATCACCTAAATAACTGCAGAAAAATATTTAGTAAAATTTAAGATCCATTTATATCTACAAAATAATCCTGGCAAGCTAGTAGTAATAGAAGATTCCTTAACTTGCAAACATCCTACAGCTGGTATTATAGTGGTAAAACATTTAGTTTTTCCTTTGCAATCAAGAATCTATCACCACTTATATTCAACACTGTATTGATGTCCTAGCTATTGCATAAAAGCCAGAAAAAGATATAAGGGTATAAATATTAAAAAAGAAACAAAATTGTAAAATTGTCATTATTTATAAATAATAAAACTAAGTATGTAGAAAATTCAAAAGAATACAGATAACTTGTTAGCATTAATAAGAAAAAGAGGCTGCTGGATACAAAAAACAATGTACAAAATCAACTGCATTCATATACACCAACAAAAGCAGTTAGAAATTTAAAAATTTAGACCACTTATAGTGGCCTAAACATATCAACTACTAAGGAATGAATTTACAAATAATGAACATAACTGTTATAAAAAAACACACTTTATTGTGAGAATATAAAGGAGAACTAAAGAAAGAGAAATATACCATATTCATGAATTACAAAACTCAATTTTGTAAAGATACTATTTTTTTCTCCAGGAAGAAAAGGGTTAGCCAACAGACCTAAACCCTTTCTTCATGAGGATATGACCTTGGAGTTTAGCAACATTTCCATGGAAATACACTGAATTAAGATCAATGTGAAATTCAGATTTTACAAGGCAACATTACTTCTTATAAAAATTGACCAGTTTTATGAAATGCATCTAAACTTGGAAGCCTGTCAATAAACTATAAATGTCTATTAAAAACAAAGGCAACAGCCACCCTGCACTTAGTGATTCTTGTAGTCAAATGTGTCCCTTGAGGGATATGATAGTTACAAGTATGGGTTGTTACAAGATCCTATGTTTTATAAGCCAGAGTGGTCCACACTTAGGCACCTGGTCTTGTCACCTCATATTGGAATAGCTCATGGAGAAGGAGGGAATATGGTACTGCATTCCTGATGCTATAATGCTAACATATTGCACACATGCAACACACACACACACACACACACACACACACACACACACAGCTTGTAAACAGAATATACCAAAAAATTCTCTTAAAAATCGGTAAGAAAAAGGTCAACCAATAGAAAAGTTGAATGTACACTCTACAAAAGGAGAAACCCAAATATCTAGTACATAAGAAAATTAGCTCCATCTCATTAGTAGTATTCAGAGAATCTCACAAAACACTACTATACACTCCCCCCTGAAAAGGCTACAATTACAAAGTCTTTTATTAAAATAAAATGAAATGAACAATACCATGTGTTGGCAAGGTAGTGTAGCAAGAGGAGCTGACAGAAAAACAGTACGGCAGCATCTGTGATGGTGGATTTGAGGAGGTCCCTATCCTATGACTATCATCCCGAGGTTTAGAGCCTACAGAAATATATGCTTACACAGAAAATAAATGTGTGCTTACACATGTTCAAAATGTTCACAACAGCACTGCTTACAATTTCCAAATCTGAAAAAATCCAAATATTCATCAACAATAAAACAGATTTGAAAATTGTAGTCTATTCAGATAGCAAGTACTATAAATGTGCATAGAAATACACGTTTAATCCTACGGCATCCTATTGAACGAACAGAAACAGGTACAAAATCATATATACATATCATAAGATTTCATTTATATAAAATGAGAAATTAAAACCATATTGCTTAAGGATTTGTACTTAAAAGTATAAAGCCAAGAATAAAGTGATTTTTTAAAATCACGCTAGTGATTATCTCTAGGGAAGAGGAAAGTTTAGGATAAGGGGCACAAAAGCAGATAGTTTCTGGAGTGTTAGCAAAGATCTCACTCGTGTTTACATAGATGTTCACTTAAAATGATTTGTTAATGCTGGGTATTATGTCTTATGCACTTTTTGTGTATACTTCACACATGTTAAGTTTCACAGCAAAAAGAATATTGGAATTGCTGGTTTTAAAATGATAAAATAAAAATGGTGGCTTTCCAATGACGACAAAGTCACAACTATCAATAACCAAACCTAAAAAGAAACAAAAAGTAACTAAGCAAACAACTAGAACACTGACAGATTCACAGAAATAGAGTTCATATGAAGGGTTATCAGCAAGAGGGGTAAAAGTGGGGAAAAAGGTACAGGGAATAAGAAGCATATTTGGTAGGTATAAAATAGGGGGAGTTTAAGAATAACATGGGAAATGTAGAAGCCAAAGAACTTATATGTACAACCCATGCACATGAACTAAAGGTAGGGGAGTGCCAGTGTGTGTGTGGGGGGGTACATGGCAGAGGGGGATAAAGGGGAGAAAAAAGGGACAATTGTAATAGCATAATCAATAAAATAAGTAAAATAAAATAAAATTAAACTAATAAAAAAGGTGGCTTTCCAATTCAATTTGAAAATTACCTAACAATACAATAACAAGGATGATGAGAAACAGAAAAAGTACCTTTTTTTTTCAGCATAAACTAGGAGACTTCTAATCCTGACCATAAATATATGGGACATGCTAACAAATATGTCAACAATTAAACTTCCCAAATTATCAGAAGAATTAAACATAAATAAGACAGAGAAAATAAAACTCACAGTGTAAATTTTTTAAAATTAGAAAGCATAATATAAAACATGATATCAGAACCAAAACCAAATCTATCTAATAATTATGTAGAATTGAGAGTAGAAATAGGCCAACATACAACAGAAGTGGAAAGGATGGACTTAAGGACTTGTGTGAAAAGACTGGTGGCAATATTAACAAATGAGACTTTTTTACATTGTGTTATCAAATGTGACATTTACAAGATCTTCAGGAGCTGGGGAATCAGTATTTTACAAATGAACAATGCATGGTGTTATAAATCATGCATCAATTAAATATCCACTTGAAAATCCAATATAGATCAATGTATTGTTTCAGTTTCCACACTTCAAGTAACCTACACTATCTGCAAGTTTCTGTGTGGTATTAAAAAAGACAATCCCCAATCATTTGAAATCTCTGTTAAAATTCTCTTCTTTTTAAAAACTATATATGAGTGAGGTCAGATTTTCTTCATATATTTCAACCAAATAACATACTATAACATTAAATCCTGAGGTTGTATTCTATTAGGCTAGGCATTAGAGTTTGGCAAAATGGAAAAAATTCATTTTTCTTTCTAAATTATTTTTGGTTTTGAAAATATAATAATTTTTCATTAAAAATGTTAATTATGTTAAAATGCATATAATGGTTTATTATTTTAAATAAATTAATATATTTTTAAAATTTCTCATTTTTAATTTCTAATATTTTAAATATAAATAATAGATATAACTCAAACAAAAATTTCTTGGTAACTTATATTTTTTAACTTGGTAAAATACACATAATACAGTGTATAAAATCTTAACCATTTTAAAGTGGTATTAAGTACAATCCTATAATGCAACCATCGCCATCATTCATCTCCAGAACACTTTATTCTACCGAATAAAAAACTCTAACCATTGAACAATACTTTTCCATTTCCTCTTTCCCACAGACCCTGGCAACCACTATTCTACTCTCTGTATATATGATTTTGACTACTCTAGGTACTTCATATAAGTAAAATCACACATATTTGTCATTTTGAGATTGGCTTATTTCATTTAGCATAATCACTTCAAGGTTCATCCATGGTACAGTATATGTCAAAACTTCCTTTCTTTTTTTTTTTTTTTAAAACTTCCTTTCTAAAGCTAAATAATATTCCATTGTATGTATATATCACATTTTGTTTATCCATTTATCTGATAATAAGCACATAAGATTGCCTTCACATTTTAGCTAATGTGACTAATGACGCTATGAAATTGGGTGAACAAGTATCTCTTCAAGACCCTGCTTTCAATTCTTTTGGGCATATATCCAGAACTGAAATTGCTAGGTTGTATGATAATTCTGTCCTAAGTTTTTGAAGCACTTTTATTTATTTTCAGAGAGAGGGGAAGTGAGGGGGAAAGAAAGGGAGAGAAACATTGACAGGTTGCCCCTTGCACCTCCTAACTGGGGACCTGGCTCAAAACCCAGTCATGTGTCCTGATGGCAAATTGAATTGGTGACCTTTTAGTTCACAGTCCCGCAGTCAATCCACTAAGCCACACCACCCAGGGCACGGACACTTTTTATTTTGTTTTTTGATAGCAGTCACTCTAATGGGTGTGATATGAAGTGATATCTGCATTGTGGTTTTGATCTGCATTTCTCTAATGATCTGCAATGCTGAGTGTTTTTTCATGTGCCTACTGGCCATCCATATACCTTTTCTTTGGGGGGGGGAGGGTGAAATGTGCCTTTGGTTTTATAACCAATATATAATTACCAAGTCCGAGGTCATGAAGCTTCTGCCCTCTGTTATCTTCTAAGCATTTTATTATTTTAGT
Organism: Phyllostomus hastatus; assembly: GCF_019186645.2. Classification (NCBI taxonomy): domain Eukaryota; kingdom Metazoa; phylum Chordata; class Mammalia; order Chiroptera; family Phyllostomidae; genus Phyllostomus; species Phyllostomus hastatus. Next base: position 92,507,380 of record NW_025334041.1, read on the forward strand.
ATGTGAACATACAGTTTTCCTAGGGCCATTTATTGAGAAGACTGTACTGTCAATATTTGATGAACTTGACAGCCTTCTTTAAAATCATTTGACCATATATGCAAGGGTTTATATCTGGGCTCTCCATTCTATTCCATTGCTTTGTAAGTCTGTCTTTATGTCAATACCGTACTGTTTTGATTATTGTAGTTTTGTAGAAAGTTTGAAATCAGGAAGTGTAAGCCCTCCAAATTTGTTCTTTTTCAAGATTGTTTTAGCTATTCAAGGTCCCCTAAGATTCTATATAACTTTGATGATGAATTTTCCAATTTTTGCAAAACAGCTTTTTTAGAAATTTGATGGGAATTGCAGTGAATCTATAGATCTTCTGGAGTAAAACTAACTTATTTTAACTATACTGTCTTCTAATCCATGAGAACATCAGATGTCCTTCCATTTATTTTATGACTTCTCTAAATTCTTTCATCACAGTTTTCTTCTTCTCAGTGTACAAGTCTTTCATCTTTTTAGTTAATTCCAAAGATTTTATTCCTTTCCATATGACTGTAAATGAAATTGTTTTCTTAACTTCATTTTCAGATTGTTGCCTGTTACTGATAGAAATACAACAGATTTTTGTATGTTAACTTTATATCCTTTTATATCTACTAACAGATTTTTGGTGGTTCTTTAGGGTTTTCTCTATATATGATCATAATATCTGTGCACATAGATAATTTTAATCTTCCCATTCCAATATGGATGCCTTTTCTTTTTCTTGTCTACGTGCTCCAGCTACAACTTCAGTATGATATTCAATGGAAGTGGACAAAGTAGGAATCCTTGCTTTGGTCATGACCTTAGAGAAATGTTTTCAATCATTCGCTGTTGGGTATATTTTTGCCATGAGTTTTTCAATATATGGCTTTTGTATCTTAATGTAGTCTCTGTCTGTACCAAGTTTGCTGAGTGTTTGTATCATGAAAGGGTGTTGATTTTTATCAAATGCTTTTTCTGTCTATCAAGATAATTATGTGATTTTTATTCTTCATTATGTTAATGTGGTATTGATTGATTTTTGTTGTTGAACCATTCCTGAATTACAGGAATAGATCCCACTTGGTTGTGATGTATAATTCTTTTAATATGCTGCTGAATTCAGTTTGCTGGCATGTTATTGAGCATTTGTACATCAATGTTTATCAGGGCAGTTTCCCTTTCTTATAATGTCTTTGTCTCGCTTTGGTATCAGGGCAATGTAGGCCTTTTGGAATGAGCTAGAAAGCATCCCCTCCTCTTTAATTTTTGGAAAAACCTTGGGAACAATTTGGTTTTTTCTTTTGTAAATGTTCTGTAGAATTCATCAATGAGGCCATCAGGCCCAGGGTTTTTTTTTTTTGTTTAAATATTTTTGATGATTGGTTCAATGTTCTTATGAATTATACATCTATTTAGGTTTTGTGTTTCTTCATGATTCATTCTTGGAAGGTTTTGTGTTTCTGGGAAGTTGTCCATTTTATCTAGGGTATCTAATCTGTTGGCATACAGCTGTTCATACTACTATCTAAAACCCTTTTTGTTTCTGTAGAATTGGTGGTAATGTCCTCACTTTCTGATTTTCGTAATTTAAGTCTTATTTTCTTAGTCCATCTAGCTAAAGATTTGTCAATTTTGTTGATCTACTCAAAAAAAACTAACTTTTGGTTTCATTAATTATCCTATCTTTTTTCAAAGACTTCATTTTTTTAAGAGGCGTTTTAGCTTCACAAAAAAATTAGAAGTATAGAGATTTCTTACATACCCCCTGCCTCTTCACATACACAGCCTTTCCGATGATCAACATCACTCACAACAATGGTAATTTGTTGCCAAGGACAAACCTACATCGACACACTATATTCACCCAAAGTCCATAGTTTAACTAGGTTCACTCTTGGTGTTGTATATTCTTCAGTTTTGACAGATATATCTATCATTATATTATACAGCATTTTTTAAATCCTCTGTGCTCTGCCTATTCATCCCTTCCTCTCCTCCTACTCACCCTCCCACCATCACCCTATTCTGGCAATCATTAATCTTTTTATTGTATCCATTGTTTTGTCTTTTTCAGAATGTCATATAGTTAAAACTACAGTATTTAGTCTTTCCTTATTGGCATCTTTCATTTAGTAATATGCACTTAAGTTTCCTCTGTATATTTTAAAGGCTTAGTGGCTCATATCTTTTTAGTGCTGAATAATATTTCATTGGATGTATCACAGTATATTTATCCATTCACCTTCTGAAGGACATCTTGGTTGCTTCCAAGTTTTGAAAATTACAAATAATCTGCTATAATTATCCATGTGCAGGTTTTTGTGTATATAAATTTTCAATTTGGGTAAATATCAAGCAGCATAATTGCTGGATCATATGGTAAGAATATGTTCACTTTTGTTTAAAAAAAAAGCCAAACTGTGTTCCAAAGTAGCTGTACCATATTGCATTCCCATCAGCAATGAATGTCAGTGCTTTTGCTCCACATCCTTGTCAGCATTTGGTGTTGTCAGTATCCAAATTTGGGCCATTTTAATAGATGTGTAGTGATATCTCGTCATTTTGATTTCCCTGCTGACATGTGATATGAAGCATCTTTTGATATGCTTATTGGCAATCTGCAAATCTACTTTGGGGAGGTGTCTGTTAAGATCATTGGCCTTTTTTTTTTTAATTCAGGTTAGTTGCTTTCTTAATGTTGAGATTTAACAGTTAGTTTATATTTTGAATAACAGCCTTTTATCAGATTTGTCTTTTGCATATATTTCCTCCCTGTTTGTGACTTGTCTTTTCACTCTCTCCACATTGTCTTTTGTAGAGCAGAAGTTTTTAATTTTAATGAAATCCAGGTTTTCCTTTATTTCTTTCATGGGTTGTGCCTTTGGTATTGTTTCTAAAAAGGCATCTCCCATACCCAAAGTATGGGTTTTCTTCTGGGTTTTCTCCTAGGAGTTTTACACTTTGTGTTTTAAATTTAGGTCTACGACCCATTTTGATATAAGTTTTGTGATAGGTGTGTGGTCTGTGTCTAGGTTCATATTTTTGCATGTGATGATCTAGTTATTACATTGCTTTTCAATTCTCTATTTTTACTCTAATGTTTATTATTTCCTTCCTTCTACTAGTTTTAAGTTTAGTTTGTTCTTTACTAGTTGCTTAAGTTGTAAAGTTAGGTTGTTGAATTAGGAGCTTTTTTAAATTTTAACTTAATGATTGATTTTATTTAACCCAACATATTCAAAACATTGCTGTTCCAATATACAATTCATTCTTAAATTATTAATATGTTTTCTATTCTTGGTTTGGACTAAGTCTTTAAAACTCTGTGTAAATCAAATTATAATAATATTTTAGAATAATAATTTTTAAGTGCAGTAACCTCTTAAATCATGTAAAACAAAAAGTAGAGTTAAAAACTGTGTTAGAATAATGCTAGCTTCTAGAATAACCATGTATTTGATCTTTACTGAGATTTTTATTTCTTCATATGGCTTCAATTTACTATATAATGCCCTGTAGGACTTTCTTTAGCATTTCTTGCTGGGCAGCTCCAGTGGTAACAAGTAACCTTAGCTTTTATTTATCTGAGAATGTCTTAATTTGTCCTTTACCTTTGAAAATCAATTTTGCCAGATACAGGATTTTTTGATTGGCAGTACTTTTTCCCCCCATATTTTGAATATGTTGGCTCACTGTCTTATGCCCTCCGAAGTTTCGAACAAGAAATCTGCCATTAATCTTATTGTGAATCCCCTGCATATGGCAAATTCATTTCTTTCTTGCTGATTTCAGGATTCTCTCTTTGTCTTTCAACACTGTGCTTATATTGTGTCTTGGTGTGGATCTCTTTGAGTGCTCACTATTTCAATAACTGATTTTCTTGGTGTTCATATTAACTTTCCTCAAACCTGGGAAGTTGTCAGCCATTATTTCTTCAAATAATCTCTCTGCTCCTTTCTCTCTTCTTCCACGACTCCCACAATGTATATATTGATCCACTTGATGGTGTCTCGCAGGCCCCTCTGTTCACTATTCTTTTTCCTTTCTGTTCCACAGATGCTATAATTGCCATTGTTCTATGTTCAAGTTCACTGACTGCTCTGCTTGCTCAAACCTGCCACTGAATCCCTCTAGTGAATTATTAACTTCAGTTTTTGTACCTTTCATCTCCAGAATTTGTTTTTGGTTTCTTTTTAGGTTTTCTCTTTACTGATATTTCTATTTTGCTCACACATCATTTATTTTGTCTATTTTTTTCACATCTTCCTTTAATTCTTTGAGTATCTTTAAGATATCTGTTTAAAATATTTGTCTAATAGGTATACCATGTGGTCTTTCTCAGGGATAGTTTCTGTTGGTTAATTTTTTCCGTATAAGTAGGCCACACTTTTTTTCTTTTCTCTGCATGCTTTGTGATTTTTTGTTCAAAACTGGGTATTTAAATGTAATAATTTGGTAACTTTATGTGAAATACTCCGTTCCTCAAAGTTTGTGGGATTTTAATTATTTGTGTAATTGTTTCAGGATTTCTCAATGCTGTGGGTTAGCATGAGGTATACGTTTAAAGCCTTCTCAAGTCTTTTCCAAGTCTGCACCTTTCTCTGGCCACACATGGTGATTTTCTTATTTCTCCTGTGTTTGCAGTTGATTTTGAATGTCCTTTTTAAAAAAAGTCTGGCTCCCTGAAGAGAAAAAGACAAAAATGAAGTGTGGGGGTGAAAAGCACCAGCCCTTTAAGTCCCCTACAACTTGCTTTAGTCTGAGGGGAAGTGATCTGCAACAATGGGGGGTGTGTGTGTGTGTGTGTGTATAACAAGGTCTAGCCAGCTTTATGTATGCACTTTAGCCAGCAGAAGCTGCAATCAGCAATCAGAATACAAATCTCTGATATATGGAAGATTAAGGTCCTTCTTATCCACCCTGGTTCCTGCAAACTCTGGGAATACGGGCGTAGCTGCCCACCGTGGGGATGCTAGGAGGGAGATAAGTAGCCATTGTTGAACTAAGGAGCTAAAATTGATCACAATCAACCACAGTTTAGCATCTAACCCTTCCCCTGGAATTTGAAAGGTTTCAATAGATTCCAGACTGCCAAAATAGAACAGACCAACTCTGTCAGTTCTACTGTTGTCTATAAAAGGAGATAGATTTCTGTTGATTTTTACTCCATCATCCTCCTAAAATCCTCTATCTCCTCAATAACTTTTAAGAGGATAGGGAGGTTCTGAGACACTGTTGCAGACAGTGCAGAAATGTAGATCTGGGAATTACCATATTTTTAAGTGACCAAATCAACCAAGATCAGCTTTGAGTGTATCAAATCAAAATGAAGATAGGAAGACTAACTAATGGCTTAGGTTTAAATGTTACAACCTAAATCAAATCACCAATTTCACAGAGATTCTTCTTGTGCTTTGGCTGGTGTGGCTCAGGAGTTGAGTGCCGGCCTGGGAATCAAAGGGTCACAGGTTCGATTCCCAGTCTAGGGCACATGACTGGGTTGTGGGCCAGGTCCCAGTGGGGGGTGCATAAGAGGTAACCACACATTGATATTTCTCTCCCTCTCTTTCTCTCTCCATTCCCCTCTCTACAAGAAAATAATATAATAAAATATTTTTTAAAAGATTCTTCTTGTTGTATCACTAATAAAGAATGAAGAGGTTGAAGAGATGAACACTGAGCAATACAGGGATGTTTGCGGGGTATATTTATATACAAGATGTTTCCTTATGTTATAATGTGTAGCCACTAATGAAAGTAAATACACTGTAATAAGTTTGTTAGGAATAGAATAGTGTATGATTGACTCCATGCCTATAAAAATGACAAAAAAATATGAAAAATCCATACTATAATAGAGTATTTTGACTATATAAATGCCCCACTTGGACTAACAGCCTTTAATATAATTATTTCTTTAAAACTTACTACTGTACGTATAAATCAAGTAGTGGTATAGTTAGTCACTATTAGTGACTAACTATACAGCAATATCAAAAAGAGTACAGTTGCTAAAAAAGCAACAGAACAAAATATATCAGAGTGCTTGGAGACATTCCTCTGCATATCTTTCCTATTCTTACACATCTTCTGGGTTGTCCAAAACTGAAGTCATGGCTATTCTTTATCAGGTCATTCTTCACAGAACAAAAAACCAGCCTTTAAGCATGAGGTAGCATCTTCCTCTGGGACAAAGAACAGGCTTGTTTAATGATTACTATAAAAGTGTTGGATTCCCCAAGCACAATGTTCTTTAGCAGTGACACAACCGCACTGTGTGTGCAGCATCAATTTGACCCTTCATGTGACTCCTACAGGACTTGGTCACAAAGGAACTGACATAAACATGCCAATGCTCACACTGTGAGTAATATAGTCCTTTGTCTCTGACTCAGGAGTTTTATGTCTTCATCCAGCATCCATAAAACATTAACAGGCTATTTTATTATCTTACAAACAGAATAGAATCCCACACCGGATTCATTTTATTTATGTTTATTTGAAAGCTTATATATATCACACATGCAAAACACATATATTAATTTTATCAATACAGATTGAATTCATAAAATGTTCATATATTGTTTCAAGTTAGTTGAATAGGAATAAAAGAATTATGAAAAATTTGCCCTTAACTTGCAAAGTAGTTCTTTAGTGGAATTTCTTTTTTTAAGAATTAGATGAGAGACTGTGAGCCCTAACATTATACAATTTTATAGTGATTCTTTTGTAAAATACTTCAGGGCCAGTGAATTTTTAAGAGAGTATGTAGAAATTTTAGAATTATTACAAACAAAAAAAGGCAAATATTTCAAATTACTAGGTTTAAGTATAGGAACTATGATATACTAAAAATAATCTATAGATAAATAAGTAAAGAGGTAAGATTACAGAGCAAAGAAAAGGAACAGAAAAATTAGAAATGCAAGAGGGAGTAAATTTTAAGATACAGTATGCTTATATTCTAAATTTGGGTTTTCTAAATATACCCATTTGTTTTACCAGAAAATTCCAAACCACTCTTTTTCTTTAACATCTAACCCATTTGCAAGAACATGTGAGTAGGCCAATCCTAGCTTATTAGGAGAGTTCTATCCATTTCTATTTTAGTCACTTTGTTCTGTTCTGCAATTTAGCCAGAAATATTCTTATTTGCCAGAATATTCTTGTGGCTTTGCAGTGATACTACCTGTATCTTATATAATCTAACAAGTATTGATCCATAGCACAGGGAAAAGTTGCTGCTGGTAGATGCATTTTTAAAAGGGATATTAACTTAAATTCATGCATATTTTATCCATGTAATTTCTTTTTATAGTAATATCTTTCTATAAAAATGAAAATACATCCAATTCTGTAAATTTACTATAAATAAACCATATACAGACTGCTATGAGAGAGAAGCTATGTTCACAAGGATATGTAACATTAGAAAAGGACATAGAATTGAAGTTCATAGACTTTGGAGTCAGTCAGATCTCAGTTTCAGTCCTAAATCTGTCACTTAATAGTTTATTAATGATATATAAATAATACCTCAGATGTTTTTGTATTTCATGAAAATTTTCCTTATCTATCATTTTTATTTTTAATGTCAGTCATTTTAATTTTTAAATATTCCAAATTGTCAACTTTTTATCTTTTGCAGTATCTTTTTTTTTTTTTTGGTTTTAGAAAGTTACTTTTTAAAGATTTTATTTATCCACTTTTAGAGAGAAAGGAAGAGAGGGAGAAACAGAGGGAGAGAAATATTAATTGGGTGCCTCTTGAATGTGCTCTGACCAGGGACTGAACTCATAACCCAGACATGTGTCCTGACTGGGAATCCAACTGGTGACCCTTTGTATCACAGGATGATACCCAACCAACTGAGCCACATACTGGTCAGGACTAGAAAGTTATTTTCCCTCCAGCGATTTGGTAAATAATGTTTTCTTATTAAAATAATTTTCTTTTTTATTTTATGTTTGAACACTTTCCTCTGCCTAGAATACATTTCAGTGAATGGCATGAATTAAGCTTCTGAATTATCAGCTTAATATCATTTCCTGAATAGTACTTCAGTGTTCTATGATGCTTTCTTTATTGAATTTTAAGTTATTATGTAACTGTATACATATGTCTGAATGAGATCATGTTATCTCTGGGCTAGACATTCTGCTTCAGTGACCTACTCTTTTTAGCAGTGCATTAAAAAAAAATTCTGGCCAGTTTATTTAACACAAAATAATCCCTCCAACTTTACTGAGGTGGTTAATCACATCCATGACCAAATCTGCCTCTAAACAGGAATTTGGTTGCCAACCCAGCTCTCGCCTCAGCTTTCTTGTAGGCACCAAGGGCATAGCACTCTGTCCGTAGGTGTCTCTGCCAGCTTCTCCACATGTGAGTCTTGCAGATCACACTCTCCCTGCTTCTCAGGGGGCAGGTGAAGGTAATCACGGAGATACTGAATACCCTCATTGGTAAGGTACCAGTAAAAATGTTTCCAGACAAACTATTTCTTCACCTAGTCTCATGATTTGAGAGACTACATGCCCTTCATAACATAAAAATTAGGCATGTTCTTGTCTGCCAGCTTAGGGTGTTTAAATCAGGTGAACATCCTCTTGGCCACCCTTATTCCCTCCTTAAAAAAAAGTTAATAATTGGAAATTCAGTTTTCCTCGGACATCAACATTGCAACAGCTGCTGCGTCCAGGGCCAAAGGGTGGAGTACATTGCTATTTCATAATGTGCATTAATATTTTGTAGGGATAATCAAACATCATTAACCATCATCTCTTTTTAAAAACGTTTTTCTAAAGTTATCCTTAAACAATAACTTTTTAAAAAATAAATTTTGAATTATTTTGATACATCCCACAAAATATTGTTTGCATTTTGGTTATTTTTATGTAAAATCTATTAATTATCTGAGGAAGATATCTTCACAATATCTAATATTACTATTTAAGTAAAATGATATAAAGAAAATGCCAAGAGGGTCTTAGCCAGTGCATTATCTTATTCAATACTTCTTCATTTTTCTTAAATAATATTAGAAAAAGTACCTGGCTGGCATAGCTCAGTGGATTGAACGCGGGCTGTGAACCAAAGTGTCGTAGGTTCGATTCCCAGTCAGGGCACATGCCACGGCCCCCAGCAACTGCACATTGATGTTTCTCTCTCTCTCTTTCTCCCTCCCTTCCCTCTCTAAAAATAAATAAATAAAATCTTTAAAAAAAAGAAAAATAAAACTGAAATCTATATAAATAGCACGCATGTTTTTTAATATTCAGAATGAATCTATTTTCCTAAAACTCCAAATATTAATTGAACACATTTGATGTGTTAGATATATTACCAATTTATAAATTAGGAAAATTAAATGGTAGGGGTTTACTTTAATGAAATAGTTTAATTGTAAGATTCTTCTTTTCCTGGTACATATTTAAAATATAACCTGAATTTCAAAAAATAATTTTAAAAAGATTCCAATCAAAATCTGTATAAGTGACATGCAACTTAACACCAGGAAGATAAACAATCCAATTAAAAAATGGGAAAAGACACTATGCAACTTAACACTAAGAAAACAAATAATCCAATTAAAACATGGGCAAAGGACCTGAATAGACACTTCTCCAAAGACATACAGATGGCCAAAAGACATATGAAAAAATCAGACTGGTTCAGCCACTGTGAAAAACAGTAGTTTCCTCAAAAAATTAAAAATGGAACTGCCTTTTGACCCAGTGATCCCACTTGTGGGAATGTACCCGAAAAATCCCAAAACACTAATCACAAAAAATATATGTACCCCAATGCTCATAGTATTATTTACAACAGTCAAGGCCTGGAAACAGCTCAAGTCACATCAGTAGATGAGTGGATAAAAATGCTATAATAGAACTTTTGGTGAAGATGGAGGAATATATAGGTGGACACACTTCACCTCATTGAGCAGCCACAAAGAGAATTATAACTATTACTCAAAACAAATACCCAGAACTATCAGAAAATGGAGCAGTATGGAAGTCCAACAACCAAGGATTTAAAGAAGCCACACTTGTCCAGACAGGTAGGAGGGGCAGAGTCACAGAGACTCAGTGTGGTGTGGAGAGGTGGCAGCAGCAGTGGCAGAATGGTGGTCTCACACTCATGTGTGGTGGATAAAAATCAGGAGGGATACCTTGTGAGTGAGCCAACCCAACTCTAGGCCAGACCACACAGCCCAGGGTTCCAGTGTCTGGAATATAAATCCCCGTAACTTCTAGCTGTAAAAACCGGTAGGGTTTGGGGTGGTGGAAGACACTGCCAGATTTTCAGGAGAGTTCATTTAAAGGGCCTACAGGGACTTAGAATTTATGCAAATCCACATACTTTGGGATTTACCACCAGGGCAACATCTGGAAGGGTGCCAGTCATATTTGGGAAGTGGGTAAAGTGAATGGAAACAAGGTGAACGCTGAGTAAGCCTCCAGAAGCTAGGTAGTGGCATTTTCCCCTCCATGAGCCCTCCCTCCACGCAGAGCTACAAAGCAGTGAAGCAGGTTGTCCTGCCCTGGCGATTACCTAAGGCTGCGCCTTACAGAATTCACAGGTGCCTTTTACAGGGAGTCAAAGCAGCCCTGCTTAATACATAGAAACAAACATAGGGAGGCTGCCAAATTGAGGAGACAAAGAAATATGGCCCAAATTAAAGAGCAGAACAAAATCGCAGGAAAAAAAAAACTAAACAAAACAGAGATAAACAACCTATCAAATGCAGAGTTCAAAACACTGGTGATCAGAATGTTCAAAGAACTCATTGAGTATGGCAAAAACATAAAGGAAAAAAATGAAGGTTACACTAAGTTAAATAAAGAAAAATCTACAGAGAACTAACAGTGGAGAGGAAGAAGCCAAGAATCAAACCAATGATTTGGAACACAAGGAAGGAAAATCGAAACAGGAGGAAGAAAAAAGAATTTTTAAAAAATGAGGATAGGCTTAGGAACCTCTACAACAACATTAAATGTACCAACATCATAGGAGTGCCAAAAGAAGAAGAGGACGAGCAAGAAATTGAAAACTTATTTAAAAAATAATGAAAGAAAACTTCCCTAATTTGGCAAAGGAAATACATATACAAGTCAAGGAAGCACAGAGAGTCCCAAGCAAGTTGGACCCAAAGAGGACCACACCAAGACATGTCATAATTAAAATGCCAAAGGTTAAATATAAAGAGAGAATCTTAAAAGCAGCAAGAGAAAAGCTGAACATTAACTACAAAGGAGTTCCCATTAGACTATCAGCTGATTACTCAAAAGAAACTTTGCAGGCAAGAAGTATTCAAAGTGATGAAAAGCGAGGACCTACAACCCAGATTACTCTGTCCAGGAAAGCTATCATTTAGAATGGAAGAGCAGATAAAGTGCCTCTCATACAAGGTAAAGTTAAAGAAGTTCATCATCAGTAAGCCATTATTAAAGAATGTTAAAGAGACTTACTTAAGAAGAAGAAGATCAAAACTATGAACATTAAAAGGGCAACAAATTCACAACTATCAACAACTGACTCTAAAAAAACAAATTAAGAAAATAACCAGAACAGGAACAGAGTCACAGCTATGGAGATCATTTGGAGAGTTATCAGTAAGAAGGAGAAGGGGGAGGGTGGGAGAAGAGTTGCAGGCATTAAGAAGTATAATTGGTAGGTACAAAATGGATGGATGTCTAGAACAGTAGGGGAAATGGAGAAGCCAAAGAACTTATATATACAACTCATGGACATGAACTAAGGTGGGGATTGCTGGAGGGAAGGGCAATACCAGGCAGAGGAGGGCAAAGGGGGAAAAATTGGGACAACTATAATAGCACAAACAATGAAATACAATTTTTAAAAGCTATGATATATTTACACAATGAAATTCTATGCAGCTGTAAAAAAGAAGGAACTCCTACCCTTTGCAACAACATGGATGGATCTAGAGAATATTATGCTAAGCAAAATAAGGCAATCAGAGAAAGACAAATACTGTATGATCTCACTCATATGTGGAATCTAATGAATAAATAAACTGACAAATAAAATAAAACCAGAGGCATGGTCAAATAAAACAAACTGATAGATCTCAGAGGGGAGAGGAGTGAGGGAGACTAGAAGAGATTAGCCAAAGAACATATATGCACATATGCAAAGCCCAGGGACACAGAGAACAAAGAGGCAAATACTGGGGGTGGAGAGGTGGGGGTAGAGGTTTGAGGAGGGGAGAAACTGGGGGGTATCTGTAATAGTGCCAACAAAAAAAATTGTAGAAATGAGGTAAAATTATAGCAATAAAGATCTTATAAAATAAACACTTTTTAATGGTAACACCAATATGAACTTTTAAAAATCCACATATAGATAGACCACCTTAAACATAAATAGAAGAGAAATCCTGATCTAGCATTGTTAACCATTGGGAAAGTATGTATTTTTAGATATTTCCAAGAGACACATGTTTAATTTATACATTAATAACTTGAGAATATAATAAATGATATAATAGTATATTATCTATGGAAATACTTATACTGTTTATCCAGCCTTTCTGCAAATTTTGGGCTTTACTAGACAAGGGTAAATCATATTCAATTACAGATGCAACTCTTGACTATGTTAGCAATATAGTAATATTACAATATTAGAATGCTGACTTGGGCTCTCCTCAACTTAAATTGTTTTTAGATTTTTAACAGGCAGATTTATAAAAGTATAATTTACATAGAACAAAATTCACCTTCTTAAAGTGTACAGATTGATAAATTTTACAAATTTGTACAGCCATGGAGCCAACTCAATATTTTTAATTACTTTACTGTCTAAGAGCCAGTAATTAGCAGCTTATTCCCACACTTTCCCTGACCATATTTCAGTCCTTTTGCTCACTGAATACATAGATTACAAAAGCAAATAAAGATGGTTTATTTAATGCATTTCACAACATTGATCATTTGGGAAGATTACACATTTCAAAATAAAGCCTAAATTGATACAGAACAAATAATTCAGTGTAACATTTGGTTTTATTTTTATAGATCACATTAATATGTTTTTGTAGAAAAACTTAAAGAACTAATGAACTGAATTCACAGAATATCTGTTTTTCCCCCCCTAAGAATCTTTATTATATTGCTGGTTTCATGATCAAAATTCTTACTAACAAAATAGAAAGGATAAAATGACTTAAGATTTCCCAGGAGACAATTACAACCTTTAAATAGCAGGTTTTTCAAGTGATTTGAATATGAGTTTTTCACTATTTTATTCCTGGATATAGTGACTAAGGCTTAACTTTTCTAATAATTTTCTCTATAATTTTGAAAATGATTTACCCAATAGATGTAGGCTGAAAGATTCTAAAAATGCTTCAGCTACACACTCTTCAACCTAAACAGGCAACCCGCCTTGATTTCAAAGGTTTGACACTTTCTTTCTAGGAATTGTCATATTGCCCAAATTAGTTTATTATTAGGAGCTATGTTGTTATAAAAAGAGGATAAAAACACGCAACAAAACTTTATCCCATCTGTCTTTTCTAGTCCTGTAATTATCATGAGCAATTTGATTTATTTGCCATGAATTCATTTACCTAGAAAATCATACACAATGTGCAGTCTACAAATTAAGTATTGGTGGTTATGCTTTACTATAAGACAAGTAAAAGCTTGTAAAGAAAAGGAGAGGCATAAAAGCATGGCAAGCTTCACTACACTATAGTTTTTAATGAAACATATTTACTGCCTTGGGTAAAAAGTAAAAGTAGCTTATAGCTGCAAAACTTTGTATTTATGCTTAGTGTACCATAGTACGTAATTGAAAGATTCTTAATTAAACATGTCCCACCAAAAATCCTCACCAAATTGCATTTGCCACCAAATGACTAACAAGTACACAACAGTTGGAAACTGTCAAAATATTTTACAGCTCAATTGTAATTACCAACCAAGTCTAAGCATGCCCCAGTGGGCGTTAACTACATCTTGGGGGATTCAAAACATTAAACAGCAGTCTTTTTTTGTTGTGGTTTCTAAGTTATACATTTAAAATTCCTGACTAACTCCAAAGACTTTTGTTGTCCTTGGTGAAAAATCAGCAAAACATCAATATAAGATATAATAATTGATCATTTTTATAGATTCACTAGTAAGACAGGTCTTTTTCAAAAGATCATCTGGCCAATCTCTTACTATTATAATAGACTATATTGATTATCTGGTTATTTGGCTTTGAAATGTACTGTAAGTAATCTTAAGGCAGAAGTGTTTGCTGTCATCTTATCACAATGGATGTAGCCAAAAATAAATGTGAAGATGTGATTAAGGAGAAATGTCAGTATGAAGTACAGCTGGTGAGTATCCAGAGGGAAAAATGCAGACATCGTTTGCCATTTGAGGTAGGACAGCATTCAGCCTTTCTTCCCTCCAGACCAGGAAGTATACCAAGGAGTGGAATAGAGCTTGAGGCTCTGTGATCATCTCAATTTGGTTATCTCTTACTAGCAGAAAAGATCTGAGTTAATTACCACTGACCATAAGCACAGATAGAATACTACTTCCACCAGGTATCATTATCCAACCACTATTCTTATCATTAGTTAGGGACAGAAATAGAAAGCAGAATTTACCACAGAATATAGCAACTCTGCTTTTCTGAGTTCCTTAACTATATTTTTCCTGAGACGTATCCATTAGGAGAGAATATTCAGAAAAGCAGATGAGTAATAGACCATTCCAGTGTTTTAAATTTAAAATGAAATTATAGTATTTAATTTAAAATGTAACTATGGTTACACAGGAAACTTCAATCATACCTGTTTTATCTTAAGCTGAAATTCGGGCACACAAGTATTATATTAATGGTAAAGGATCTTTTCACCTTTTTATATGACTAAAAACTTCCACTGGAAATCAAAAGAAAAAAATCACAAAGTAGTCATCTCACATGCTATCAATTGTTTAAGCATAGTTATTTAATAAATGGATTCCAATTGGATCATAATGTGAGTTAATAAAACAATGTTTAGAAATTAAATGAATTTGAAGTTCTATAGATTGGTTCTCAGGAGAACCATAATTGCTAAACCATTACAATCGCCAAGTAGATGGAATGTTCAAACAAAACTGGAAATGCTCATTATTGCTGCAACACAGTTAGAATAACTGAATGGGTCGGCTGTTGATAGTGAGAAATACACAATCATTTTTAAAATAATTTTTTACACTGAATATTTGGATACAGAGTTTGTGAAAAAAGAAACATATATTCCAATAATATTAAGTAGGTGTCAGTCTCCAACTTCTATTGCATGCCAGTATCAGGATAAAAAAATAGCAGAAACATTCTCAGGCATACATTTATTTATGTATTATACACATGTGTGGCTGTATATTATAAAACATATACCACAGCAAATTTTTAAGATAAAGATGAAGTTAGCAATTACATAGTTTATTTAACTTACTGATAGTATAAAAACCAATTTTCCTCTCATTATAAAAAAGGATAATCTGATAGAAAAGGCTTATTTTTGAAAATGTTCGTTTAATAACTTGAAAGTCTAATCCTAAAGTGTATATGTTGATACTGTGTTTGAATGACTGTCATAGCTAAAAAAGATACATGTAAGTCTAAACACAAAAAGTACATCATTGGCTATGCTTACTAAATCAGGATACTTGATTTTCAATGCTATTTACCAATTACTGGAAAGAATTTTGCTGATATTCACTTAGGTTCTATTCACTTATATCAATTAGTTGCAGTTAAAACTCCACTAATAATATTTATTTGGACTTTAAAACAAGTTTGAAAATTCAGGTCCATAAAGTATACTGTTATGAGAGTTTACACAGGTGTTGTTTCTAACTACAATAGTATGGAAATATTTCTGTAGCAGACACTATAGGCAGCTGCTAACCAACATCCATTCTCATCCCTGCTTCTTTCAAAGAATCTAGGCCCTGGTAGTCAGTTTTGATAACTTACCTTGTAGAGAGGCTAGCCACATGACAGTCTGGCCGATATAATGTGAGTGGAAGGAAGTTCTCACAAATATGAAAAGCCAACAAATATAAGTGGAAACTGATAATTCTCTGACAAAATGATATATGTGAAATTTCCTCTCATACGTGTACTCCTTTTCAACAAGATAGTTCCCATCCTCTACCTGAAACATGACCCTCTAATTATATATATATATATATAAGGCTGAGTGAAGGTACCCTTGTCAAGCTGCCTACTAAGTATTAGTAAAGCTTAATTTCTTTCTTAATTTCAGATTAAAACATGCAGATACAAGTATTTGAATATATTCTTCCCACACCCAGTGGATTGTTCTGGGCACTCTCCGGGGTCATGCATCTCACTTTGGAAGCTACTGTTTTAAATAATATGAAGGGCTGGCTACATATGTCTAATAAAAAAATACTTGCAACAATCCTGTGACTTACACATTTTAGAGACCAGCCTCAGACAGGCTAAGGGACTTGCTGACAAACAAAACAAAACAATGCATGGGCAATTTGACTATAAATGATTTTTATGGTCATAAATTTCAAGACTGGAGAATATTTTTATGAAAGAAAAGTGGTTTTATTCCATTTGCCAAGCTATATTAAACACATATCCAATTAAACTACACCAAAAATATGTCATTGTGTAAAAGAATAATAGTCACATTTTTACATAAAAAGTTCCATGAGTTAACAATGCTATATGTTTATATGCTATGCTTCACTACAATGAATTGGATACACAGCAATCTCAGAAAGACCTATTTTAATTCCTATTGTAATATCTTTAAAAAAATCAACAAAACTCCCTTGACACAAATTCCAATGGGTCAGCAGGTCATCAACAAATCTTTATAATACTCATTGCATTCTGCCTATGACAAGTAACAAGACGCAAAGGTAAGAAACAGTCTTTGGTGCTGAAGAATTAATTCATAACTGAGAAAGGAGTCAAAAACAACTATTGTGTCATAATGTGGTGAAAGTTATAAAATAGTTTCCTACACAGTGTTATGAAATCATAGAGTGGAAAGTGATGTCAACAAATGCCTAGGGGTTAATATGCAAAACTTATAAAGAACTCATACAACTTAACCCCCCCCAAATAATCCAATTAAAAAATAAGCAAGAACCTGAACAGATATCTCTCCAAAGAAGACATATAGAGGGCCAACAGACACATGAAAAGATGCTTAACATCACTAGCCATCAAAGAGATGCAAATTAAACCCGCAATGAGATATTACCTCACACCTGTCAGAATGGCCATCATTAATAAATCAACAAACAAGTACTGGCAGGGATGTAGAGAAAAGGGAACCCAGTTCATTGTTAGTGGGACTGTGAATTGGAGCAGCCACTCTGGAAAACAGTATGAGGGTTCCTCAAAAAATTAAAAATAGAACTACCTTATGACCCAGCAATTCTACTTCTGTGTATCTATCCAAAGAAACCTGAAACACTAATTCGAAATGATATGTGCATCCCTATGCTCATTGCAGCACTATCTACAATAGCCAAAATATGGAGACAACCTATGTGCCCATCAATAGATGGCTAGATAAAGAGATGTGGTATATCTATACATACACATACACAAATGGAATATTACTTGGCCATAAAAAATAAAATCTTACAATCTGTGACAACACATACAGACCTAGAGGGCATCAGGCTAAGTGAAATAAGTCAGACAGAAAAATACCATATGATTTCATTTATATATAGAATCCAAAGAATAAAAAGTGAACCCGCAAAACAGAGATACAGAGAACAAACTGATGGTTGCCAGATGGAGGAGGGGGTGGGGGCTGGGTGAATAAGGAGAAGGGATTAAAAGGTACAAATTGGTAGCTATAAAATAGTCACAGGATTGAAAAATACAGCACAGGGAATATAGGCAATGATATTATAGTAACTATGTATGGTGCCAGGAGAGCACTAAACTCATAGAAGGAAACACTTTGTAAATAAATGTCTAACCATTAAGTTGTACACCTGAAGCTAGTATAAAATAAGACTGAATGTCAACCGTAATTGAAAAATAAAAATAATTTTTTAAATGCCCCTAAGGTATCATTTGAGTTAGACTTCCAAGGGATAAGCTGGTCTTCGCCAAAGCCCTGCATGAATACAAAAGATTGGAAACTTCTAATGTCTGCCCAAATGGATCTCTGGTTGAATATGGATCATTTCCAAGGCAAAATCAGGAACGAAGACAGGTCTGAAGCCCCTAAAGTCAGAGGCCAAGGACAGATACAGAAATGGCAGAGAGAAGCAGTTCTTGATGTTTTGGTTTCAGGATGTCTTTATACCTTTTTAAAAAAAGTACTGAGAACTCCCAAAAAGTTTTATTTATGTGGTGTATCTACTGATGTTTACTATATTAGAAGTTAAAGCAAAATTTAAAAGATTTATTCTTTTAAAACAATAAACCTTACATGTTAACATATCGCTATGAAAACTGTATTTCCCAAATAAAAATAGTAAGAAGAATGAAGTTGTTTCACATTTTTAACAAATCTCTTTAATGTCTCGCTTAACAGAAGACAGCTAGATTCTTGCATCTGCTCCTGCTTCAATCTGTTATGATGTGATGTTTTGAAGTAAACGAAGAAAATCATACAGATATATAGCTGGGAGAGTAATTTAAAAAGCCTTTTCAGACAGTTGTGGATATTCTTTGATACTACACCAAAACTTGCAAGCGGGAGTTTCTTAAGGTTAGTTACTATGTAAAATAGGAAGCCATATTGATGACCTTTTCAAACTCTGTCACATTAAATCCACTGATCTATCTTGCACCGTGAAAGGAATTTTTATTTATGCATAACTTTGAAACATCATCCATTGGTCATTTGGAAAATAGTTATTTCCTGAAATTTTACAATCTTCCAAATGTTGAAATATTTCACTACATAACATTAAAAAATAGCATTTCTTAGTCTAATCACAAATCTCTTCAGAAAGTCTTAAGTATTGGGAAGGTCTCAAGCTCAAAGTGTCAGATACAAGTTTTCAAAATTCTAATTTGTGCTTGAAAGCTCTAATTTTATCATTGGCAACAAAATACTGTCAGTTGTTTCCCTTGAAGTGACAAGCTCATTTTGTTCCTTTTCAAGAAAATATTTACCAAATAACCAAGTCAAAATAACCACAGTTTGTCAGTCATTCTTTCAAGTAAAAATGATGCTCCTTGATGCAGGCTACTAAGCTTACAATTCAAAGTGCAAAAGCTTTCCCTGGTTATAATGGCATTACTTTGTAGTTTTCTATGCATACTTCCCATTTGTTACAGAACATTAGAAGAGAATGTGCACTCCATTAAGATTTAATAAAAATTAATGCTTTTTATGAACTTATAAAGGATTCTGAAGTGAATCCTTTAAGTTTTTTTGATTGGCTTTGTTTTTGTTTTTTCAAAACTGAGAGTGCATGGTCGTCATGAAAGAATAAATGACTACCACTAAGAGTTTGGTGCTGCTGCCTTGACTCATATATTAGTGCTAGTGGATTTAACCACCACTGTTTTTGCCCAATCTGTATAAATGTCAACACAGTAAACAAGCAAATTAATGCTTTGCTATTACTGTGAAAATGTTCTTTACATCACAAACATATCAAACTATCTTACGAACCTCCATGGACCCCACTTTCAGAACACCTAGCCCAAAGAGGGTCAGCGATCAAGGCAGATGTTTACTCATGTATTCAATTACGGTATTTATTTTTCTAAAGGCCCTGCCTGGACTAGGAACTAGATTCATCTTAGTGATGAAATACTCTGCGCCCTCTAGTAGAAGTGGACCTAAGACAAAAACTAATAGAAATTAAGAGTGGGAATTTCCCACAATTCATACTTTTTACATATTCAAATTAGAAATCTAGACAGTTGTGGTTTTACATTATTACCTAATAAATGCTACCAGAAATCAATGGCAACTTTAAGTGTACTGATTATTTTCAATAGCTTTTTCTGTATTGAAGGTGAATCTTAGAAGCTTTCAAGGAATTAGATGGTGATATAGTAAAGCAAATAGATAATATGTACCCAATAATAGATGTTAAAGAGTACTACAAATGATTTGCATTGCTGGGTGCTTTCCTATTTTATTGTTTCCAAATCATCAAGCGAGTAGGCTTGGGAGTACTATGGAGGCTGTGTGCTTACCCTATAGTGCAGAACATGCTCCCACTGATTATCTGGCAATCTCCCTTCAGGGACACTATCGGTAGGTACTGGAGAGAATGAGCACTCCCTGCAACTGTTAATTATTCCAACCACATGTAATCTGTGGCCAGCTTCCCCAGCAACGAATAAAGTAACTGCTCTGCCCAGGCAAGGAGAAAAACAAAACAAAACACAGATCTTACTGGGATCTTCTGAAAGTTAATCTAACATCATGTAATAAGTGAAGTTGTGCTTATTTGTTTTCCAATTCCTTTAACATACAGAGGTGGGCAAAGGTAGGTTTATGGTTGCCCTGTGACATTCTTTTGAGTTAACAAAGCTATTGTAATAATTATAATCTACATGTCTTTTTCCATAGGAACAACTGTAAACCTACATTTGCTCACCCCTGTATATAGTCTATACCTGTGGTTTCCTGTACCAAACATTTACAGCTTTGATCACACCGACTACACTACTCAGGAACCTAAGTACCTTGTAAAATAAAACAAATTTTAAAATCCTGACACTTTTTTCTGGAAAGTAAATTTATATATGTTTCATATATGATAGTTTTAAAAAGTAAAAATAAAATTACTCCCATTGAAAGACTTCTTAAGTTTTAGGAGATTGTTACCCCTCTTTCCCAATGCATATACATGCAAAACACTTCAGTTCAAGAGTATCCTTGAAACAAAGACAAATCCATCAGTGACAAGAATCATAAACTTTTCTTCTTTTTCAGTCCTCATTAATTCCCTGCATCTCTACATTGAGGATTTGAAAGTTGCTAAGGAAGTCAGGAAAGATTTAAAAAGACTCAAAGAAAATAGCCTACCTTTTTTGCGGGGGTGGGTCAGAGTATAAACAAAAGCACTCATAACAAGAACATAAATAATAATAGCAGTAGCAACAGCTACTACTTACAGAACTTACTATGTAGTAGGTACTATTCTGCAGACTGTGCATATATTAACGCATTTAATCCTCAAAACAGCTCTACGAGATAAGCTCTATTATCCCTATTTTGTAGATGAGCACACAAGGATAAAGAGGTTCAATAACTTGCTCTAACCCTGGCTGGTGTGGCTCAGTGGATTGAGTGCTGGTCTGCAAACCAAAGGGCTGCAGGTTCAATTCCCAGTCAGGGAACATGCCTAGGTTGCAGGCCAGGTCCCCTGCAGGGGGCTCACAAGAGTCAACCACACATTGATGTTTTTCTCCCTCTTTTCCTCCTTCCCTTCCCCTTTCTCTAAAAATAAATAAAAAATAAAATCTTAAAAAATAACTTGCTCTACTTATTAAAAGGCATAGTCTATGGTCTTGGCAGTGTGATTATACGCAAAATATACAACTTCCTTTGTGGTATGATCTCAGGACAGTAAGAATCTTACAGAAGAAGAGTCAGTACCCTAAAAAAATCATCCTGTAGCCAACTCAACTGAAATATTATCCAGAAAGAACACTGTAGAGGACCTGAATACTAGTTTTGGAGATACAGTATAAAGAGATGTGTGATTTTAGCCTTAATAACATCCATTCTGGTTTTTGGTTTTATCATTTGTAAAACAAAGAAACAAGAAGATCAAATTAAGATTAATTTACTCAATTATAATGCACTAAGCATCTATTAAGTGCTAGGCAATGTGCATTACTGAGAACCTGCTTCAACTCATGTAAAGTCTATTTTCTAAGTTGGTATCTCACAAGAGGGCCCTAAACCTATTTAAACTTGTACCTTAAAACCTGGCATGCCTTTTAAGGATGAAAGAGATCAAACCAAGCCAAAGAAGTTTAATGACTTGTCCCATAAGGAAACCTAAGGTAAAACTAGGAAACCCCCTCAAGTATTGTAATTTTACCAAAACTGCCACAAGCAACATTGTAGTGAATTTTTTCATTCAACAAAAATTTACTTAACATCCATTACATGTTAGGATTGGCAATATAATGACAGGCATAGTAAGTCCCTTTCTTAAAGAGTTTACAATGCTTGCCATAAAGAATTTAATAAGCGGTTAAAGAGTTTATTTAAATATATAACCTGATGAAGTTTGTCATAAAAACATCCTCAAAAACATTGCTTTTCTTAGCCAACTTTCCATAGAAACTTTATCCAACTTCCTAAAGCTACTTGTGAGAGATGGTTATGTGAAACCAAACTCACCCTTAAAAATTCTGATTCAGTAGGAAGGGGTGGGCGCCAGGTGATTCCGATGCAGTTGGGTAACAGAGTCACAGTTTATTCTCGCCAGTTTACAATTCTACCATTTTTCTTTTAGTATTCAGAGAAACAATTCTGCTTTGATATAAAAGCCTTAGAATTTCTTCTCAGTTTCCAGTATTAAACAAGTCTTTCAGCAAACTATGACCTAGCTTAGGTGCCATAAAGATTCTGCTTATATAAATTTACTGATGAGTAATTCCACTGATCTGGATCCACAGCACCAGATGCATCTCTTTTGAGTTAAATACTTAATTTACCACATATGTTTATGCATTCAACAAAAAAGCCAGGCAATGTTCTAGGCACTGGGGGGTATCAGTGGTATATCAGGTGAATTCAATGAAAGAATTCCTACAAGGCATAATACGCATTTTTTTTCAAGTATGTATGAAATATTTACCAACACAATGATATTCTGGGTCATAAAACAAATTTCAATAAATTTAAAAAATTTAAATCATATGAAGGTTATTCTCCAACTACAATGGAATTAAGCTAGAGAAAGATAAAAAGAGAAAGATATTTAGAAAAATGCCAAGTATTTAGAACTAAATAACACTTCGTAAATAGCCCATTTTTTAAAAAATTACAAACTATTCTGTATTAAATACAAACACAACATATGTAAAAATTTGTTGGATGTAGCTAAAGCAACTCTTACAGGGAAATACAGCACTCAATACCTATATTCAAAAGGAATGAAGTTCTCAAATCAACTACCTAAGCTTCCACCTTCTGAAATGAAGAAGAAAGTAGATAATAACAATCAGGGTGGAAAAAATCAATGAAATAGAAAACAAAACAAAAAAACAATAAAGAAAAATGAATTAAATGAATGGCTAGGCCTTTGAGAAAATAGTACAACTGGGACACCTTAAGCCAGACTGATCAGAAAGAAAAAAAAGAGAGAAAAGACAAAAATTACCAATATCAGAAATAAGAGAGCTAATATAACTACAGACTCTACAGATAATAACAAGAAAATAAAAGAAAATCATGAACACCTTTATGCCAATAAATTCCACAACTGAGATGAAATGGATAAATTCCTTGAAAGATAAAAACTACCACAGTTCTTTTAAGAAAAGATTGCCCAAATAGTTCTATATTTATTAAAGAAATTTAACTTATTACTAAAAACTTTATCCCAAAGAAAACCCCACACCCACATGACTTTATTGGTTAATTCTCCCAGACATTTAAGGAAGATATAATCTCAATTCTATACAAAACCTTCCAGAGAACTGAAAAGTAGGTAACACTTCTCAACTTTTTCTGGGAGTCCTGATTCCAAAATCCCATGAAGACATTACAGGGAAAAAATAAAAAATAAAAAAACACTCCAGACCAATATCACTCATGAAAATGGATATAAAAATTCTTAACAAAATTTTAAGCAAATCAAATTTGACAATATATAAAAGGATAATCCATTTTGACCAAGTGAGGTTTACCTCAGGAATGCATGGTTAGTCTAAGAAGTGAAAAAATTCTAATACTTCAAAATAAACAAAAGGCATTATGGATGCCCTTTCAATGTGAGGCTGGAGCCTCCAACAATAATCTGAACCTACAGGCAAATGTGTCTTTGTCTTTAATTAAGTTACCTTACAATAAATAAAATGGTTTCTCAACCCTGGCACTTTTGACATTTTGGATAACCCTTTGTTGTGTGGGGGGAGTTATAAAACAGTTAGGAGCAATCCTGGCCTCTATACACTAGATGCCAGTAACACCCCCTCCCAGTGTGATAACTAAAAACCATCTACAGACATTGCCAAATGTTTTCATTCCCAGGTGAGAAATAGTGATATAGAGATTAAAGTTAACTCAAAAGACATCAATAGCAATGCAATGCAAACAATTCTTTCATATAAACCTGTAAATAAGTTGAATCTGGTGAAGAAACCACCTCTCCAACCAAAAGTCAGTTTTCCATCCATCCTTTGAACATTTTTGATCTAAGAATGTGTCTATTAGAATTCTCATGTGACCAGATTGTAACATCATCTAAAAATGAGTTCAAAAAATTAAAATGTCTTTGACATATGTTCACATTATATGAGTCATGATTTTACCTTTTATGAAAATGGTCTTTTTAAAACCCATGTTCTTTAGGCCTATTGACATACAAAAAGCTCTACAAATTTAATGTCTATAACTTCACTGAGTTGAAAATTTATCTTTTAACACAACTGAAAATCAATCAATGTAACTTATAGTATTAAATATTAAAAAAGAAAAATGGTAAATGATTATCTCTATAGATGCAGGGAAAGTACCTGACAAAACCCAATTTTTCATAAATATTTTTAGCAAGTTAGAAGTAGAAGGAAAGTTCCTCAGCCTTATATAAAGAACATCCATAAAAAACCTAATATTATACCTAATGGTTAAAGACCAATTATTTCCTGTTAAGCAGAAACAACAATTATATTTTTTACCACTTCCATTAAATATGGTATTAGAGGTTCTAGCCAATGCAATGAGGGAAGTAAATAAAAGTCACCCAAATTGGAAGGTAAGAAATAAAATGATCTTTATTTGTAGATAATTTATGTATAAAATTCTATAAAAATTATAAAAATACTACTAGAATTAATAAACAAGTTAAGCAATAGTGCAGGATAAAATATCAACATAAAAAATCAATTACACATCTGTGTGCTATCAGCAAATGGAAAAAATTTTTAAATTACTGACCTTGTATTCCAGAATAATAAAGTACTTTATTATTATCTCCTTCTTTATCCTATATCTCCTTTATCCTATATCTCCTTCTAAGTACAAACAAAAAACTGCATAGCATTTCAAACAAACATAAAGAGATTATGAAAAGTAGAGAGAAGGGAGACTATCTAGGTAGGTCCTGATTCATCCACAGAATGAATCCCTGCGCTTTGTTTTGTTCCATATATCCCAGATTGGAGCTAAAGAATCTGGCAAATCAGAAAGGCCAATGCACAGAGACAAAAGCTCTAACAAAAGACTGCTCTCTCTAGTCACAGAAAAGAAAGAAGGAAGGAAGGAAGGAAGGAAGGGAGAGAGGGAGGGAAAGAAAAGAAAAGAAAGAACCGGGCTAGTAAGACAACAAACACTCAGACAATAACCACAAACTCCAGACAAACACCATAGAAAACTTGTGGCCCTACTCTCACCCACACAAGCAAAAGCTGAGATGGGAAGCTAGAATTCTACCCTTGATACCTGGTAATGAGAACCTATACAGTGTTGGTGGAGACCACATGGATAGCCTGGACTCCCCTCTCACCCCTACTGGGTGATAGCAAAGCACCCCTTCCTCTCCTTGCTAGGATGGTGTCAAAGGAACCCTGGTAGAGAGTCATTACTGTCAACATCACCCATTGGTGACCCTAAGGTACTAGTGGAGGTAATGAAAGGCACAGTACCAAGGCAATCCCACCCCTCCCACCTAAGGAACTATAAGTGGTGGCCTAATAGGAAGCAAGAACTCCCACACTTACTCAGTAGTAAAGTACTTCCCCACCCTGGGGTGTCAATGAACACCAATGAGGAACCTGGACTTCCATGTCTACCTGGCTGTAATAAGGCAACACCTCCTATTTGCCTGATGGAGCTCCATTTTAAAGAAAAGAGCAAAACAAGGTTTAGATAACATCCAAAGTCTCAGAACATAATGCAAAAATGTCCTGGTATCGGTAGAAAATCATTAATCATAACAAGAACCAGAATAGTCTTGAACTGAAAGAAAAAAGACAAACAGCAGATGTCAAACAAAATGATAGAGATGGAAGAATTATCTGAAAAAGACTTGGAAACAATATTCATAAAAATGCTTCAGTAAACATATATATATATTCACTGAAGCATATATACACACATATATATTTGAAACAAATGAAAAAATAGAAATTCTCAGCAAAGAAACCCAAGCTATAAAGAAGAACCAAATGGAAAAATTAAAACTAAAAATAAAACTAATAATAGATGGATTAACCGCAGAATGAAGGGGACAGTAGAGAGCACCAGTGAACTTGAAGACAGAACAATAAAAATTACACAATAAGCAACAGAGAAAAAATACACAGTAAAAAATATAAACAGCTTCTAAGGAAACTGTGAGACTATAAGAAAAGATCAGACATTTCATTTATGTCTCTGGAGTTACATGGGAGATGAGAAAGACAGCAAGGCTGAAAGGTGCTTGAAGATATAATAACTGAAAGCTCCCTAAATTTGGCAAAAGACATAAACCTTCATAGTCAAGAAGCTGAGTGAATCCCAAACAAGAGAAACCCAAAGAAATCCATTCAGAGACATCAGAGTTAAAATTCTGAAAACTAAAAACAAAAGATTTTTGAAAGCAGCCAGACATAAACACTGCATTACCTACAAAGGAAAAACAATTCAAATGATACTACATTCCTTATCAGAAACCATGTTGGCCAGAAAAAGGTGGTACAACATTTTCAAGGGCTAAAGCAAAAGCACAGTCAACCCAGAATCCTATGCCAAGCAAAATTATCCTTTAGGAATGAAGGGTAAACAATACATCCACCAATGAAAGAAAACTAAGAGAATGTGTTCCCAGCAGAATTACCCTAAAAAAATGAAATGGCTAAAGGAAGTTTTCTAAACTGAAACTAAAACAAATCTTGAAATATCAGAAATAAAAGAACATGGGAAGCAAAAGTGTGGACATATACAATAGTCTTCACTTCTTTTGAATTTTCCAAATTATGTTTGAAAAATTGTAATAGTAATATAATTGTAATAGTAATATAATTCTAAATGTATATTGAGGAAATATTTAACACAATTATATTACAAATGGGAGAACATAAAGAGACATAATGGAGGTAAGATTTCTATACTTCAGCTGGTAAAATGACACCACCAGTAAATTGCAGTAAGGGTGTGTGTGTGTGTGTGTGTGTGTGAGAGAGAGAGAGAGAGAGGTGTGGGGGGGGAGAAGAAATGGAAAACTTAATTGAAAAAATAATGAAGGAGAACTTCCCTAATCTGGCAAAGGAAACAGACTTCCCAGGAAGCCCAGGAAGCTCAGAGAGTCCCAAAGAGGTTGGACCCAAGGAAGCACACATCAAAGCACATAATAATAACATTATCCAAGATTGAAAATAAGGAGAGAATCTTAAAAGCAGCAAGGGTAAAGGAGAGAGTTACCTACAAAGGAGTTCCCATAAGACTGTCAGCTGATTTCTCAAAAGAAGTTTTGCAGGCAAGAAGGGGCTGGAAAGAAGTATTTCAAGTCATGAAAAGCAGGGTCCTACAACCTAGATTACTCTATCCAGCAAAGCTATCATTTACAATGGAAAGGCAGATAAAGTGCTTCCCAGATAAGGTCAAGTTAAAGGATTTCATCATCACCAAGCCCTTATTATATGAAAATTATCTGAAAGAGCCTTATCTAAGAAAAAGAAGATGATCAAAAATATGAACAGTAAAATTACAACAAACTCACAATTACCAACAACTGAACCTACAAACAAAAACTAAGTGGACAACTAGAACAGAAACGGAATCACAGAAATGGAGATCACATGGAGGGTTATCAGCAAGGGAGGGGAAGGGAAGGGGAGAGAGGGGGAAGAGGTACAGAGAATAAGAAGCATAATTGGTAGGTAGAAAATAGACGGGGGGGCGGGGGGTTAAGAATAGTATAGGAAATGGAGAAGCCCAACAACTTATATGTGTGACCCATGGACATGAACTAAAGTGGGAGAATGCTGGTTGGGAGAAGGTGCAAGGAAGAGGGGAACAAAGGGGAGAAAAAAAATGGAACAACTGTAATAGCATAAAATATATTTTGAAAAAGTAAACCAACCCCTATTTTTACATGAAACAAAGCAAAAATAAGATGAAATAAGTTATTTATATGCAGTAATTGTTTTAAAATATTTCACATATACCAATGAAAAATTAACTATGGTCTCATTATACATACAATTATTTTGGAGTCTCAGCTTTTGTTACTTTATGTTTGAAAACTAACAGAATAATCTGTGTACAACATTCACAGTTTATAGTCCAAATGGAATAAATAAGAGAAAGAAGTACCCTTAACAAATATTATTTAGTAGTAATTCTAACTTTCCTAACCATATCATTTTTCTATCTATATTCTTTAAAGTATATGTTATATATACAAGATCCACAGAATTAAGGCTGGCTTGAGTGTGGTTGGTAGTGTCATAATATGGGTGTAATAACTCATAGTTTTCATTTGAACATTTCACCTAAAATGTCATGTAGTATGACTGAGTGTGATATTATGTGATAGAATTACAAGCTTACGATTTTGTAATAAAAGATTTTGTGAGAAAAAAGGGGTGTTATTTGTGTCAGACCCTGTATTTTAAACTACTTTTTTTGTAATACAAAAGGAAAAAGTTAAAGAAACAGTTTATTTAAAAGACAGTGATGTTTACTATACAAGTGTGTAGTGTACCTGAAACCTATATAATTAACCAATATCACCTCAATAAATTCAATAAAAAAATAAATTAAAAAAATTGCAAGATAATTTTATCACAACTACAAAAACAACCTATGTAGGTATTTTGGACTATTTTTACTCCTACATTTTTGATATTTTATAAACTTATTTTTTCCTTTGCCCTTCCCCCCTCCAACTATAAGACACTCCCTTTAGGCAACAGTGCATCAAAAATCCTCCCACGTTCAAAGTTGGCTACATCTGTTGCTCTTTTCCATTGTTGAAAATTCCTGACTTAATCCTATTTGACTTTATTCATGAAAAGGTCATCCTGAATTCAACAAATGGAGGAGCGATGGCAAAGCACACTGTTTAACACGGCTGAGAAAATGCTTTCTGGAACATGTTACTAACGTGCTCACACTGTCTCAGAGATATCTGATACACATCACATAGGCCCCCAATCTTGAAGCCTCCAACCAAGAGTTATATGCACTATTATCATATATGCTAAATGTCATAACAATTATGATGATGATCTTGATTTCTGGTAGTACACTGCCATTTCTTTTCCTGAACCAACTGTTGAATGTTCCTATTACTAATTGTGCCTGCCTTCATAATTGAGAACATCTTCTCTAGCCTCCCTATCACTATTAGTATTTGGCAAAGGTATCCTTATTATTTGTTGTTCCTCCAAAGAATGGTATCTGTCATTCACTGAATTTTCAGAATATGAAAATGAAAATAAATTATTATATTCAACTTAAAAAAATAAGTTTCCAATTACAATAAGCAACAAAATGGGTTTGGTTATACTTCAAAACTCTTAACAGACACTGATTATGAACCACAGCTATAACAGATTATGCCTCTGGTCTTTTCCTCTATGCTAAATATCATTCATATCTATAATTTGTTGCTATCCACATATACCTGACCAAAACTAGGAGACATTAGTAAGATTAAAGTAAGCTCTAAAATAAATTTGACTAAAGAAAGATTTATGAGGTGAAGATAATTATTTTTAATATGCCCATAATTCACTATGACTAAAATATGGGCATAGTTACTCATACAAGCTTATGTTCAAGTTAAAAACAATGACTGCCAACTTCAGAAGAACCAACCTCAATCACTTTCAAGCAATCAAAAAGAAGAAAAGGCCACTTTTTTCTTACTATTGCTTAATAAGCAATTACTATTGCTTATTGTTATTACTTGTGCCTTATCCATAATGCACTGTGTTGTTGACCTTAAATAAGACTTTTCATATAAGGCAAAACCGAATATAAGACTAAAAAAAGTATTTAGCTATTTATACATAAACTCAAACAGCTGTTAAGGACACCCTGTCACTTTCATAATAGGCTTTCCAAAACCTATTTTTCTAAATAAAAGACTCTTTAGCAAGTAAATCAGTAAATCTGTTTACAAATTTGCATTTGTCTAAAATGTGGCATACTTATACTAGAAACTGCATGATGTAATGAATGAACTAATATTTGCTTCAGTTTTTCTTAAAATGGGAAAATACAGCACCCATCCTACCTACTGCATGGTTTTGTGTAAATAATGAAATAAATACTGCCTCAAATGTTTTGGAAAATACAAAGAATTTTATAAATGTAAGGAACTGTTATCATGAAAAGATAACCTCTGTCAACTGGTCAGCAGCATACTTCTTTGAAGCAGTGTTCAGTTCATTTGAAAATAGACTCAAATAAACCAGGGACAATGTTGTTTGTCAATGAGTCTCAAACTTTTTCATTACATGATTTTTCTTAAAAATTGTCATGATCCTAACAGTTGGGAACCATCCTCATCTTCACACTCTTCCAGGTAGTCTCAGCATATATGAATGTAAAATATTTGTGATGGAACAAAAAGTGGCAGGTGTTCCTTCTTCAAAGCTAATATTACCTGCTGTCATCTGATTCAAAGCTAGTCTCTGAATCCACACCCAAAAATTTCTAGCAAGTGTTTTATATTCTGCCTGAGTAAGAGACAACACAAAGTGAATCTGGATAGAAAGGTTCCTTACTCCCAGTAAAGAAATGGGAAGACAGGAGATACAAGAAAAGTACAAAGTATTTATGTTGCCTATTTTTCCTATTAAAATACATCATGTTTCCTAACAGACTACTAGAGCCAGCTTTATTTTCTTCCCATGGGACTGAACAACATCCCTTGTCTGAATATATCCTTGTCCCAACACAAGGCTCAGTTCCCCATACCCTTGTTCTCTATGCTGTGCTGAAGTAGGGAGACCCTTGGCTCCTGAGTTTATAACTGAAATATCTTCTTTGTGAAGTTCTGAATTAATGAGTTTTTCCCTGGGAAACCTGAGCTCAGCCATCCTTGAAAGATGTTTAAGGGTCGTTCTCTTACAGTGTGCATTTTTGTTTCTTACATAGATTTTAATTGTTATATTTCACAAAATCTGTAACTTTGCTAATCCCTTGAAAACAAAAGACCAATTTCACTGTTAATTCTGACATCCATGTGTAGGTGCATGATTCAGATTGAAGAAGAGGGGGTGGTAAAAAGAATGGAATATGAAGCTGCAACTGTCTGAAACTGAATTCATTTTTCTTGAAACAAACTTACTTTTCTTGTATTAAAGACAGAGTGTTGGGAGCCATCCTGCCTGGTTTCAGGAACTGTAGCCTCATTAATGGACAAAAGAGTCCCAGGGCTAGGGCTGAGTGAAAAGGCCTTGGGGCCATGAGCCACTAAGGAGACAGAACCTATCCTCCTGGCAGGAGCACAACCTCTGCCTCCCTCACTTCACCCTGCTTGGCCCTGAAAGATGGCTAGTTAGTCAATGACAGGTAAGATTCGTCAAGGGAGGAACAACCTAAGACAGGCACAGTTGTGAAGGGACCATCAGGGAAGGGCTTAGGGGACTATAGAGAAGGGGCAGAAAGATCCTCACCCCTTGGCTTTGTCATAGCCTGAGTCCTCATTCTATCTGTAAGAAGTCTCCTAATCTCTTGGCTGCTTTGCTACCTCTGCCTGGCTCAGCCTGAAAACAATGCCAGAGGCAGCTGAAGCCTTGTACTAGAACAAATAGCTCCCAGGGGGCAAATCTGGCCTGAGAAACAATGTACATTGTTCCCTTTGAGTCTTGCTCAATAGCCCTGCTGGTATGAACTAGATGTTTGAGCTCAAAGCATAGGGAGTGAAACTCCCTACTTCATGATACATGCCTCAGCAACCTT
Organism: Phyllostomus hastatus; assembly: GCF_019186645.2. Lineage (NCBI taxonomy): Eukaryota > Metazoa > Chordata > Mammalia > Chiroptera > Phyllostomidae > Phyllostomus > Phyllostomus hastatus. The sequence goes on from NW_025334041.1 coordinate 92,539,481, forward strand.
CTGGTGTCAGCATATCTCACCAACCCCAACCAGAGACAATCCCTGTGTTTCTTCAATTATTATCTGTAGATGATGTTAGTTTTTCATGACTAGCTTTTTGGACATTGATTGATGAGCTTTACGTGCATACTATGTGTCTCTGTGCAAGCTGAACTCAACATGCAGGTAAAGAGGTGCTCGAGACCCTTCTGCCCTGAGAAACTGGTCACCTTTCTTCCCCAAGCAGATCATGTCTTGGTAGACACTCTCATCTGAGACAGTGGGGGAGCTCTCTGGGTGGAGTGCCCACCCCCCAAACAGAGCCAGGAAAACTTTCCTTCCTTCCTAATGTTAAATTCTTTCCTAGTTCCTCCCTCCCTTCCTTCCCTTCTATTTATCCATGCATCCTTGCAACAAATACCTAATGAGCACCTATTATATGTCAATAAACACCCGTGCTAGGATCTAAGCACATAGAAATGAAGTCCCTGATCTCATGGAGTTCTTAGACTCATGGTGGGGGAAGATAAACAAATAAAGTATACAGGTTGAAGATAGTGACTGGGAAAAGGAGGATGTTTTACTCAGGGTAGTTAGGGAAGGTCTCTTTAAAGAGGTGATACTGAGAAAAGATATGAATGAAATGAGGGAATGAGTCATGAGAAAATGTCAAAAATAATGTTCCAGATGGTACAAAAAACAAACATCAACTTCCTGAGGCTAGAACAAACTGGATAATGTTTGAGGACCAGAGACCAGCATGGCTCTACAAGAATGAAAAAGACAGCCAAGTAGAAGGAAATAACACTGGAGAAAAGAGCAAGGACCAGATCACATAGAACCTTGCAACCTACGATAATTTTATTCTGCAATGGGAGACCACAGGTGGATTTGGATTAAGGCAGTAATATAATCTGATTGATTTTTAAACATTATTCCAGTGAGACTTCCAGTTTCAAAAGATATTCTGGAAAACTTTACACTGCAAAACAACCAGATCCTGCATAAAATATAAATATTTAATATATTGCTAGGCACAAAAATTTTTGTATAAAGAACAACCTGGACTTCCGGTCAAGATGGTTGCATAGGTAAATGGGGCACTGGAATCCTCCCACAGCCAGATAAAAACGACAAATAAACTACAGAACAAGCATCATTCAGAGCATCATTCAAGCATCATTTCCATTCTAGCTGAATGGAAATCCTACAACTAGGAATTTAATGCAGCCACATTGAGACTGGTAGGAAGGAAGGAGACACGGAATGGGACTGGTCCCATATCCATATGTGCTGGATAAAAAAAATAAGGAAGGATATCTGGAATGCAGAGGTCCACCCTGAGGATCAAGGGGTCCCAGCTCCACACCAGCCAGGGTTCCAATGTCAGGAAGAGAAGTAAATCTCTGCAACTTCTGGCTGTAAACCCAGCAGAGAGTGTGGTTGAGTGACAGAGAGGATTCTGGAGTCCCCAACAGTTCTTAAAAAGCCCATGGACAGTCTTACTCGGACTCACTCCCTCTGAGCTCCAGAGCTGGAGAAGCAGCTCAAAAGGCACCAAGAACATATGGGAAGGAACTGAATGGTTTGGGCAAGAGTTAGAGGGGCACCTTTCTGACAGATAAAGTGCTGGGAGAGGCCACTGTTCCTTTCTGAGAATTACACCCCTCCCACCCAAACTGACAGAGCTGGCAGGCAGAAATCATATCTGAGTCTCCATCAACTTGGCTCACATTGTTCATCCCACCATGGTGATTTTCAGACCACACCCCATCCAACTTGCAGGCCCACTCAAGACATTTCCAGTAGCCTTTTCATACAAATTGCCTGTCTTGGCTCCTGCTATGGACTTTCCTAAAATCTCTAAAAGATTCACAAATTGCACACAAGCAGCATCTGGCACTGGTGTGTCCTATATCTCTTCCTGAGTGGTCACAGGCCCAGCACTAGATGCGTCGGCCTTGGTTCACAGCATGGCCTCTCCAAGGCACCTCCAAGCCCAGCACAGGTAGTAGCCATCAGCAGATCACTCTGTAGTTTGTGTTGGGTGACCCCAGGCAGGGAACAGGCTGTGGCTGACCTTGTACCTCTCAGAGGCCCCAGAGCCAGTGCTCCCAGTGGACAGCTTCAGACTATGCTGGATTACAACCCTATAACCTCCATGAGCAACACACTCAAGTGGTGAGCTCGGTGAGCACACAACAAGTCCTGGTCCATAGGGTAAGCACCTTGCACAGCAGTTCCTCTGCTGTAGTTGAAGCCAGTCCTCCCAGCTGATAGGCCTGAAGTCAATCCCTCTCAGTGATGTCAACAGCAATCAAGGCTCAACTACAAGAGAATAGTGCACACAGCCCACACAGAGGTGCACTTGGAGTGCCCAGTTCTGGTAACTGGGGAGGTTGTGCCACTGGGCCCTACAGGACACTTGCTACACAAGGCCACAAAACCAAGTACAGGAAGCATAGCAGTTCTACTTAATATGTTAAAAAAAATAGGAAAGCAGTCAAAATGCAGAGGAGACAAAGAAACAGGTCCAAAATGAAAGAACAGAACAAAACTCCAGATAGAAAAGTAAATGAAACAGAGGCAAGCAGACTACCAGATACAAAGTTTAAAACAGTGGTTATAAGGATGCTCAAGGCCTTAGTGAGAACTTCAATATCATGAAATAGGCCACAGAAACCATAAAAAGAACCAGTCAGAAATGAAGGATAAACAAACTGAGATGAAATATAATTTACAGGGAATCAATAGTAGAGTAGATTAAGCTGAGAACCAATTCAGTGATTTGGAATATAAGGAAGCAAAAAACACCCAACCAGAACAGCAAGAAGAAAAATCCCACAAAATGAAGACAGTATAAGGAGCCTCTGGGAAAAATTCAAGAGTACTAACATTTGTTTCAAGGGGGTACCAGAAGGAGAAGAGAGCAAGAAATTGAAAACATGATGACAGAAAACTTCCCTACCTTGGTGAAACAAATAGACATACAAGTCCAGGAAACACAGAGTCCCAAACAAGATGGATCCAAAGAGGCCCACACAAAGACACAACATAATTAAAATGCCAAAGGTTAAAGACAAAGAGGCCAAAGGTTAAAGACAAAGAGAGAATGTTAAAAGCAGCAAGAAAAGAGTAATTAGGTACCTACAAGGGAGCTCCTGTAAGACTGTCAGCTGATTTCTCAACAGAAACTTTCCACACCAAAAGGGAGTAGCAAGAGATATTGAAAGTGATGAAGAGCAAGGGCCTACAACCAAAATTACTCTATCCAGCAAAACTATCATTTAGAATGGAAGGGCAGATAAAGTGCTTCCCAGATAAGGTAGTTAATGGAGTTCATCGCCACCAAACCCAGTATTATACGAAATGTTAAAGGGTCTTCTTTAAAAAGATAAAATATGAACAATAAAATGGCAATAAATACATATCTATCAACAATTGAATCTACAAAAAATAAGCAAGTAAAATAGAAACAGACTCATAGATAGAGAGAACATTTTGATGGTTGCCAGACGGTAAGGGGTTTGGGGAAGTGGGTGGAAAAACTGAAGTGATTAAGAAGTACAAATTGGCTGTTACAGAATAGTCATGGGGATATAAAGTACAGCATAGGTAATCAATGGATAATATTCCAATAATTATGATGTTGTCAGATGGGTACAAGATTATCATGATGATCACTTAGTAATCATGGGGGTGCACACCTGAAACTAATATACTATTCTATATCAACTGTAATTGAAAAATAAAAAAGTAATAGAAAAACCTGAGTGACAAACTGTAAGCTCTTGTGAAAGACAAAGGTTTTCCACAGGCAGAAAAATATTTTTGAGCATATTTGTGTGTATGTCTTTCACTGTAAAAAAATGAATGAATACTTTTAAAATGGGTACATCCTTATAACCAAGTAACACTATTCATGGGAATATTTTTTAGCACAGTCTTTTTTCAATCCTGGTTAAACACTGAAGTCATCTGTATAATTAAAACAAACAAAAAAAAAAACAGTGATGTCCAACCTCATTTCTAAAGATTATAATTTACTGGTTTGGGGTAGCACCCAAGCATTTGGTATTTTAAAAGTTTTCCAGGTACAACTGAGAACCATTAACCCATGAAAAGTTTTATACATGTCTTTCTTGATATACAGAGAATATTCACAGCAGTGTTATTTCCAATAGTAGATATTTTGTGGGGAAATTCTTATCTCTATCATTAGGAGAATAGATAAGTTGTGGTAAACTCTATGTAATAAAATATTACACAGTGGTGAAAATGACTAGAAAACATGTAACAACAGGGACAAATCTTAAAAACCTACAATTGAGTAAATAGAGAAGTCTATCTAAAGCACAGGTGGCAAACACAAGGCCAGTGGGCTAAATCCAGCCCTCCACTTTGTTTTATCCAGCCCGGCACCTTGTTTCTACCCGGTGGCAGCACGGAGCTCTTGCTTAGCTGTTAAGGAGTAGTTACATTTATACAGTCCTAAAACTACATCCAGCCCTTTGAAGGCAACCATGAGGCTGATGCGGCCCCCTTAGAGAAAATGAGTTTAATACCCCTGATCTAAAAAATAATGCATTTGTGTAAAGGTAAAATCAAAGAAAATTAAACAACATAATGTTTGGTACACAGGTTAATGACATCATTCAGAGGTTCATACATACAAGAAAATGGTTAGCAGCTATGTGGTTGGGGAAGAGATGAATTAAAGACAGAGGGATAGGGCAGAAGCATTAGAGGTAGATTTGGCATTACTGGTATGTTTTAGTTCTTAACATTGGATGGTGTTCATTTTGTTATATATAACTTATATTTCCTATATTATTTTGCATAAATCAAATATCAAATAACAACACATTTTTAAAGATTTCTACTATGAAGAATAGACTTTCGATAGGCTACATATGTAAAAACAGAGATAAGTTGAAATGCTACTGAAGTAATAAAGGAGGGAGTTGATGGATAATTATACCATAGTGGAATGGAGGAGATGGTGAGAAGTGATCAGATTTAGAATACATTTTGAAGAGTAAAATTTCTAGGAATTACTGATGGACTGAAGCATCTCTACTGTCTAATACGGTAGCCACTAGTCACAGATGGCAATTAAAATAAAAATTTAGAACTCAGTTCTTTACTTGCACTAGTGACATTTTAAGTGCACATGTGGCTATTGGACACCATGTTAGAGCAGATACAGAACATTTCCATGACCACATTAAGTTCTATTTGATAAATAGTGTGTAGAAAGTGAAGGAAAAAAGATAGCCCCTAAGTTTTCTACCATAGCAATTAGGTAAGTGGCACTGCCACTTACTGAAAGATGGGGAAAATTAGAAGAATAGCAAGTTTGGAAGGAAGTAAAGAATTCAATTTTGTACAAAGAGAAATGTTGAGTAGGCAGAGAACAAAACAAAGTTGAAGCCAGATATACAAATTTGGAATACTGAGGTCTGTCTGGAAAAAGTCCAGCCATTATTGATATCACAAGAACCGTTTGTGTGACATGGATGTAACCTGGCAGTCAAGGAGAGTGGACTGGCATGCACATGCATGAATAATGAATGATGACTTCACTGTACTAGTCAGTGGGATAGTAGATGCTGCTGAGTAAGAATGTGTACTGTGTGCCTATCACATTCAAAATGACTGAGTGAAGGACTTCTTGCCAAGATGGAGGCGTAGGTAGATACATTGTACCTCCTTGTACAACCAAAAGAAGGACAACAACTAATTTAAAAACAAAACACCAGAACTGCCAGAAAATCCAACCGTATGAAGTCCTACAACTAAGGAGTTAAAGAAAAAACATTCACTCAGACCAGCAGGAGGGGCTGAAACAGGCAGCAAGAGTGGAGAGGACTTGTGGCAAGGTGGTGGCTGGTGGAGCACAGTCTCACATTTGTGTGTGGATAAACTGGGAGGAACAACTGGGGAGTGAGACAGATCTTGCAACCCAGGGTTCCAGCACGGGGAAATAAAGCCTCAGAACCTCTGATTGAAAAAACCTGTGGGTTTTTCAGTCAGCTACAGAAAATCCCAGTTTCACAGGAGAGTTTAATGGAGAGACTCACAGGGTCCTAGAATGTACACAAAACCACCTACCCAGAAATCAGCATTAGAAGGGTCCAATTTGCTTGTGGGTAGTGGTGGAAGTGACTGAAAACTGGCCAAAAGCTGAGCAAGTGGCATTGTTCCCACTTGGACCCCTCCCCCACATACAGCGTCACAATGCAGCGGATATGGGTTGACCTGCCTAACGCCCCTTACTATATAACAGGCAAGCTGAGACAAAAAATTTGGCCTAAATGAAACATCAAATCAAAGTTCCAGAAAAAATACAACTATGCAGTGAAGAGATAGACCACTCATCATATACAGAATTGAAAACACTGGTAATCAGGATGCTCACAGAAATGATTGAGTATGGTTGAAAAATAGAGGAAAAAGTGAAGGCTAGGAAGAGTGAAACAAAGGAAAATTTACAGGGAACAACAGTGATGGGAAGGAAACCAGGGCTCAAATCAACAGTTTGGAGCAGAAGGAAGAAATAAACATTCAACTAGGACAGAATGAAGAAACAAAAATTCAAAAAAATGAAGCAAGGCTTAGGAACCTCCAGGACATCTTTAAACGTTCCAACATCTGAATCACAGGGGTACCAGAAGGAGAAGAAGAGGAGCAAGAAATTAAAACTTATTTGAACAAATAATGAAGGAGAACTTCACCAATCTGGCAAAGGAAATAGACTTCCAAGAAGTCCAGGAAGTACAGAGAGTCCCAAAGAAGTTGGACACAAGGAAGCACAAACCAAGGCACATCATGATTACATTACCCAAGATGAAAGATAAGGAGAGAATCTTAAAAGCAGCAAGATTAAAAGAGATAATTACCTACAAAGGATTTCCCATAAGATTGTCAACTGATTTCTGAAAAGAAACCTGGAAGGCAACAAGGAGCTGGAAAGAAGCATTCAAGTCGTGAAAGACAAGAACCTACAACCAAGATTACTCTATCTAGCAAAAGCTTTCATTTAGAATGGAAGGGCAGATAAAGTGCTTCCTAGGTAAGGTCAAGTTAAAGGAGTTCATCATCACCAAGCCCTTATTATATGAAATGTTAAAGAGCCTTATCTAAGAAAAAGAATATCAAAAGCATCAACAGTAAAATGATAACACACTCACAACTATCAACAACTGATCCAAAAAAACAAAAACAAAAACTAAGCAAACTAGAACAGGAACACAATCATAGAAATGGAGATCACATGGAAGGTTATCAGTGGGGTCTGTGAGGGGGAGGATGGGGGAAGAGCTACAGGGAATAAGAAGCATAACTGGTAGGCATTAAATAGATGGGGAGAGGTCAAAGCTGGTATAGGAAACAAAAAGCTCAAAGAACTTATATGTACGACCCATGGACATGAACTAAGGTCAGAGATTGCTGGTGGGAGGGTGGGTGCAGGGTGAAGGGGAATAAAGAGGAGAAAAAAATGGGACAACTATAATAGCATAATAAATAAAATATATTAAATAAACAATAAAAATGGTAAACAATATATTTGTTCATTTATCTTTCCTTCTTTTTGAGGTGTTAGAAAGTTAAGAATTAGGGTGAGACTACTTTTGTTGCTTGTTTGGAGTAAAAACTTGACTTTAGAGTTATAAAAAGGTGACATTTCTATTAAAAAAAATCTTGTAGAAGTTTCCATGAATGTCTTTTCTTAATAATGTTTATCAAAGTTATGATTGCTGTTCATAGAAATGATAAAATGTACATGTCTGAATTAATATTTGGAAAATTAAGAAACATACCCATAGTATCTTTGGTTATGTATCTTCTAAAGCCTCATATTTCAAACATTACTATAGAACTGGTAATATGTTCTACATGGTATGTTAGTTTGTATTAAGCAAATATTTTGAAGTAATTTTTTCTTTCCAAAAAAAGGAGAGGTGCTGTATAGTAAACACACTTGCAAACAAACAAGTAAAATATTAAAAATCTTTTTAGTCAATTCTAAATTTGTGAGAATAGTATGGGCTAAAATGAGAATAGCACCTGCTCACAGAATTGTAAGTAAATTAAAATTTACTGTTTCAAAGAAATGTATATAAGGGAAACAATATATAATTAAACCAACTTTTAAAAAATATGTGAAAATCTACAGGCATGTTACTTATATATTCAACTCATAAAGTCAGGCCAAATGAGTTCCTCTACTTAATACTTCAAATTATGGTGAGTACATGTAAGAACAAACTGTTTTTCTTTTTTTTTTTTTTATTAATCATTGTTCATGTACAGTTTTCTCCTTTTTACTCCCAATCACAAACTGTTTTTCTATTAAAAATAAAAATAAACTATGTTACAATTAGATAAGCCTTTTCTGTTTGCATACTTAGGTTTTACTCTAAGAAGTTAAATGTGGATGGTCCTACTAAAAACAAACAAACAAAAAACACAAAAAAACCTAGCTATACTAAAACCTAAATTTTCCAAACGCAATTAAGAGATAAACACTAAACAGTGCCACTGCAATAGAATCTGGTGGTGGTAAAGAAACAGCTTTAAGATTTTTATCCAAATCATTACATCAAATTATTATATCATAGAATCAGAAATTATAATATATATATACAAAAACAATTATTTCTTGAGCTTTTAGCCATTCTGGGTATAAGGATGGTCCCAAACTGTGGAATTTAGCTATAGAATATAAATATATTTTATTGTAATATAATATTACAAAGTGCACATTCCCAAAGAATTGTTGATTCACAATGTATTTTCAATTATTAGCTTTGCTTCTCAATAAGATTCCTATTAAAGGGGTTTTATCTAGCTTTAAAAGCCTTCTTTCTGTGGCACTATGCTGAATGCTATTAAAAGGTTTTTTTTTTAATTGAAAAAAAAAACAAAAAACCCTGAGTTATAAACCTAAGACCTAATGAAATGATCTAACTACATTCAGGTTTACAAAGAAATTCTCACACACCCTTAATAATAACAACACTAATGATGCCAATATATAGTGTATATATTAATCCTTAGATTACAACTCTTAATCCAGGTATTAAAGAGTTTACATGTCCCACAGTAGTTTGCCCTTCTGCACATAAACCAGTTAAAGAATGCCTATTACCACTGAAAATATGTCCTAACTTCTTGTTTTAGTGCCATGGAAACAGACAGTAAAAAAATATTAAGCTCTTTTTATGATATCTAGTTGCTCCATTAATTCAATTGTACTGTGATTGTTTTTTAGACTCTTCTCCAAGTTTAAACATGTCAAGCTGGTTCTTCAAGCCTTTCATGTTGGGACTTATATCAAAAAATAGTGCCAAGCAAAAAGTTTAAGTAAACATAAAACCTTCATAGAAATGATCACAGGAATTCAACCTGATTGTAAATATCTTCCTCACGAGCACAAGTAGTAAAACAAAAAGTTTTCTTTGGATGTTTGCTTATTTTCTGTTTATATTTTCTTCTTTGACCTATACATTACTTGAAAGTATATATACTAATTTTCAAGTATATATTTGTTCTAGCTATTGTTTTGTTATTGATTTCTAGATTAGTTGCATTATGAGCAGAAAACATAATTTCAACCCTCTGAAGTTTATTGTATACTTACTTTAGAGCCTTATATAGTTCCTCTTTGAAAAAAAAAAACCGACTTCTGCAGTTGCATGGTGTAGTATTTTATGGGATCAAAATTGTTAATTTAGTCATTAAATCTTACTGAATTTTCAGTTTGCTTATTCCATCAATTCTATAGAGAGATGAACTATAATTGTTCACTATAATATGACTTCTCCTTGTAGTTATTTTGAAGTTAGCTTTTATATATTTTGAGAATATGTTATTAGGTGGATGTAATTAAAAAGTTATATCTTCCTGGTGAACTGAACCTTCTATCATGATGTCATAATCAGCTTTACATCTATTAATATATTTAGCCACAAAGCCTATTATATTTGATATTAATATGGCTACACTGATTTTCTTCTGTTTGCTTTCAAGGTGATTTTTTTTCAGTATTTTAATTTCAACCTTTCAAATATCTATTTCTTAGATGTGTACAGTTAGATTTTTTTAAAAAATCCACATTGATAATCTGTTTTTAACTGTAGCATTTAGCCCCTTTTTATTTAATATAATTACTAATAATCTGAGTTTTAAGTCTATTTAATTATTTTTAGTTTCTAATTGTTCCGGCCACCTTTGTGTCTATTTTTCTCTTTTATTGCATTTATCTCCTTCTATTGAATTATTATTTCCAAAAATCTTTCTTCTATTCTCTCTTCTAGTTCGGAAATTATATACATCATGTTTGTATCATTTCAGTAGTTGCCCTAAAAATTATAACATGCTTACTTAACTAATCAATGTCTAAAGAGCAGTCAGTCAATACCTTTAATCTTCTTCTCAATAATATAAGGACCTGGCTTCCTTATGCAGGTGTAGGTAAAAACACTTCACCTTCTCATACAATCAAAAGAAGGATAATAATAAATTGAAAAACAAACTAACTAGAACTGCCAGAATATAGAACTGTATTGGAAGTAGAACAACCAAGGAGTTAAAGAAGAAACATTCACTCAGACTGGTAGGAGGAGTGGAGATGGGCAGCCAGAGAAAAGGAGACAGTTACCTACAAAGAAGTGCCCATCAGACTATCAGCTGATTTCTCAAAAGAAATTTTGCAGGCAAGAAGGGGCTGGAAAGAAGTATTCCAAGTCATGAAAGGCAAGGACCTACATCCAAGATTACCCTATCCAGCAAAGCTATCATTTACAATGGAAGGGCAGATAAAGTGCTCCCCAGATAAGGTCAAGTTAAAGGAGTTCATTATCACCAAGCCCTTATTATACTAACTGTTAAAGGGACTTACCTAAGCAAAAGAAGATGATCAAAAATATGAACAGTAAAATTACAATAAACCCACAACTACCAACAACTGAACCTAAAAACAAAAACAAAGTGGACAACTAGAACAGGAACAGAAACAGAATCACAGAATCACAGATCACATGGAGGGTTATCAGTGGGGGAGTGGGAGGGGAAGAGAGGGGAAAAGGTACAGGGAATAAGCAGCATAATTATTAGGTATGAAATAGACAGGGGGCCCTGGCTGGTGTAGCTCAGTGGATTGAGTGCCGGCCTGTGAACAAAAAGGCTGCCAGTTTGATTCCCAGTCAGGGCACAAGCCTGGGTTGCAGGCCAGGTCCCCAGTGGGGACCACATGAGAGGCAACCACACATTGATGTTTCTCTCTCTCTTTCTCCCTCCCTTCCTCTCTCTCTAAAAATAAATAAATAAAATAAACCAATAAACATGATTTACCCTTTAAAAAAATAGACGGGGAGGTTAGTAATAGTATGGGAAATGGAGAAGCCAAATTTATATGTATGACCCATGGACATGAACTAAGGTGGGGGAATGCTGGTAGGAGTGGAGTACAGGATGGAGGGGAATAAAGGGGGAAAAATGGGACAACTGTAATAGCATAATCAATAAAATATACTTTATAAAAATAATATAAAGACCTTAGAATATATTAGTGTACTTATCCTCTTCCAACTTACATATTATTGTCATATTATTTAATTTTTATCATAGCTTATCATGAGATATTATTTTACATTGTCAATTTGTGTTCAAATTTACCCACATATTTGCCATTGTATGATATTTCTTGAATTCCTGACCTTGTAATGAATATTTTCCTTCTGCCTATGTTACGTGTTTTAGCATTCTACTTTTTGGTAATAAACTTAGTTGTCTAGAAACATGTTTACTTTTTGTCCTAATTGGTGAAAGATATTTCCACTGGACACGCAATTCTACACTAGCATTTATTTTCTTTCATCATGTAGATGATAAAATCAAACTGCCTCTGGCATCTATTGATGCTATTGAGAAATCATCAGTATTCCTTTGAAGGTATTTTGGTTTTTCCCTACCCTTGGGCTTATTAAAAATCTTCTCCTTTTCTCTCTTCCCCTCTCCTCTCCCTCTCTAGCGCTATCTCTATCTCTAGCTTTCTATCTGCATATCAGTGAGTTGATCGATGAACTTCTGAAGTTTCCCTATGATTTCTCTTCTGGGTTTGGAGTTATTTTATCCTGATTGGGATTTGTCAGGTTTCTTGAATCAGCAGACTGTATCTTTCACCAGTTCAAAAAGTTCTCAAATATCATCTCTTCAAATACAATCTCAGTTCACTGTTTTCCTTCTCAGAGTTTTCTTAGAATTATATTACGTCTCATTCAATCCTTCAGGTCTTTTAAAAACCTTTTTTAAAATGAAAAATTTCAACAGTAAAACAAATAGTACAATGAACCCCCAAATAACCAGTAGCTTCAAGAGTTAGCAACATTTTTTCCAATTCTGTTTCATCGTTCCCTCCAAATATCATCCCCCCAACCACACATTTGTTTTTCTTGCAGAGCATTTTAAAGGAAATCCCAGAATCCCATATTTTAACAGTAAATAATCCAGTATATGCTTAAAATCTATAATTTCTCCTCCCATTCTCCACTTTTGCTAAGTTATTCATCACTTGTTAAATGAATTGAATTACTAGTCCTGGAGGATTTTCCACATTCTGTTTTGGTCTACTGCATCTTTGTGGTGTCATTTCACATATTCCTCTACCCCCAGGTTTCTTGTAAACTGGTAATTATTATAACCAGTGGCTTGACTAGATTTAGGTTTAATTCTTTTGCAGGAATACTTTATAAATAGTTCTATATACTTTCTATCACAACATATCAGGAGGCAAAAAATGACTGGTTGTCTTAATCTTAATGATATTAAGGTTAGCCACTACAGTTGAAGATTGTCAGTTGGATCCACTCATCTATTATAAGGCTGTTCCTCTAATGGCTTTAGATGCCATCCTGTTTGATACTAGATCCATTAGAGATTATAACATGGTGAGTTTTTAAATAATATCATTCCTTCTGCATTTCTAGAATTATGTTGTGGGAAGAACTTTTCCCTCATCAGCTATTTAATTATCTTGGAATACAGTTCAATAAGGAAGGAAAGTCAAGATAAAATACTGACTCCTTTATCAACTTATACAATGTGAGCTGGTGCTCTGGCAACCTTCAAAGTCAACTATTTGGGTATTAGTATTACAGATCATAAATTTATTATATATTTGGAATTTTTCAATCCTTTTGCAGATATTCTTTTTTAATTAATGTAAACACGCTCTACTGCCTCCAGCATTTAATGTTCCAAAAGCATCTAATGGTAAAGTCTTTCCATTATAGGTCATCTGCCTTTGAAAACCAGAAGTACTATCAGGATATGTTTAGGTTTGTATTGCATTCCATTCATCCTGCCTGGTACTTATGCGCCCTTTGAATCTAAAGACTCAGGTCTTTCTTCAGCTCATATACTTCTCTTTCTCTGATAAATTATTTTCCTCATCTATTCCCATCTCTACAACCCCCATTATAAAATAGCAAATTTCCTGACTCTATCCTTCATTTTTATTTTTCCTCCCATTACTTTTTCTTCACTTTTGACCTTGTAGAATCTAAAGAGAATTTTTCAAGTTTGTCCTCTAATTCATTATTTTGATGTTCTGCAATATTCTATCAAGTGTTTAAAATTTTGAAACTTGAAAATTGTATTTTTTCATATCCAAGAGCTTTTTCCTATTCTCAAATGATTAGTTTTTACCATGTTTTGGGAAAATTCATACCTTCAGAAAAGTTGCAAATATAGTACTATAAAACCCCGTATATTCTTCATCTTGATTCACCCATGATTAATATTTTGATCAGATCATTATTTTTTGTGACTACTTGCTCTTTTTTCATTTATTTTACTTGATTAAATTTTTTTTCTCTCTTTCCTCCTGCTGCTTAAGATGCTGAAAGGACAGAAGGCTAAATGGAAGATGGTATGGCTAGTCTCTGCTGTAAGTAAGAAAGTAGGAGGCCAAGAAGGTAGTAAATCCCATTTGGGGAAATGAATTTTGGCATTGGACAGGACATCTAACCCAGAAAAGGACCTTGCCCACTCTGTCAAATGGCCCTGCTAAGCAACTGAAAATGCCTCCTGCAATCAACTAATTCACCCAGGTCTTAGACTGCCAAATAGCTATTCGACTGCTTAAGTCCCACAAGTAGAGACCAGAGACAAAGCAAGAGAAGAAGCAGATATTGTTGGCCTGGACTGAGAAAAAAACTGTGGCAAAGGGGATGTCCCAACCAAGTGGCCATCTATCCTTCAATTAGGAATTAACAGTGTAATCATTTTGATGGAAAGCAAGAAGGCTCAACTGTAGTGACTGCACATGATGTGGATCCCACTGAGCTGGCTGTCCTCCTGCCTGCCCTGTGCCATAAGATGGGGGGTCCCTACTACATTATCAAGGGGAACACCAAGCTATGTCATCTACTCCCCAGGAACACCTGCACCACTGTCGCCTTCACACGGGTTAACTTGGAAGACAAAGAAGTTCTGGATGAGTTGGTGGAAGCTATCCAGGCCCATTATAATGACAGATATGATGAAATCCAGTACCACGGGGAAGCAATGTCCTGGGTGGAAAAGGCATAGGTTAACCAACTGGCCAGCAAACTAGGCTAAGTGGATACTGTTGAGTTTTCTGTATATAAAAGTAATAAAAATTCTCATTAAAAATTTTTTTCAATTAGAGTTGACATACAATATTATTATAGTTTCAGGTTTACACACAATGACTAGACATAACTTATGAAGTGATCACCCTCATAACTCTGGTATCCGTCTGACACAAAACACAGTTATTACAATATCACTGGCTATGTTTCCTATGTTGTACTTCATATCCCCCTGACTAGGAATTGAACTATTTTTATAACTGACAACACATACTTCCTAATCCCTTCACCTTTTTCACCCAGTTCCCTAATCACCCCCTCCTCTCTGGCAATTATCAGTTTGAGTAATAGAACTCTTAACTTTTAGGTAGATAATATAATTGCCCAGAATAAAGATCACTTTCTACTGTCTTGCATTAGAAGTAGATGTAACCGTTTTTAGCTTTTTCTTCTTGTTGACTGGAATGGGCATATTGGCTGTGGTTCAGACAGGCACCTTGAGCCACAAAGTAGAAGCCTATGCTGAGGATAGTGGATCAGCAAAATAGGAGACCAGGTCCCTGATGAATATGTGATGCTGCTGTATTAGCACATTTTCAAAGATGGAAGAAATAATTTTTTCTTTTACTTAAACTGTCATTTGGGGCTTCGTACAGCCAACAGATAATCCTAACTCTAGCTGAATTTCTATCAACCAGAGACTCATGTGATTAGTAAAACCTTTTTTTTTAAAGATTTTATTTATTTGTTTTTAGAAAGGGGAAGGGAGGGAGAAAGAGAGGGAGAGAAACATCAATGTGTGGTTGCCTCTCATGTGCCCCCCTACTGGGTACCTGGCCTGCAACCCAGGTATGTGCCTTAGACTGGAAATAGAACAGGTGACCCTTTTGTTCACAGGCCAGCACTCAATCCACTGAGCCACACCAGCCAGGGCTGATTAGTAAGATCTTAAACCCAGCAACCCCTCTTCTGGGTATTTACCCCCAAAATATGAAAAAAATTACCTATAAAACTATATGTACCTCTATGTTCATTGCAGCATTATTCACAGTGGCTAAGACATAGAAACAATGGAAGTTTCCTTCAATAGATGATTGGATAAAGGAGATATGGTACTTATATGCAGTGGAAAACTACTCAGCCATAAGAAAAAATGAATACTACCATTTGCAACAACATGGATAAATCTTAAGAATATCCTGCTAAACAAAAAAGTCAAGAACCATATGATTTCACTCATATGTGGGAAATAAAACTGAAAGCAACAAATAAACAAAACAAATAAAAACTTATAGACACATACAATGATATAGTGGTTACCAGAGGGGAAAAGAGGTGGGGGGAGGAAATAAATGGGGTCAAATACATGGTGATAGAACGAGATTTGACTTTGGGGGGTAAATACTCGATGCAATATATAAATGATGTATTATACAATTGTAAACTCAAAATCTACATAATTTTATTAAATACTGTCTCACCCCAATGCATTTAATAAAAAATAAAAATAATAATAATTCTGGGAGGCTCCACATACATACTAAGAAAAAGTAGTTAGCCCTGGCTGGTGTGGCTCAGTGGTTGAGTGCCAGCCTGCGAATCAAAGGGTTGCTGGTTTGATTCCCACTCAGGGCAGGGTAGGGTATGCCTGGGTTGCAGACCAGGTTCCCAGTTGGGGGTGTGCCAGAGGCAACCAGTAGATGTATCTTTCACACATAGATATTTCTCTCCCTCTCTTTCTCCCTTTCTTCCCCTCTCTCAAAATAAATAGAATCTTAAAAAAATAAGATTAGATAATTAACCAAATGGCTTATTTCTACTAGTTACAACCATATAGTACTAATCAATAAAACAGGTGATACATATAGGAGTGCCCCATTTACTCAGCACTACTGAGGAACAGGGTATTCTGCTAAATAGGGTATTTCAGTAAGTAAAATTTTAAAAGTAATTTAAGCTTACCTTTCCCTTGCTCCAGCTGTCATTGAATGTAGCTTGGCATTTTATTTTACAAAATAACTGTATATTTATCATTGAATTCAATTAAATTTTGATACTCATTCTATTTATGATTTTCCTTAGAAGGTTTGAAACATTTTCATATGAGGAAATTAATACTTTGTGTACTTATTGTTTTTCAGCATGAAAGGCCCACGGCACCATTATGCTACACAGTTTTGCATGGACAGGAATGTAAAGAACTTTCTAGAAGGAGGCATTTATGTGAAAGAGCTGGAAAAGGTGTTTGTCCTGCGGTCTGAATTTTCTGCTTTGACCAATCAAAGGGGTTACTGCATGTAATTTTAACTTTGATTTACCTTGGGCTTCCCACAATTGCTGCAGTCTGTATCTAAGTTCAAAAACATCCAAGTGTAAACCTTAGGTCTTTACCAGAACTTCCTAGAAAGAGGTAACAATATGAATGAAGGCTTCAGTTATTAAGCTGAGGCTTCAGGGAAATGGACAGGGTTTTCATTTTTAGAGATGGAACAAGTAGATAAAAGTTATCACTATCAACCACTGGAGCTCCACCAAACAGGATCTTTAAGGGATCCCTTGTCACTTGACCAGGCTCATTTCATCACTGAATGTTCAGTGTGACTTTTCTCTACGCTATCACAAAAGTATAACCTTAATTTAACTCTTTATTGTCATGAATAGTTGGCTGTTTATATTGTAATTTTTTAATAAAGTGTTTAATAATACACTTTAGCAGATGTGTCTGGCAATAATGTAATTTACATTCCTAAGCTCTTTCTTAAAATTTGGATTGCATTTTATAGTAAATTGCATAAATTATATCTAGATGTTCAGAGTTATACATGACTTAACTTATATTAACAGTCTGTAAAAGCTGGTCAGCCACCACTGAGACTAATTTACATTATGTTATTGGGTGGTTATGTGTTTAATGCTAGGTTACCTCTCTAAACATTAGTTTTTCCTAAGTTGCCTTTAAAAGTATTGTAGTTTTATCATTTTACAAATGCATAAATCAATGGTCTAAAGTATTCTGTTTATGTATATTTATGACACTGAGGGGTCCTTAGCTGTCTTTGGAGGTAGTTTGAATTTTATTTGCAATATAAGGACAAGCTTACTATCACTTTGTTTAAATTCTAGTCCTAGTCCTTTTTCATAAATTTTCTTAAAAGTAAATAGTTTTAGATGACAGGTGAGGAAATTAATCATCTAGCTGAACATTTATCATTTTATGACAGTGAATGCTCTTCAGCCTCTGTAAACAGTTGCCATCCAGTGCAATTTGGCATTTTGTCACACAAAACAACTGTGGTATAATACCCTTTTATTATTTGACTAAAATTTGAGCCTGATTTTTTTCAATGGTTTTCTTTTTTAATTATTTATTTTTAATCCTCACAGGAGAATATGTTCATTGATTTCAGAGTGAGACAAAAACATCAATGTGAAAGAGAAACATTGATTGATTGCCTCTTGTATGGGCCCCAACCAGGGATCAAACCTGCAACCTAGGTATGTGTCTGAGCAGGAACCAAACCTGCAACTTTTGGTATACAGGATGATGTTCTAACAACTGAGCCACTTGGCCGGGGCTAAAAAGCTTTATTTGAACTATTGCATCCTTTTCAATTTACAAATAAGGAAAATAATTGGCCAGGAAGCATACTTTTTTAGACATTAAAACTGTTTAATAATTTTAATAAAAACATTTTGATATACAGTATACTTTCCTGTTTTTCTAAATAGAATACTATATACAAAACATAGCAAGACTCTTTCATGTTGACTTAAGGTTGCCAAAACGGTCAACTATTTCACCATGCTTTAATACCACAAAGTCTTCAGGAATATATTCCAGTCTACAATGGGAATATATGTATATACACACACATAGGAATATATACATTCCAATGATGAATAAGCACCATACTACTGTGCTTTCTCACCTGCCATTTATCATTTTATTACTGTCAGTATGCCACTGATTCTAATCTTCTTCCTTATCTCATACATAACTGTGTAGTTAGTAGTTTCCAATTTCTTTCTTTTTTTTTTCAGTTTGGCAATGGTCCATTTTCTTCCCAATGAAATCTTACATGAATTACAACATATAAAACAAATGAATGTGGATTTGTGCTGTAAAAGTGGAACAGGGGTCTAGTGCCCTGCTGCTAAGCCTCCATACCTCATATCCAGTGCTGAACACCAAGGCACCTCATGAAACCCCAGGCCAACACCAAATAGTTTAATATCCCTGATCAAACTCAAAAGTGACTTCCTCTCTTGAAAGATAAGAATTTTTTAAGGAAATGTCATCTTGTATCTTACATAGAAGGCAACAACAATAACATGAGATCATGAATGCATGATCTCATTACTCCAAACCTGTTTTAGTATAAAAAAACAAACAAAACAAAAGAAGTAAACCATCTAAATTGTGAAAATTCAAACAATATAACAAGGTTAAAAAAGGAAAAGCAATGCTTTCCTCAGTCTTGTGCATACTCTCCATCCTACCAAGACCCTTCTCCTCAAAGGCAACAACTATTAAGTTGTAATCCCTTCCATAATGTATGTGTGTATGTCTTTGTGTATGTATATATGTGTGAGTAAAGCTTTTTAAATAAAACTTCACACATACGGAAGTTATACTACACTCTGTTATGTACTTTGTTTTTCATTTAATAATATATCATTAATTTTTTTAAAATTTAAGTTTTCATACTTACCTTTCACATAGTTGTTATCTGTAACTACCAGATAAGCAGGTTACTGGAATATCAATGACTGTGCTTCTATTATCTGTGTCTCAGCACAATGAGCATCTTTCAAGAGCAGCATGATGGTAAATGCTCAGCCTTTCCTATAAACATCACTTATTCCACAATGTGTCTATCTGCAGTGGAACAGTATCCTCAAAATAACATAAAAACTTCACTACTTCACTATACTTCACTACAACAGAACTTAATTACCATAAATAACAACATTTCCATGAAAAAATTGTATTAAGAGTTCTAACTTGGAATTGCAAATACTTCTCTAGAGGTAGACTGGCACAGTGGGAAAAGTATGGGTTTTAAACTCAAAAGACTTGAAATTTAATCCTGGCACAGTCACTACTAGTTTTATTACACTAAGTTATTTAATTAAGATTCTGCTTCTCATATATAAAAAGAAGGTAATGGTATGTATTTTTTAGATTGTTCTATGGATCAAATGAGGTAATAGAATATTGCGTGGCACACAGTGGGCACCATTAAGTTCCTTTCCACTTCCCTACAAAGATACTAGGATTTCTTGATTAGCTTCAAACTCCTGATGCACTACAGAAGAGGACTGGGCAGGGAGCAGGCAATGGAGTAGCGAGATTCAGGGACATAGGTATGCTTGATGATTAGAATGGTTAAAGGACCTAAGCAGCTTCTTGATTCTGAATAGTGCCCCTGTTATTATCTCCCCCTCCCCACCCCGCCCCTGCCACGGACACTGAAATTGGCCATCTTCTTTGCTTTGCATTTTCTAGCATTTGCTGCTTTCATGTAGACTTCCTCACACTCCCACCTTCCTAGCCAATTGCAAGATAGAATTTAGTCCTAGTTTCTTCCCCTAAAGCCACAGGGCCAAAAAAAAATACCTGATATAAAAACGAACACCTAAAGACTGACTTCAGGAATAACAAAGTAAAGACCTCAGTGAACTCCCTCTCCCTCTAAAACAATGAAAATACAGCAAACTATTTCAGAACTCTTGCATTTAATAAAAGCCACAGAAAGAAGTGAAAAATCTAAGAGAGAACTACTGAACCTCAATACCCTGGGGAAAAACAGCAGCCCAGGCACCTGAGACAGAGGAGGGTCCATATGTCACACAATTAATCCTGTCTCCAGTCCAGTCTCTCTACTAGCTGGGGGACCTGTGACATTTACTTTATCCCTCTGAGTTCAAGTTTATCTTATTTTCCCCTTAACTACCTGTGAGAATTACATAATGTAATATGGTAACAACAACAATAACAACAACAAAATACCCATGAGTTATCTACCTAAAAAAAAAACCTTGCTAAATCCAACATTTCTACCTTACACATGGAAGGTATCATAATATTTGCAACAAAACTATCTAAAAGCTTCAGCCTTTGTTTCAATGCTGTTTTACCTTTTCACAGTTATGATGAATTAAAATTTGTAGAAAAAATAGTAACAATAAGGCCAAAATTTTAAGTTGACATAAATCAAAGTAACAATATTGAAATTCTTCAACAAAGCATTTCTCTGCACTGAGCCTTAATCTTTCCAGGACATTTCTCAAAGGATGACTTCTGCTCCTTCCTCTTTTCGTTGTAAATTGTCCTTTCTACCTAGGTAGTGTATCCTTTGTTTAAATCAGCAACCATATAATTATAATGCCTCTCTTCCTCTGATTTCAAAAGAGCATTTAAAAGCAAATCTTAACCCAAACTATCCGATCCAGATTATACTGTAAAACTACAGTTTGCCAAACATATAACAATGTTGCAGTATAATGAACCTACTTGGATTTTACTTTTAAATCATCAAAAATAGTTAATAATGACTTTTCTTAATTTGAATTAAATTGCATTGGGGGGAAAGAGCAAATGTTAATATGTTTTACTGAGAGAAAACTCTTACCTTAGGAGAAGTGGAGAGATCTCTTCCTGCAGAAGCAGCTGTGTTTTCAGTTACTCCTCCGGTCTTTGCTGAGACCACTGGTGGGGCAGGGGCTTTTCTTTTCACTCTCTTTTCAGCGTCCAGTTCTTGGTTTGGACTTATCAAATTATTTGCAGGGGGAGTTGGTTTAGGTTCATAAAAAGGATTTGATCTAAATGAAAAAAAAATATTGTTAAATATCTCTTTAAAAATAGTTTATATCTAACTAAAAAATATGTTCATTTATAAAACTAGAAAATACTGAAAATAAGGGGAAACCCAAATCACTGATAACCTACAATTTGGACACAATCACTGTTAATCGTGTATTTTGTTGATCATCAACAATAAAATGTCTCCCTTTTAAAAAAGTATTCTTTAACTTTTTTAAACAAAAGGTCACCTCAGCTCATTATATACAGACCCTTAGGAAAATGTTTTTAATAATAGTAAATCCTATATATTCTCCACACCCAAGGAAAAAGAAATTAAATATGGAAATACTGATTTGTTTTTTTTATACTCCCACACCAAACATCTTTTTTCCTTGCATTTCATCCCTTCCTTGGTATTAAATTCCCATCTCTTTAGGGAACATCTTTAAGAAGTTCATTCAGTGAGGTTCTATTAGTAAATTCTCCCAAGAGTTAAAAAAATATCTTTATTTCAGTCTGGAATGATAAACTTAATGATAACTTAACTAGAGAATTCTAATGGTTATTTAAATCATCTCAACATTTTGAAGACATTAGGCCCCTGCCAGTCTATTAATGTTCTTTAGTAAGTCATCTTTTACCTAGGGTTTCTGGTAAGATCTCTTTATTTCTGGTTTTAAACAAATTTACTATTCTATGTCTAGGTTTGAATTTTTAAAAATTTTTTAGACACTTTATATTTCCTGAATCTAAAGACTCATATGTTCCATTATTTATGAAAACTTATCAGCCATTATTTCACAGCCTCTTCTTAATTTTCTCTAGTCTCTTCTTTCAAAAATCTTATTAAATATATGTTGAACTCTCTCTTGCGTATTTGTCTTTGTTGTTCCTTCTGTGCTACATCCTAGATAATTCCCTCACATCTATAACCCAATTAACTTCTTCTCTCTTCATCTGTGTCTAATATAATGGATTTTTAATTTCAATAAGCATATTTCTTCATATGGCTGTGTGTATAATACCTCAGGTATACAGATTTGAGTCATTAATCATTTAAACACTTATTTTACGTCTCTGATAAATTTATTATTTGAAGTTCTTACATATATAATCCTGATATTTCTTTTGTCTCCTCTTTCTCTTAGAAAACTGTTTTCTTGTGTGCTTTGTAATTCTAGATTATGAGTTCAGAGCTTAATCTAAGGAAATGCTTTGTAATCTGAGCTGGGAGTGCCTCTCTTCAGAGTGTTTTATGTATTGAAGTTCTTGGATTTGCCAAGTAATTCAGGAGGCACTTTATACATTACTTCCTTGGCTTAGACATTCTCAGACAATCCTGTCTGTATGTCATATCCACATGAGGGTGGTCCTGCACTTATAACTTCTCAGGGAAGACTCCCCTCCTGCCACCTAGAGTCTAGGCCCAGGCAGAAAATGTTCCTTGTTAATAACTCCCTTTATGAGTAGATGGACTTTTTTTCCCTCATCAGTTATTCATAAACAACAAGCATCTGGTGTATGTAATAAGTTTCTTTCTTATTACATAATAATAAACTGTTATTCTGATTCTTACATTTTAGTTTGTTGAATTTTTTCAACACTAGTCAGTTTCCTAGAGTCTAATATCCTGTGTACATGGTAACAACAGAATTTGAGTTCACAAATCTAAGCACCAGGTTACCCAAATATAGTGATTATACCAGGAGAATTCCACCTAAGTTATATAAGGCCTATATGGATGATGGCCCCATGTTTCAACTGTGCATACAATAGTACCAGACTCACTTAGAACCAAAACCAATTATTTATATCTCGGCGTAATGATTTATATCTATAGTCACATGAGACTCTAGTTACTAAGTATATCTAAATCAGAGATGGGAAATACATCATATTTGTGATGTCACTCTCACTCTGTACTTATGGCAATGGTTAAAATTATGTGACTCCTTCCCACTGAGCTGGAGCACAGTTTCAATCTCTCTCAACTTTGCTCAGGGTAGTTGGTTTTAGTTAAGTGGAGTTGGCATTTACATAGAAATCCATTCCCCTTTCATCCTATTCTTATGTCTATTCATTGAAGAGAAAAAGAACAGGAGATACATAGATATATATAGAAAAATTAGCTTTTTTGACTAATATATTCTTGCCTACTTGACCATCTTATGGTTGAAGTATTTATATCCCATGATTACCACCTACTGAAGAACTGGGGGAAATCAAAGCAAGGAACAATGTTAAAATAACAAGGTGTTCAGAAAAAGCTGAACATTTTCTCTGAAAACAGGTAAAAAGTTATCACAAGTCTAGAATAGAGGGCTTGCCATTACACTGTTAGCATTTTAAAAGTGCTTACACTGTGCTAGGGACTGTTTTTAAGTGTTTTACATGTATTAACTTATTATATCCTCACAACAATCTTATTTGTCCTACTCATTTTATTGATAGCCTAATAGAGCTGTTTTTCAAACTCTAAAAGTTGTTCAAAGAGAGGTAATACATAGAAATGGGATAAAAACAATAATTTTCTTTAAACTCCAAAACTTCAGGAAAAAAATCTCCCACCTCCACCCAAACTTACTACTTGCCAACTGATATTAAATGTTTCAGGACCCCAATAGAACCAAGTCAATCTAACAGAATTAATTCAGTTATGTGAATTAATGGAGTGATACTTTAAAAATTTATTTCTGATTATATCTCTTTACAACAAATTTCCATTGTAGTTTATAAGATGGCAGCTGCTCAAAAAATTATCATTATTAATTTGTTATATAAATATGGCTAGTTTTAAGAAAAACTCAAAAGTGTTAGAACATAGATTTTTTTGATACAAAAGGATTTGTGCTTAGAAAAAATTTTTAAAAATTCCTTAAAACAGGCATGTTGAGAACCACTCTGCCTGGTTTCAGAAGCTATAACCCCCCATGACTAAGGCTGAGTAAAAAGACCTTGGGACCATAAGCCATGAAGGAGCTTATCCTCCTGACAGGAGTACAGCCTTTGCCCCCTTTACTTCACCCTGCTTGGCCCTGGGCAGATGACTGGTTAGCCAATGATGGGTAAGATTCCTCAAGGGAAGAACAACCTAAGACAGGCATGGCTTATAGTGGCCATCAGGGAAGGACTTAGGGGACTATAGAAGGACTATAGAAAAGGGGTGATAGACCCTCACCCCTTGGCTTTAGCCTACAGATAGCCTGAGTCCTCATTCTATCTGTAAAAAGCCTCCTAATCTCTTGGTGGCCTTACTTCCCCCACCTGATTTTAAGCCTGAAACAATGCTGGAGATGGTTGTGGCCCTGTGCTGGAATGGGTGGTTTCCAGGGGCAATCAGGTCTAAAAAAGAATACATAAAACCCTGTGAATCCTGCTTTGCTAAGAATACCCTCAATTTAAATGATAAGGGTACAAGCACAAAATGAGTTTGTTTCCCAAAGTTTTATGGCCCTTTGGCCATCTGACCCTGACTCAGAATAAGCTCTCATAGTTCTTTGAATGTTATCTACTATTTGATCATTACTGCCTGTCAGTGATTGATGAGCTTTATGCCCTGTAAATTAAACCCAATAAAAGCCCATTGAGGAACAGGCTCATGTCATGGCACTTCTCTGGGAGACTGACCACCTTTCCTCCTCAAGCAGATCATGATTTGGTAGACTTATTCTCTCTGTAACAGCCAAGGGATGGGGGAATGGCAGGGGGTCTCTGTGGGCGGAGCCCCCACACATAGGCAATTCTAACTAAATTTACAATACTCAGTTGTATGCAACTTTCCTAAAACATCTAGTATATATACAAAGGTATCTAAATATTGTCCTTTTTATTCATGTCTCTTTGCCTGCTTCTAACCATTTAGGTCTCCCTCTAACTACTTGAATATTGGTATTCTTTGTATAGAAAAAGTAAATGCCAAGTAGAAAAGAAGCTCAGATCAATTGTTTGTTCCTCAGGTCCTACTACTAGGAAAAATAATCAAAATGGACATTTTCTTGAAACAACTAGAGCTAAGTTTCTCAATCTGTTTTAATTTGACATGTAGTGAAAAAATTTGGAAGCACAGGAGGCTGCTGGAAAATGAAGTTACCAGGGACTCCAGCAACCCTGGAACACGCATGGCTACTAGGAGAGCTAAGGGAATCACTATCTCTACACACTTATAATCCACCTATTAAAGAACAGTGTGCTAGGCACCACTGATTAGGTACTAAATCAAAATAAGGTCAAGAAGCTTTTACTTCTAAGGGCTTTGAGTGATCCTCCCTGTTTATCAGATTCCTGATTTAAACTGAATTTCCTACTCTTGAAGAATAAATAGGATATGTTTCCATTTATATGAAGTGCCAGAATAGTCAAATCCACACGGAAAGAAAGAACATTAGTGGTTTTCAGGAGATGACGTAAGGGAGGATTGGGAATAACTACTAATAGATATGGAATTTGGGGGGCTAATGAAAATGTCTGGAATTGGATAGTTGTGATGGTTGCACAACATAGTGAATAAACTAAAATCAATTAAGTACATATACTTTAAAATGTGGAATTTTATGTTATGTGACATATATCTCAATAAAAACTGCTATAAAAAAGTGAATGAGTAATATACATATGACTGTGAAACTTCTTCCTTTTCTATAATAGGAAGTTATATAATTGCTGATTAATACATTTAAATATATTTAAACAATATTTTTAGTAAAGAAAAATTATTTAAGAAATTAACATAATTTTCTCACTGTTGATTATCTAGAATTTAAATAACTTATCGCAGGGCTTCCTACAGCACCCTAAATAAAAAACTATTTTTATCCTCATACTGTATACTTGAGTAATAGATTAATTATACCATTAACTCATGAATTAAAACTTCGTGTTAGATTAAGTGGAAAATTGGACAAAATAATTTTAAATATTACTCACTGCTCAGAAAATAATTCACCCAGAAAAAGAATTATAGAAAGAAATATTACAAGTTGATTAGAAATAGGATTAATAAACACACTGAAAAAATAAAATATGAAGGGTATAGCAAAATTCATAGTCTTTTCCTGTTACTTTGAAAATTTCTATTTCTTTGGAAAATAATACAAATTTATTAAAATGAGTGCATAGCATCTCTAAATAAAACTCAATGACAATTTTCCTTGAGAAACTGACATACAATACTAGAAATGATTCATGCTGGACGTCACAAGTCAATTCATAAATGTTTTGAAAATGATGTTATTGTTTTATCAGTTTTTATTTTTCCTAAATTAAATGGAATGGCTGAACTAATCCCCAAACATGAGAACAGTGAGAAGTCCATGTGATTGCTATCTGTAAAGGATTTGTGCTAAAAACACTACAGGGTATATACTTTCTCTTGGAGCTAATGGGTATGCTCAGGTTCTGAAAATTATTTCACACATTAAAGGACTACTGCTATTTATTTGTGACAGCTTTCTGTCAGATGATACAGGAAGAGTTTGGTAAGGAAAGATGAGTCATATAGGCTTTTCACTTGATTTGAAAGGTCATACATAAGTTTATTACTGTAGTTAACAATTTTTGGAATATTTCTACTACTAAAATTGTACTTACAAACATTTGGGGGGGGGGGAAGATGAGAAATACCAAATAAGGAATTAATACGAACTGAGTTTTTCCTGGATTCTCACATCAGCTGATGAGCAATCTTTAGAATTTGAGCTAGAATTTGAGCTAGTGTATATTACTACAAAAAAAAGCTAGAATGCACAACCACTATGGAAAACGATATGGAATTTTCTCAGAAAACTAAAAATGGACCTGCCTTTTGACCCAGCAATTCCACTGCTAGGATTATATCCTAAGAACCCTGAAACACCAATCCAAAAGAGCCTTTGCACCCCAATGTTCATAGCAGCACAATTTACAATAGCCAAGTGCTGGAAGCAACCTAGATGCCCACCAGTAAATGAATGGATCAAAAAACTATGGTACATTTACACAATGCAATTCTATGCAGCAGAAAGAAAGAAGGAGCTCCTACCCTTTGCAACAGCATGGATGCAACTGGAAAGTATTATGTTAAGTGAAATTAGCCTGGCAGTGAAAGACAAATACCATATAATCTCACCTTTAACAGGAACATAAACAACAAAACAAAGAAACAAGCAAAATATAACCAAAGACACTGAAATAAAGAACAGACTGACAGAGTTCAGAGGGGAGAGGAGAGGGAATTTCAGGGAAATTTCAGAGGAAAAGGGAAAGGGTTTACAGAAACAAGTATAAAGGAAACATGGATAAAAACTAGGGGCAGGTGGAAATGGGAGGGAGGAGGGAAAAGGTGGGTGGGGGGGGTAGGATGGGAGTAAAAGATAGAAAATTGTACTGCAACAACAATTAAAATTTAAAAAAAAAGATTTAAACTGAAAAAACAAGCTAGAATGTTTTTTGGCTCTTTCTGATAACCTCAGATGATTGAACCATTTAGAATGTTCTTTATTAATGGGAAATTCATAAAGACTGTGACTTTCGTGTGGAAAAAAGAATGGTCAAAATGAAACTCCCAGTCATTCTGATATCAGTTTTTATTAAGGCATTTTAAAGTTTAAGCAAACATTAGATGCCTCTTTAACCTGTTAATAGGAAAGAGCTGGGTGTGTGTGTGTGTTGTGTAATACCCAGGCATCTTGAAATGACTGAATGTTTGCACTTAAAATTTGCATTGATATTCAAATGCTTTAGGTGTGTGGCTATTACTCAGCACCTACACCACCCATAAGAAATTTTATTTTGATCATACATTAGCTATTTCAAAGAAAACAAATGTAGTAACTTTAGAGCAAGAGTTGAGCCAACTTTTTCAACCAATGTATAGTTATTAATTAGTAATGAAATCTCAACCTGGTTTTGGAATCAGATCCTCATGATGTAATTCTACATACTTACAGGAGGTTAGAAGTCTTTTAGGTTTATCAAAACATAGCTGTGCCCATGGAAGCATGTAGCACATGTGAGATTAGCAACTCATTGCAAAATGGGAAAAGGTTCAGAAATGCAATTCCAGACGAAGAGAAAACAAATCAACTACCTTATTCTTTCAGATTATGTTATGAGACTGACATACTATCTGCTGTGCTAACGAGGCACCTTCATTCTTTCAAACCAGGCTTTTAAATAACTGAGTTTGGTTATTGTAGTTCCCTTAAATCAACTCTTTTCTAAGTCAAACAGTACCTATGCCCTCAGTAATTGTTCCTTTGATGTGGTTCTGGACATTTTACTTCTACACCTGTTATAAAACACAGAATATATTAGTATTTAAACTTTAAAGTCAATTATATTTTAAAGAGATTTTAAAACATAAGTATTTTATATATAGAACTATATTTGCCATTCCTGTGCTCTTCATTCCTCTTAGATTCATCCATGTAGTTACATGTATCAATAGTTTGTTTCTTCCTTACAAGTAAATAGAAACATATACCTTGCTCATGAATAGGAAGAATTAACATCACTAAAATGCCCATACTATACAAAGGAGTCTATAGATTCAATGCAATCCTTATCAAAATACTAACAGCATTTTTCACAGAACTAGAAAAAATAATCCCCCAAATTTACATGGAACCACAAAAGACCCTGCATAGCCAGAACAATTTTGAGAAAGAAAAACAAAGTTAGAGGTGTCCTGCTATATCAAACTATAATACTACAATGTTATAGTAACTAAAACAGAATGGTACTGACATAAAAAGAGTCATATAGATCAATGGAACAGAACAGAGAGCCCAGAAATACAGCCATTCCTTTATGTTCAACTAATCTATGACAAGAGAGAAAAGAATATACAATTGGGTAAAGACAGTCCGCTCAGTAAATGGTGTTGGAAAAACTGGACAAATACATGCCAAAAAATGAAACTAGACTACCTTCTTACACCACATACAAGAATAAGCTCACATAAAGATCTAAACGTAAGATTCAAAACCATAAAACTCCTAGAAGAAAACATATGCAGTAAACTCTCTGACATTTCCCTTCATAATATTTTTTTCTAATATATATCTTTGGGGGAAAACAAAACAAAACAGAACAAAACACAAATGTGACTACACCAAACTAAAAAGTTTTTGCACAGCAAAGGAAAATATCAATAAAACCAAAAGGCAACCTTCTGAATGAAAGAAGTTATTCATCAATGATACATCCAGTAAGGGGTTACTATCCAAAACCCAGAACTCATATAACTCAACACCAAAACGCAAGCAATCTAATTAAAAAATGGGCAGAAGACCTGAATAGATACTTCTCCAAAGAGGACATACAGATGGATAGTAGACATATGAAAAGATGGTCAACAGCACTAATAATTTGAGAAATGCAAATGAAACCACAATGAAATACCACCTCACACATGTCATGCTTCAGATTTTCCTAAATTCTTTCAAACAAGCAGCATGTGGCCTCAGGGAGCTCTGTACCTCTAGTTAAGGGCACCAGGCCTGGTACTAGCTGCAACTGTTCTTGGTTCACAGCCTGTATTTACCTGGGCACTTCCAAGCCCAGCACAAGTAGTGCCCACGTGCAGATTGCTTTGTACCTTATGCTGGGAGCCCCTGAGAGAACAGAGGTGGTAGCTAACCTTGGATGTACCAAAAGTAATCAAGGCTCAACTACAACAGGAGGGTATACACAGCTCACACAGTGGGTACAACTCAAGTATCAAGCTTAGGTGGAAGAGAAAGCTGTGCCACAGGACTCTACAGGTCACCTACTATATCAGGCCATGCTATCTATCAAGATAGGGTATCATGGCAGCTCTCACTAATACATAGAAACACACACAGGGAGGCTGCCAAAATGAGGAGACAAAAAAATATGGCCCAAATAAAAGAACGGAACACAACTGCAGAAAAACAAATCAGCAAAATGGAGACAAGCAATCTACTAGGCTCAGAGTTCAAAACACTGGCTGTAAGAATGCTCAAGGAACTTAGTGAGGATCTCAACAGCATAAAAAAGATATGGTCAGAAATAAAGGATACACTAATTGAAATAAAGAACAATATACAGGGAGTAAACAATAGAATGGATGAAGCCAAGAATCAAATCAGAGATTTGGAATATGAGGAAGCAAAAAATACCAATCAGAACAGCAAGAAGAAATAAGAATTTCCTAAAATGAAGACAGTGTAAGGAGACTCTGGGATAACTTCAAGTGTACCAATATTTGTATCATAGGGGGGGTGTGTGGGGCGGGTGCCAAAAGGAGAAGAGAACAAGAAATTGAAAACCTATTTGAAAAAATAATGAAAGAAAACTTCCCTAATTTGTTGAAGGATATAGACACACAAGTCGAGGAACACAGAGAGTCCCAAACAAGTTGGACCCAAAGAGGAACACACCAAAACACATCATAATGAAAATATCAAAGGTTAAAGATAAAGAAGAGAAACTTAAAAGCAGCAAGAGAAAGGCAGAGAGTTACTATACAGGAGTCTCCATAAAACTATCAACTGAGTTCTCAAAAGAAATTTTGCAGGCAAGAATTATTCAAAGTGATGAAAATCAAGGACCTACAAACAAGATTACTCTACCCAGCAAAGCTGTCATTTAGAATTGAAGGACAGACAAAGAGTTTCCCAGGCAAAAAAAGCTAAAGAAGTCCATCACCACCAAAACAGTATTATATGAAATAATAAAGGGTCTCCTTTAAGAACACCAAAAATATAAACAATAAACAACAACTGAATCTAAAAAACAAAATAAACAAATAAGCAGAATAGAAACAGAATCACAGATACAGAGAATGTTTTGAAGGTTGCCAGATGGGAGGAGGAGATGGACAAAAAAGGTGAAAAGATATTAAGAAGTAGAAATTGATTGTTACAGAATAGTCACAGGGATATAAAGTACAGCATAGGAAATCTAGTGGCCAAAGAACATATATATGCATGACCCACAGACATGGATAACAGTATGGGGATTGCATACTGAGGGAGTGTGGGTGGTGGAGATGGGCAAAGTGGGAAAAATTGAGACAAGCAATAAAATATAATTTAAAAAATAAAATTCCAAAAAATCATATGTTTCATTATTGAGTAGTATTCCACTGTATGGATATACCACATTTGTTTATCTATTTGCCCAGTGATGGACATTTAAGTTATTCCCATATTTTGCTATTATGATAAACACAGACATTAAAATATTCATATATAAATTTTTGTGCACATATGCTTTCATTTCTTTTTTTAATAGTTTCCTTTTTTTCAAAAGATTTTATTTATTTATGTTATAGAGAAAGGGAAAAGGAAGGAGAAGGAGAGGGAGAGAAACATCGATGTGAGAGAAAAACATCCATCAGTTGCATCTCACGTGCCCCCAACTGGGGACCTGGCCCACAACCCAGCATGTGCTCTAACTGGAAATTCAGTTTGGGGACAGCACCCAAACCACTGAACCAAACCAGTCAGGGCTGCTTTCATTTCTTGAGTAAACAGTACCTACAAATAAAATGGCTGGGTCAAATGATAGGTATGTTTAACTTTTTAAAAAAGATTTCATTTATTTTTAGAGACAGGGGAAGGGAAGGAAAAAAAGAGGGAAAGAAACATCCATGTGTGGTTGACCCTGGTGTACCCTTTATTGGACACCTGGCCCGCAACCCAGGCATGTGCCCTGACTGGGAATCAAACTGGCAACCCCCTTGGTTTGCAGGATGGCACTCAATCCACTGAGCCACACCAGCCAGGGCCAACTTTTCAAGAAATTGCCAAAATTGTTATCTAAAATGGTTGTATCACACTGACATCTCCTTTGACAGATAACTGGATGAAGAAAATGCGGTACATACGTACAATGGAATGAACACTACTCAGCCATAAAAGATGCAACAACATGAATGGATATTGAGAATATGATGCTAGCAAAATATGTCAAACAGAAAAAGTTAAGAACCATATGATTTCACATATATGTGGGATATAAAACTGAAAGCAACAAATGAATAAACAAAACAAACAAAAACTCAGACAACAGTATGGTGGTTACTAGAGGGGAAGAAAGATGAGGAGTGATAGTAAAGGGGAAAAGGGGTCAAATATATAGTGATGGAAGAAGATTTATTGGGTGTCAGACACGCAATGCAAGATACAGATTATATATTACAGAATTGTAAACTTGAAATCTATATAATTTATTAACCAATGTAACCCTAATAAATTTAATTAAAAATAAAATTAAATGGTTCTATCATTTAGAACTCTGAGAATTCTATGAGTGTTCTAGTGGCTCAACATTCTTTACAGTATTTGCTATAGCCAGTCTTCTATATTTCAGCAATCCAAGTGGGTGTGTACTGGTATCTGATTTGGTTTTAATTTGCATTTCCTTGAAAACCAAGATGTTGAGCATTTTTTTGAGTGCACACTGGCTATTCTGCTATTTTTTGTGAAATTTCAGTTCAATTTTTTCCCTCTTTAAAAAAAGTTAGTCTTATTATTGGGCTAAAAATACCCCTTTAAAAAAAGGTTTTTATTTATTTTTAGAGAGAGGGAGAAAAGAGAGGGTGAGAAATATCGATGAGAGAGACATTGATGGGTTGCTTCTCGCACACACCCCAACTGGGTACTGAACCCACAACCCAGGCATTTACCTTGACCCAGAATCAACCCAGCAACCTTTCACTTAGAGGGACAATACCCACAGCTGAGCCACACCATCAGAGCAAAAAATTCTTTACATATTATTGATAAAAGTCTTTTGTCAGGTATGTGTTTTACAAAGAATTTCTGCCAAACTGTGACGTGCCTTTAAGTTTTTAATTTTGACAGTGTCTAAATTAATGATTTTTCCTTTGATTTTTTTTGTGCTTTTTGCATTCTTTTAAAAATGTCTTACCTTACCCAAGGTTACTAAGATTTTCTCTTATGCTTTCTTCTAAAAGTTCCAATGTTTCAGTTCTTACTTTCAGGTATATAATCTCTATTTGGTTAAATTTTGTATATGATGTGAGACAATGTAGTAGTTTTTTTGTTTGGGGGGTGGTTTGGGAGGGAGAATATGGAAATCTACTTGTTCTAGCCTATTTATTGTAAACATTATCCTTTTCTAACCAACTTCCCTTGCTATTTTTGCCAAAAATCAATTGGTAATATACGTGTGGATTTACTTCTAGACTTTCATATTCTCTTTCTTTCACCTGTATGTCTACCTTCAAGACAATACCTTAGTTAATGAGTCTTGAAATGTAAGTCCTCCAATTTTTTTCTTTTGCAAACTTGTCCTGACTATTCTAGGAAACTTGCATTTCCATACATATTTTAGATTTAGCTTATCAGTTATTACAAAAATGTATGTCAAAACTTTGATTGGGATAGCACTGAATGTACATACAGATCAATTTGACTCCATGACCATAGATTTCTGTCCATTAAATTTCTCTATTTAATTGCTCTCAGCAATGTTTTGCTGCTTTCAGCATATAGTTATTGCACATCAACTTCAAATTTATCCCTGTGGGCTTTTTTATGCTTTCATATATGGTATTTTAAATTTTTCCATTTTTTATTTTCCATTGTTCCTATAGAAAAATATAATTAAATTTGTATATTGATTGTGTATCTTGTAATGATGTTGCCAAATTTAGTTTTTAGTTCTGGTAAACTTTTCAAAGATTCCTTATGATTTTCTACATAAATAATTATGTCACCTGTGAAAAATAGCATATCTTCAAGTATCATGCTTAAGAAGCTTAAAACAGCACTCTAATTTCCTACTCTCAGTGTTTATGCTAAATTGTCATAATTGTCTATTTTTGTTACTATTTTTTAATCCTCACCTAAGGATATGTTTATTAATTTGAGAGAGAAAGGGACTGAAACATTGATGTGAGAAACATCAATCAGCTGCCTCCAGTACGTGCCCCAAACAGGAATCAAACGCACAACCTTTTGCTGTACCAGATGACATTCCAACCAACTGAGCCACCTGACCAGGGCATAATTGTCAATTTTTAAGATTGTCATTTTCTATACATGTTATAAAACACAGAATATATTATTATTTGAACTTTAAAATCAATTACATTTTAAAGCAATTTTAAAGAATAAGACAAGTAGTTTATACATACTAATATATTTACCATTTCTTGTGCTTTTCATTCCTTTGTTTAGATACAAATCTCCAAGTAATGTCATTTTCCGCCTGTCTGAAGAGCTTCTTTTTTACATTTTTTGCAAAGCAAGTCTGATGGTGATAGATTACCTCAGCTTTTAGGTATCTGAAAATATCCTTTTGTGTGTAGGGTTGATAGAAATTTGTGTTCATGGGTTTTTTTTCTTTCAGTACTTTAAAAATATCACCCTACTTTCTTCTGACTTGAATTGTTTTTGTTAAAAGTCTTGCTGTGATTTTCTTCATGTTTCTTATATTTGGGGTTCGCTCAGCTTCTTGGACCTGTAGGTTTATTACTATTTTTTAATTTCTACGACTTTTGGCCATTATTTCTTCAAATATTTTTCTGTCTTCCCTTATCCTCTTTTCTCTCCTTTTGGAACTCCAACTGCACATATATTAGTTCACTTAAAGTTACTTCACTGATTCTCTGCTTAATTTTTTTTCATTTCCCCCCCTTGTGTTTCAATCTGGATAGTTTCTATAGCTATGTCCTTAGGTTCACTAACATTTTCTTCTCCATGCTCATGCTTTCTTCCACCTTCTTGAATATCTGGGATATATTCATAATACTTATTTTACCACACTTATTTACTAATCCCATAAATAAATATAGGACAATTGGAGGGCTCACCTTCTTTCTTTCTTCCCCTCAGGGATCACTGTCCTGTGCCATTTGTGTCCAGTGTTGAAACTGTTATTTCCTGTACTATTCAATTTTTCAGATAAGACAAGAAGCTATATCCAGTCTGTGTAACTCCATCATGGCCCTAAGTAGAAGTTTTGCTTGTTGCTTTTTAAAACACTCAGGGCCACAGCCTGCATTCACATAGGTAGTACACTGTGTAACTTCAGAACACAATGTAAATATACCTTTCTCTTATCCCCACCTGAGATTTGGTAAAATGGCAGCCATAATCACACTGACTATTTATTTTGAGCTTGTGGTCAATAAGCTTCTCATTTGGTAAGAATAATAACATAAATGGCAATTCTGAATTTATAAATGTTATGATATCATTGTTTGGTATTTGAACATATCTTCTCATCAGATCAGTTTCATATATGATTATTTGGTTTCCATAATAGACCCTTAAGATATTGAAGTATAATGCATACAGTAATCTATTAAAAATACCCAAGTGACATTTGTAACATAGTTCCTATGGGAAGACACTTTAGAAATTCTAATCAGAGATTCCAAGAACATATTTCCTCAGAAGGCAGGGAGAATAAGAGTCAAGATTATAAAAATTCAGATGGGAATGAGATAGACACTAACTTGTAAATTGTATATTAACATTACAATAGACCTTATTTTACCATCAAAAGTTATACAGAAGGATCCCTGTAGTTAATATACAGACTGGCCTATGACCATAGCAAAATGCAATATACTTACTCATCCAACTCCTCTTCTTCAGTTTTAGAACTATCAGCATAGAGGTACTTGCTCATGTCTACAGGTCGTATGTTTTTTCTTTTTGTAGACTGGAGAGGAGAATCCTTTATAGTTACAAAGGTTTCTGGCTCATCGAATGGGTTTAAATACTGTGGAGTTTGTGCCTCTTTGAAGGGATTATAGCTGTTATCATAAAAAGATTCTTCTGTTTTTTTAGGTGAAACTGTTTCAGTGATTGGTTCTATAAAACAATAGCAACAGATGAATTAAATTCAATTGATTTTATATGAAATGTTCTTATATTTTTAGTGTTTTCAAAAATACTCCACATTGAATTAATAAATTCTATGGAGCTAAAAGAGTCAAAGCACTAGCACATTTCAGAAGGGCTAAATTCAGAAAATGCAGTATCTTAAGACTTTTGTCCACTTTTCCAGGAATGATGCTCCCCAAAATGGCATCTTTGGAATACCTTTGGAGTTCCTAATAATATTAGCATTAAGATACAACAATTTTAACCTTCTTTTAGGTATAACATTCTATTATTGCCTATTTTATTTCAGTATACTAGTTTGCCATCTCAAACTGATACATAATAAATTTATGCTTTTAAAAGAACATAAAATGGATTAAATTTTGAAATGATCTTTGGTTAGTTTGGTTGGTTACAAGCAAAAACCACTTAGGGATACAAAAAGTCATTTTGGACAATATCAAAAATATACCCACATATCATTCCATTTGTTTTTGGAAAGTCTTCAAAGAACAGGTTTTTGTATTCTACAATACCTTAAATCTTTAGAGCTTTTAAAGAGCTGTTTGTTTTTTTAAATATAACTTGGATCCAATCAATACTCTAACAATGCAAAAGAGTAATAATAATTTTCAGGTTGAAAGCACTATACTAAAATCATATCAATAAGCTGACAGACATGTTATACCAAATTCTTCTAAATTTTATTATTATGACTTTGAATTTGAAAACAAAGGTACTCTTAAAAATAAAACACTGATTCACAGCACAAAAGCACTACAACCAATGTGTGGTGTACTTAATACCAGCTTGGTGGTGTACCTCCAACTTGTGTGAAGTACTCAATACCAGCCTCTTCTTTTTCTTTTATGTTTATTAACATTTTAAAACAAAACCAGAATTTCTAATAAAACTGTCCAAAATCTGATCATGGATTTGGCTGTTAAAAATATTTAACTGAACTGAAGAAAGCCAATAGTCATAGAATACTTTAAAAGTAATTTTAATTATGCCATGCAACACTGACAAAACATTCCAGAAGAGGGAGGCAGAAAATATGTTACTGAAATTCTCAGCAAAAACAGTTGTTTCATAAGTGACATTTTAAACAATTTAATCTGATTGTAAAAATCTCATGACTGATGCATATTTATGACTTTTACATTTTAAAGTCAAGCTACTTTTACCTATACTTTTAGGCATTAACCCAGAATACTTACTTTGTCTTTATATTGAAAAAAAAACAAAACAAAACATAAAAACTCTGAATTAAAATTCCATACACCATGGGGAAGCAGTTATAAAGTGTGAAAGAGAATTCATTAAATCATAATAAATCAATACTAAAATGAATTTAAATACAGTTTATAGTAGAAAAGAGACCCAGTAACTGTGTATCTTTTGAAAGACCAGGACAATATTTAAACTTAATAACACTAGAATCTTTGTAATAATGTAAATGAAGTATTTTTTTCTTAGTAACTGAAGAGAGACAGCAAAGTTTGTGACTACAGAATTTTTTATTAACAAATATCAGGTCTCAACCAATTAAGAAACTGACAAAATTGGTCAATGGAAATGAAATTTTAATTTTCACTCTAAGGAAAAGCATTGTAAAAATTGATCCAAGCAAATTTATCAGTTACAGAACCAAAAGTAAGAAAATATTCAAGCTACAGAGCAAGATTTGAAAATGACAGAACTGGCAACAAAGAGGGTTTAAGATAAGACTACTTCATATAAAAGCTAACAAATATATTTAGTAACTTTCTCCAAGAATCACTGAAGCACAGAATATCATGAATATAAGAGAACTAAAGCTGTAAAAGCAATTATCATCATCATCATCATCATCATAATCATCCAACACATTTTTATCTTCCCCAAATACTTCTGTTACTGGAGATGCAAGTTTTTAATCAATAAAAATAAATTTGTTTCAGAAAAATAAGTATTCTACTAGAAAACACTTATTACAAAATGTCTAAGAGATATATATTTAAAGAGAACACTTGTCAATTTTTTTTCCAGGCTCTATATAAGCATGAGTAAAGATTCTGAGTCAGGTTGGCTAACCTCGCCTGAACAGAAATACAATATTACATGACATACCTGTTATTCCTTTCTATTCCTCAGAAAAGAGACCCACTATATTTAGAAAAATTACTTCTTTGATTTTTGAAATGGAAAGTTCAAATACTGATGTACCAAAATATCTTGGTAATATTTTTAAAACAATATACTCAGATGGTATACACAATCAAGGAGAGGCTATATTGTCAAACAAGCACTTGATTAGAAATCTTAGCTACAACTCCACCTCTATTGACCTAAATTTCTTGATCTACAACTCTACCTCCATTTACCTAAATTTCTTGCTCAAATCAATGAATTCCTCTGGGCCTCAGCTTCCTAATCTATGAAAATAGGCAGCTGAACTAGATTACCTCTAAGACTTATTTTGAGTGTTAAGATTTAAAATACATTCATAACTTAATTAACTCACAAACGAAATAAAATCTCCTAATTTAAACTTACTAATTTATAATCTGATAAGAAGGGAGAAAGTAAAAGAAGAGAAAGAGAAGTGGATTCTAAAATAATGCTGCTCCAACAGAGAGAATCCTGAAGTTAGAACCTCATTTTCACAATGACAGGTAGCAGCAAAACTCTTTAAAGTTGTAAGATTTCATAAGAGTACTCTAAAAGATGTAAACAGTGGTTAATCATTCTTGCATTTACTTTGAACAAAAAGTTCAATTAAACATAAGTCTCATTTCTTCAACAGCTCTTATCTAGGCTTTAAGAGATCAAAACTACTTGATAAGAAAAATGACCCAAGGGAAAAAAATTACCTGGGTTTATTACTTCCAATTATGTTGTATATATGACAACAGTGGTTCTCAATCTTCCTTCTGCTGTTACTCACATGTAGAACTTACATGTAAAACTTACTCTCACCACTGACTATAATCTTCAGCCACAGCCATGAGCGGGAGGAAGACAGACTCACCAAACTCTCCGAGGGTGAGGGTGGAAGAGTTGTCCAGAGGGAGAAACCACCCTGCCACATCAGTATCAGTATGTGCCACAACCCAACCTTACTTGGCAGGCCAAACTAATGAGACTAGGTAAAACACTTGTTCATGTTCTAGATTTTTAAAAATCCACACAAAATAAGAAAAACAGGACATAGATACTATTTTCTACTTCTGTTCTCTAAGAAATATGTCTTTTAAGGGAACTCAAGTATTTGTTTTAGAAACCTTGTAATTTATCCAATAAGAAATAGAACAATTGTTATCTCTAACAAAAGTGCTTTAGTATTTGATCAAACTAACAGAAAATTTAAAAATAAGCTCCAAGTAAATGTCTATGTAAGATTTTCCTTCTTCTTTAAAAAT
This sequence comes from Phyllostomus hastatus, assembly GCF_019186645.2. Taxonomy (NCBI): domain Eukaryota; kingdom Metazoa; phylum Chordata; class Mammalia; order Chiroptera; family Phyllostomidae; genus Phyllostomus; species Phyllostomus hastatus. The sequence goes on from NW_025334041.1 coordinate 92,579,100, forward strand.
TCAATGGAAGCTACCCAAAATTGTTGATCAACTGCAAGTGTACTGAACACAATAATATCATTAGGGGCAAAAATTACTTTATGAGTCTTTAAAAAAAAAATCTCTTCCTGTCCTAACACTTTCGGAAAATTGAACTCTATAAAGGCTTTAAAAATACAGGGGGGGTGGGGGGAAACTTGTTACCTTCTGAATCAGGATCTCCAAAAGGATTTAATTCTGCTACATCAGGATCACCAAATGGATTTAAATTCACAGTGGCCAAGTCCTTTTCTGCTTCATCCAAAAAGTTAAGTTTGTTGATAAGCTCTGAAAATAAACATATGTGTTAGTTCACAGTAAAGCATAATTTTGATCATTCATGAAATTTTCAAACTGTAAAAATTCACACTAATAATACCTGCAAATAATAAGATAAAGCATTTTACCAGTGGCAGAGTGCCATTCAAGTATTTTGTAGCATACCAACATTTTCATATAAAACAAAAGAAACATATACATATTAACTTGAAAATTTATGAAATAATGAACTATAGAAACCTTCTGAATTAATTTGATCTAATAAAAAAGTACTGAACTAGATTTTTACTAAAACATCCTTCTCTCCTAAATATAAATAATTCAAATGGTTTTAATCTAAGAAAATATTTTTAAAAACAATTACAGTATATACACTCTAACTGAAGAAATATTGCCACATCATATGACTAATTATTATCTTGTAAGATGTTTTAAAATCACTGCCTAATGAAAATCCTGATATAAGGCTTTGCTAAAGATAGTAAGTACTGTTATGTTGTTGCCTGTTGGTGTACTACAAATTAGCAAAGAAAACATTCAAGGAAAAGCACAAAGACAAAACTGACAGCTAAATACAGACTGAAGCCAAGAGGTAGCAGGTCACAGTAAATACAGGCAATCAGAAGCAGAAAGAAAGGAAGAAAGCTCTTAGACCTTCAGAGGAACTGGCTGATTTAGCTGAAGGCATATTTGCTTGCTTTATGCAGTCATCTTGATCTTCATCTAAGCTGCTCAGAGCATTCAATTGGTTTACAATTTCTGTAAACAGAAGCCAGTCAGACAAATGTAAGGTAAGGACATTTAATTAAAGAGCCATAGGAGCATGCTGTTACTCAAAAACATAAAGAGAGGGGATGTTTAGTTAATCAAGAGACTGTTATTTTGATGAACTATAATAGATGTATTTAACTTAAAGTTTTATTGTACCATTTAAGATAGAAAACACGTTATCGTTAAAATTTGTATTAGTAATATAACAACTATGTTAATAAACACAAAACAGATAATAACCCAACAGATTAACACTGGCTCTCAGCAACCACATTTTCCATTTGTAAAACAGTGCCTTAAACATACATGTTAAAAAGAGAATAAAAATATCCTCTGATAACATACAAAGTATATACTATTTGTTTATAATATTCTGAATTTAAACTAAAGGTTTTAGGATTACATCTACATGAATCATGAACAAAATAAGCATTTGTTCATGTTCTAGAATTTAAAACATCAGCACAAAATAAGAAAAACAAGCAAAAGCTACTATTTTCTACTCCTGTTTTCTAAGGAATTTGTCTTTTAAGGGACTGGAGTATCTGCTTTAGGAAACCTTATAACTTATCCAATAAGAGACAGAACAAAAAAGACAGGGATAGAAAAACCTTAAAATAAGAATTCATTTTGTACATTAGTGGAATTTTTACATAAGTTATATATATTTTTGACAAATCTGAATATATAAAACTATGATTCATTGGGTGAAAATTAGCTTGAAAAAAATTTTAAGAGCCTACTGGAGTATTTTAGTTAATTCTTGCTGTTTCCAAAGTTAAAACCTGGGAATAACTTAGGTATTAGGACAAACCAAGCAGATTCAGATCATTCAATGGGAAAGAAAGAAAATGAAAAATAGCAATTGTAAATTTGGTGTTAAAAAATGTTTTTAACATTGTAAATCTAACTACACATTATAAATTTTATTTGAACCAAATCACAGAATACACAGTTGTTAGAAGGTTGCTTTCATCCATTCTTTGTTGTTCAACAAATACTTATTTACCACACTGTACGAAGTGCTATGCTTGATATAGAAGGATGAAAAAAGCAGACATGGTATTGTCCGTGTGGAATTTACCTTCTATAAAGATAGAAATTCATATTGAAACAGTCAATAAATGACTACTAGAATATTTGGTGGTTTCATGTGTTATTTTTTAGATCTTTCACTGAAATATATATGAATAGGTGATAAAGTTATTCATTCCCCTTGTTGGAATGAGAAAATATATTTTGCATGAACAAAATTGCTTGAGATAGTCAAAGTAAACCAAAGAAAATGAGGAGTTAAACACAACTAATACCAACTAAAGTCCTTATCTGAATTTGAATAAAAGCTGAATAGTTAGCCTTTACAAAGTGGCTTCTTTCATGTTCTTCTGCCAATAGTTCTAAACCCCACTCTGACTCAAACTAACCCAGCAAATTTCTCAGTAGGTAGAATCCATTCATAAGTTAAATCCTCTACCTTCTATGACTAATCACTGTTAACTTTGTAATTTTTAGAAAAATATAATGGAGTGGAAGATCAGTGTTAAGTGACTACCAGCACATAATCAATTTTTTTGTTGTTCATTCATCACTAGTTGTCTTTTTTTTAATTTGCAAACTGTTTTAACTTTGAAAATGTGAAAAAATAATATTTATTGAGCAGTGGGAAGGGCTTTCCATATATTATCAGGATTAATTCTCATAAATATCCTGAGATGGTTATTTCACTATCTACATTTTATCCTGTTAGTATCATTTCCACTATATTTCCAGATGTGCAGCTACCAAATGAAAACATTTTAAAATTATGCTCACAGATTTACACTTTTCTTTACACATTAATTATTTTATGTTCTTAGATATAATCTCAATTAAAGTGGAAATCAATCATTTATTTAAACATTATTTAGTGAGCACTGGAGGGCATACTGAAGAAATACTAGACTTGGACCTTATATTCCAACCATTAATACTGTTCCATACAGTTTTATGTACAATTTGGGCATTTCTTTAAATATTATCAATATGACTCTACTATTTGACTAAATTATTTACGTTGTTCTGTCCTAATTTACCTTATTTATTTATAGCTTAAGTAAATCCTTACTTAAATCCTAAAACTTCTACTTCTAGAATGTACATTCACATTAACAGCAAAAAGATAATTTTAATTATCTATACTAATGTTTCCTTTACTTGATATGCAACTAAATGTTAATACAAATCCTAAAAAGCAGCAACTTCCAAAGAAATATCATTTTTCTATCTAATAAGCATTTACAAAGTACCTATTATTTGCCTATAATGGTACCACCCTTATGGCTGTCTATGTTTGTGGGACAGACAGACAAATAAAGCAATACACAGTATATGATAAATATGATATATGATATGCTTGAAACATGCATTGTAGGCTATGTGAAACTAGAAGAGAGGTTTGAGGTCTGGAAGGTCTCTTGGACTTACTCAAATTAGAGCTAAAATGGGACAGACAGACATTATTACTAAAATAAAATAGAAAACAGAGGGCATTTTATAAGGATAAAGAGGAGGCAAATGAGAACATTACGTATTTCAGAGAAAGACAAGTACCATATGATTTTACTCATAAATGGAATCTAACAAATGAACTAACAAGCAAAATAGAGACACTCATAGAGAGCAAGCTGACAGCTTCTTGTATTGGCTGGTGGGGGAGAACTGGAGGGACTGAGCAAAAAAGAAAAAAGAGAAACATTCATGGACACAGACAACAGCACAACATGCTATGTGGTGACTGCCATGGGGAGGGGAATAGGAGAGCTGGAGGCGGGTATAGGAGGGATAAATGCTGCTAGACAGAGACTGAATTTGAGGATGTGCGTCTACAACACACACAGTGTACGGATGTATTGTAGAACTGTACACCTAAAACCTGTACAATTTTGATAACCAGTGTCACCCCAATACAAAAAAATTGTAAAAAAAAAAAAGAACATGACATATTTAAGGAAATGCAAGTTGTTTGGTACTTAAGATGCCAGGGATGCGGAATGAAATAAGATGAGGCTGGCAAAAGTTCTAATATGAAAGTTCTTCTGACCAAACAAAAGAATATGAACTTTATTTCGACAACTGTGGGAACCCACTGAAAGATCAAATGTATGTTCTAGAAACATCATTCCAGGAGCAGCATGGTGGCAGCATTGGGGAAAAATAAACAAACTAACTAAAAACAGCACAGAAAGCAAAAAGATAAGTAGTTCCATAATGCCACTCCATGAGGAGAGGCACACATTAAATATTGCTAATTAAAGAATAAATTAAGGAAAAAAGATTAAGAGTTAATTTGGCATGGGGTATCAGGAAAGGTATCACGTACAACCGCCAGGTTTTTGTCTTGGGTGACTATCTGGATAGTAGTTCCAGCGCGGCAATGCGGGCTATTCAGTTTGGACATACCGACCTTTTAAGTGCCTGTGAAACTTGTCATGGAAATAATTCAACTGGCAGTTGAGTATGTGGGTGTGAGGCCCAAAATATGTAATTTTGTTCTGCATTTCTCCTTCAAAAAAGTATTTTTCTGTTCGTTACAAAATTCCTATAGTCAATGTATTTATATTTATAATCAGAAAAATTTTTTAAAAATTTAAAAAAGATTTGCAACAAAAATGTATTCCCAGTAAGTGGGAAGCTTTCCCAGTAATATACTAACCTGACCCCAAAACTTCCCTGGACTTTTATATAATACTTTTATATAATACTTTATTATTAAAGCCTTGTTTCACCAAAAACTTACATGTGTGGAAAATGTTTATGTTATAGCACAAATTGTTACCCTAGTGCTTCTCAAATTGAGCAATGAACTGGTAGTGAGCACATTTAGTCATCGTAACAGTGTGTCAATTTGAACTTGCTTCACATTGGTAAGAATGAGAAGGAAAACTAAATTAGGGGCAGGCAATCGAAGCAAAGGGTCAAGTCATTTGAGACTCTTCTTAACAGTTAGGAAGGCAAAAGAAGATAGAAATTGACCACCAGAGATTATCGTACTAAATAAAAAAAGGGAGGTGGGGGCACAAAGAGTGGGTGGCTTTTTTTTCTTGGGAAAGTCTGTAGCTGAGTTTAAAAAAAATAAATTGCTTGATACTATAAAATACCTGCAAATCTTGCAGGATCATCATTCTTCTTTCCAAAGTATAACAAAATTCAGTACAGGTGTATCTCATTTTAAGACAGTAACATTTCAACTTCCTAGCAGAAATCAAGATTCCAAAGATGTTCCTTTTCTCACAGGCTTGAGCCCATAAATATTTGATTTATAGATACAATTAATGGGTTTAGTAATGTAATTTTCAATCTCACAGTAGATTGTAATGGGGGAAGCGATGGACTTTAGGCAGAATTGTAATCACTGAGCAGTTTGTCTCCCTGGATATTCAACTCCTGCCTCTGAATTAATAAATAAGCCTAATGGCTTATTATTATGGTTAAGTTGCTCCCAAATTTTAAAAGCCTCTCAACCATTAGCCCCTTCTAGCAGTTTAGTCAGTCTCTCTTAATCTTTATATGAAAATATCTTAAAAACTTAGAAGTCTACAATTTCTCACCTACTATTTATTCTTCAACTCAATGCAATCTGCTTTTATCCCCACCTTTATCCATACCCCTTACTGAAACTGCTGTCACTTAAGTAATCTTTTTAACTGGCAAATATACCAGACACCTTTCAGTTTTTATCATACTTAACTTCTGCATGAAACAATTCCCTCCTTGAAATTCTTCTGCCCCTTTCAGGACGCTAGTATTTCTGGGTTCTCCTACTATCTCTTTGATAGTTCTGTCTTGGTCTCCTGTAATGATCTCTTCTTCTCTCTGCTTCTCAAATATTATTATTCCCTGGGACCCCATACTTGGTCCCATTCTACACACCCACTCCTCAGATCTGCTCTTTCTGGAAGAATTAATCTATTCTTATGGTTTAAACCAATGCAAATAATTCTCAGATATGTGTAGTGAGTACTAGGCTTGCATTTCCAAATGTCTAGTAGGAATTTCAACCCTAAGGACCCTAGATACTCCCCTCACATACTTACCATGGAAACAATGAAATTAAATAGCTGTCATGTTCACCTTTTATCTTTGACACCTAACAGTTTTTAGCATAGCTAGACAGTATAAATGAATAAGTATAAGAAATACTATTTGGCATTATGTTTATAAAGGCAGAAAGGCATAATATCTTATTTTTAAATTACAGAAACAGCATTTTTATCTATGTGTCTATCTATGTCTCTGTATCTGTGCACATACACACATATCTATGTTTCATTTATCTCTAGAAATGTTAAGCCACCCCAAAATTTGGTGGCTTCAAACAGTAAATTATTTCTCACAGTTCTGTGTTGCCTGGATTCTTAGATGTTCACTGCAGTTAGATGATGGCCAAGACTAGGTCAACTGAAAGACAGAACTGGGCTGAACGTCCAAACCTGCTTCTTCACTACTTCCTCTTAGCAAACCGTATGTTTGGTAAGAAGGCTAGAACAACTGGGTAGTTTGGGGTTCCTCTCAGTACAGCAATCTCAGGGTAGTTAGACTCTTTTACATGGCAGCTGGCTTCTCCCAGAGCATGCACTGTACAGTGCTCAGGTACAAACTACAAAGCATTTTGACTTAACTTTAAACGTTATCAGATTGCTTCCACAGCATTGCATGCAGAAGGGACTACAAAGGGGCAAGAATATTGGGAGGCATTGTTAATTGGAGGACAAACTTTGGAGACCAGCTATTGTGCATTATATCAGAAAATCAGAAAGCTGAAATCTTTCCTTTTCTTAATAATCTAATATATTAAGCATAATTTTTATGTTACCCTCCAGTATTTTGCTATGCACATATGTAAAAGGCACAGGCTTTCAATTGTGTAATTCAAGAAATTTTGACAAATGTATACACCCATACGTCATGATGCAGAACACTGAGATCACCCCAAGTTCTCTCATGCCTCTTTTCACTCAATCATCAATAGGTTATCACTATTCTAATGTTTTTCACTTAAGAATAGTTTTACCTATTCTAGAACATCACACAAGGGAATCATAGAGTATACACTCTTTTATGTAAGTCCTCTTTCACTCAGCATAATAGACTTAGAGATACATCTATGGCATTGAATAGTTCATATCAATAGTTCATTTTTATTGCTGAACAGTATTCCATTCATGAGTATACTATATTTTAGCCATTCTTTTGTTGATGCTGCTTCCACTTTGGGGCCATTATAAATAAAAATATTATGAACATATTTTTTACAAGTCTCTTTATGGACATGTTTTCATTTCTTTTGAATAATGTCCAAAAGTAGAACTGCTAGCTCAGAAAGGAAAATGTTTAGTGTTAAAACAAACTCCCCAAGTGACTGTACCATTATAAACTCCACCAACAATGAATGAGTTCTAGTTGGTTTGCATCCTTGTCAACATTTAGTATTGCCGGTCTTTTAAATTTTATCCACGCTAGTAAGTGTGGAGTTATATCTCATTGTGATTTTAATTTTATTTTCCCTGATGAGGAGTGGTATTGAGAACACTGTCACGTGCATATTGGCCAGTGATATATCTTCCTTCGTGAACCACGTTCAAATCCTTGCCCACTCAAAAATAATAGGGTTATTTTTTATTACTGAGTTATAGAGCATTTTTTTAAAAAATCTACTCTGGACACAAACTATGTATCAAACATATGCTTTGTGAATTTTTCTTCTGGTCTGTTATGTGCCCATACATTTTCATAGTAGTTCATTTTGATGAATTTTTTAAATTTTGATGAAGTCTAATTTATCAGATTTTTCTTTCATTGCTATACACAACATGTTGTCTTTTTTATTTTTTCAGAAGCTTTATGGTTTTAGCTTTTATACTAGGTCTATAATATACCTTAAGTTACTGTTTGTATATGCTGAGAGATAGGAATTGAGACTCATGTTTTTTTTTTTCTTTATGGACATCTAAGTGTTTCAGCATCACTTGTTGAAGACTTTCTTTTCTTCACTAAATTATGGTGCAATTTTGTTGAAAATTAATTTATCAGATAAGTGTGAGTTTTTTCAGGACTGGTTTTTTTCCCATTAATCTGCCATATGCCTATACCACATTATCTTGATTATTATAGCTTTAAGTAAATTTTGATATAAGGCAGTATTAGTATAACAATTCTGTTCTTTTTCAAGACTTTTTGGTCATTCAGGTCTTTTGCATTTCCAAATACATATATTTTAGAATTAGCTTTTCAATTCGTACTTGAAAAAAAAAAATCCTGGCAGGACTATGAATGGCACTGAGTTGAATCTATAGATGGCTATGGGTAGAAGGGACGTATTAACAATATTGAATCTTCTAATCTATGAACAAAAACCCTCTCCATTTATTAAGATCTTTTTAATTACCCTCAGTAATGTATTGTTTTCAGTGTAAAGGTTTTTTTCACATCTTTTGTTAAATTTACATCTAAGTAGTCTATGTTATGTTTAACCTCTATTATATATGAAATTGTTTTATTAATTTCATTTCCTGAATGTTAGTTGTTCATATATAAAAATACAGATTTCCCCACATTGATCTTGTGTACTGCGTCCTGCTAGGATTTCCAGAATAATGTTGAATGTAAGTGGTAAGAGCAAATATCCTTGCCTTGATCCCAGTCTTAGGAGGAAAGTGCTTAGGGTTTCTCCATAAAGTATGATGTTAGTTGTAGCTTTCCATAGATGCTTTTATCAAAATGAAGAAATTCCCTTATAATAAAACTGCTGAGAAACCTGGTATTGAATTTTGTCAAATGCTCCTTTTGAGAAAACAATATGGTTTTGCTCTTTTATTCTGTTAATACGGTTAAACCAACCTTCCATTCCTAGGACAAATCTTCAGCAAATGCATATTGATACTTAAAGTATTATTTGTCTCCTGGCTTCTACCCTAAGTAAACATTAGAGAGCTAACTTCTTCAGATCTCTCACTTCCATTCTGGTCTGGTGAGATGGGCTTCTAGTATCTGCAGAATTCTCCCAGAGCCTTGAGGGGGATGTTAGAGAATGTTTACTCGTCATTAGTAGAAACAAAGCAGCATAAGAGTTTATAAGTGCAACAGAAAGTAGGATAAATTTGTAATCTGTATCTTCTGCTGCTTCTACTATTCTCTGAATTGACACACACTTGAATTCTGAACACTGGGAAGAGATATTCTTGCTGTCTTCAATTTCTCATTTTATGGTTTCAAACTCCTTTAGAAAGGAGTTAGCTGTGGTACCTTATAAACCTTTTAGCTCAAAAAAATCAGAACTGATCCCATCTCTATGTTTCTACTCTATTTCCCAAACTTAACACCTAATAGATGGAGAATTTTAAAAATTCTCATCCTTTACACAGACCTCCAGAATAGGGTGCCACTTATTCCTTTCATTTTTTTTACTTTATAGAGTCCACAGAAATCCTATGATTTTGTTTATGAGCCTTCTAGGTACTGGACAATAGATATCCTGGTAAAAACCCAAAGCAAATTAATGGATGTATTCTCTCACTAGAGTCCCAAGTTTATTTTAAGGGACCTTCTAATCAAAAGAGGGAGCCCTACTTATTCCTACTCAAGTAGGAATAAGTAGATTTGATCTCAAAGGGCTGAGTCATATCATAATCAACTCAAGCTCCTCATACCTCTACTACCACCTGTACTGTAAGATTATGTTCCTTGAAAGTAGCCAGTACATCATTCTCTTCCTCTTCCAAAATTAGTTTTACCAACTATAGGGAAAGGACAGACAAACACCAGGCAAATTACTTATGGTAGAAATGAATCCTGATTCATAAATTACATCAGGATGGGAGGACTGCCAGTGGACTATACACACAATGGAAGGCCACAGCTTGAGCTTCTCTGATTGTGGAGACTTGTAACTGGACATGTCCCTTACAGGGACCAGGGAAATTATGTTTATTAAACTGTAACAAAAGATATCAGCTCTTGGACAGCATGAAGATTCTAACCTAACTGCTGCTGTTAACTATGCGGATCTTGTCTGCTTGTACTGAAGTTGTCATGTGAGTATAGAAGTCAAAGAACAGCACTTGTGCTGCTGTGAGGATTCCAGGAAAAAAATGAATGCTCTGCTGACATGCTGCTTCCTGTCCAATATCCTTCTAAGTGAATCTAATGCTAAGTTTGGCCTATTCAGTTCATGTGAGTCTGAATGTGTACTTAAGCCTAAGGAGAATATTTGGTGATCTTTGCAAGAACTACAAGTAAACCAGAGCTCTTTCAGATATCTCATAATGTCTAGTTTCCCTGATAATGTTTTGCTATAAACTGCTTCACTTACACCTGATTTTTGAGCTGTATTCAATAACATTTGTGCAGGAGACTTTCTTTTTCTCTTCCTGTTGTTGTTTGTTTAGATACTTAACATGTATACCAAAGATGGTCCAATTACCATATTTTGGTTCAAGCACTGTGAGGCTGCCATATAGATGAAGGTACAGATTGTTTTGAAACCACATATAACTTCTAATATTTGCTACAATACTACAAAATTTCAAATTATTATGGAAGGAAACTTTTCATTAAAAGGGTTTGTTTCTTTAACTCCAAGGTCTATCACTCTCACTACATTTCAGTGATGTTTCCAACTGCAATTCCCCCTACTGCACTTCTGTAGAATGCATCTACACATATATCATCAATAAAAAGTTCCTGCCTAAGGGCCAGTCCCAAAGTGTTTCTAGTTAGCAGTGAATTCTGTCTCAGCCAGAAGAGGGTACAGATTTTTGGTCAGTCCAAGCATAGATACCATGAATCTATTTTTACCTTCTAGAAAAGACTCTAATTTCAGAAGACATGGTATGTTAATTATTACTGCCTTACAGCAATATTCCATAAGAAATTACTGACTACATGAATAGCCTCTAGGTGTCAATCTAAGATATATACACAATAATTGTAACAATCTGTTCCTTCAAGAGGTTTGCAACTTAGCTGGGTAATAATATACCCATATAATTTTATTGATACAATGTTATTGTATTTTATGTATTTATATTATAATATAGGCAAAATTTAAAATAATGATACCTTCCTTTATAAAAACTGTGTCAACAATTTCAAAGCTGAAGGAGTGAATGTAAGCTGTATTTAAGTTATTGTCATATTAGCTGGTAAATGAAAATACCCACCATACTTTATTTGTATCATGTTTATAAAATATTCATTTTTGTTACTCTTCAGCTATTATTTTAACATTACTGCTGTTACATTATAATATATTTTTAACCTTAATGCTTTAAAAAATCCTGAAAGTTAGTAACTTTGGAGTAGAATTTACATGTGCTAAAAAAAAGTACAAGCAAGAAAGCCAAACCACTGCCATAACAAGCTGTGCTATTAATTTAAGTGACTGTACTCTGCAAATACAGGGGAAAAAATGCAACATCAAAAGACAAATATGTTACAATATTATGGATTTACTGACTTAGAACATACATCTAATCACCACAGTCCCCACCTACCTCTGCTCCCTTAACACACACATTTTACATTCATCACTTTTGGAAAATTAGTCTTGAATCATTTAAGGTTTTAATTATGCATCTCCTCTACATTACATTCCTTCCATTAAATGGGACCACACTACCTTATACAAGGTAGTACATTATTAAAGGAAAAAATGAATGCAATAAGGTAATAAGCCAGCATGATCAACATGGGCTACAATAGAAGAGGGAAGCCCCATTCGTTCATTTATGGCCTTTCAGTTAACATCTATTAAATTCTCAATATGTTCTAGACAATGTGCTAGAAGCTAGAGATGAAAAAAATTAGAACATAGTACTTTATAAAATAGGGAAAAGAAATATATAAATAATAGTAGTATTCTAAAGAAATCTTGGATCACCACAAGTTGCATTAAAACAATTTATTCAATTAGGGTCAGCAAATTTTAAGCTACCTAAAATAAAGTTATTCCTTGGGCAAAAATTTTGGAAAATAAGGTACATGTATATGTTTAAGCAATAATGGTTGCTATGGTATGAATGTTTGTGTCCCCCCTGCCCAAATTCATATGTTGAAATCCTAATTCCCAGTGTGATAGTATTAGGAATGGAGCCTCCAGGAGGTGATTAGATCATGAGGGTGGAGCCTTCATGAATGAGATCGATGCCCTTACAGAACAGGCCCAAAAGAGCAAGCCTGACCACTTCCACCATATGAGGAATACAGTAAGGAGTATGTGACCCAGAAGAGGGCCCTCACCTGATCATGCAGGTACCCTATTCTCAGACTTCCAGCCTCCAGAACTGTGAAAAATTCTGCTATTTATAAGCTGTCCAGTCTATTATACTTTGTTATGGCAAACCAAATGAACTAAAACAAGAGTTTAGCTATAAAATCTAATTATAATTGAATGCCTTCATTAAATCTGTATTTTTCCTTTCAATACCAGTGCAGAACTTGTAACATATTGTTATCACCATTTTTTCTTATTACTGTGACCATACAATACAATATAGCTCAAAACACCTATGTAAATGTATGGAGTTTTTATTTCTACTTATGGTACTAGTGCCTAACTGAGACTTCGTTTTAACTAAAAGCCATCTACAAAGAACAAACTGTACCCTCTAATTAAAAGATCAAATTATATTCCACTGGAATTACAAAAACTCATGCTGTAAGAAATGCCTGCATTTGTAAATAGTACAGGGTTAGCATAACCCTGTAAGGTCAAGCTTAAGCGGGAGTGGGCAGGCATAGTCTGAAAGGCTTCTCAGACTATGTGGCAACAGAATTAAAGTTTGAAAGACAGGTAGAAGGTCACTGGTGGTAGTAGGGGAAGAACACTAACTTATATTCTTGAACTACTCCAACTAGCCAAATAAAACAAAGAACTCAAAGACAGGAAAGACATGGCATTTTAAAAAGAACTGTATAATTGTTGCTGACATCATTATAAATATAATGCAAATGTCAGCATTATTGAAAAAAAAAAAAATGTTATGGAAAGAAAAATAATAGTCAGAAGGGGTTAGAGGGAGTGGTTCAAATAAAGAGAAGAGAGAATCATATTGAATCTTGAATCTGTCATCTTACAAGAAGTGAGTTTACACATTATGTTTTATTTTTAATATTAGTAGAGAAATATAGGTTTATTCATTTTTTCATCTGGCTTATTAATTTTAAAGGATGATATTCTAAAATGAAAACAGGATATTTAACTTCCAAGTTACACTATTAAAAAATGCTTAAATAAAAAAATTTGAGAATGACAAAATGTAATGAGGAAAAAATAATTTAAAAATCCTTCCCAAAAGTATAAGTAAAGTAATGTAAGTGAAATTAAGTATGTCAATTATCAAGAAACATAACTATTAAAGGGCAAGGACTATAAGGTTAGATCAGTGAAATACTATTTATGAGAGAAACACTTAATACAGATAGGTTAAAAATGTAATAAATACATCAATGAAAACAAATATAAAGAAAGTATGGGTTACAAATATCGACATCACACAAAATTTCAAAGAAAAAACATTAAATGGGGCAAACAGATCAAATGACAATACACAATGAAGTTATGAGGAAATAAATTTTTATGAACTAAATTAACATTGAAGTTCTCTATCTTTCATAAATAAATAGATCATGTATCTAGACTACAGAGAAAAACTCATATTTTTTTAAAAACTGAAATTTAACAGGCTTCAGAATCTTGTATGAAATTAAACTACAAAGAAACTAAAAATAAATAGAGCCCATAATAAAACAAACTCTCCTAAACACCCTATGGTTAAATAAGAAATCAAAGTAGCAAACATGAATTAGAAAATAATAATTTATAAAAGTAACACAGTACAAAACATCTGTTTTTGCATATAAGTTTGAGCAATTCCTTACAACAGATTTCTAGACATGGAGCGCTAAGAAACTTAGCTTTCTAGACACGAAGCTAAGCCAAGAAACTTTTTAACTAAGGAAGTAAATGGGTCATTTATATAATCTGTAGAAATCCCTCATATAACAGTAAGAGTTGAGGTAGAGCCAAGAGTTGGATGATGAAGTGCCCTATGAATTTGGAGAAATCACTAAGAGGTGAAGTAAATGATAGAAGTCAAGGAATACCAACCCAGGAATTTAGAGCAATTTATTAGCTGAAAGGAGTATATATATTTAGTACTTTATTTTTACTCAGATAATAAAGATATAACATCAGTTCCTTATACGTGATAGCCAAATCATCAATAGGCATTTATTGACCAATTAATATAAAGAGGTTAGGTAGTAGTTTGATCAAACTATAATGAATAATTACATGGAAGCTTCTAGATATAGGATAAAATGTCAACAAGCTAGGAGAAGGTCGCTAATGTATCTTCTCATTTCTTTACTTATAGAGGATTCATTCATACATTGACAAAATAAGTATGAGTATATTTAGGCTACTTTATGTTATAATTAGTAGTTCCTATAAAGTTTTATACTTTATTTTTTAAAAGATTTTATTTATTTATTTTCAGAGAGAGGGGAAGGGAGGGAGAAAGAGGAGAGAAACATGAATCAGTTGAACAAGCAACCTTTTGGCTTTCCGGCTCGCGCTCAATCCACTGAGCCACACCAGCCAGGGCTAGTTTCATCCTTACTTGACTAAACTTGGAGTTGATCTTAAACTGCTGAAATCTATTATGACCAGAAGCATGCAAAGTTTTTAGAGAGCTAAATGGCATATTATACTAGAAAGACTTAAGGAAGAAAAAATACCTTGTTAGTGAAATTGCTTTTTACTGGGAAATAAGAATGAGTTTTTCAACTTTACACACAAAAAAAGATAAACTTTTAGCTTAATGTTCATAAAACCAACCTGTAATTTTTGCTGCTTTTTCCTCTTGGTTCACGCGGTTTTCATCATCTTCTTCATTATCTTCTTCAAAGTCGTCTAAATTCCCAATGTCAGCCTGCTTCATACTCATCAAACTAGCCAAACTTTGCATGTCTTCATCCCTATATCAATAATGTATAATACACAGTTCATTAAATGACACTGATTGAAAGAGAATTGTTTATTAAGAAAACTATCAATATATTCCCTTTCCATATGTTAATAAGTCTTTTTACACAGTTGTACATACTATTGAAAAATCTAAATACTCATTTATTAATTTTAATTTTTTTTTAATTTAATGATTTTAGGTAGAAGAAAGGGGGAGAGACAGAGAAAAGAGGGAGGGAGACAGGGAAGAAGGGAGGGATGGGGAGTGAGAGAGAGAGACATTGATTTGTTATTCCACTTACTTATGCACCTATTGGTTGATTACTGTATGTGCCCTGACCAGACAACAAACCTGCAACCTTAGCATATTGGGACAATGCTCTAACCAACTGAACTACGTGGCCAGGATCCTCATTTATTAATTTTTAAAAAGCATGTTTAATTAGTAAAAAGCAAAAAGGATTAAAAACTAACTGGTTAGGAGTTACTTTAATTCAGTGCTGTAGACCTATGGAAGACTAAAATTTTCTTTATAGGATTAAAGTATGGTTTCTCAACCATGAATTTTGGAAACAAAAACTTCGTTTCATAAAACGGTGAAACAGTTGGCAAATCTGATGAGATATAGACTTTGTGTTTATAGACAAAGTGTTTAAATTTTCATAAGAAATTAAAATAGAAATTCTCAATCTGAAGTCCATGAACACTTTTGGTTTTGTGAACTCAAGAGAAAAAAAAGTAGTAAGGCCCTGTAAATTATACTTAAATCTTGTTTAAAGGTGGATTTTTCTCAAAGGGACTATCTATAACTCCCCAAAAGTTAAAAAACTAATGTAATACAAAAAGTTGTTTAAGACAAAGTCTAGCCTTTTTAAGAATTAAAGGATAGAAAATAGCCTGCATTGATTATAAGTTAAATACCACATAGTAGGTAAAATGTAAAAATACTTTTATATAAAGTGTTTAAAAGATAAATCACATTAAAATATGAGCAGGAATAAAAAGAAAAATTATATTAAATACTTAAAATATCAAATAATTTATGTTTTCTTGATCTATCACTTTTACCTTAAATTTCAAACAAACTACAGTGAATGAAACATATTTCTAATACATCATATACAAACTAAATTTCAATCAGGCATACTTCCTTAAAACTCAGAAAGCCAAATTAAAACAGTTTCTCATGTTCTTAGCACAATACAATAAAAAAAAGTTCCTTTTCTAAAATAATACTTAATTGATATTCACTCTTCAAATATAATATGACTTTGAACACTACACTGGTTTTTGAAACTGCATTTTATCTCATTTAGGCTTAGAGTTAAAATCATCTCCCCTTTTAAAATAAGGTAGGGAAAAATCTACATGATCAAAAAAAGTTGTGTTACATTATATGAATGCCTTACAAGTTGTTCACCTATCAATGAGGGATAATTTCAAGATATAACATTATTCTTAAAATGCAAATTTGCTTTATTTTACCTCTTTAATTTCCTCATAATTTAACCCTGAATATTTTTCTTTGGGAAAAGAAGGGGGCAGGGAAAGAGGAGGTAGAGAGGGAATTTAGAGCATCTGAGAGAATCCTTCATTCAAATTGACACTCTTGGTTTGACTGAATTTCCTCTCACCCATAATCCTATGAATAATGCTGATTCACTTACTGCTTTATGCCACTGGAAAAAAGTCCACCTTCAAAGGATCGTCTCTGATTTTGTTTTCTCTCTTCTTCCCTTGTTTCCTTACCTTTCATTTTGGCTTGGACTTCAGGGTAAGGTCTTTATTTTTAATTTCTCAGTATTTGTCTACAATTTGAGGTGCTGAGATGAAAGACTAATTGCTTCCATTCTGTACTGTCTCTCTGCCACACTCACTTAGAAGCAAACTTTCCAGAGAAGAGGCTTACTGTTATCTATTAAGTCATTTGCTGCCCTACAGATGAGTGCCAAACATCTCATTTTGACTGACGCACAGAATTCAGTCTAATCAGTCAAGCAGACATGACCAATTTTAGTAACCACATTTCACTAGGTCAAATACATTTAGAACTGTGATTCGGATGGTACTGAAATGGTTATAGCTGATTTCTCCCCCTCACCTTTTAATTCTAGGCATAGAACTTGCATTTCTCCTTTCCCTGAATCTTCCACCCTGAACAGGTACTAACCCTTTCACTACACCCAAAACATGTACTAACCTGTGGCTTGACTATATGCAAACCAGTGTGAATGTTGCTGTTTTTTTAATCTCTTCTAGCAATGTTCACCTCATTTTATCCAGTTATAATGTTAGTCTTTTCAGAAACTTAGAACTGGGTACAGAAACTATCTTTGTGAATGCCCGTTCTGTGCTTTAGAAGTGATTTTTGAAAAGGATAGTGATTATAACAAAGTTCATCTAACTGTACCTTGCTATACAATTTTTGGGAGGCTGAGCCAAAGAACATGAATTGGTAAAAGTTCCTTTAATTCTTTCATCACTCTTATCCTGAACTTTTTATTTTGGGTTCCTCTCACATTTCAGCTCAATCAAACAGTCCCACAAATTGAACTGTCTGTATTTCAGAGTACAGCCACTTACACTGAAAACACTAAAATACAAATCAAACATGTATGATGTTCTGTAATATTGAATTTATCATTTGAAACTTGCTGTAATCACTTTTATATTATTGTTCATTCTAAAGAGGCTATAAATAACAAAGCGTTCATGGCATTCAGCTTCTGAAACAAAGAATGGCAAAAATGTTTGGTATGTGGTGGGATTTTCTCAACTGTTGCCAATCTACTGAGTCAAAAACTATTTATCTACAGTGCTTTAAACATACTCTGAAGCAACTTTCATAACAAAAGAAACTTACGTGGCTTTTCCTTCCCGGAGGAAAATGCAAGACAATGAAAACTGGAGAGTGGCAGATACGACTTTTTTAGACAATGGCTTGAATTTTAACTTGACATCAGTCTGAGTTGGCATAGGGCTTGCATACTGTTTCATGTTGATGCTGCTAGTAGCAAGAGCTTTCCTTCGACCAGAAAGGGATTCCTGAAAAATAAAAAATAATTATGTAATTTGGAGTTATTTATTTTTAGCTAAATATTTTAAAATACAATTTTTCCTTTTTTTTCCCCAGTGTGTGGTTGCTTCTCTCACACCCCCAAATGGGGACCTGGCCCACAACCCAGGCATGTGCCCTGACTGGGAATCAAACCAGTGACCTCTTGGTTCACAGGCCAGCACTCAATCCACTGAGCCACAGTAGCCAGGGCTAAAATACAATTTTAATAATACGATTAAATAACAATTAATACTTCCCTCTTCAATGAATTCCTGTAATACAATAATGAAATAAAATTGTGATAAGGTTATATAACAACTTTTACATATTTAAGGCAGAGTATAAAATTGGAGAGAGCTGGCCCATGAAGAAAGAGGGAAAGACTTGAACAATCATCAATAGCTTGGGGATGGAAAGGTAAGAATGCAAACTAGCACAGAAAGTCTCCAGGGTTCCTATAAAAAGCACAGGTCTAGATATCAAAGTTCTCAATAACTGTTTTCCTTCCTTTATTTATATTTAATGTAACTTATTTATATTATAATGTAAATATGGTATTAAGTTACATTAAACCTTATTGAATAGCTATAATTTTTAACAAAACACCTAGCTCGGTGGCATTCTACCTCCTGCTGTCTACAAAATCTGAATTCTATCTCATACTTTGAGTCTTATTTCTTCCCAGGGCCTTTTCTAATCACTCCAGTCTATAGTTCTCTCTCTTTCCTAAGGTCATATATACCAAGGAAGAAGAGTTGGTTTCTCCAATCCTATGCCAGCAGCAGACACTGCTAAGCAACACCAGCAGATTTCAAAATTCTCCACATAGCTATTGCCAATTCATCAGAATTGAAACATAAAATGAAACCTATTTGACATCGAAGGTATTTAACAGTCCATTAATAAACTATCATGTTTCAAAATTATCCTTCACAGAATAATAGCCTAGGAGAACAATGATAACAGGACAGCAAAATAATGGTTAGGTATTAAGTATGAATAAGATATGGTGTTAATTCTGGAGAAATGTTATAATGAATAAGGCATAACAACCCCTGACTATGTGTTCTAATGGCAAGGGGAAACTTTAGAAGTAGGACAATTTGTAAATAACGTACATCAGAGGTCATATACCATCATTAATGTAAACCAGAGGGCATATACTAGCATCCCTTAGAGTTTACTGCTCTGAAAGTTTTGACCTAAAATAAGGCCTGATTTCCATACTACATGACTAAGTCAGTAAACTTGAGCCTCCCTATAAAATAAGGAGACTAAGCAAAGCCATTCAAGCTCTATAATGGTTTTCTATAAAATTACTCAGTTTTCCAAACAAGGCAGAAAAAACTACCATTAACATTTGAATTATCTAATAAACCTTTATTTTTCCCATGATTGACAAACTTGTCTAAAATTAAGATATACTAATTTAATCAACACATTGAAATGACCTTTTTTTAAAAAATGACATTTCTGCCAACAGAACAAGTAAAAATGGAATGTAGCATCCCTAAAGAATACCTTGTTTTAAAATGTGGTCTTATCTGTCAGATTATGCACAGCAATATTATACAGAACTATTAGTGCATGTAGATACCTTATGAATGAATTTCAAAAATGCATCAAGCACTTGAGGAGGAGGATTTAAGCTTGCTCAGAAGAAATACTTAAGAATATGCAAATACCCTGTACTGAATCAAGTTGAACAGATGTGACTACCTCAAACAATACAAGTGTTCTTTCCCTGGTCACTACTGTCAATCAAAGAATCAGATTAAAGTCCAAGGTTCTGACAATGTGCAAAATGAAAAAGTACAATCAGGGAGTATCAATTTATTACACTGATATGAACAATAATCTCTTATTGTACCTTTAGAATAGCTAACAACTTCTACATATAATGTAGGACTTAAAGTTTCTGCTTTGAAAGCATGACAAAGTGACACATATTATTTTCAGATTTCGTTAAACATCCATTTCAGAAAGTATTGCATTGATCCCTTAATAGTAATTATCTAATTTTATAACCAAATAATCAAACTATAAAAATTAAGAGAACTTGGAAATGCACATAATTTTGAAAGCCCAAGCCCACTTTAAGGATGATTCCTGCAAAATCTAGAGTTTTGATGATTAACATTCTGTTGATTTCATTTTTTAGATAAAAACTATGTAGAAAAGATTTTCTGCTGAACTCTGGGAATTTTTAAGTATTTGGTAAACTGGTGTCTCCAGGAAAAAAGGAAGTAAAATTACTAAGTTCTAAACACCATTAGCTATACTACTTAACTAAAAGCTGTAACTTGCTGAAAACAGTCATTTATAAAGTATGCGCAGATAAGCAGTACAGAGCTCTTTTGAGTCTACAACATCTATTCCTAATATTAACACAGGGTCTCACCAAAGTCTGGTGTCCTTGGGAAAAGGGGTCTGAATGGTATTTGTATTAATTCTTCACCTAGCTCAGGCATTGTTGTCCACCTGAAATTATCTAATAGAAAATACACATAAAAAGAATGCTAATGAAGAAAACATGAGGATCTTTCACAGCTTTAACCCCAACTCAAAGAGTCTCCACTTGGTATAACCATTGAGTCTAAATCTTTACCCACTCAAGATTGGGATCATTACTATCAAAAGTTCTATACAAAGGAATGAATTAACTGATTGCACTGTTATATGAGCATATGTTTTGCATCTTATAGTCCTCTTTAAAGGAGTAAGAGTCAGCCAGGCAGAAAAACTTTAGAGAGAATTACTGCTGTTGGTGCCAGAGTTCTAATGCTATTTCATGTCACATGTAGGTTAGACAAGAGGACAGAAATAAAAGAAAAATAGTAAGAGGAACTCAGAGAAAGGAAGTTAGATGACAAGAGCCAAGAAGAAGTGTTTACATACACATATGTGTAAAATTGCGTTTCTGCCTCTGGTCCCATGTTTATATATTTGTTTGTTTGTATGTGACCTGGGCAGTATTTTGGCAATTACTTTAATATCCCTAAAGCAGTTTTCTTAAATTCCAAGTTTTATTAAAAAACAAAAATAAAACTAGGAGAGCTTGTTAAAAATTTAGATGCCTACATACCATTCCCAGAGATCCTAAATTACTCAAACTAGAGATAGGCCCCGCATTTCTAAAAATACTAAGTACTTCCCCTCACTACTACCATCCCACCCACCCCCCTCACATACACGCACAAACCAGTACTACCAGGTGATTCTGTCTGATCTAGTTAATTTAAAATCACACTTTCAGAAATACTTCCTCCTAAGGAAGTTCTTATATAACATTATTTTACTTAAGAAATCACTCTCTCATTTTTAAATAACTATTCTCATTGTTATAAAAAAAAGAATTAACCTACATATTTCCATTTCTTTGAAATCCAGCCTACTGTATGTGGCACTAGTACTTATTCACTGATTTATCTTTGGCATGTTTTTTCATGTATCTGAACCTCAGTTTCACTCTCTCAGATTGGCAAATATTTTTAAATGTTAGATAAAATCAAGTATCAATAAGAACAATACAAACTTTTTTACACTGCAAGAAAGAATTTCAATTCATTGAGCCACTTTGGAGGATTTTTTGACATTACCTTGTAAATTTGAACACATGCATACCTTGTAACTCGGCAATTCCTATCCTAGAATTATGTCCTAGAGAAATTCTTGGAACAACATACAAAAATACCTAAGACAGCATTAGCACATAGTAAGTGCTTAACAAATAATAATACTAATATTTATGGGTCATTTAACCTAGTTTATTATACTAAAATTACAAATAGTCTATCCAGAATCTCAATCTTGAAATGAAGAAAATGCAGAAATTAATGCAGGATGTTTACTTGAGTAATGTCTTTACTACACTACTGTAGTAGACAGTAATGTAGCAATGTAGTTATTAAAATGTAGCATGGACCACCCCCTCCTGCCCCATATATCCTTGCTAGACCTAAAATAAATTCTCCACTCCAGTATACTCTCACTGTTGTTCAGGTAGTTACAATACAAGCAATAGGTGAACAAATGTACAACATAAAAGGGAGAAGATTTTATAATAAAAAGGAATTAACTGATTATAAGATAAATAAATACATTCTCATGAGACTCAGGACTTGTTTATCAAATTTTTCAACACTATCGAGTTTACAAAAAAAAAAAGCATGCAGCCAATCTCACCAACCTCCCCCCATAAAACTAACAAAATGATAAATAACATAATGGTAGCTAACAATTACATAGTTATATAGGTTATTATGGTTATAATAGTTATAACCTATCATACAGGTTATAATAGTTATAACAATTATATAGTTATATAAGTTATTATATAATTATATAAGTTATTCTTGTGCTCATATTATGAGAAGTTGGAGGAAACATCACTTGTCCAAATTATTCAAGTTAGAGTCTTCCTACAAAATAGTTCATTGTATGATGTTTCATTGCTTACGGACCCCAAGATAAATAAAACTAATATAATGCCTCTCCCTATTAAATACTTGACTGACATCGTGTGCCTCTTAATATGTCACAAAATAAACCACATGCTAGAAATTTAACTCATTCTCTCATGTAAGAGGACTGGAGGACTATAGGGGGATAAACTTACTTAGATTTTATGATTGTCGGAGCTTTATTTCATAGAATTTTCTTTAAAAATCTGTCATGTGATAATGGTTAAATTATCAAGTCTTTTACAAGACACTGGAAATTAAATCAATGGAATTAATTTTGGGGCTTTTTATAAAAGTTTGTAAAATATATCATTATACCAATATATAAAATATATAAGTACTATTTAATTAATAATAAAATGAATATCCTCTACCCGTCATCTAGGTGAAGAAACAGAACACTACCAGTATCTTAAAATCCCCATGTTGTGTTTCTAACTGCATCCCTCCAATTCCCTCCTCCAGAGGTTACTGGCACCTTGAATCTTGGGTTATTCTTCCCTCCCATTTTCAAAATAGAGTACTATCTATGTATGCATCCCCAAAGAATATATTGTTGATAAATGGATAAACAATATGTGGAAGATACATACAATGAAATATCAATCAGCCTTAAAAGTAATGAAATTCTGACACATGCTACATCATGGATGAACCTTGAGGTCATTACACTAAGTGAAACAAACCAACACAAGAGGTTTGTGTTACACTAAGTGAAACAAACCGACACAAATTGACATATATTGCATGATCCCACTTATATGAGGAATGGGCAAATTTGTAGAGACAGAAAGAACAAAGGTTACCAGCCACTGGGAGAAGGGGAGAGGGACAGTTATTGTTTAAAGAATAGAGAGTTTCTGATAGGGGTGATGAAACAGTTCCAGGAACAGATAGTGAGGATGGTTAAACAATACTGTGAGTACACTCAATGCTACGGAACTGTACACTGAAAACTTTTTAAATGGTAAATCTTATGTTATGTATATTTTACCACAATAAAAAGTAAAAGAATATATTGTCTAATTTTGTATGTCTTTAAACCTCATAAAATAAGTTTTGTCACTTGTTTCTTATGTTCAATATCAAGTTCTTGATATTTATCTATGCTGTTATGTACAGATGTAATTCATTAAATGTCACTGCTTCTAGTATTGCATTATATGAATGTTCTACAATTTACCCATCATTTTTAAAGTTGATGGACATGAGAGTTGCTTGCAGGTTCATTTATTTATTTTGAATTAACAAAGCTTCTATGAATATTCTATCTATATCCCATTGCACAGGTACAGTAATTTAGAACATATTTCTAGAATGGAAATTGCTAGTCATAGGATATGGGCATATTCAACTTTACAAGAAAAGTGTCAAATTATTTTCCAAAGGGACTGTACTTAATTTATATTGTCTAAGTATTTCCATTGTTCCACACTTACAAACACTTGGTATATTCTTTTTCATTTTTGCCAATCTGAGATTATTAAATATTACCTCATTACACATTAGTTGCATTTCCGTTATTAACTGCATTGATTGTCCTGTTAGTTTATTTGCCATGTGTTTCCTCTTCTATGAAATCTTTTGTACTTTTCTCCTGTGATGATTATCTTTCAATTCTTGATGATCACATATGCATCCATTTTCATTCTCTATAGAATCTTCTGAATGAGCCCTACTTCTCAATTTTAATATGCAGCGTCCTTCTTTATGGTCTATGCTTTTGCATTTTGCTTGAGAAAAATCTTTCCAAGCCTACGGTCATAAGGCTATTCTCCCACACTGCCTTCAAAACATTTACATCTTTGCTTTTCATATTTCAGTGTCATTGGAACCTGGAATTAATTTTTGTGTAAGTTTTCACATGGGGATCCAATTTCATTTTAAAAAATAATGTTTAGCCCTGGCTGGTATGTATGGCTCAGTGGTTGAGAGCCTGCCTGCAAATCAAAGGGTCACTGGTTTGATTCCCAGTCTATGGCACATTGCCTGGGCTGTGGGCCAGGTCCCCAGGAAGGGGCACATGAGAGGCAACCACACATTGATGTTTCTCTCTCTCCTTTCATTCCCCTCTCTAAAAAATAAATAACTAAAATCTTTTTTTTTCTCAGTAGGGTTGTGTCATTTCTTTTTTTTTTTAATTTTATTTTAATCATTGTTCAAGTACAGTTTTCTCCCTTTTACTCCCAGAATAACTAAAATCTTAAAAAAAAATGTTTAAATAATTGACACAGCACTATTTATTATATAATCTATACAGGAAGTATTGGTTTGGCCAAAAAGTCCATTTAATTTTTTTCTGTAAAATAAGACATTTTTCATTTTCACCAATAACTTTATTTATTTGGATATTTTGAGTATGTCAGCTATCTCCTATGTGGCATAACACTGATTGTTTTCAATGTCTTGATTTGATGGCTATCAACTTCAACTGATCTACCCAACCATGGAACATCATCCAGCAAGAAATCTCCAGCATGAACTTGGCAAACCATTGTTGACAATTTCAATCAGTCACACACCTTCTCCATACACTGTACAAATCTTTTTTTGCATTTCAGTAGCATTTTTACCTTTTTTGAAATAAACAAGTATAATATGCTGAAAATGTTGCATATTTTCTTCCATCTTCAATATTAAAATGGCTACACGAAAATTCAATTTTGATGTTTTTTTTAATGCACGCTGATATGACAGCTGTCACAATACAATCTAAGAAAATTGTTCCAAATGAAGTTCAAGAAAACTAAGAGCTACTAGAGACAGCCATCTTGGGGGAAAAACAAATGAACTTTTGGGCCAGCCCAGTGTAGCCCCTCTTTCCTCTATCTGCAAAACTCGACCAAAACTCAGGTTTGCATATACAGGTCTGTTTCTGACCCCTATAATTTGGTACCACAGGATAACTGTTCTAACATCTCAACAAGACAATATCTCCTCAACTACCAAGCTTTATCTTAGTTTTGATGGCTGCTAAGGCAAACTCCTGTCCTTATTTTCATATTTTAGGAATGCCTTTGGTTATCTGTGGCCTGTTATCTTTCCCAAATGGTTTCAAGTTCTAAAAAATATTCAGGTCGGATTCTGAATGGAAGACTATTACCTGCACAGATCCACTTGGGTATATTGACATCTTCACAACACGGAATCTCCTTATTGGATAGTTCTCTATTTAAAAGTTTAATGTCTGTCAATGTTTTATCATTTTTCCCCACACAGGTCTTACATATCAATATATTTTGCTAGGTTTATCCCTAAGAACTTTATTTTTGTTGTTGATATAAATAATATTATTTTTAATTATATTCTTGAATTGTTTCTAGAATACAGAAAGGCAGTTGAATTTGTAAACAGATGTTAATATAAGAAAACTAATACCCTTGTATTAATTTTAATAATATATACTTCCTTTGAGTGTTTCTATATAGACAATCATATCATCTAGAAAATTAGCTATTTGTTTCATTTTTCCAATCTTTAAGTTTTCATTCCTTTTTTGCTAGTGCACTGGATAGGACCTTCAAGATGATTCTAACTAGGTGCAGTGAGAAGACCATCGCTGTCTAATTCCTGACCTTTAAAGAGAATGCTTCAGGAGTGACAGGAACATCATGGTGGAGTGAGAAGACCCCATTGTTTCTCCCCTTAAACTTGTAAGTCAGACAACTATTATAACTCAACAAAGGATCCCCTGATCAAAAGGGAATGCTTCTGATTTTTTATCCTTAAGTATCATGTTTACTGTAGGTTTATTTTCTTCATTTTAAAATATTACTTTTCATAAAATTAAGGAAGTTCCTTTCTATTATTACTTTGCTTTGAAGTAATAATTTTATTTCTAATTTTATTTCTAAAAATAGGTGTTGAATTTTATCAAATGCTTTCTTTCTGTACCTTTGAGATAATTTAAGTTTTTTTAACCTTCAATGTGTTACTGTGGCAAATTAATAGATTTTCTTAAACTAAAGCAACTCCCCATTCCCATGGAACATCAAAAAACATTCAAAGTTATCTGAGTCTTTTATTTTGGGGAAAAGGTTTTAATTATGTATATAATTTATTTATGATTATAGAAATATTCAGGTATATAATGTTCCCTAATCTAGTTTAGATAAGCATTTCCCTATTTTTCTCTCTCAGAATTTATATATTTCATCCAAGATTTCAAATTTGAAATGTGAAATCAGAGTAACATAAAACTATTTAAACTTTTTTTATTTTAATCTCTGCAGAATCTATAGTTTTATACATTTCTTCACTCTCAATATTATTTGTGTCTCTTCTCTTTTGTTCCCAAATCTTGCTATGAACTGTCCATTTCATTGGGCTTTCCAAATCAATAATTCTTGGCATTGTTGATCCTTTCTAGTGAATGGGCTTTCCATTTCAGTAGTTTGTTCTCAACTTTACCATTTTCTTCCTGCTACTTTGCTTGGTTATCTTCTGTTCTAAGTTCTGAATTTTGAGCATTTCTTCATTCTTGCTGTAAACATTTAAGACTACTTGTCTAAGTACTCCTTTAACTATATCTCATCTGTTTTATTATAAATTATTTTTGTCATTCTGTAGTTAAATATGCTCTAATTTTTCATTACAACTTCCTTGACTCACAGGATGTTTAGAAACATTTTTTCATCTATATGGAGTTTTCCTACTTATGTTTATGTAATTGATTACTATTTAATTGACTGGTGGTCACAAAATGTCATCTATATAATGACAATCCTTCAAAATATTTTGAGATAAGCTGTGGAGCCTAACTCAGTTGATTTTATTAAATGTTCAATGGGCTCATAAAGAGTATATATTTAGAGCAAAATCATCTATAGCACCAAATCACTGTATTTCCTATGTACAATAACAAGGACAAGCAGTGTAGAAGAAATTTCAAATGTGAGGTCATGGAACATTTCTGAACCATACAAATCAAGGAACAAATAAGTAAAAGAATTGAGAAGCTTCACAGACTTCTTCACAGGCTCCTCTTTCTCCTTCTCACATAATCTCCTTCTATTTTAGAACTCTCTCTTGTAAGTAGCATATAGCCAGAAACAATTTTAATTCCCAGTCAATAATCTGTCTTTTAGCTGGACAGTTGAGACCAACAGTTCTCTAGTGTTTTTATCTCAAGATCCTTTTACATGCTTTAATTGAGAACTACAAAGAGCTTTTTTGTTTTGTTGGTTATATCTATCAATATTTGCCCTATTAAAATTATATATAAGAAACTTATAAATATTTAGTTCATGCAAACATAACTAATAAATGCATGCTAACATTTTTATGATGAATAAATATACCTTTTCTTTTTGAGATGTTATTTTTCTAGAGCAGTTTTAGGTTTACAACAAAATTGAGAAAGAGACAGAGATTTCTCATATACCCCCTGCCCCAACACATACATAGTCTCCCCCATTACTAGCATCACTCACCAGAATGGTACACTGTTTACCAAGATGAACCTACACTGACACATCATAATCACCTGAAGGCCATAGTTCACCTTAAGGGTCACTCATGGTGTTGTACGTTCACTGGTTTAGACAAATATATAATAACATATATCCATCATTATAATATCACACAGAGTATTTCACTGCCCTAAAAATCTTCTGTGCTTCACCTACTCATATCCCTCACTACCACCCCTGGCAACCAGTGATCTTTTTATTGTATCCATATTTCTGCTTTTTCTGGAACATCATATAGTTAAAATCATACAGTATGTGTAGCTTTTTCGGATTGTCTTCTTTCATTTCGTAACATGCACTTCCCTCCATGTGTTTTCATGGCTTAATAGGTCATTTCATTTTAGCACTAAGTAATATTCCATTGTCTGGATATACCACAGTTATCCATTTTCCTACTAAAGGATATCTTTATTGCTTCCACATTTGGGCAAGTATTAATAAAGCTGCTATAAACATTCCTGTGCAGGTTTTTGTGTGGACAAGGGTTTTCATTTCATTTGGGTAAATACTGAAGAGTATGGTTACTGAATTATATAGTAAGAGTTTATTTTCATAAGAAATAGCAAAATTATCTACCAAAGTGGCTGTACCTATTTGCATTCCCAACAGCAACTTATCATAGTGCCTGTTGCTCCACATTTTCACCAACATTGGATGTTGTCAAATTGCAAATTTTGACCATTCTAAGAGGTGTGTAGTGGAACTTCACTATTGTTTTAATTTGCATATCCCTGATGATATATGATGTGAAGCATCTTTTGTGGGTAGTGTATTTTTAAAGAGAGGAGAAGAAAGGAAGAAAGAAAGGGAGAGAAACATAGATTGGTTGATCTCTGTATATACCCTGACTGGGGGCCAAACCCACAACCCAGGCATATGCCCTGACTGGGAACTGAACTGGTGACTTTTCAGTTTGCAGCCAACCAAGTGAGCCACACTGGCAGGGCTGGAGTATCTTTTGATATGCCTAATTGCCATCTTGAGTGAGGTGTCTCTGAAAGTTTTTGTCCCGTATTTTTAAATTGGGTTGATTTCTTATAGTTGAGTTTGAGGAGGTCTTCGTGTATTTAGAAATTATATCTTTTGAAAATGTCTTCTTTAAGTTTGTAGCTTGTCTTCTCATTCTCTTAACAATGTCTTTTGTAAAGCAGAAGTTTTTAATTTTAATGAAGTCCACCATACCCACTATTTCTTTTATGGCTCTTTCCTTTGGTGTTGTATCTGAAAAGGCATTACCATACCCAAGCTCACCTAGGGTTTCTTTCGTGTTACCTTCTAGGAGTTTTATAGTTTTGCATTTTACATTTAGGTCTACGGTCCATTCTGAGTTAATTTTTGTGAAGGGTATAAGGTATGTATTTAATTTTTTTTTGCATGCAGATGTCTGGTTGTTGTTGTTGTTTTTTTTTTTTTTGGCATGTAGATGTCCAGATGTCCAGCACCATTTGTTGAAGAGACTATCTTTAACCCATTATATTGCCTTTGTTCCTTTATCAATGATAAGCTGACTGTATTTATAAGGGATCTATATCTGGACTCTATTCAATTCCATTGATCTCTTTGCTCTTTCACCAATACCACACTATCTTGATCACTGCAGCTTTACAGCAAATTTTGAAATCAGGAGGTATCAATACTCCAACTTCATTCTTCTTCAGTACTGTGTTGGCTATTCAGGGTCTTTGGCTCTCCTTTAGAATCAATTTGTCAATAGCCATAAAATAACTTGCTGGGATTTTGATTGGCATTGTATTGAATCAAGAGGCCAAGTTGGGATGAACTGACATGCTGACAATATTGAGTCTTCCGATCCATGAACATGCAATATAGATCCATTTATGTAGTTCTTTGATTTTGTTATCAGAATTGTGTAGTATTCCTCACACAGATCTTGTGCATATGTTGTTAGATTTATAACTACATGTTTCATTGTGGGGTGTGCTAATATACACCAAATTGTGTTTTTATTTCAAATTCTACTTGTTCATTATTGTTATATAGGAAAGCAATTTACTCTTTTGTATATCAACCTACTAGTAGCCTGTAACTTTGTAATAATTATTTATTAGTTTCTGATGTTTTCTTGTGAATTCTTTTGGATTTTCTACATAGATGATCATGTAGTCTGCTTTGAAAGGCAGTTTTGTATCTTCCATCTCAATATGTATACTTTTTATTTCCTTATCTTATTGCATCAGCAAAGGCTTCCAGCACAACACTGAAAGGGAGTGGTGAGAATGAACATCTATGTTTTGCATCTGGTCTTAGTAAGAAAGCTTTGAGTTCTTCACCATTAGGTATGATGTTAGCTATGGTGTTTTTGTGAATGTTCTTTATCAAGTTGAGGAAGTTTCCCTCTATTCTTAGTTTTTATCATTAATTGATGGTGGATTTTGTCAAATGATTTACCTGCATCCATTGATATAATCATGTGATTTAGTTTTAGTCTGCTGATGTGATGGATTATATTAATTGATTTTCAAATACTGAACCAGCAATGCATCCCTTAGATTAATCCCAATTGGTTGTAGGGTATAATTCTTTTTATACTTTTTAGATTCAATTTGCTAATATTATGTGGGAAAGTTTTATATCTACATATGTGAGAGGTATCAGTCTGTAGTTTTCTTGTAATGCCTTTGTTTGGTTTTGATACAGGTGAATGCTGGCTTCAAAGAATGTTATAGAAAGTATTCCCTCTGCTTCTATCCTCTGAAAGAAGTCCTAGAGAATTGTTATAACTTCTTCCATAAATACTTGGTAAAATTTATCTGTGAACCTATTTGGAACTTTGCTTCCATATACTCTCTATATAAAACACTAATGAAAAGAAAGTCACTGTTTTGCATTTTTACAAACCTCTTTAGTGTCTTTATGTCTCTAAAATCTCTTTAATGTCTTTCTGGTTTAACTGACAGCTGGAATGTCATACCCACTCTCATATTCAATCTGTGTGATATGTTGTTTTAGTTAAAGTATATGAAGAAAATCCAGCCTCATACAAATATGCAATTGGAAAAGAGAATAGCATTTTAATAATCTTTTCAGATAATTTTGGGTCTTCTTTTGTACTACACCAAAATTCAACAAGTGGTAGCTCTTAAAGGTTAAGACTAATGTGGAATCTGAAGTCATATTAATAAACTTTTCAAATCCTGTTAAACTCCACTGCTCTATCATGCATGTTGAATATTTTTTACTAATGTATGCTTTTGTAACATCACACACTTATTGATTCTTTGAACTATGCAGATGTTCTATATTGAAACATTCCATTATTCAATACCAAAATAACCAAATTTGCTTATATCACTACCTATTTCATCAGAAAACTTTTTAAAAAACTGGTTAACTATCAAGCTTAAGGTGGTAAGTACAAGCTTTTCAAAATTCTAACTTTTACTTCAAAGTTCTAATTGTATCATTATCCAGCAAATAATTCAGTCATTTTACCTTTAAGTAGCAGGCTCACTGCATTCAATTTCAAGAAAACATCTGCTAAATAAATATCTAAGTGTGAATAGCCAGTTTTTCTATTACTCATTTTTTCAAGTAAAAATGGTGTTCCCAGGGAAAAGGGCAATTCATTTACAAGTGAAATAATCACGAGTGCTTTTTCTTGAATAACTTTGTTCTTTGCAATGTTGTTTAAGTGGTTTATGAATATTTCCCCTGTTGTCATAGAAATATTAAAAATACTAATACTCAGGGGTTGCAAGTTAATAAAATTTGCAACTTCATTACATCATTAAGAACATACTTGAATGAAACCCATGTGAGGGCCGGAGCTCCTGGTCATAAATTTTCAAGGGTGATATTGCTACTACTCAATGAATAGAAGGGGTGATTTTCCTCATTGTCTTCTTTTGCACAGTGAGTTTATCCCTTCTTCATCCCTATGCTGATAGTACAGGCCTGGGGTGTCTGCTTTGTGCAGCAAAAAGATCTTATTAGACCTTCCACCTTGGGGGAATGGGAGGTACTAGACTTTTTCTGCATCTCCATGCAGTGGTAAGAGCAGTAAATCACTGACTGGTTCAGTAGAAACCCTCAGTGATAAAGCTATGGTGAATGCTTATCTTCTAAACTGCTTCCAGTATTTTAAAAAACTTCTTTGGATTCTTTTCTATCTGTGTTATTTCGGGAGTACATTCATAAAGGTCATTTGGTCATATTTCACTCAAACTTTCAGCTATTTTCCAACAGCAGACTTATTCATGTTATCTAGTCTGACATATTAGCAGAAGCAGAGTTCTTCATTTGAATTTTACACAGAACTGAACATTTTGATAAAGAAATAGCCAGCAAAACAAAGTTCACTTGTCTCACACTGACCTAACCTTTTCAACTTAGTAATTCTTAGTGACTTACCAGGATTATTTGAGAATTATTTTATTGGACTTCTCTAAGTATGAATGTGATCATCAATGCAACCATACCATTCTCTTGTTTTGTCTGTTTAGATGTTACATCTCAGCATCACCATTAGCAGGTAGTGAGTATGTGCTGATACTAAATCAATGCTTGCAGCACATACCAGTCCAAAAGTCCCACAATTTAATGCCTGATTCTGCTTATTCTTGCCTATTAGAACTCTAAATTCTGATTCTTTGCAACTAAATCAAAGCACCAAGAAATAAAGTAACAAGCAGACAGAATTCTGAACAGTTTTCTAAAGACATGTAACCAGATTAATGTTTAAAAGGGTTAGTTATAGCCCTGGCTGGCGTGGCTCAGTGGATTGAGCTCGGGCTGGGAACCAAAGTGTCCCAGGTTCGATTCCCAGCCAGGGTACATTCCTGGGTTGCAGGCTATAACCCCCAGCAACCACACATTGATGTTTCTCTCTCTCTTTCTCTCTCTCTCTCCCTCCCTTCCCTCTCTAAAAATAAATAGATAAAATCTTTAAAAACTCTAAAAAAAATAAAAAATAAAAGGCTTAGTTATTAGATCTTATTCTCTGTCTCATGACTGTGAATTATTTCATAGTAAAGAGCTAACACACCCAAGTATTTGTGTAAATATCCATTTTCTCTATCGACTCAAGAATCAAAATGGTCAAATGAGATAATGTTTCTTAATCCAACCTGTGACCCCAATACAAAAACACTTTATACCACCTTTAACAGGAAATTATCATATTTCTTTCCTGGTATTTGTCATTCAAATTCAACCTGAAAACTCCCAATACCTTGTTACTTCTAAAAAAGTAAAATGAAATAAAGTAACTTGGTGTACTACAGTATCAAACCCAAAATTTTTGCTTTATTTATTCTAAACTACTTATTGAGAGCCTATTATGTGCCTGGTATTCTCTCATTTAATTCTGTGATAACACTTTAAACTTTATTTTCATATGATAAAAAGTAAATCTAGAAGTTAAACTGTCTAGCTTTTCCAAAACTGTGATGCTGGGCCTTTGAGCACTGCATTTCTTGGGCCATGCTGAAAAGATCTTTGCTTGATCAGCAGACCAAATTGGAATACTACAGAATTTAATTTGAAGTCCATGGAGCAATTAACAGCTAAAGCAGACATGCCACAGGGAGCTCTCTCAACCACAAAGACTTAATTAGAAACCATGTCAGCTAAAATAACCAAGTTAGATGGTCGGATGGAGGAGTCTGGTAGCACAAATATAAATCAAAAGAATTAACATTAAAAATCTTTTTAAATATGTACTCAAAAACATTTATTAAAAACTAATACATTAATTTTAGAATAAAATCTAACATTCCTCTTAAAAAATTCAAATAAAACCCCTCAACCTTCTCAAATAAAGGGAAACTCCAGATATACATAAAAATACAAGTTAAAATATTCAAGTCGAAGGTCTAAGTGAGTTGTAGGTTGTCCAATTTAAATATATATTTAAAGTGAACTCCCAGTCAAGTGTACTACAAAGTTGCTAAAGGGAAATTATATCAAACCCTACCCCCTGTAATTCTAAAGAAAGCCAATAAAATCTTACAATATTATATGTAGTTTTTAAATTATATTTCATTGTTTATACTATCACAGTTGTCTCCACTCTTTCCCCCTTTGCCCACCTCCATCAGCCCTTCCTCCCTCAAGCAATCCCCATGCTGGTGTCCCTGTCCATGGGTCATGCATATACATTCTTTGAGAATCCCTTTACCTTCTTCCATCTAGTCCCCTTTCCCCCTGCTTCCCTCTGACAGCTGTCAGTCTGTTTTTTAACCTTAAGCAGGCACTATACTATCAGAGTTTTTAATCATTTTTTGTAGGTATTCTAAGGAAGATAGGACCATCTGTTAAAGATCTGGTACCTGAGGATTATGTCCTTCATAGCCAGGATTTGAATGTGTGTGCTCATAATGACTTCCAAATCTTCATAACTAGACAGATCTACTCTTGACTTTCAGATCAAAGCAGTCAAGTGCCCACCACTTACCCTAACTCTTATTATAAACTCAGAGTAGCCAAACTGAACTCATCTCTATCCTTTAAGCTGTTTCTCTCCTTAGTTTTCATTTTATGAATTGTACTACCATCTACCAAGTTTCCCAATCCCAGAACTCACCAAACCAAGTTGGCTCTAACTGCTAAATCTCTCCAGAATCTGGACTCCAACTTTCTATCTCCAATGCCACTTTTTCCTAAATTTTTTCACCATCATCTGTGAACAGACCACTACTATAGCCTTTCCTGCACTGGCTGCTCTTTCTGTGCTCTCATAAACACTTAGATATCATTTTCCATAATTCTATGTGTGAAATAAGATTTTTCAAATGCTCTTTGTTTCATAAAAGAAAATTCACTAAACAAAATTAGAAATACATATAGTATGAAAAAGAATCACTCAAAACTACTCACTACCTGAAACCACTACTAATATTTTGACATATTTTCTATAGTTTTTAAAAATAGTTGAGATGCTATTTATAAAATCTTATGTTTTTAAACTTATACTGTAACTTTGTAAACATAAATTTTAGAAGTTGCATATCATTCTGAAATATGGTTACAGTACAAATTTATGTAACTCCTCCCTATTAATGAACATTTAAGTCACTTTACATTTGTCAAAACTGATGCTACAATGAACATCTTTTTTTTTAGATTTTATTACTTATTTTTAGAGAGAGGGGAAGGGAGAGAGGAAGAGAGGGAGAGAAACATTAATGTGTGGTTGCCTCCCATGTGCTCCCTACTGAGGATCTGGTCCTCAACCCAGGCATGTGCCCTCACCAGAAATCGAACCAGCCACCCTTTGGTTCACAGGCCAGCACTCAATCCACTGAGCCACACCAACCAAGGCTACAATGAACAACTTTATGCCCAAAATATTTTTGGTATTTCTGACTATTTCTTAGGACAGATGCCTAGAAATGAAATTTTTGAGTATTTTAATACTTTCCAAAGAAATCATACCAAGTTCTAAACTATAGTGTACAATAGCACTAGTCTCAATCACCACACCCACAACATCACTATTATATATTTTTAAATCTTTGCTAAGCTGCTAAGAGAAAACTTGTATTTCATTGATTTAATTTGCATTTCTTGGCTAACTTATGACCTTGAATATATTTCCATGTGTTTTTTTTTTCAGTTTTTTTTAATTTTTATTTTAATTACTGTCCAAGTACAGTTTTCTCCCTTTTACTCCCAATCCAGCCGACCCACCCAACCCTCCCCTCTTCCGTCCCATTACCACCCTCCCCCTAGTCTTTGTCCATGTGTCCTTTAAATTTATTCCTGTAAACCCTTCCCATTCTCCCCTGAAATTCCCTCTTCTCTCCCCTGTGGTCACAGTCAGCCTGTCCTCTATTTCAGTGTCTTTGGTTATATTTTGCTTGCTTGTTTGTTTTGTTGTTTAGGTTCCTGCTAAAGGTGAGATCATATGGTATTTGTCTTTCACTGCCTGGCTTGTTTCGCTTAGCATAATGCTTTCCAGCTCCATCCAAGCTGTCCTGAAGAGTAGGAGCTCCT
This sequence comes from Phyllostomus hastatus, assembly GCF_019186645.2. Classification (NCBI taxonomy): domain Eukaryota; kingdom Metazoa; phylum Chordata; class Mammalia; order Chiroptera; family Phyllostomidae; genus Phyllostomus; species Phyllostomus hastatus. The sequence goes on from NW_025334041.1 coordinate 92,615,121, forward strand.
TCTTTCTTTCTGCTGCATAGAATTCCATTGTGTAAATGTACCATAGTTTTTTGATCCATTCATTTACTGATGGGCATCTAGGTTGCTTCCAGCACCTAGCTATCGTAAATTGTGCTGCTATGAACATTGGGGTGCATAGGTTCTTTTGGATTGGTGTTTTAGTGTTCTTAGGATATAGTCCCAGCAGTGGAATATATATTTCCACATTTATTGTCCATCTATATTTCCTCTTTTGAAAACTAGCCATGCCGTTTGTTCATTTATCTATCTGGATATTAGTCTTAAAATTCTTTTCTAGAGCTCTTTAAATAAGAAAACTATTAGCCTTTTCTCTGCTGCTTTTGCTGCTACTATATTTGATATTTTCTTGTGTTATCTTCTAATCTCATGATTTAAAAACCTTATATTTTCCTGCTCTGGTTGGTTGGGGCTTAACAGACAACAAAAGGTTGTGGGTTCAATTCGTAGTGAGGGCAAATACCTAGGTTGTGAGCTCTATCCCCAGTCAGGGTGCATATGGGGGGCAAACAATCAATGCTTCTTTCTCACATCCTCACATCGATGTTTCTCTTTATCTATTTATCTATCATCTACCTATCTCTATCTCTCTCTCTTCCTCTCTTTAATTGTTCACATTACAAGCAATAACCAGATGAAAATCCTCTTAGTGAATTCTTTAGATTCATACTTCAATATTTCACTAAGATAAATTTCTATTGGTTAAATAACTAGATCAAAGGTATGCACATTTAAAAAACTTTCTATATGATTGCCATTTATATATTCTCTTGATGTTATACTAATTTACACTCTCATCAACAGGTGGGCTGTAGCCAACAATGATTCTTAATATGATTTTTTAAATACATGTACTAGATTAGATATTTATGTAGACAAGTCTATGTACATTTTCTTTTGTGATTTCTTCCTCACTGTTTAGAAGCTCAAAGTTCATCTTCTTTAACAATTTAATGAATATATACTTCTAATCTTTTAGTTTTCATTATTGTCTTCAATTAATTTCTTTTTTATGGTGATGAGTTCAATTAACTTTGTAATCCATTTGGAATTCCTTTTGTACTGAAGTGAGGAACTAATTGTTTCCTTCTCCCAAATAGTGCCAATATTATTCACTGTGCAATATTCTCCTACAATTATTTGAGATGTGTGGGAATCTCTATACAACTACTTCATGCTTATATTTTGTCAATTTTTTTTGTCTGCTTCCAGGATAAAATTAAAATTCTTTAATATAGCAAAGCTCTTTGGGATACTGCCTCTGATTCCATATGAAGAAAAATCAACTGTTCCTCCCCCAAATATCCTGCTCTGATTATATTATGCCAATTATTTATGCTATTAATTTTTCTGTGGTGATGTCTCTTTACAATTTTAAAACACAAAAGATTTTCCTAAATAAGGCACAAAAACAGAAGCAATAACACTAGAAGTTACTTTTTATACAGTACCTATTTTGTGCTGGGAATTATTCTCAGTGCCTTACTATAGTATCTCACTAGTTCCTTACAACAAAACAATCCTGTGAGATAGATGACATTATCACACCATTTTAAAGATAAAAAATTGTCCTGGCTGGCGTAGCTCAGTGGATTGAGCGCAGGCTGTGAACCAAGGTGTCACAGGTTCAATTCCCAGTCAGGTCACACACCTGGGTTGCAGGCTATGGCCCCCAGTAACCGCACATTGATGTTTCTCTCTCTCTTTCTCCCTCGCTTCCCTCTCTAAAAATAAATAAATAAGATCTTAAAAAAAAAGCTTCATTCTTAAAAAAAAAGATATATTGAGACACAAAAAGATTAAGTAACTTGACCAAGGTTACATAGCATAAACAGAAAGTTGAACACAGGCAATCTGGCTCTGTGATTTATACACTTAACCACTATCTTGTACTTCCTAAAAGACACAAATGTGTACATATAAGTACTAAAAGCTTACTATGTACTGAAAGACACCATTTGCAATAATAAAAATACTAATAATAAGTGACAGGTAGGGAGAAAATATCTGCAAGATATATAAAAACCAATATATAGAATATATAAAGATCTAAAAATAAATAAGAAAATGCAATCATTTCAACTGAAAATTGGCAATGAGTGTCCTTAGGAAAGTCACAGAAAAACATAAGTGGCCAATAAGCATATAATAAGATGCTCAACTTCATTAGTTACCAGAGAAATAAAAATTTAAATGATAATGAGGTATCATTTTTGCTCACCAGAATGACAAAAGTTAAAAAGTCTAGTAATATCTAGCATTGGTGAGGGTGTGGAAAAAAGGCATTGTAATCACTGTTGGTGGGGATATAAATAATTAGAGTCTATTATGGGCATATTTCTTTAGCATTAAAATTATTAAGATAAAATAAATATCCCCTTAAACCGAACAATTCCACTTACAGGAATCTATCCCAGAACCTGAGAATGTACTATGCACACGTGCATTTATAACATCAGGTAAACTGGAAACAACCTTACCATTGTTAGCAAAACAAAGGTTAAATCATTATGGTACATTCTAATCTGCTCTACAGAAAACCTAGTTTAATGTAAACCTAATGTAATTATACATTACAAAGTGAGAAAAATAAGTCACAAAACAATATGTAAAGTATGATCCCATTTAAGAAAAAAAAAGTCTAGAAGAATTATGAGAACTTTCCTTTTTTTACTTTGTATATTTGTTTAAATCTTTTACAATAATCATCTGTTCACATTTAGTACCATCTATTTTAATTTAATACTTGTGTAATTTCTAAAAACTGTGTGTATGGGGGGAGAAGACCAACAGATACTGAGGAGACAGAGGAAAAAGTAATTCAGCTATGACAGAATTTCTCAAGTACAGAACTACTGACATTTTTTACCAAATACTTCTTTGGTTTTTATGCATTGTGGAATGTTTAGCAACATCCCTGACCTCTACCCACTTGATGCCAGTAGCAAACATTGACCCTTTCCCACAAAATCATGACAATCAAAAAAGTCTCCAGACATTGCCAGCTATTCCCAAAGGGGCAAAAATGTCCTGCCACCACACTGAGAACCACTGAATTAAGAAATCAAATATTCTGAGAAGCCTTCCCTTGTTCCTCAACCAAGATGAGAATTCTCTGCACATGACCCCATATGATATCAATTATTAGTTTTGTTTTCTTGTTTGTCTCCACCAGACTGTGAGCCTCTTCAAGGCAAGTTTCTAGTCCAGTTAATTAGTTACCTCTTAGGCTGTTTCTCAGAGTGTGGACTGGGACCTCCTTCTTCAGTAGCACCTGGGATATTTGTTAAAATTCAGAGTCCTGGATCTCACTTAAGATTTAACAAGCTCCCAAGATGATTCTAATGCATATTACAGTTTGAGAATTATATTGTAGTTTAGTCCAATTCCCTGCACACAGCAGGTGCTTTATAATTGTTGAACATGTGCATGGATTTCTATGATGCTAATGAATTACATGGTCTCTAGTTAAGAAATATAAAACTAACTAATCTAATTGGAATATTCAAGTACATAAACTCTATAAAATATAAAGGGCTGTAAGTGATAAAATTTAGTTTAAGTAAATTATGCCACCTATTAACAGACAGGTAAACATGGTTCTAAGTACTAGTAATACATTTACTAAGACTTGTATGAAAAAAAACTAAAAGCCAGGTCTCAAATCTCTAATGAAGAAAAGAACATTAGTGAAGTAAACTGATCATATGTATTTTTAACTAAGTTGATCAAATGTAGTTTGAAACACATTTAAAACATTTTTAAACACAATGAAAAATGACAAGTGTTATTATGTTTCCTCCATTTAAAAAACAACACTCCCGTTATAATGTCTGTAATACAACACTTCAGTATAGATGGTGTGATAGATATGAATTCATAAGTTAAACTTCAAGTTCAGAGGCAGTCAATTGTCCTGAGAAACCACATGGAGGGGGAGCACTGTATCAGACAGCTACCCTCTTAGAGGCAGTAACCACAAGCACTTCTTTTCTCCATATTGTGATCAACACTTGAGACATTGCTAGTTAGCACAGTGAGTATCAGAAATAGGATTTACAGGTAAAATGAAAAGCTTGGTGGTTAACAAGATGAATGTTAGAAATAGGCTTTCGTTATTAAAATTAAATACTGAGGACTTGTAAATTAGATAAATATTTTATAGTTATTTTTCACCCTTGAATAAATAGGATGTAAAAATCCAGCCAAGCATAAAGCTTTTACCTTTAAAGTGTTTGTACTTTAACAGTCCTGCACCTAGCTAGCCATTGGTTTTAGGGAGCACTTCTGCTTGCTGGATGTCTGACTGGAAAGGTAAATGAATCTTGCCTTGTGAATGCTATATATGTAGTTTTACTGAACCTTTCTTTCATGTAAGGTGATAGCTGGAATGCCTAAATGTAAAGCTCAAAGCTTCCTTCATGGACCTTATAGAACAGATTGTTATAAACTGCTTTGGTTCTGCAGGCTAGTGAATGCTCATTTAAAAAATACCTATATATGGCAGAATGTGGTCACTTTTCTATAAGCTGGTAGTAAGGCTGCAAACAAACACTTTTAATTAAATGTTTCAATGGGCACCATTATCCACCAAAAACAACAAAACAAAAACCCAAAGCTTAACAAATGATTAACTTAGTTTAGGTCCCTTCACAACAACTACGTCTAGAATATTTTTTTCACTGATACAGTTTATATAGTCTCTAAAAAATTATCAAACATAAAACACAATCCAATGGTCTTCAAAATTTCTTAACCAGAAAATTGTCGGAAACAATCCTGGATTTTCATATATTATATGGCTAAAAATACCATCCTCACACCATTAAAAAAATACTGGTACTAACATTCTTGAAAGAGTCACAACGGATTTGGTGTTACAAATAACATTAAAGAAAAAAAAGATAGGAAATTTGGGTTACCTATCACCAGAGATGAACTATACCATTTTTAAAACATGAGGTAAAACAGATTTTTGAGGGATGCTGGAATATATGAATACAATGTAGTTAGAGTATCATTCATGCGGCTTCAAGATTCAAACACCATCACTGCCATCACTATAAAAAGAACAAGAAACATTCCTTTGTGCAAAGAAGTGAAGAATAGTAGAAAGGTTTATTCATGGGATACACATGACTGACATAAAAACTATTGAATACTTGAGTTTTTCTAAATTACAGGCAGCATGTTTTCACCTTTATGTGATAAAACAGCACTTTTTTATTCTACCACATGAGAACTTTTAATGTGGTAGATATAATGCCTGAATTTGAATGTGGTGGTTTCTACAGGAGAAATGGTGGCCATGCAGAATGCTTTATCTCTTCCTTTATGTAGTTACTTTAGCACCTCTTATGGCCAACTCCAAACCTACCTGAAGGGTACAGGTAAAATACCATTCTTAGAATGAACACTTACTTTCTCTGCACTGCCAGGTTCTAGTGCCATGGAACACAGTTTTCACAAACGTTTACTTGCTTTTGAACCAAGTGGATTAAGCGGTTTTTTTTTAGTTATTTCCCCCCCCACAGGTAACTAAAAGAGTATGAAAAGTGGGGGTAAAGCGGTATCTATGCCCTTATATTGATATCCCAACTTCATAGCTTCCAGTATAATTAAATACTTAAATATTTTTGTAGTGTTGAGCTTGCTTCAGGGCAAGTTGTAGGATCTTTCTTTAGATTAAAAAAAAAAAATCATAGATAATTACCGTAACTTTCTGTGATGTTTTAGGTATAGCCTTGCCTGAGAGCAGAAAGGTAGGCAGGTAATTTCTTAAGGTACTTTTCAGCTCCAGGGTGATAAAAATACCTTAAACTTTCTGAAGTTGAAAAGTCATAATTAACCATTAAAATTTAAAGCTGAACAATCACATATACGTAAGACATAATTCTCCATAATACAGTGTAAAAGATATCATATAAACATCAAGTAATGTTTCAGCTAAAAATCAGCAAATACTGTTAAAATGCAAAAGTCAACACTTCAAATAAATACCTTATCTGGTTATATGGAACATTTTCAAAAAGCAATTATAGATGACACATGGTTTGGGTGATGTATATACTGCACAGCTCTGTCAAAATTGTATAACCTCACCAATCCTGATCACATGCAGAGTTCTTTTTGTTAAAGAATAATAATATGAAAGCTTGAAGACTATTTCTCATATATGTACAGGACTAGATGATGTAGTAACACATCGCTTGGGATATTTTCCTGTAGTGGAAATCATTAAACATTTCTTACATCATGGATTTCTATAATTCGAGCTGCTGCTTAAGTCAGGTCAAGCCACACAAGAACTTTTAAAGTGGTAGATATAATGCCTGAATTTGAATGTGGTGGTTTCTACAGGAGAAATGGTGGCCATGCAGAATGCTTTATCTCTTCCTTTATGTAGTTACTTTAGCACCTCTTATGGCCAACTCCAAACCTACCTGAAGGGTACAGGTAAAATACCATTCTTAGAATGAACACTTACTTTCTCTGCACTGCCAGGTTCTAGTGCCATGGAACACAGTTTTCACAAACGTTTACTTGCTTTTGAACCAAGTGGATTAAGCGTTTTTTTTAAAGTTATTTCCCCCCCACAGGTAACTAAAAGAGTATGTTCAATAACAACAAAACTAACTACAATGACAACCTACCATGTATTGAGTAATGCACAACACTCCAATGAAATAGGTATATTATTATTCTCATTTTATAGTAAGTAACTGAGGTTCATCAATTTTCCTAGGACCACACAACTAGGAATGTCCAAATCTTAACCACTACAACCACTATACTAAAATGCTTCTTAAGATGCACACAACTGGCTATATCTGGCAATCTGCAAGAAAGAAGAGTTGAGATTTTCAGGTATTTATTTTTCTATGAAACAAAAATTATTTTCTTTTTTTTTAAAGATTTTATTTATTTACTTTTAGAGAAGGAAGGGAGGGAGAAAGAGAGAGAGAGAGAAACATCAATGTGCAGTTGCTGGGGGTTATGGCCTGCAACCCAGGCATGTACCCTGACTGGGAATCGAACCTGCGACACTTTGGTTCACAGCCTGCACTCAATCCACTGAGCTACACCAGCCAGGGCAACAAAAATTATTTTCAATTTTACTTTTATCTCCTTTTCTAGTTCCATATATTCCAACACTATTGAAAAAATTATTGATGTTTTCACAGAATTTGATCTAACAGCACTTAAAAGATAATGACTATTTTTACCATTTGTTTAGCGACCTACTTTAAGATCATTATTTATTTGATCTTCACTAACATCTTGTTAAATAGGTAGGGCTGGTGCCATTACCACTGTTTACAAATGATGAAGGAACTTAGGCCAAGAAAGCTTAAACTTGCTATAAGTTTGTCAAGACATATCTATAAGAGTTTAAATCCTATCATTAGTTCAACAACTGTTTTCACTTGCAGTGTTTTTTTGTTTGAAAGGTGGATATAGGACAAAAAGAGTTCATGTGTACGTATCCTCTAACCACTACTAAAAAGGCAAATGAGGTTTACCTGTCAAGCAAAAGGAGTTCTGTTGAAGTGAAATGAACTTGGTTGGCTATTCATATACTACAGCAGCACACTTAGCTGGCGTATTTTTCTTTATTCAGTAACGTATCAGCAAAGGTTAAGTACCCTAGTATCTTGGAAACTAAAGTCTTAGATAGACTTTTACTTGGAGAATATTATCTAGGAAGGGTTATTTCAGGTTAACCATTGATAAAAATGTCAATTCAGTTTCTTTTGCTTTTATGCAATTATTACCATTCTATGAGAATAGATTTCTGCCAATCAAATTGTGCCCATAGGGCTAGGATGTGTCTGGTGTGGTGCCCAGTACGCTACTGGTGCTCAAATTAAAACACAAGAAAGAACAACTACCGCCAGGTTACTGCACGCAAAGTAATCTGACACAAAAGCCATGTAGAGCTAAGAGTAGGAAGAATTATAAGCAGTATTTGAACACTTCTCTTAAAAATAAACAGAAATATGTATATGATGTTTACATGTTCATATTTTAGCAGCCAGAATATGTTCTTGCATAGGACAAAAAAAAGAAATGATTATTTAGTTAGTTTTCCTAAGTCTTTGTCTCTTCTTAAGGAGAGAATAGGGCCCTTTCACGGGGATCAACAGTTTCACAGAAGCTAGGGAAGATAAAACCAGTGCGTTTCTATTCATTAAGTTTTTTTAAAAAGTGCGTGGGATGTATATATGGGTGTGTGTGTTCGGAGAGAGGAACGGTGAGGAGGTAGAATTTAGTAGACAAAGGAAAAGATCTGCCTCTGCCTGTTCTTACAAATTAGAAAAGTCTGAAGTCATGAAAAGAAGTGTTCAAGAAAGATAAAAATTTGAACTTCAACTAAATCTGTAACAAACTGCACAATTCTTAGGTTTATTTACAGGGTTTTCATGAGGATTGAGTAATATTAAAGTGCTTTGTAAATGGTATATGCTATAGAATTCAAAATATTCAACTGCACTGGAACTGTGAATAAAAACCATGATTCCTTTGTAATTAAGACGTCACATTTAAAAAAATTCTAGCAATTAAATTATAAGTTCTATGTGGGGAAAAATTGATAGAGTACTAATTTTCAGTATATATCTTATATACTTGAAAACTATCTATAAATATGCTTAAGTGAAAAGAGCAAGGTACAAAATATTATTCTGCTCTTACTGTATTAAAAGGTGGTGTGTGTATTCTGAAGATACACATGGGAAGCCTAATGGTTACTACTCTGAGGAAAAAGAAAAAAGAAGAAACTAAGGAGACAGAATTACTTTTTATCTTTCTATTCATTTTTTTAAACTTCAGCCATCTAAAGCCATTTATTTTTTTCAGATAAAAAATTAATTTTTAGATCTAATAATGAAAAAGTGGGAAAATTTTTACTTTCCTATTTTACTATTGAAAGCTTAGTAAATGCAATAAATAATTTAAGAATAAAATTGAAGTTTATGTAAAATTTTTGAAAAGATGTTTTCTAAGATATTTTTTTAAAAAACAGAACAAACATTTAACAGTTATCTTTCTGTTTTCCAAACCCCACCATCCTCCACTTAGGACTGGCTGTAGCTTTTCAGTTCACAGCAATGGCACAGGTAGCTTCAGTGTCAGAATTCAAATTTCAGGTTCATTGCATGATTATTACTGCCTTCCATATTTTTTAAAATTAACTTTAAATGTGTGAGACATAAAGTAGATGTAGTCTTAAAATTTCTTGAAACAATTCTTATTTTGCTGTTTTTGAAGTAGTTGTCTTATTTTTAAAAGAAAAAATATTCCCTATACATAAAAATACAGGGAAAGAAAATCTCCTATGGTCATGACATTTCAATAACAAAACCCCAGTATTTTTTTTTGCTTTATTTATTTTTTTTAAGATTTTATTTATTTATTTTTAGAGAGGGAAGGGAGGGAGATGAGAGAGAGAGAGAGAGAGAAACATCAATGTGCGGTTGCTGGGGGTTATGGCCTGCAACCCAGGCATGTACCCTGGCTGGGAATCCAACCTGGGACACTTTGGTTCCCAGCCCGCGCTCAATCCACTGAGCTACGCCAGCCAGGGCTAAAACCCCAGTATTTTAAGTAGTTTTATTCTTTCCTGTTTAAAATGTTAGTAATACAATGATAACCTAAAGGTATGGAAACATAAAAAATAAAAATTTTATCCCTTTTATTTAAAATCAGGAATTATTCTGATTCCTTAGAAAATAGTACAAATGCCATGAAATATGTTTTATAAATATTACTTAATAACTAAAAAAGGAAGTTATCAACATACCATATTATATATTCTGTAAAGGAAAAAACTCAGTCCAGGGGCTAAAGCAGGAAATTAACATATAACCATGGTTATTCTTTGATACTTGTTAAGACAGAATAATAATAAACCCTACTGACTGTATAAACCAAGACAGGAGATATCAGATCCTCAGAGAACAATTAGGCTACTTCAAAAAGCAAAGCATTTCACATCCTAGAATGTCTTTCTATCTACTGTACACCTTTTATGACAACCAAAAACTAATTCAATGATAACCTAGTAGTTTAGTTCACAACCTGATATCCATACTGTGAAAGCAGGAATTCTGACCTAACTATAGAGCTATAATTGACTTTTTTAGAGCAACAGAAATTAATAAGGGTAATTCATACAATGCTGAGAATGAGAAGGAAGATTTAGGCAGGGTCACATGGTTCCACGCATACTTCCAAGCAGTGCCCCAAATTGTTTAAAAAGGACTAACGCCAGTACTAGAATCTTTTGAAGTAACTGATATGTTATATTGGGTTGGCCAAAAAAATGTTTTTTTCCTGTCTGATAGCTCTAGTAGTACTTTGTTGTCTTCAACCTCATTCAAAACAATTTTGTTAGATTGTATTGTGACAACTGTCAAATCAGCATGCATTAAAAAAACATCAAAACTGGTGAATTTTTGTGTAGCCATTTCAATATTGAAGATGGAAGAAAAACATGCAATATTTCTGGCATATGACTGTGCTTTATTATTTCAAAAAAGATAAAAACACACCTAAAAAACAGATTTGTGCACTGTATGGAGAAGGTGCATGACTAATCAAATGTGTCAAAAGTGGTTTTTGAAGTTTCATGCTGGAGATTTGTCACTGGAAGATGCTCCACAGTTGTGTGGACCAGTTGAAGTTGATAGCAATCAACAATGTTGTACCACACAGGGAGATAGCTGACATAAACTATCAAAATCAACAAAGTTTTTGGTGACAATGAAAATTGTCTTTTATTTTATGGAAAAAACCACTGGACTTTTTGGCCAACCCAATGGTCCTTTAAATACCAAGCTCCATTTTTATCCCGATTACCACTTAAAATTGGAATTATCTCCTAGGAAAAAGATGAAGAGTGGACATGAATCACATTGAAGAGGTTTGTTAGAAAAAGAGTAGAAAGGACTTAGCTAAGCCTAGAAGGGGCCAAAGGGTGAAAACGACTGGCAATGCAGAACTTACTATTTCTCTGTATATTATTTTAAGAGTCTTTGAGAAGAATGCCAAACTCTTAAAAATCCATCAAGTTAAATTTCTACCATGTCTACTCTTTCTGGGTTTTGTGTTTTTTTAAGATTTTTATTTATTTATTTTTAGAGAGGGAAGGGAGGGAGAAAGAGAGAGAGAGAAACATCAATGTGCAGTTGCTGGGGGTCATGGCCTGCAACCCAGGCACGTACCCTGACTGGGAATCGAACCTGCAACACTTTGGTTCACAGCCCGTGCTCAATCCACTGAGCTACGCCAGCCAGGGCTCTTTCTGGTGTTTTTTTTTTTTAAATAAAAATCCTTATGCCTAGCTATTATCCACTAGGGAAGGATTAAAAGAAACAAACAAAAAAATACTTTTTACAAGGGCCACTGACCCACAGGAGGAAACAAGTTAAAACAAAAGACAATTACTTACGGTTATACAGATATTTTAAAAATAAGTTTTGCATATTTAAAAAATATATATAAAATTTCTCTAATATGAATCTATGGTTTACCCAAACTTTAATACCAAAAAGGGGTACAGAATGATTTTTAACAAGGAAAAAAAAGTGGAAAGGAATCAAAGAGCAAGTGAAGATAGGCTTGACAGTGAGGTGAGTTTTGGAAGTGGTGGGAACAATTGTGAACACAACAGTGGAACTGTACTAATCCTTTGAGAAACTTTATCAAGAAAGGATGTGGACTGAAGAAAGTGACAGAGAATAACTATTTGCATTTCCGAAATGCTGCTAACCAGGAATGTGCAATTTGAATTGGATATTCAATAAATGTTGTCTGAAGTTGATAAATCATGAAATAGAGTACAAGCATATCATACAGAAGTAGAATCATGAAGGAACCAACCACCAAAAGAACTAGAACCTGGAGCAGTTAAAAGAGGCTGCTGCAAGGGAGCAGGTGGGAGGTAGGGAGAGAAGGACAGAAGAATGCTGATTTTCATCAAAAGGTCCTCCATATTTTTTGATGTTATCAAGTACCTGCACTTAAAAAATAAAAATATAAATTTTTTCAACTCATAGATTAAAAGGGCCTGACCTATGTTAAAACTTTCTTCTTTTTTGTTGTTGTTTTTTTGTTAATTCCATCAAAAGGTTCTTGTTTAAAAAAGATTTGATTTTTTTCTCTGTGTATACACACATTAGTTACAGATGATTAACAAAGCATTCATTCTTCTGTTTGCTTTGGCTAAGAACTGACTTGTGTTAATGTTAAGGAAATACTTCACTTCATATGGAGAAGATATGAAGTGTTGCTTATTTAAATGTACATATGATAAAAGGATTTATATATGTTTTAAGCTCACAAACAATAAACACATTTAAGTAGGTGGAAGTGCAGTTTAGCCACTTAGAAATTAGAAAAAATACACAAACCTTTTTTTTTTCTTTATCCAAAATAGGATATTTATCCTATTTTGATACTTTGTGAACTTATCCATTTAGTATTTTAATGTTGATGAGGTGATAAAAAACTTATTTGAAGAAGATTTGATATCAAATATGACAGAAGCAATCACAGTTATTTTCTTTAATTCTTACACAGGTGAGATATGCAAATCTATCCTGTTTTTAATAATTTTTGTAAAATCACTTTTCTAAAATAAAAATAGAACTATCTTGTTAGGTATCCAGTTAACAAGAAATACTAGTTATAGCAATTTAGCTCCTTGCAACAACCTGTTTGATTTAAAGAAAAGGTAGTCAAAATGAGTAATATGATTTATACTATACAGTGACTGACTTTTGAGTAGATTTCCATTAATTCAGTCCCCAGTATTGTACCCCACCCTATACTGTACTCCAATATAGAGTGGGGTACATAAAAATAAAGGTGTATAGGGGAAAACAAGATGGATTATTTAGAAACTGGCCACTGAAGAGAGTTTAAGAAAGGATGGATTTGAAATCTTTTTTCAGATCTTCACTTTGTTCAGAAAATGACAGCAACTGATAAGGAAAGAATTAGAAAACAGGTAGAAATTAGGAGGTGAAAAATAAGAAAAATATGAGTTGGACATTCTAGGACCACTTGATGATACCTATAAAAATTTATAGTAAACAAGACTTCAGTTCCAGCAGTTAAGCAGACATCTGCTCTGATACAAGTACAGATACCTTTTCCTCTCCTTTTCCTTCCTAACATATATGTTTAGCAACTATACACCCTTGGACTGTTTTACATTAGAAAATAAAGAAATGTAATCTTTTTTATTTCTCCCTTCTTTCTTTAGTAAATCATTATAAATGTCAGTACTAGTTTAGACTTATTCTTTTCCAACTCCTGAAAGGTAATACATAAGACATTTCTACCAAATTAAATTGAGCAATCTCAGGTAGCACCCTTCAATTTTATTTCATTTTCACCACACACATTTCCTAATCATCACTTTCATTTTATATGATCTTCTTGTTGACACGTATCCATTGAAATCTACTTCTAAACTGAACTCTGAATCTAGTCACCAAAAGTGTCCTTGAATCAACAAACCATTCCAAGAGCTTGAGTGAATGATGGGTTTTGTATAATAATCTGAAGCCCTATAGATTTTCATTAGGTCAAGCTATTGTTGGAGTAAATTCCAAAGTGAGTGTTACTGCAGCAAAAATGGAGGTCCCCCCTCATAGCTCACACCTGGCAAGCAGTTCTGTGAGTGGAGGTGCTTTTTTATACTTATGCAAAAGTTTCAGCTCTAAAAGCATTTCTATAAAAGCCTGAAAATGACACAAGTATAATGCACATTTTAAAATAAGAAATGTAACAACACTACTCATGAATTTAATCTACTCTAAATGCAAACAAAAAATAACCTAAAGAAATTACACAGCATGTGCATGTTCGAAACAAAAAAATAAATGCTAAACTAAAATCAGTAAATTTATTTAAAATGATGGGTTATGGATAATTTTTCCTTTTTAATATTTTTAGCATTGTCATTATGTTGGATGTATAATACATTTAAAATTTCTAAAAGACCCAGTAAGTTCTAATAAAAAAGTCTAAACAAAAATGTTGTAATTTTATTTGCACACTATTCCCAGCACATCTGACTCACAGACTCTATTACAGATGTCTTCTTCCAGCAGGAAACTAAGAATTCTTCAGGCAGCAAGGCTTAAAAGTCTCACTCCAAGTTTATTGAAAATGAAATCAATAGGACACCCATTTACCCATTTATTGGATATTTGTAAGTGCATAAAATCCTGCAGAGTATATCTATTTACAAAAAAAAAATTCTTCTCACCCTTAGGTGGCTACCTAAAATCAACAGGGAAAAAAAAACGACTGTCACATGAAAATTTAAATAATAAGCTAAGATACAAAGGAAAATCCACAAGTTTCGTATGTTATATACACTTAGATTTCTGTCACTCCAAAAATAAAGAAAAAAGATGAGATGTTCAGGGATGGAGAAAGGAATATGAATCACTAGTCTATCTGAACTGTAGGACACTAGTGCTTAAGAGGGGTGGATCTCATGTGAAGGTACAATCCTTCCATGCTCACACAACTGGAAATACATGCCCCACTCTTAAACTGGCTTACAGCAGCATATGTAACTCTTTAATTAACTGTAGCAATTGACATACCTTAAAAGCAGAGATCTGAAATAATGTGCTGTAAGTAGTACTTGTAAGCCAATATTAATTTACATTTAACCTACATATATATTAAAGTGTTCAATGCTATATCTAGACTGTAAGGAGAAGGTTGGGTATATATAACACAACTGTGTTTAGAATCCTGAGACAAAAATGCTTTATGAGCAAAGTTCTAAATAGCAATATGTAGAGAATACGCATTGCTGCTATTATTTTTTGAATGCGAAGACAGACATTCATACATGAACATTAAAAATAGCCCTATTTTAAAGCAGTCTCTAGTTTAGATATCTAAACTATCATCATAAATATTACTGAAAAACATCTGGTTACTATACTTGACCAAATAATATTTCTATAATTCTTTAATAATTTGTAAATATAAAAACTATATATTTCTTAATCATTCTAAAGAAAACTTAAAAAAGCCATTTGTATATAAAAACACCATTAAAAATCCATCTCTTACAAAGCTTAATTAAAACTAACTACAGATGATGTGTTATAGAACTATGTACCTGAAACCTGCATAATTTTGTTAACCAATGTCACCCCAATAAATTCAATAAAAAGGAATAAAAAACTATAAATTTTTTACCTAATCTGATGCCATAATTTATTTTTAAAATTTTATAATCAGACATTTTTACATTATGAAATTTATATTTTTATATTTGACCAACTTTTAAAATAAAACTAAAGCACTTCATTGGTTATATTATTCAATAAATATTTGTTAAAAATATTAGCACATTAAGTGAGGTTGTAAACATTAGCATGTAGCTAGTAAATACCCATGATCTGAAGCAGATGATATTGTGCACTGAATTTAAATGAATAATTTAGGTGTGGCTGTTGAGTATTTTGGTCTTGCTTTGTTTTGTTTAATTACTACCAAATAATCTACCTCAGTGGAATTGATCTTTACCTAATAAACATGATCACAAATATTTTCCTTTTATAATAAATCAAGTTCCAGTTGTCTAAAACAGCTGAATTATATTCTATTTGAAGAGTAAGAAAAAGCAAACAATTAAAATTGTGTTATCACAGATATGCAAATACTTTATGTTGGTGTGTATAAGGGCAGAATGGGAGTGAAGAAAATGAATGGATGTAACTTACTAGTATTTAGCAATATGACCTTGGGCTAGTTTCTATATAATGATATTTTAGTTTCTTTATCTGTAAAATGAGGGTAGAACTTTACAATTTCTAAGGCTCCTTCCAGCTCTAAACTTCTATGATTAAGAAACACACATCTGCATTAGGAAACTAGGTTCTAAAGTTACAGAACAACATACTACGGGTTATAACTTAACAAAAATACTACAAAAGCAGGGGCAACAACTGCATGTACCTGTGCTCATTTATGATTGTATGAGCGATGAAATCTACAAAACAAGATACTTCATTTATGGGTACCACTTGGAGAAATATTAATTTACTTGCCAAACCAGAAACTATGGACAAGTAACGAGAATTATGCTGAAATATTTTACATCTTACTTCTGAAATGGAGTTCCATTGTATTCTGTATAGTTTACATGTAGAAACTAAAAGGAGTTAAAATGAATGGTAACTAAAACTGCGAGATAACAAAGTATGTATAGAAATATAGACATACATCTTTTAATAACACATTACCAGCCACATAATACTTATATGAATTAATACTATTTTCTGTAAAATTTTGTAATTTTCTAAAGGCTTAATGTTCAAACATGTCACCAACAATCACCTGACTCATAAAATACAACTTTACATAAAGGCAAATACTTTACTTCCTATTATTAAGCTGATACAGGTATTACTAAAATTCATTTTTTTCCAAAGGTGTGTTTTTTTTTTCAAAGAGCACCCAACCATCCACACATTGTTTAAAAAATGAAATAAAAAAGAAATAAAAAAATTTTTAAAACCTTTGTACTAGAAATTATGCCAGGACTATATTTTGACATTTCTAGCAACTTGACAAACCACTCTGTTTGCTTTCTTCTGCCAATAAGAATCAAGCCAAGAAGTTTCTTCATTTATTTCACTCAATGTCAAAAGACAACACTCTATCAGGGTAAAGGTCAATAATCAATAATGCACCCTGGTGCTACAGTTGAAATACAAATGTTCATCTGAAACCTTTTAAACAAAACCTATGAAACAAGGAGGATATGGGAAGACCAAGAAGTATAAAGTACCCTTTTCCCACCAAACTCGGTTTGCTGACACCTTATATCAAATTAAAGAAGGTATAAACTTGAGGTAGTTGACATCACAAAGTTGTTCTTTTTTTTTTTCTGGTAGATTTTACAATCTCACCTTCTAAAAAAATTTGCAGGAGTGCTACCCTGCAGGCACCTGTGACAGCATCACGAGGTTTTGGATTTAGCGTGGGGAGTTGGATGAAATTGGACACTGACCAGTTCTGTGTATGCTGAAAGGCACCCAGCTGGAACACCGTATTTGGCAACTGGGTGTGATATCACCAGTGCAGTGGATTGGAAGATGCGTGCACTGGCACTCCATGTGGAGCCAGTAGGCTTACATAAAAGGTTCCAGCCATTTTTATTTTGGCAGCTGTCTTCCTAAAGTTATCAGGAAGGGTGAAGAATGAGATCCAGGCTCACACCTCTGAAGATTAGAAATTGTGCATGTGAAGCACTGCCCCTCCTTTATAACGTTAGGTCCTCAGAAATGCAAAGCAGAGTCCTTTGGTGGGGGGCCAGGAGAGTTTACATAATTGAGAAAGTGCCACATTTTAAAACATTCATCTAACTCTCAACTCTCAGGGTGTTATTTAAATCAAAACATCAGCAGATATAATTACATAAAGGAATGAGGCAATTTTTTAATACTTACCAGTAAATATGAATATCACCAGATTAAGAGCCCCATGCTCTTTGCCTACTATACATACATATGTGTGTCTTTCCAATGTACATTCTGAACCCTCTGCCTCCAGAAGCAATTTGTGATGACCACTTGGTCTCATAGAACACTTTATTAATGGCAGCAGCTTAAGTGCTACTCTATGCTATCTATTCTTGATTGACAGAGCAGTGCCACAAACATGCACAACTTCTGGCTTTCACAGGCATGATTCTGGATGTCACTCTTAACCTTTCATGAACACTTAAAGAAGACAGCTATCAAAATCAAACCATTTCCATAGTACATATTCTTTCACAGTGACCCCTCCACTTTCTTTCTTCACCACTACTAACTCAACTATTCTTTCTCATCAGAGCTAAAATAGGACAAGACAGAATTATCCAAGCATAGCTGAGTGGTATTTTGCAGATCAGGTATTTTTCAGTACCTGTTAGATGCAGTCAGCATCTAACACAGGATCACAGCATGCCTTTAATATTTACAATCAGGTACTGAAATTCTATGATCAATTGAATATAGATTAAATATAGGGTTTTGTTAGAGATCACCTTGTTTGTGAACCTTCAGAAACAAGTACACAAAATCTGAATACAAAGTTATATAAAATACTTTCTTAGTAATAAAATAAAAGTATTTTTTCTTAAAGAAAGGCAAAGACACCTCTAAAAATAAGCAAATAAAGTTGAAAAAGTATATAGTTAAATTGAATTTTCAAGCTTCTAGATTCTAGAAACAGAGTTCTTTTAAGTGTTCTGATATTTTAAAAATACAAACGCTAGATTTTTTTAACATAGAAAAGGCCCTAAACATGACTATAGTATGAATGACAGATTAGTACACATATGTAATACCCCACCCCTACCAATGCTACTAAAATTTAGTTTTTTTTTTCAATTGGGAGAATTTTACTTTTAAAAAGGAGCTATCACAAGCACATACTAATTATGACAGCATGCCCTAGTGGGCAGAAGTTGGGTAACTTAAGAAGAATGTACAAATATTTGAACCTTAAAAAATATACTATTTTATCAGCTTGAGTATTCTTAAGCAAGGTCAGAATAATACCACAGGATTATTCTATAACTATAAAAATATTCTTAGCATGTAAAAGATAATCATTCTAAACTACTACTTAATGTAACAGGAGGCATTCTTTAAAAACCCTTTTTTTCTGACACTAAATCTAAACTGTCACTGAAAGAAAACCAAGATTCCCCGAAAGCCCTCAATCTAAAGTACAATTAATATTTTGAAGTAAAGAAACCACCCCACTTCATCCCCAAAATCACAACTTTAAAGAGTTGCCACTTAAATATTAGCCAGTGCTCTGTGAACCATTTTATATTAAAATTGGATAGTTTTAAAATCACACATATAGAAAGTATTGTTTGACACAGTGCCATTTTGATGATAAATTGCAATCTATAGCTCAAATAATTCTACCCAGGGATTAACATTTCAGAGGCTGAGCCAGAGATTATGTGTGTGGATCTTGAATTTCATCGTCTCCCTTTGGCACAATAGCTTATTCTTCCTTTTTTCATCTATTCTCTCATGAAGGGTCAGGAAAGCTTAGCCTTGCTGTTGCATTCATTTCATCTCTACATTAACCAGATACCTTGCAGTCTTTAGTTCTTATGTGTTATTCCATTACAAATACTATGCTGCAGTCTAGTATGGCTAATGAGGTTTGTACCAAATCAAAGGGTGCCATCAAGTGGTTATAATACTCTAAACAGCATTACAGTAAATGACTATTTCAGATAGACTTTCTTCAATCTAGACAAACTGTGCCACTCCTCTATGAAAGAACACATTAATGGGGGAAAGGAATGGGGAACTATCCATATTAATTTTGTTCTTTATTTTCTACCCTTCAGGGATTGCTTTTATGCACATTATATTCATGAAGTGCAATTTTAGAGCCACCATTAGGATTAATATTTATGTCAACAGATTATCAAATGCAACTTGTTAGCTACAATTCAAGCATGACAGCAATACTGGGAACTAAACAAATTTATCAATCAAAATTCATGACTAGATTGATAAGAGCTTATTTTTGAAAATAAGCAATAACAGTGCACATACTTAAAGGAAGATAGTGTCTTGTCAGATCTGATTCCTAACACAACTGAAAATTACAAGGCTATGAAATATAACCAGTATTATTTGATCTAGTTCATGTAGCCATGTCTAAGGTCTAACAAGAAATATTAACAGTTGGTATGAGAATACATTTTCAGACACAAAAAACTTTCCACAGTCTGTCTAATTAGCTACAAGGGTCATTTAGAGTTTGAAGATAAGAATCTGGAACTGCTCTTGGAAAACACACACAAGATAACATGTATTCAAATGACCCTGTGGACCATAGTAAACTGCTACTGCTTTGAACAGTCCTGCACCAGGGAAATCTCACACACAGACTTAAAGCATCTTCATAACTATTTACTTCATTCTACTACACAGAAAGCAAATTGTTCAAATGCAAAGATGAAACAAGATATAAGATAATAAATCATAAAAGCTTGATCTTTAGAAGATTTAAGGAGAGTACCAAGAGGATAGGAAATTCCAGGCAAAATTAAAGATCTATATAATGGCATTAATTATTTTCTATTACATAGCTATTGCAGATTGTCTACAAAAAATATTTTTTACCCCACATTTTCTTCAAGAGCCTTGCCAGTGTCCCAGCAAGTGATAGAGTCTAATTCCTCTCCCTTTGAACTGAGCAGGTTTGTGGCTAAGAGTGTGAGGAAGTAAGTAGCAAGGTAGGTGAGAAAAGGTGATACAATTTCCACTTGGAGAGCTGGAATAATCACTCTTAAAGTTTTCAGTTGCCACAAAAGCACTCCAACTACCCTGAAAGAATTCTAAACTAACATGTAGTCACTCACAGAGACTACATGAAGTGAAAAAATTCCCCTTCCAATGCTTTGGCCCTTCCCCCATGGTATTTTAGCCCTCAAACACTTCAGGCTACTGCCTGTGAGGCTCCAAGCCACAACTGCCTAGCTAAGCCCTTCCTGAATTCCTGACCCACAGAAACTGTGAATAACTTGAACAGTGACTAAGAACTGATCTATCAAACTGGTTCACAAGTGGCAGAAAATGGTCATTAAGCTCTAGGATAGTCAGCAGATTTCAACCTGCATTGTTTATAACAACAAAGTATCACTAAAAGACCATTGAATGTTTATTAAGTGTCTGAAAATACATTCTCATACCAACTGCAAGGTTCCTTGTTAGACCTTAAGCATGGCTACATGAATCAGAGCAAATAACACTGGGTCTATTTCATAGCCTTGCAAATTTTCAGTAGTTGGTTAGATATAGGAATGAAGGAGGCCCAAGAAGTTACGAAATGCATTATGGTAACAACAAGCAGAAATCAGAAAAATGAGTTCAGCACCTCTTACAGATGAAGAGAGGATGATGTCGTTTAGAAAGAAAAAAATACATTTTTATGTTTTGTTTTGGTCACTGAGTCAGATGTCCTGGAAAAGACTGAATTGGTGTTACAGGGCCATATAGCATAGAGGGAAAGTTTAAAAATATTTTAGAGCAATCCACGTAAAAATCCTGGAAACCATATGGAATTTAAAGAACAAAATAAACAAACACAATTGAAACAGACTCACTGACACAGAGAACAGACTGATGGTTGCCAAGGGGAGGGCGGTTGGGAGACTGGGTAAAAAAGGTGAAGAGATTAAGAAGTACAAATTGGCCATTACAAAGCAGTCATGGGGATGTAAAGTGCAGCATAGGGCATATAGTCAATGATATTGTAATAACTGTGTATGGTGCCAGGTGGGTAGTAGAAATACTGGGTGGACCACTTTGTAAAGTACAGGGTCTGGCACAAATAATCCCCCTTTTTATTATAAAATCTTTTTATTACAAAGCCATAGGCATGTAATCTGTAATACAACAATAGCACACTCAAGCACACCATATGACATTTTAGGTGAAATATTCAAATTAAAACTATAAATTATTACACCCATATTATTACACTACCAACCACAGTCAAGCAGGTGTTAACTTCTGCTGGACTCAGGGATGTCTGACCCATGGGCCATGCATGGGACATGCAGCCCACGATGGCCCGACACAAAATCATAAATTTACTTAAAACCTTTTTTTTTTTTGGCTCATCAGTTTTCATTAGTGTTTGTGTATTTAACGTGTGGCTCAAGACAACTCTTCTTCTTCTTGTGTGGCTCAGAGATGTCAAAAGGTTGGGCACCCCTGCCAGGGAACATCTAACCACTGTGTTGTATACCTGAACCTAATACAAAATACTAAATTTAAACTGGAATTGAAAAATTAAAAAATACTAGAAACCAATGTAAGAAAAAAATAAGTTGAATCAGAAAGGTAACAGAAAGGACACAGCTCTGAAATACGTACTTTAGTACGTAAAAGAAGAAAAAGAACATTTACTTAAAGGAACCTGACTTGGAAAAAAATCATTGATCTATCTAATTTCCCCCCATAACCTGTTTTCACCAATTCTTTCCCTGTATTTTCTATATTGTTTAAGAACAATACAAGCATCCAAATATTCAAACTATAAATCTGGAAATCATCCTAGATTCCTTGGTTTCCCTCAACTCTCAGAACTAATCAGTCACTAAAAGCTGATTCCATTACCTTCTAAGTACTTCTTGAATCTCTCTCTCTTCTTCCCTGTCTGCACCTGCTAATGCCACTGTCCCAGTTCAGGCCCACATCACCTACTACCTGAACACCTGAAGTAATGCCTATCTGATCTTCAGCCCTTCAGTTTTACACATCTCAATTCACTCTCTACAGCAATATTTTTCAAACTGTATACTATGACCTTCTAATAGATCCTAAAATCAATTTAGTGTTTTCTAAATGGAAACCAGTGTTCTAAAATGTCAAGATGGAACAAGAAATACTACTAAGAGTAAGATGTATTTCACAAACCTTCTTTTTAGTTACACATAGGTGTTTATATATCTGTATCTATATATCTATTGGATCATAACATAAAGGTATTTCTTAGTGAAAGGCACAGTCAGAAAGTTTGGAAGCTAAAAACTGATTTTTCAAGATACAAATGTGATCATTTTACCTCTCTGCTTAAAATTTTTCCATGGTTCCTCATACCGTATTAGAATCATGAAGCAGAATCAGAATCATGCAGGATCTAGGCAAATCTCTGTGGTTTACCAGACCCACATATAATTGTGATGGGTAGTCAGGACCCACAGATCTCTAGGATAAAGTTCAAATTATTTCATATAGCATATAAGGCCCAACATAATCTGGTCCTCGTTCATCTCATTCATTTTAATCCATTCTGCTTTCCCCACTTTGGGCATAGAACTGAAGTAATTTTATCTCTGTTCCTTTACCAAGGCTGTTTTCTCTGTCCTCACTCCAGACCTCATGCTTCTCACACAATTCTATCTGGTGGGCAAACTGTTGAAAGCCTTTCAAATCATACCTATGACAGTAACAACCATTCCATTCCAAGACACCCTCAGTGGACCTTGCACCTACCCCTTTTCCAGCATCATCACTATAGCTGCATCATTTGCTCACAGATTTGTCCCCCTGACTAGACTGGGAACTGCTTGAGGACGAAAACTTTTTCTTATTTATACCTCCAAAGCCTAGGATGTACACGCATAATGATTTTACAATATCCAGTATAAAGAGGTCCAAAAAACCAACCATTCTGTGTCCCAATTAAGTAGAACAATAATGGTCTACTTTACAAAGAGTTAAATCCTACCCTTCTTTGGTAGTTTTTTTTTTAATTGAGATATAAGTGACATATAACACTGTATTAGTTTTAGCCTTTGTCAAATCATTGGTAAGAACACAGCTACCCTGTATAGGCCTGAGCTATGGCCGAGGTTTAACATCTACAGCCAAGTGAAGATAGAGCACTGTTCTGTGACGAAAGTTCCACATGCAATAAATGGGCCTAGTACCTGTGTCCAGCCAGCCCCAACTGCTTCCATATTGGTAACTGGCTTCTCTAGCCAGGAAATTAATGGGCCCCTCTGATCTTGTTCTGTCTCTTTACTCTCTGCGTCAGTGAGGTTGTAGTTATGATGCCATGAGAGATAATTCCAGGGCCAAGATCATGGAACAGGACACTGAACTACACTCAGATGGAGGCCAAGACTTGCTGCCAAGACCATGGAGTAAAGGAGCAGTGTATTATCCCTCTAAGTGTCTAGTATACTAGTCCCTATGCCATTTTCACAGACTTGGGATCAAGCAAATCCTGGCAACTATTCAGAAAAGATACTTTTCAACTTCTCAAATGATCCCCACAAAGCAACAAATTTAAGAATGAAACACAGAAAAGAAACAAAAAGGAAAAGAATATAGGACTAAAAAAGAGTAGCCCTTCTCCACAAGCCAGTCCAAGGGTAGAATATGGATAATGCTCTCTCCCTGCACACCCTTAATATCTGCCTGACAAGGCGCAACACACAGTTGAACATTACAGGTGTGTATCTTTATTTCCATTTTCATTTAAGACATTCAGAACACTAAATTTTAGTACCAGAAACAAGGGATTCCTTGCACCCTATCTTGACATCTAACTATGTAAACAGGTTCGATACCAGGTACAAGGCTATACATGTATGCCTAGCAGCAATTAGCCTCCCATTACTCTGTAAAACTTTCAGCAAGATTTCAGTCAGGCAATTCCTGAAAGAGATGTGCAGCTGACTATCAGTTAAGGCCTTAAGTCAGAACAGTGACACTGAGTTGGGGTTCATTTGTCTGCTTCACCCAATCCAGAAACCGCAACGTAACCAAGGAAAAGCCAAAGATACACCCTTTCCCGACTATCCTTATTATTAATAACTCTGAAGGTTTTTCCAAAACTTTGCATCTATGTCTAATTTCTACATATTGGTCCACTGTAGACCCTGTGACCCAGACAAATGCTTAGGGAAATCAGTATTTGTTTCTTTCATTCACCAAACTACAGTTTTCCTAGCTATAAGCCTTATGTATCAAGACCCAGATAGTGCCTTTCTGTTTAGCTCAGGCAGAATTCTAACTGCATATAGTTTTGAGCCCAAGCAGCTGACTCACTCTGAGCCTATTATGATTCCAGGATTGGTTCAGAGGCAGCTGAACTCTATTTGTCAAAAATGAGTGTTGACTGATGGGAAAGGGAACATAATGGAGGTAGGAAGAGATACCTGCCTCCAACTCCATTCAGATAGCTTCACTCAGCTGAAAGGCTTAAACCACATGGAGCAGAAGGTAATGGTCTAAAATCAGGACAATCTATGCACAGCATCTTATTGGTAGGATCACACACAAAAAAGCAAAGACAGAAGTTTCCAGATAGTTTCTACTAACAGTCTAAACTCCAAACCATCCTTTCCTCTCCTTATAAAAGTTTCAGAAACCATTGTATGAAAGCACATGGGTAATGTGGGATGACCCTTGCCCTAGAAACCAGAGCCCCGGGTCTGTGATTTACTGAGGTCCCTGACCACAATCTGGTTCCCTTCCTGCTACTGCCTTAGCAACCTATGAATGACTCCCCTAAGCCCTACCCAGCAAAGGGCAAGAAATGAGTAATTAAACCAGGTTCACTGTTTCTGCAGGGACAAATAGTTTTTATAATGTCAACAATTCTATTTAATAGGATATAATTCATGAAAACATTCCATTTGCTTTTGTTAGTACAAATGCACCTATATCTAATTACATAATGCAAAGTTCCAATTCTGTACAAAGAAATAATTTAACTTAGCTTTTTAAAAGTTTTCCTTGTTTGTTTTTGTAATTCACTTCATGGTTGTCTTTTGAGCAAAGAATTATGTAGGAGCCTCCAACATATTAACTGATCTTTCAAGGTGGGTGGTGTGGCAGAAAACTAGGCCTACAATCCATTCCATTTTAAGAAAGTTTTATCTGAATACTACGAAGAGAACAGAAACACAAGTAAAAGCAGCAAACTGAAAAATCCTAACATGAATACTTTTCTATTAAAAATTGGCGTGTCTCCCTAACTGGTATGATGTGTTGGTTGGGCGTTGTCCCACAGAGCCAAAGGTCACTGGATCTGTTTCTCTCTCACATTAATGTTTCTCTCACTCTCTTTCTCCCTCCCTTCCCCTCTCTATAAAAATAAAATAAAATCTTTTTTTTAAGCATGGCATGTCATTAGAACCCTACATTAATTACCAAGTCTCCGTTCTCATGTTTTTCATCACGGGTAAAAAGGCCTCATTCAGATTGATAACATTTTGTATGCATTAATATCTTTTGCTGCTGAATTTCTACGAATAAATATGTAAAAAATTGCTCAAATACACTGCTGGTTTTAAATATCTATAGTGTAGTATTAGAGGTATGTTCTGATAGCCGACTAATGTATCAGCTTCCTCCCTCCAGTTGGCAAGAAATAGAATTAAAAGCAACTTTGGGTCTCTCATTCATTTGAAAGTAGCTAGCAGGAAGTAAGAATAATCTAAATAGTTCTAGCAATTTAGAACACGGACTGCAGTATACTACTGTGACTCAATAATAACTGCATAAAGTATATGCCATCAAATTCATTCAGTATAAAGTTTAGACTATTTTTTAGTTTAAAAACTTGAATGTACAAGGCTGTGGTATTTTCCTTAACTCCCAGAAGTCTCCTTAATCAACTTAAATGATCTCAAAGGACATATAGTTGTTGGAGATACAGCAGTAATTTATTGAAATACTTTCTCTTCTATTATCAATTTTAAATAGAAACATCTATTACAATGTAAAAATATTATGCTACTGCTCTAGTTCCTTTAGTTTTAAGATCTTTCTGATGAAATGTATACATTAATTTAAACCTCTAACACATTTACACTTTTTAATATTACTCAAAAATGTTAACTGGGATCATATGCTAGTGCTTTCCATTTGCTCCATAAAAAAAGCAAAAATTTTAAAAAGATAAAAAGATAAAAGATGTTACTACCTCAAACCACAAAGTAAAGTCTCAATATGGGTTACCCACATGAGAAGAAGTTTTTCGGCTTGTATCATGTCATGTACCTATTTTTCAAGAATTGTGGAAATACCCAGTGGTCTTTAAAGTATTTTGGATAACAATTTCATTAAAAATCTGATTTTTTAAAAAAACAATACCTTCATACACAAACTTTTGTCTACATTTTAAAAAGATCTCAATCCTCTGAAGTACATCCATGCAAGAACCCCTAAGTGTCCCAAGAATCAAGGTTAAGAGCCTTTGTTTGGTGTGATGGCAAGCTGGCTGTGGCATCTGTCACCAGTGCCACCTGTCTATTGAGGGAAAGATGATTTCAGAGATCTGAATGAATAAGTGACTGTATATTTCAATATACATTCTTTCTGAATCCTTTTGCTTATAAAGACCTGTTCTTTGGTCAAGCATATCCATTTCCAAATCTTGTATTCATGAGTTTCCATGACCTGGTCCCTTTTAACATAATCAATTAAGTGATTTGCCTTATTCCTCCCTCAAGTTTCCTTCCACATTTTTTATCTTCAACTTCATTTGTAAAGTTTCTCTCTGACATTTATTATTAGTAGCACGTACTAAATTCTTACTATACAAGATCTGTTGGAGAAAGTCCAGACGTTGTTAAAATAATGAGAATGGTTTGCACAACATCGATGTAACCTGGCAGCCAAGGAAAGTGGATTGGAACACACATGTGTAAACAATGACGACTTCACTGTACTAGTCAAGGGGGGCAGTAGACGCTGTTTAGTGAGCATGTGTACTGTGTGGCCGTCACACTCAAAATGACTGAGTAGACTAAAAAAATCTCCATCAAATTTTATGTTAAACTTGAACATTCCTCCCCAGAAACTATTCAGATGACTCAGAAGGCCGCAACTATAGGGAACTGGTGACTGACAGCTTCATCACAACAACACTCCAGCTCAAGCATCATGTCTCATGCAGAGTTTTTTGGCAAAATATTAAATCACACAGGTGTCTCAGCCCACCTCCAACCCAGATTTCACGCCCTGCATCCTCTGGCTTTTCCCAAAACTAAAATCACCTTTGAAAGGGAAGACATTTCAGAGCATGGATGAGATTCAGGAAAGTACAACAAGGCAGCTGATGGCAATTCCAACAAAGGATTTTGCAGAGTGTTTTGAACAGTAGAAGAGATGTTGGGAGCACTGTGTGAGGTCCCAAGGTGCCTACTTTGAAGGGGACTGGGGCGTCACTGTCCTGTGTACAAAGTTTCTTGTATCTTGTATCTTCAGTAAATACCTCTATTTTTCACACTACATGGCTGGATACCTTCTGGACAGGACTTGTATACCAAACACTATGCTAGATGCTTTTTTGTTTTTAATATCTCTAATCCCAGCTATTTTGTAAAATTATCTCAGTTTTACAAATCAGAAAACAGAGGTTCTGAAAGAATAAATAAGCATACAGTATAGATTTATACTGCCAGTAACTGTGATTCAAATCCAGGTCTTACTGAGCCCAAAGGCTTATTTTTCCCCGTCTAGTCCTTCTCCAACTTTTCCTCTCAGTTACTCTTAACAGCAAAGGTAGGATGCACATCTTGAAGAACCTGGGAAGTAAAACTAGAAGTAGCTCAATTAAAATACAACATTTCTTTGAACTAATGTTTCACCTTTAAAATTCACATTACTTTTGCTTCTTTCTCTGAAATGATTCCATGGAGATTTAATCATAAAAACACAAAGTATATATTAGAGAACCAAATTTATAATACAAAAAGCTAAAAACTGACACATACCTCTAGGGATAAACATAGGCATGTTTGAAAATTTGCTTCTGAAGCAATCTTGATTAACTTTGATCCATATTAACTTATCTACCTCTAATTTCTATTAGACTTTTCAGCTATCATTATGCATTTATCATAGTACATATCACTTTATTCTTGGTTTATGTGTGTATCTCTCAAACCAGACTTTAGCATCTGAGTATAGATGCTCACATGTATCCCCTGAAGCAAATAATTAGTACAGCTAGGCTTCAAATACAGTGCCTAGGACAATAAACGTCTGATGAGCGGATAAATAGTAAAATGCATGGGCCCTTAGAGTCTGCAAACTTCAGTCTGAGGCAGAGCTAAGCTATTTTCTGTATGTTCTTGAGCTAGTCACATAACCTCACTGAATCAAAGAAATCATAATAATGTCCACAAAGGGAGGTTTCTATAGGATTAAATGAGGAATTCATGTGAAAATATTTTGTATTCTTTAACAACACATCAAATATTAAGATTTCTGAAGTTATTATTGATCAGTTGATGTAAGTTTAATTTTATTGTAAGAGGCAGGTGAAGCAAGATCTTAAAGTTAATAGTCCTGGCCAGGTAGGTCAATTGGTTACAGCATAGTCCTGATACGTCATGGTTGCAATCTCCAGTCTGAGCACATACATGGAGACCAATGAATATATAAATAAGTGGAACAACAAATCAATGTTTCTCTCTCCTAAAAATCGATTAATCAATAAGTAAATATTTTTAAAAACCTTAATGTTAATATACCACATCAGCCTAGCTAAGTCAATTTAGAAATAAAAGTAAACTCCAATAAAGTATACAATCTGTTTAACTGATCTACGCATCAGGGCACAAAATTGTTTTCATAGTGGAATGCATTTCATAATATAAAATACTGTTTTATACATTCATCCACTCCTCCCTCCAATTTTCAAAATCTTCAATTTGACAAAAATACATGAGCAAGTGACTCAAATGTTCTCAAAGCCACTTCGTGTCTGCATCAGAATTCTAACTCAGTAAGATCTAGGCTGGAGCCCGTCCAGGTATCTGCATTGTTAAAAAGGGACACAGATGATTTTAAGTGAACACTAATGTAAAACTAACACCAACATTTCTTTACAACTACTGCCCATCATGTGAACCATCACAGCAATTATATAGTGAATCTTTAAATTCCGTAATTAGCACAATTCAATTAGATGGTTGTAAATTACTACAAACATAGAAAAATGAACTACTCTTTTAAAATGAAATATTCAAAAAAGTAATGTACTGCACTATACGTTGTTACACAAAAGAGCTAGGATCTCTCTTACCTCTGCTCGAACTAATCCAGTCACCTGAAGCACTTTCCAGATTCCTTATAGCTGACAATCAGAATCCTTAATCTCTTATCTGAAATCTCTTACTTGGATTCCAGAAAGGGGGACAAAGAGCCTGTGCCCATATTACAGTGCCTAGATTACGGCACACTACCAATGAGGTCTAAGGCAGCACCCCATAATCAAACATATTATTTCTGCAGCAAAATGAATAACATTCATACTAAGTGAAATACTACAAATAGTCTCACTTCAGGTCAGGATGGGTTTTACCACCAAATGAGTTTGAAACAAATTTCCAAAAAGTAAATATTTTAAAATGTCTTTAGGTAGAAGTTTTGGATTTTGAGGTTACAGAAAAAAGACTGTAAAAACCTTATCTTTAGCTTTCAACTTATATATCACTTTAATTGGAAAGCTTCCCCTACAATACCAAGACTGGGTTAGTCTTTACATCTACAACATTTAATACACCATACTTATTCCTGTCTTAATGGCTGCCTGTTTATCTCCCCAATGCCTGTAGGATACCTGGAGTCAGGGGCCACATATTTTTCACTATTACACTTTCAATAACTAGCAAATATTTGCCACATGGTGTCCATTTAATAAATAGTGAATGAACAAGCAATTATGAGTACTGAGGTTTTAGTGAAGTTTTATAATATTAAAGTATTTGCTTGATCTGTAAGGTATGATTAACATCAATGAAGATGAATTTCCTCCATATAATGGGACAAAAATCAGAAAATTCAATAAAAATAAAGACTACCCAAGAGTTTATCTATTGTAATGGTATGAAAACAGTGCTTTGTTGCTACAAAGTAAAACATTTTCTTAAACTTGTTAGCTAGGACATTTTACAAAGTAAACTACTACATGAAATAAATGCTCTAACATGCAGTAGTTATTTGCTATTTTAACATAGAGCTTCTTACATTATATATAGATACATACAGTACAGTTGACTTTAGATGTTAATCCACATTATGTCCCTTCCTGTTATCAGGAATTTTAGAATATAAGACCTAAAGATGGAAACTTGCTTTCTTCTAATTAATATACTCTAATAAAACTGACAAATAATTAACAAAAAATGATAGACATTAGGCAAGATGAAAATGGAAAGCTAAGTATTTAAACAAGCAGGCAGTAATATAAGAATCAGGATTCTGAGACTCTAGCAGGCTCAAAGCATATGTGATCACTATTGGACATACCTTCCTTTAAAGGCAACTAAAGTTTCTCCATTATTTTCTTTAAAACCAAAGGGTCTTTTGGGAATAAAGGAGATGGAATTTTCCTCCAGAAGCACAACTAAAGATTTCTGAACTAGAACACACTAAATATTTAATGTAAGGAAAACTAAGGAGGAAAAAAAATGTCTATACATGGACTTTCTCTGAAATTTAACCAAAATGAAAGTGAACTGGCTGGCAAAGACTACTAGCCATCTAGAATACCCTACCTAATTTACACAGACAGCCAGTCACCATTCACATAATGATATACAACAGAAAGTTGACAGGATAATTAAAAGACCAGAAAAACCTGTTTAAACTATGAGCTTTCTATTTAAATTCAGGACTTTACTTCTGAGTGGTGGGGGGAAAAGATTTGTTGCTTCTAATACTAATTTTTTTCTATGTGGAAACAAGAACAAATAATATCATTTGTCAAGAAACAAAATAGCTAATTTTGAACCTTAAGCCTACCCAGTCAGAAAGGTCATCTAACAGGAAGTTTATCCATTTGTAGTGAATCACCTTTTCTGACATGCCACTATCTTTTAGCAAGTTCTTAACTAAGCTGAATGTGTTCAAAAGTGGCCTTCATTATTTACCTTAAATAATCTGGTAAAAAAAAAAAAAGTGAGAGGATTCATGAAATAAGTTTGGCAAAATACTGATGATGGTTTTAGCTGGGGGATGGTTACATAGAAGTTTATAACATTATTCCTTCTACTTTTGTGCATGTCTGAAATAATCTTAAAAATTTAAGTTGAGATTTTTAAAAACTTGAGTCTTGATTAGATTTATCCAAGCTGCTAAACTGGTATGAAGGAAAAGATTAGCAGAAGTCCTTTATACACTGCTTTCAAATTTCTGAATTATTTAGAAATCCAAATGTATCTAAGACTCTTGAGCTGTATGAAAAGGACATGTTTGAAAAGATTATACAAAAAAATGGCTCAAAAGAGACCTAATAATACAGGAATCTTACATGTATCAGTCTTCTTCAAATGTAAACTGGTCAGTGCTATACAGGACAATGCTCAACTCTATCACTAAGTAATCACTATGGCTAAGTACATAAAATTTTCTGACATCTCACAGGAGTGAGAGAATTCCACCTCCTTCTTAACCAGCTTTAGGGAACAGTGTGGAGAAAGGGCTGTATTCCTAAATACAAAATTCAATGAACTACAAGGGAAAAAAATTATCACATATATAGTATACGATATAGTATACAGTACTAACACACACAGCTATTATAGACATTACTGATTAAACCACTCTTTAGATACTGAGTAAACAGAACAAAAAATGAAGTACATTCTTTCTTTAAAAATGCATGTTCTTACTCTATTTTTATTTTTGTAACATATTTTATGCGTATTGTATTTTTTATTTTTTACTGTTAATTGATTATAGTTGTTCCAAATTTTCCCATTTGCCCTCCTGCACCCAGCAACTCCCTGCTCCCACAGTCAATTCCCACACTGTTATCCGTATTCCTCTGTCATTCACACATGTTCTTTGACTAGTCTCTTTCCCTTCTTTCCACCATTATCTCCCTCCTCTCTGGCCATTGTCAGTCCATTCCAAGTTTCCATGTTTCTTGTTCTGATTTGCTCATTAGTTTATTTTGTTCATTAGATTCATCTTATAAGTGAGATCATATGGTATTTGTCTTTCACCAACTGGTTTATTGTACTTACCATAACAGTCTCCAGTTCCATCCATGTTGTCACAGAAGGTAGGAGTTCTTTCTTTCTGCTGTGCAGTATTCCATCATGTAAATGTACCAGTTTTTTTATTCACTCATTTACTGATGGGCACTTAGATTATTTCCAGCACTTGGCTATTGTAAATAGTGCTACTATGAACTAGGGGTGAACACATTCTTTTGAACTGGTGTTTTGGGATTCTTAGGGTATTTCCCCATCAGTGTAATCACTGAGTCAAAAGGCAGTACCATTTAAATTTTTCAGGAAATTCCATACTGTTTTCCATAGCTGCAGCACCAGTCTGAATTCCCACCAACAGCACACTAGGGTTCCCTTTTCTCTACATCTTCGCCAGCACTTGTTGTTTGCTAATTTTATTAATGATGGCCATTCTGACAGGTGTGAGGTGATATCTCACTGTAGTTTCAATCTGCATCTCTCTGATGGCTAGTGATGTTGAGCATCTTTTCATATGCCTATGGGCCATCTGTATGCCTTCCTTGGAAGTGTCTATTCAGGTCCTTTGACCATTTTTTAATTGGACTGTTTGTCTTCCTGGTGTTATGAGTTCTTTACATATTTTGAAGATTAAACCCTTGTCCAATGTATCATTGACAAATATGTTCTCCCATACAGTTGGTTCCCTTTTCATTTTGATGATGGTTTCCTTAGCCATGCAGAAGGTTTTTAATTTGATGCACTCCCTTTTGTTTAATTTTCCTTTATTTCCCTTGCCCTAGGAGCTATATCAGCAAAAATATTGCTACATGGAATATCTGAAATTTCATTGCCTATGTTTTCTATTAGGATTTTTATGGTATCACTACTTACTATTTAGGTCTTTTATCCATTTTGAGTTTATTCTAGTATATGGTATAAGTTGATGGACTAGTTTCATTTTTTTGCAGGTACCAGTCCAGTTCTCCCAGCACCATTTGTTGAAGAGGCTGTTTTCACTCTATTTTATGTTTCTGCCCCCTATGTCAAATATTAATTGACCATAGAGACATGGGATTATTTCTGGGCTCTCTGTTCTGTCCCATTGATCTATGTGTCTATTCTTATGCCAGTAGCAGGCTGTTTTGATTACAGTGGCCTTATAGTATAGTTTGATATCAGGTATTGTAATCCCTCCAATGTTGTTCTTCTTAAGATTGTTGTGGCTATTCAGAGTCTTTTTTGGTTCCATATAAATTTTTGGAACATCAGTAAAATATGCCATGGGTCCTCTGTGCTTCCTGAACTTGTGTGACTTTTTCCCTCACCAAGTTAGGAAAGTTTTCTGTCATTATTTTTTCAAACAGGTTTTCAAGCCCTTGCTGTTTTTCTTCTCCTTCTGGAATTCCTATGAGGCAAATATTGTTACATTTCATGTTGTCCTGCAGCTCCTTAAACTATTTTCATTCTTTTGAGTCTTGTTTTCATTTTGTCGCTTTGACTGGATGTTTTTTCCTTATATAATATTCTGCTTCATTTATCCTGCTTTTAATTCCTTCTTGTGTATTCTTCCTTGCAGATACTGTATTCTTCATTTC
This sequence comes from Phyllostomus hastatus, assembly GCF_019186645.2. Lineage (NCBI taxonomy): Eukaryota > Metazoa > Chordata > Mammalia > Chiroptera > Phyllostomidae > Phyllostomus > Phyllostomus hastatus. The sequence goes on from NW_025334041.1 coordinate 92,649,258, forward strand.
TTTATTCTCAGTCATAGTTTCTATGTCCTTTTTCATGGTGATGTAGTTTCCACTAAGTTCCTTGTAGTTCTCACTGAGTTCCTTTAGCACTTTTATAACCATTACTTTAAACTCCATGTCTGATGAATTGCTTCCCTCAATTTCATTTAGCACTCTTTCCATGTATTCCTCCTTTCCTTTGATTGGGGGTTGTTTCCTTTTCTCCCTATTTTAGGTGACTCTCTTCGTTTCTACATATTGGATTGATCTGCTTTGACTTCCTGTCTTCATTGGGTGGTCTTCTGTGGTTGGAGACCTGTGGGACTCAGTAGTGCAGCCTCCTTGAACTTCTGAGCTAGGTGCTCTTGGGGTGCCCCTTATGCAGTTTATGTGTGCTCTCTTGCTGTAAGTAGATTTTGGTTGTTGTTGGCTCATTCATTGGTGGGTTGTCCCCTCCAGCTGGCTGGCTGACCTCCACCCACTATGTTTTCTGTGCTGTTGTACAGGAGCTGCCAGTACAAAAACAGCCACCCAGCAAACAAACCCCTCAACCACTACCATGATATCAGCAACAAATGAGCTAATATTAATAAAGGTAGAAAGAAAATATTATACAAAAGGAAAAAAGAATATGAGGTGACTAATGGAAAGAAAAATGATTTTGAGAGGGTAGAGGGAGGAGAAATAATAAGCATTAAGGGTCAGAAGCCAGGCTAAGAAAGGGAGAAAATAAAATTTACCATGTAAAATAAATAGGAAGGGAATAGAGCAAAATGGAATAAGAAGAGGAAAGAGTACAATATGAGATTTGAAAAAACATAGTGAAAAAATAGGAACCAAACTGAAAAAAGAAACAATGACAGTGATATCCACAACAAATGAACGAAGATTAACAAAGGTGGAAAGAGAGTATTATAAGAAAAAAAGAAAGAAAAGAAAAGAAAAGAAAAGAAAAGAAAAAAGAAAAGAAAAGGAAGATTGTGAGATGTCTAAGGGAAAGAAAAATGATTTTGAGAGGATAGAGGGAGGAGAAATAATAAGCATCAAGGGTCAGAAACCAAGCTAAGAAAGGGAGAAAATAAAATTTAAAACAAAAATAAGACAGGGCAGGGGGAAGGCAAAATGGAGTAAAACAGGGGAATAGTAAAATATGAAATTTAAATTTAAAAAACAGTAAACAACAAGGAATAAAAGAAATGCAACAATAACCCCAATATCAATGAAAACTGAGCAAATATTAACAAAGGTGGAATGAGAATAAGGATATTAAGAAAGGAAAGAATGTGAGATAACTAATAGAAAGATGGTTTTGAGAGGATGGAGGGAGAAAAACTAGAGTAAGAAATAGAAGCAAGGTGTAGAAACAGAAAAATAAAATTTAAAACAAAAAATAAGAAAGAAAAGGGGGATGGCAAAAAGAGTAAGAGAAGGGAAGAGTAAAATATGAAATTTGAAATAAAACTATAAAATAATAATAAAATGTATGTAAAAAGAAAATAAAAAATAGCAAAATAATAGGCACACTCGAGACAAACAATGTTAAAAAGCTATGCAAGAGAAAAATAATGCCAATCATAGAAAAGAACAAGGTAGGCTTCGTCTCAGCAGAGTCTAGTGTTTGGCTACTGTCTTCTCCTGGATCTGTCCCTGGTAATGTCAGCTGGAGTCCCAGTCTAACTTTAGGCAACCTGTTTAATGATACAAGCAATCCACAGCCCATGGCTGTCTCCTTGACTTGGCTGGCCCTCTCTGTTCTGCCCTGTTGGCTTTTTATCAGCGTAAGGCCAAGTGGCAGTTTCATCTGATGTCTGACAACACCACATGTACTATCTCCACCTGCCTCGAGAAGGGGCTTCTTGGTACCTCTGGAGGATGTGATTCCTGGTTCTCTCCTAGGATGTGCTGTTCAATCTTCAGGGAAGATGGGGGGGTGTTCCCGTCTTGGTCTAGCCCAGATTATTTCCAATAATGTATAGTTTCTGATGAATTAGCTGTTTCATGTGTGGGGCCAATCTGTGTGAAAGCATCAGCTCTTTCCTGCTTGGTACTGATGGTAGCTCTGTGTGAGAGCTGAGGCTGGGCAGGGCCCTGAATACCTCTTGCTGTACCAATTTCTAACCTCTCTGCTCTGCTGCCTTCAGTGGAATAGGGCCCAAGGAGGAGCTGGCACAGAGTCTGAAAAAAGTTCATAAAGGGCTCCTTCAGAGACTCTCTCTTTCCCCTGAGGTTATGTGCCCAGTGGGGGGTCTTGAGCCTGGCCTTCCTGTTCTGTGAAGTTTGCAGTCCTGCAGGTGGAAGTTGTACATGCCTTCCCCTTCTCAAAGGTTTGTACTCTATAGTGTGAGTGGCCCTGCCTAGCTGCCAATAATCTCATGCGCTCAGCTCTTGCCCATCAAGTTCTAATTCACTGCTCTAGCAGGAAACTCAGACCCAAGGTTCTGTTGATTGTTCAGGTCACTTGTCAGAAGATCAGCTGAAAATCCATGCTGGGGGGCACGAGCAAGTGGGTTCAGCTTCCACCTACTCAGCCCCCATCTCTGCCTCTAAGTATGTTCTTAATGGAAGTTTGAAACTCCTCTCTATCCACTCAGTGTCACTTGCATTTAGAAGGAATGTCAATAGGGATTGATCAGTTTCAAGAAAGTTACAGGGTCAGATTTCTAGCAGGTAGAACATTAACAGGTGGGCTACACTAGGGCAAATGTCCTAACTTTAAAAAACTGGGCCATCTCTGATTGATACTTAGATTATAAATTGTTACACTGGTTACATGAGAAAGGAATGCTTCTAAATTCTGAGATATAGAGTGTAGTTTCTTCTATATACTAGTCACCCTTTCGACCTCTGAAAAACTGGTTATTCATGAAAGGCTTCTCCCTCCCCTCTGGCAACCATCAGTACGTTCTCTGCTTTGGGTTGTTTGGTCATTTGTTTTGTTTTTTTTAGATTCCACATATAAGTGAAATCATACAGTACTTGTCTTTCTCTGACTTATTTCACTTAGCATAATATCTTCTAGGTCTATCCATGTTGTTCAAATGGTGAGATTTCATTCTTTTTATGGATAAGTAACATTCCATTGCAGAGATATATATATCACATCTTCTTTATCCATTCATTTATCAGTGGACACTTAAGTTGTTTGCATATCTTATTGCATATGTCTTTCGAATTAGTGTTTTTGTTTTCTTCAGGTACATGCCCAGAGTAGAATTACTGGATCACATGGTAGTTCTATTTTTAATTTTTTGAAGAACTTCCATACTGTTTTCCATAGTAGCTGCACCAATTTTCATTCCCACCAACAATACACGAGTGTGTATTCTGCACCAATACTTGTCTTTTTTATAATAGCCATTCTACCATGTGTGAGTTGATATTTCAATGTGGTTTGATTTACATTTCCCTGATGATGATTAATAATGTTTTCGTATACCTGCTGGCAACTTGGATGTCTTCTTTGGAAAATGTCTATTCAGGTGCTCTGCCCATTTTTAAATCAGATTGATTGTATTCTGAAGTAAATTTGTATCAGTATTTTATGTGTTTTGGATATTAACCCCTTATCAAATGTATCATTTGCAAAGATCTTCTCCCATTCTGTAGGTTGCCTTTTCCAGATTTTACTATTTTTTTCAATTTACTTTTAGAGAGAGGGGAAGGGAGGGAAAAAAAGGGAGAGAAACATTGAAGTGAGAGAGAAACATCGGTGGTTGCTTCTCATATGTACTTTGACTGGGATCCAAACCTGCACCCCAGCCATGTGTCCTAGCCAGGGATTGAACCAGTGACCTTTTGCTTTGTGCAACAATACCTAACCCACTGAGCCATACCAGTCAGAGCAGTAGGCTGCCTTTTCATTTTGTTCATGGTTTCATTCACTGTGCAAAAACTTTTAGTTTGATGTAAAGTTGCACCAATTTAAATGGAAGAAAGTATAAGCTATAGTTCCTAAAAAAGATATCTTCTCTTTACCTAACCATCAGAGTTAGATCCCTTGGCCCAGATGACAAAGGAAATAAAATAATTTGAGGACAGAAGAAGCATTTATCTATATAGATATATATGTTCACTGATAAATGAATGGATAAAGAAGATGTGATATATATATATCTGCAGTGGAATGTTACTCATCCATAAAAAGAATGAAATCTCGCCATTTGAACAACATGGATGGACCTAGAAGGTATTATGCTAAGTGAAATAAGTCAGACAAAGAAAGACAAATACTGTATGGTTTCATTTATATGTGGAATCTAAATAAACAAAACAAATGACCGAACAGCCCAAAACAGAAATATATAGACATATAGACATATATAATATATAGATATATAGATATATATATCAGATATCTATACAGATATATAGATATTTTTTCCCTCTGAAAAAAATGGTAGAGGTAATTATCAGAATATAAGTTTGTGAGATAAAGAGACTGATTTGATTTCAGAGGAAGATTCAAACTTAAATTTAATAAAGCCAGAAACTGTGATTTTTATATTGTTTACATTGTATTGTTTAAGTTATTATATAACTTCCATTCCTGGACGTTATAATCTTGTCAGGTAAATTTGGTTGAACAAGCAATCTTGTACAATGTAAACTAATAAAAGAAAAAAAACAGAGGAGAGTTTATAGTATTACCTTGGAATTAACATAATTAATGTCTTATCCTTTCTATTTAAAATGCTTCTGGAGATAACATCAAACAAATAGCAATAAAGGCACTGAGGAACCAAACTGCCCATCTCACTGGTCACAGTTAAAAATAGTGGGAAAGACTGAATAGATGGCCCCAAGAAAACATATTTTGATATCCCACGGATCTCCTTTAAGGAGGACACAGTACTTCAAGTTAATCACTTGGCTATTATTAAATTTATTGGGTTAACAGTCTAAAAAAATAGAGGTCTAATGATCTTTAGTGAGGAGCTCAGGTTTTGTTTTGGTTGGTTCAGAGTTTAGTTTTTTTTATTATTATTATTCTTTCTCTCAATTATCTCATCAAGAATGGTTACTACTCTAAATTCACCATTGCCCTTACCTGAGCTTTCTTTCCTGTTTAGAATGCTTTTTTTTTTTTGCATAACTCCATTTTTTCTTAAAAACTAAAGCTCTGCAGCCATGTCCTCTACAAAGTCTTTCCTGACTCTGCCCTTCTTTATGGTCTCCCAAGGATATGTATCTTTTTTCTTGTATTTCTTTCCTTTTCATGACTCCCTCACTAGTTTAAACACTGCAGGAGAACAGGCTACTTTAGGACATCAACTGTAAGTCCCCTTTGGTTTTTAAGTGATGTGCCATTATTTCATATAGTGCTAAGAAAGAAAAAAAACCAACTACCAGTTATAGTTGTGAAACGCTAAAAATGTAAGCTGATCCAAATTTCAGAGAAGTTAAAATATGGGAGGAGAATCTCATAATCAAAACTCTACATGTCTTAACTGATGCTGTATCTTCAATATTAACAAAATGTCTAGGCATACAGAAAATGCACATTAAATGTTAGCAGAATAACTGAATGAATACATGAATTCAACCTAGGATTATACTTTTTATCAATATGCATTTTTGGATTTATTAAAAAACCAAAAGATTCTAAGAATGAAAATTTTTAGATTTATAAAATTTAGACCTATGGATATAATTTACACATTTATAACCATTTACATTGCTTCTGGTTTTAGTTGAACAACCTAAAGCACCAAGAAGATAAACACTTGTTTTGTTACCTAAATATAACTGTTATGGCTTCACAGGAAAATACAAGGTGGGACAAAAGTAGGTTTACAATTATTCATCTGAAAAGTAATACAACAATTAACAAATATAAGAATAAGTGCTGTATTTTGTGTATTCACAAATGTAAACCGACTTTTGCCCCACCCTGTAAAACCCACAATGTCAATTGCCTAGGTGAACATCATATTATAGTAGATAAAAAAGAAACATGTTTTATAGTATCCACTCTCAATAATGTGCACTAGTAACAGGCATACAGATTATAAGTAATCCAAAATTAAGGACATTTTAAGATTCACCTATATTTGTTTTTGGAGTACAACCATATATTTACATTGTGAATAGATAAACACAAACACAGACTGTCAAGCCCAGGGGAAGATATTAATAAATTATCAGTACTTGTTTAATTTCAGAAAACAAACTGATAGGATATCTTCTCCTTATAAATTTAATCCATCAAAATCTGAAAAGTTTTGCAAGATGAAAATATTTTTTAAAGTTTAATCTAAGTGACATGTTTGTAAGTTAAGTTGCCTTGTTATTTATTTAACATGATCAAGTTTAGAAGTCACTGAGAGGCAGAAGTGGTATAACGGAGTCAAAACACTAAAGTCCTGCAACAATAAATTTGGAAATCTAGCTTCCTCTAGAAAGAGGGCATAGAGAAATATAAAAAGGACATAAAAAATAATAAAAGTAGCTACCCCTTACTGAGCTAGATACTTTACATACATTATTTCTAATTTTCAATAACCTACAGAGTAGATATTAATACCATAATTTTATACCTGAGTACATTGAAGCTATAGAAGATCAAATAATTTGTCCAAGGTTACAAAGCTAGCAGTAGTAAAATCACCTCTAAAAGTCTGACTTATGGACCTGACCTGTCGGTGCTGGTTGGGTATCATCCCGCAAAGTGAAAAGTCACTGATTAATTCCCAGTCAGGGCACATACAATACCTGGATTGTGGGTTCGGTCCCTGAAAGGGGCACATACTAGAGGTAACCAATTGATGTTTCCTCTCCCAAACTTATGTGTAAGTGGCTTTCTGGTCCAAAGAAGAAAGCCCACAAAAAACTGGGATATCTTCCCTGTGACCAGAAACAAAAGAACCAATAAAATGAAGACAGCACACTCTCAATTTACACAAAGAGGCAAGAAGTTTGCTTTGAGAAAAAAAATATTCTAAAATCTAGGAACTGATAAATTCTGGGGTTCCATTTTTTAATGTCTCAACAGTGCTCAAATGATTAATCCCAAAAGCTTTTGGCCTGAAAATATACCATAATTAAAGACTACCTTTACTAATTGAATATATACCTACCTCACAGGTTTCCCACTACAGAAGGCAGATTAAAAATTTCTCTATGATTCTGTAATTTCAAATTATTTCTTTTCATCTTTGTCTCTAAGAGAAGTAGTTATTGCATAGAAGTTAAGGGCAAAGACCATGAAGAAAACTAAATAAAATCCTGAGTTCTTAGCTATGTAACCTTGAACAAGTTACTTAACCTAATTCTTACTTTCTTTATCTGTAAAGTAAGGTTATTAATATCTGACTTATAATTATTGTAATGAGTAAATGAAATGTGTATAAAACATTCTACGTAGTATCTGGTACACAGTAAGTGCCAAATAAATTTGTTAGGGTAATATATTTTAATGACATCTCTGTTTTGGGGGATGTTTTATATTAGGTAAAAACTTTAAACTTTTTTATTGATTGTGCAAGGAAACGAAAGGTATTAAAATTTCCATTCAAAGTGTCAGGACACCTTTTAGTGTCAGGACAATTTACCAAAAAACTTTCAAACAAAACCTAGATTTTACAAGAAAAGGCAGACTTTAGTCTTTGAAATTCACTAGCTCTTCTGTACATAATGTGCAAGCACATTTAAAATATAAGGCAGAGTACATACATCATTTGTAATATGTTATTGCTACAATAATAGACCTATTTCTACAGACAAGAGTCAATTTCATCATTAACCACTGAGGGGAGCTGCAACCTAAAAAAAGGTTTATATAGAATTTCAAGGTTATTTTTAAACTTTCTCATACATCACAATATTTAATAAACTCTTATTAAAATATATTTTAAATTAATTTGATAAGTATATCTGAATTATCTTTTGGGGGCCTCACAAGTAATAAGAAGGCTCATTATGTCCACATAATAAAATGGGACATAAAAGATATGTCCCTATCCATATCTTCCCTGCTTTTGCTCCAGAGCACTTATCTGACATATTTATTTGTTCTCTCTCTCTCCCCTTCCCTCTCTGTCTCTGTCTCTGTCTCTCTGTCTTTCTGTCTCTCTCTCTCTCTCACACACACACACACACACACACACACACACAGAAGAATGTAAGCCCCATGAAGAAGAGATTTTTTTTTGTATTTTACCAATCCATTTCAAGTACCTAGAACAGGGACCAGCACAAAATACACTTACAGTGAATTAATTGCTAAGGAATGTGTAAATAAATTAGCTAAATACTGGTTAATTTACTTGAAAGGTTAAAATACATTAGATAATGTTAGCTATAGTAGTCCATCTTGCCAACAGTTCATTTTCCAAGGTTTTAGTTACCCACAGTCAACTGCAGTCCAAAAATATTAAATGGAAAATTTCAGAAATAAACTACTCATAACTTTTCAATTACATGCCCTCTGAGCAGTGTGATGAAGTGTCCCACTCTATCCAGCCAGGGAGTTAAACATCCCTTTGTCCAGAGCACAGACTATCTGCCCATTAGTTATTTAGTAGCCTTCTAGTTTATCAAGTTGACTCTGGAGGTATTACAATTTGCAACGTTTGTGTTCAAGTACCCCTTTTGCTTAATAATAGCCATAAAGCACAAGATTAGTTGATGCTGGCAATTCAGATATGCCAAATAACTGCAAAGTTCCTCCTTTAAGTGAAAAGGTCAAAGTTCTTGACTTAGAAAAAAAATCATGTGCTAAGATTGCTAAAATCTACAGAAAGAATGAATATTCTATCAATGAAATTGCCTAATTTATAAATTAAACTTTGATTCTGTATATATATGATTCTATACACAGTGTTAGACATCCATTTGGGGTCTTGGAATGTATCTCCTGTGGATTAGGAGGAATACTGTAAAGCAAACTGCTACAACCTAAAAACTAATGTTTATATATACTGAATTTTGGTTCAGTATATATAAATATTAAAAAATTTATATATTTATGTTAGATATTAAAAAATATCTAAGAGTAGTTATTTAATCCTATAGATGAGTATATGAACAAACCTCATGAGAATGACTTGTTTAATGTAAATTTATAGTAGAATCCCTCTTAATGTGAACTGCACAAAGAATTGGTCTATTAAATGAAGAATTTATGAATACTGACACACATTTTAATTTTTTTAATACATAATGTCTCACTCACCAGTTTTTATGGTTTCTTTGAGTATAACTTTGTTGTCAATTTTCTTGTATAATCAACTCTCCTAATACATCATTAGTACATTTCAATATCTTTTAAATGAAATGAATACTTAAGGGAATACAGAAGCAATCTGAATAAAAACTTCTTCCAGGTTTTTATAAATTTGCCCCAAGTTTTTAGTTGTATATCCACCAATTTCACTGTAGTTTCTAACAACTCAGTTTTATCAACTCTTTCAAAGCATTTAACAGTTTTCATGAAATAATTCTTCAAACTAGCATTTCATTGGCCTATGAAATATGTAATCTTATAATTAACAATAACAGGTCAGCAACCTTATAAGAAGTCTTTTAAGGGACAGACCCAATTTACATCTTAAACTGCATAGGAGTATGTCAGAGAGTAGCTTACTTACCATGTTGACACGTGGGGTTAAAACCAAAATGTCTTACTGATGGAATAAAAAGTATGAGATAATCTATGTAAATTAAGTAGAGGTTGATCAGAAGAGCTTCTATGTAATGGCATATGGATCCTTAATATATTATCTCACTGCCACTAGAGACTACTTTTTAAATTTTTCTTCAATACTGTTGATGGATACCTATGTAATCAATCTGAATCTCAGTCTCTCTGTCTCCCTCCAGCCCCTCTCATTAGCATTCATCTGATGAGGAATTTACTACCAGGCCATAGGTTTTTGTTTCTTCAGTTTCTTCTGGGATATCTTTTACTTCTGTACAACCTCCTCTTCTGGTTTATGAACGATCTGCTCTTTTTCAGTTGGATCCTCTCCATGTGTCAGGCAGAGCTCATGGTATAGATTAATGTACCCATGAGCTCTAAATTCTGTGCCACATCTTGGGACCTTTGTTCACCTGGATATGTCCAATGACCAGAGAATCTACATCTAAACTTTTAAGTTCAACATTACCCTCTGCATTTTTAAGCATGTGCAGCAAAAAAATCAGCACTCTTTGGGCCTCTGACCCTGCATCCAGGCCCACTATCTGGCCTGGGCACACCTACCAACTCCACCAATATGTACACCCTTGATGGCCTGGGCAGTTAGTTTCAGGAGTGTTCTTAAAGTGAACACAAAGATTTAAACCTCTTGGTTTGCATGATTTTGTGAGCTTTTCTGGGTCAACTGAATAAAGAACCATTTCAGAGGTCACATCAGGCTGCTTAGAGAAAGAGCTATAATTCCTCTCTTAAAAATGATAATCCTTACAGGATTTGTAACAGTTAATTGAGTTTAACTATAATCATTCACTCACTCATTCAACAAATATGTATACTGAGTACCTACTACACAAAAGACATTAAGTAAAAAAAAAAATTGTGGTATATATGGAAATAAATGGAACAGAACCCTGTTAAATTCACTTATTCAAGCAGAGATCCTATTAACATCTCAAACAACTAACCTAGATTTTCCAGAGCAGATAAAAAGACTTTACACCAAGGCAGGAAGGAAAAACACTATCCTTCAAATTCATCTATTCCTCTCATTATATAGGAGTCGGTCTGGGCAGAAGGAAACTAAGTTAGTACTGCCCAATTCTTGTCTGTTTTCTAGGTGAGAATACACTACTTTTGTCTTTGTTTTGTTTTAGATTTAATTATACAACCTCATCCTTTGAGACTAGCCAGATCACAACTTGTGATAGTTATTCTAGTTTCAAGTATGTAAATTAGTATGTTCTCTTTTAATATATTTAAATGCTTTAGTTACAATGTGTATTCATGCTCTTTCCTGTACACTAAGAATACAGGAATTACATAATATTTCTGAAGTCTGGTAACTGTATATAATGTGAGTAAATATGGTAATAGATGTATTTAATACTTAACTTTCTTTAACCTCTTTTTAAAAATAAACATAATGCTAGTAAAATAGGTCAAATGCCATAATTGTCTCTAAAAACACATCTGCTGTTAAAACAGGTAGAAGCCAACAATAATAAAATCATAAGAAATGCATCTAATAAATGTTATTTTCTTACATTTGGGTTCCTAGCAAGCATTATTAATTGTTGTAATCAACAGTGATAGATATAAAGTGCCCACCCTTTCACATTCTAATTAATTTTAATTTTTTCCAATTAGTTCCTCAATACCTAGATTCTGCTATGCTACGTTTTGGCTATTTCTTAAAAGATTGACACACACACACACACACACACACCCCATGGCTGAAAAACTAGGTTTCTACTACAAAGGCTAATATCTCCTAAACATGAAAAGTGAGTTTATACTACAATTAAACTTTCCTTAAAACAAATTAAACTATAGTTAACATATAATATTACACTGAATACAAGTTATTAACATTTACATACCTTGCAAAATGATCATTGATATAAATCTAGTAAGCATCTGTCACCACACGAAGGTTATTAAGATACTATTGACTATATTTCCTATGCTGTACATTACAGGCCCTGTGAGTTATTTTATATCTGGGAAGTTTGTACCTCTTACTCCCTTTTACCTTTTCCACCCACACAATTTTCTTTTCTTTTTTTTAATCTGGCATAGGAAATAACTACTATAGAAATAAGAAGTAGGAGCAAAGAACTGTTGTGCTAAAAAGTTCAGAATAGGAAACTAACAACAATACTCACATTACATTCCAGATTTAAAAGTACACAGAAAAATACAAATACTGACATGGACTTTTAAAAGAAAGATGTAAATTAGGGATATGTTGATTTATTACAAAATGCTACACTAGATAATTATTTTAAATATTGCATTCTTCATGAACTTGAATATCAAAAATTTGCGTACAAAAAGGTAATTTTAAAAAGTTTATAAAGATATTTTTATCAACAAAAACAAAGTCACAAACCTACAAAAGCCTTCTAAGATCAGTTAACAGAAAACATTTATTTTACAGATGAAAAAACTGAACCCAAGAAAATAATATACTCAGGGTCACCAGTTTTGAAGATACAAAACCAAGATTTTACTCACTTCTAACCCAATCAGTAGTTCATGTTTTCTCTATGCTTTGATGAGAGAGAAAAAAGTGTATTTTTTTTCAAACAAGAATATGAGGCAGAGAGACAAAGAGGCAGAAAATCTTTCAGTACTAAAAAGCATAATGATGGCTGAGATCTCCACCTTAGAGTAAGGTCTTCAAAATCACTGGATAGAATAGTAAAATTTAAATCTAATTAAATTTAAATAATAGTTAAATGCCATCTATATAATATTTATTGGATTTTTATAAATTTTATTAACAAACATTTGTAGAAAAGAAATGGTAACATATTTCATTTTTCATTTTCCTCCCATGGCCATTCTCCTACTTCAGTCACATTTCTAGCAACTTCAACCTCTGAGTAAGAAATGTGCAAATGAGCAAAATAAATTTCTGAGCTGAATCAAATATATTTTTTATTAAAAGTATACCCAAACACTTTTTTATTTGAAAAGCACAACCTCAAAAAAAAAGGATAATTCAAAATATACCCCTTTATCTCCTGATCCATTTTAAATCTTACTGTTTCGCTTTAAATTTTAATATTTCTTTACTAACCTTCAAATACTTTTTTAAAATCTGCAACACAAATTTTAATAAAAGAATTTTCCCTACAATCCTATAGATTTGAAAGCCTTCTGCATTCAAACCTAATCCATATCATACAGCTTTGATTATTGTTTCTTTGTTTTTTTTCCCACTTCTACCTTTCAGTAGGTTCATTAGTTCATAACCTATCCTTCAGAAATTTGTTAATGGTATGCTTCTACCCTAACAGTCATTGTGTAGTAATAACACCTTTCTCAACAAATGTAAAGTTAATTCTTACATATTTTTACCATTAACTACATTCCAAATTTAGTTCGCTAATTCTTTAATACATCAACTAACAGACTTCAGATGTATATGACACAGCCATTCGTACTGAAAACCAAAAGAACGTTCTTCACTGGGGGAAAGCTCCTGATGTGAGAATGAAAGCTAGCTTTTGAAGCTGTAACTAATTTCAAGAAGTCTCTGTTTGTTTTTAAAACTTCAGTGGCTATTTCAAGTATAATGTTCAGGTCTAGCACAACAGAAAAGTGAGAGTTATTAACATGTGTGAACCTTTAACATGACATTGACTTGATATGCAGCCATCAGAACTCCACCTGCTGTGTTTGGACTGATCTCCCTCCCAAGCTTCTCAGATCTTTCAGACTAAAAACAGCCCAGTTACTGCTGGAAAAAGTGCAAGAATCCTTCTACCACCGAGATATAAAACAAAATCACACAATAAGCTGACTGGGGAAGGAAGAACACACTGCAAAGGATATTACAGATCTGTTATAAAGATATTTTTAGAACTTTAGTGGTGATTATGAAAACACTGATGATGACAATTATAAAAACTAATATTCATTAGCATTATTTAATCCTCACAACAACCACATTTATGGCTGAGAAGTTAAGAAATTAACCACGGCTTGTGAGTGAGAGAGCCAGGGACTGGAATCACATCTGACTCCAGAACACACACTCTTAATTTACTATATTTTCATTTACTATCTTCCCTAATCCCCATTCAAAAATATTTACTGAACTAGAGCCTACTAAACCCACCTGTCAGTCACTTAAAATTCCACAATATGTAAATTAAAGATGATAATTCAAGCACCAATCAAGAATCCCTCAACTCAAACAAAAAGTTAAAGCATGTGCTTTATTTTAAAAAGATTTCAAGTCACTCATGATTTCATTCAACACAGATGTAAATGACAATTTGATATGTGAGAAGCACCATGGTAGATGCTAAACAGATAAAAAGATATATAAGAAATGGTCTTTCCCTGAAGACCCAAAAAGTATATATATAATTTAGTACTGAAAAGTATTTTTACTTTTATAGTTTAAACAAAAGTACTCCTGACAAGTAATTCAGCTATTGGTTATTGTTTCATTAAAAGTTTCTAAAAGCTAGCCCTGGCTGGCGTAGCTCAGTGGATTGAGCACAGGCTGCATGAACTAAAGTGTCGCAGGTTCGATTCCCAGTCAGGGCACATGCCTGGGTTGCAGGCCATGACCCCCAGCAACCGCACACTGAAGTTTCTCTCTCTCTCTCTTTCTCCCTCCCTTCCCTCTCTAAAAAATAAATAAAATCTTAAAAAAAATTTCTAAAAGCTACAAATCACTATTTAATTTTAAAAGGCAACATTTCTCCTATTACCAAAGTGCTAGTGTACCTTAGTAATTAATATATACAGTCAAAAATGTGAAAGGTGATAGAATTTGCCATTAGCTTACATTTTCAATGACGAATGTCCACTCTTTATCTTCAAATTCCTCTGCATGAGGATCCTGCAATAAAAGCAAAATTATAAAGTCGCAATACATTTCTTTAATTCAATCAATGGAATGCAGACAGCCTTGCTTTCGGCTTTACCAGCTTTTTAAAAAAGAGAGGCAGAATGGCCTACTCTTATGAAACTTCCACAATTTCTCTAAATTTAAAGCATTATTTTATATTGAGAAAGTCTCTATTTTACTTATATCGATACATATCATCTTCCAGGATAGCACAGATGACAAGATAAAAAGAAACTTGATCAGAGACAGATAACTTAGCAAGCGAATTATTAAGAAGCACTTTCTTTAGAATATTAGATTCTTATGTAAAGCCTTGTCCTCATTTTTATAAATGAAAGTAGTTTGCATTTATAAATGTAAAACTACTTACATGTAGCAAACTTGTACTTACATGTATAAATGTAAGTAGTTTACATTTATACACGTAAGAAAAAAAAGTACCACTTGAGGCAGGGTTTTCTTCTAAGCAGAGATTATGTAAACATCTGGAATTTCAAAGTAATGCAAAGGACTTCATAATCTATATAAAATGGCAAATTGGCATGACTGCTGATACCCCCAACTCCATCCACTCATTAATCCTGGAAAGGCCTCAGAAACTTGAGAAAGGGAATGGATACTACACCAAATACTACCTTTAAAAAATGATGCACATTTTTTGCAAGTATTTATTTGACAAGTATGTATTAGGTGCTTATTATATAAGGAAGGAAGTGTAGAGGTGCTACATGCTGCCAAACATAGCTGTCTCTGCCTTCAAAGATAAAAAAAAAAACTAATCTAAATAAATATGTGATGAATGAAATACATGGTTTTATCAAATACTGGAAAACAACACATCACTTTTTACAGGAATGAATAGGAAAAGCTTTATGAGAGAGAAAGCATTTGGGTCAGAAGGGATGGTGTAGGACTTCTCCAGATATTAGAAAAGGTAAAACTGAGTACATCACATAAAAACAAAGTAGCAGCGTCAAGTTGTATGCACAATTAAGTTACTGAAGTTCAATTCCATGTGTTAGAGGAGGGAAAGGGAAGAAAGTATTGAGAGTGAGAGAACATTTAAAATATTTTATTTATTTATTTTTAGAGAGAGGGGAAGGCAAGGAGAGAGGCAGAGAAACATCAACATCAATGTGTGGTTGTCTCTCGAGTGCCCCCGACTGGGGGCATGACTTGGCTCACAACCCAGGCATGTGCCCTGACTGGGAATCAAACCGGTGACTCTGGTTTACAGGCCGGTGCTCAATCCACTGAGCCACACCAGGCAGAGTGGGAGTGTGAGAATATTTAAATAGAGAAGGCTTTTGGCTCAACATCCCAATCTAAGAATGAGTGAGTGCACACAAATGGAAAATGGACTCTGCTATTCCCCTACTGGGACTCGGGTCCCACATGCTGCTCCTAGGAAAGCATCTTATTCATGACTGATCCACTTCAGTCTATTATTAATCTTCTGTTTCTATTGCCACAGCCTAGTTTGGGCTGTTACCACTTTGTGCCTAGGTAAAAGCAACTGCAGCATTCTCCAGTCTCTCTGCCCTCCAATCAATCCTGTACACATATTAATTCTCCCAAGCCACAGTTCTGACCATGTTAGTACCAATTCAAATTTCTTTAATGACTCTTACATACCTATGGGACAAATTCAAAACTTCTTAGTTTTACTTCTTTATATCTGTTTACCATTTTTGTTTTTGTTTTTTTACTGTAACAGCATGGTGGTGACTGATTCTAAGCTGTATTAAGGTAATTATTTGTATGAGTAAATTCACACAAATAGGATAAAAACCTGTCAAAAAGGAGTTCCTTTGGTGGTGATGTGCAGGGCGAGGGAGGAAAGGTAAAAGGGAACAAAAGGTGGAGAACTCTACTTGAAACTTGTTTCCCCACCCTGGTCCTGCCTATGAACTAGGTTTATGGAGAGAGAATACTATAAATAAAGCTTGAAAATATTACTGTGAGGAATATCTGAGCTTTTCCTGCCTATGTTCTCCTCTCAGACTTTTATGGTGTCATGACTTATATTTAAATCTTTTATCCATTTTGAGTTTATTTTTGTGTATGGTGTAAGCTGGTGGTCAAGTTTCATTTTTTGGCATGTAGCTATCCAGATCTCCCAAAACCATTTGCTGAAGAGGCGATTTTTACTCCATTTTATGCTTCTGCCCCCTTTGTTAAATATTTGACCTTTTTCTGGGCTGTCTATTGTGTTCCATTGGACTATGTGTCTGTTCTTATGCCAGTACCAGACTATTTTGATTACAGTGGCCTTGTAATATAGTTTGATATCAGGTATTGTTATCCTTCCAACTTTGTTCTTCTTTCTCAAAATTGCTGTGGCTACTCAGGGTTGTTTATGGTTCCATATAAATTTATGAAATATTTGTTCTATATCTGTGAAATATGACACTGGTATTTTAATAGCAATTGTGTTGAATCTATAAATTGCTTTGGGTAGTAGAGACATTTTGATGATGTTAATTCTCCAAATCTATGAACACAGTATACACTTACATTACTCAACCAATACCATTCACTTCCTTCAAGGATAGATAGCATCCATTTCCTGACAGCTCTTGGTTGCTCTATAGTACACTTTGGTATTGGTTTGTTTGTTTTTAAAAATATTTTGCTCAGGGTTTGTAGTTGGTATCTGTCAGAAAGTTAGTCCTGTGGAAGATACTACTCCATTACTTAAAGTGAAAGTTCTATAAGTAAAAATAAACAAACAAATTAAGCTTGAAGAAGCTTTTCCATGAAGAATTTAGGGCACAAACAATGCTACTTTAGAGACCAAGTAATAAAATGTGACACAAAGCTAGGGAAAGAGATATTTTACCACCCTTCCTACCTGCTCTTCCCTTCATTTTGTTGAGGAATGCAGTCTAGTTGTAGCTCAGCTAGTACAATTAATAAGAGCAAAACAAAATACTTACTGAGCACACATTCTGCCCCAATTACTGTGCTGTTTTAATCATCATAAGAACTTATAAAGGAGGTGCTATTTTTATTCCCCTGTAACAGAAAACAAAACTGAGACCTGAAAGATGTGCTGTTCCACAGTGAACAACTAATAGGTATTAAAACTATGTTATGGTTTGGGATCTGCCTTAATTTCAGCCACAGTGTTGGTTCAGTTTGCCCACCATGTCCCCAGGACCTAAAACAGTACCAGCCACACAGCAGATTCTCAAGAATATTTAATGAATGGATTAATAAATACATATCTTATAAATTAACAAATACTAAAGAGTACCTTACATAGCACACATTAATTCTCAAAGCATATGAAACATTATTTTTAAATACCAATGATGTATTATTCTTAAAAGAACAATTTTAATAGGGCCAAGGAACAATGTGATTGGGCAAAGTCAATAAAAACATGTAAAACAGCAACAATAATTTTCATTCTCAAGACATTTCAAAATGGAATACCTACACAAGTAACTATGTTATTTACTAGACAAAAACATTTGTAATAAAGATTGCTTTCAGCTCGAATCAATTAAGCCTTCTTTGTATCCTCCTCTCTACCCTGCAGTGATTTTCAACCAGTGTGCTGCAAGGATTTTTAAAACATGCAATACCTGACTAGTTAAGGCCACTGACCCCTTTCTCTTAGATTCTCAAATTTTAAAAAAAAATGACAACAGCCAACACAATGGCCATCCAATGTGAATGAATCAAAATTACACATACATTTTTATCAGATCAGCAAAAAATATATTTTTGGTGTACCTCAGAATTTTAGTAATTAGTTTGTGTGTGCCATAAGATGAAAAAGGTTGAAAATCACAGCTTTAGAGTCTCCTTTCCTACCACTGCAGTGAAGAGAAAAACTGAAAATGGCTTACAAAGTCTTTTTCCTTCTCAAAACCCTAAAAGGCTTTTTATCCACTTACTAGAAACATCAATTTTCAATCTAATTCAAATTTCAAAAACAAGCATGCAAGCTGAACCAACTGATTTCTAGTTAAATCACAGAAAAATAAAACACTGGTAACTTCTTTAAAATGTACCTTGTGTATGAGCACACCTCCATGAATACTATACTTCAGGCAAAAAGGGTTTAAAGTAGTCCCTCCCTATTTGCAAGTTTCAAGATTAAGTGAATTGTGAAGATTTTATTAAAGTAAAGTAAAAAGGGGGGGTGGGAATATAAAAAGTTTTCCACTTGAATATTTTCAATGATGTTCAAAAACAAATTCCAAAAATCACCATGAAAGAATAAAAAGTTGTTTTGTTTTGCTTGTTTTACTTTTCTCTTTTCTATTATAATTTGGTGGGATGGGGGGAGTCAGAAAGATTTAAGAGTATTGGTTGAAAATATTCTTTAAATATTTTAAATGATAACAAGGTTGCCTCAGCACAAGTGAACCAGGGAGGAAGGGGTATCTGGGGCTTTTTTCTCCAGACTGTAATATAACACTCAAAGTCATAAAAGTTCAGTGATAAGAATATGCCGTTCTCGTCAGTACTTGAAAACACCACTTATCTCCTAATCTTTCAAGTAACATATTTCAACAGCCACTTTCAGCTCAGAATCACTCAGTGATAACCTTTCCCCAAACACGTGGTTGTCAGCTCTATTCTAACCCTGTTTTTCTCTATCATCCTGTTTTTTAAAAAGTTGTATAACTATGTCCATTCATTTGCTTTACCAATAAAAGCAACAGATTAAATCAAAACAATCAAGAGATTACTTAAAAATCTTCTTCAAGAATATCAGAGATTTTTTATTGCAATCTATATTCACAGTTGTTTTTTATTAAAGACTAGGCAGTAAAACGTAGAATAAAGAACAGGGCTAAATCACAATGTGTCTGGGCAAGTTTCCTTCTTTTCTAGTCTCAGTTGCCTTAACAGTACAACAGAAATAACCACAGAACCTTAGCGTTGCTGTGAGAATTAAATGAAATATTCCAAAGGTCTCACAGTAAACTTCTAAGCTTATTTGTATCATTCCAGTAGGAAAAATATGGATTAGAGGGGTTTAATAACAGGTTTTTAAAACAGCCATCAGAAAGGCAATAGGCACTCCTATTTCTTTTCTGGCACTCCTGAGTAAAAAGTAACTGTAGCTACTGTCTTACCCCTTATTTCTCCCTAGACAAACTGAGTATGGTGTATACATGATAAGCATAATCAAGTAATGTTACAATGCCAATAACAGTAATATCAAAAGTATAAAATACACATAAAGTATTAAGAATGTTTTGAAAAACAGAATGCATGAAACAGCATTTAAAAGTAGTATTCCATTCATTGGTTAGTACGTTAACATTCATCACGTTGTTTTGTTCTCTTGACCTCTACAGCAGTTCCTGGATGAATTAATATAATGGGTCACAAAATCAAAAGAAACTTTTTTTACACAGAGATTTCACACTCTAAGCCATATAACATTTCCCTACATAAATTTAATGTCCTTAGTTAGTGAATTTTCACAAACTTTATGTAACTAAATTATGCTTAATGAGATGTCCTTCTTCCTCCTGTCCTTCTGCAAAAGTAACTTCAATATAATTGGAATGATTGAAAGAAGAAATAAAGCATTCACTTACTAATTTTAACATTTTCAAAGAAGCTAAAACTGAGACACAGTTGTCCCCATCATTTTTTTTGGAGTAGGTAAGGAGTTGGTTAGGAAAGTAAATATCCCAGTACTTAACCCTGTGTGCGAAAAATACATTACAGTGTTTCAAGAAATATGGAAGACCTTTAAGGAAAAAAACATGCACATAAACTAGGCTGGTAGGTATATACACACCTATGTTTTTGAATTTATACTTTAAATTTACAACTAGAATTTTGTTTTTAAGCTACAGTATTTATAAAATATTAATATCAATGAAATATTTACCAAATAGCAACTTAAAACTTTCTTCTACCACCACTAAAATATCTATCAAATGTTAATTTTTTAATAGTAACTATTATTTTATTATATTAGTTTTTACATTTTCTTTAGAGATTTTATTTATTTATTTTTAGACAGAGGGGAAGAGAGGGAGAAAGAGAGGGAGAGAAACATCAATGTGTGGTTTCCTCTCATGCGCACCCCCACCAGAGACCTGGCCTGCAATCCAGGCAGGTGCCCTGACTGGGAATTGAACCAGCAACCTTTTGGTTCACAGGCCAGTGCTCAATCCACTGAGCCACACCAGCCAGGGCATAATTTTAAGATGTATCTTGTTATTAGTCAAACAAGGCTAACAAAGTGAGATAAAGAACTAAGAATTCCACAGTTCTCAACTTTCCATAGAAAAAGCACTTTAAAGTTTCCTGTGGATGGGACATAGGAAGTAGTAAAAGAAATGTTCCAACTAAACTTAATTATAACAAGTTCAAAAGAACTACAAAATTATTCTGACTTTATAGACCATGAAATACTCTGCTACCCTTGCACTGTTAATAAACTGCTATACCCCTAAAAATAATGCACACTAAGGCACTAGGTTGGACTCAAATGTATAGAACACTGAATATTGAAATATTCTGTGATTTAGAACCACGGTTATATAATAAATTATTTAACTTATAAAAATGAAACTTACCTTAAAAAGTGTCACAGTGATTTCAATATTTTCAGGAACAGGCCACACTACAACACCACGGTATGGATTTTTTATTCCAGGTTGCCAGCTATGAGCCTACCAGAATAAAAATAATGGCTTCAATATGAAGTACAGGAAATGCAATGTTAATAATTTACAAAAACATATTGAGTCTACTTAACTATCAAATAGATCTGTAGACTCCCTGAAACAAAAATAACTCGTCAAATAAAACTTTCCAAGCATTAAACTTGGGCCATGACAGTTATATCACATGACAGCTACAGAAGACATCTTTAAACAAACCTTCACCCTCTCTCCCACCCACACACAAAAGAAGATGCAAAACTGAGGTGTTTCATATTTTCAAAAGGTACTTTTTGTGATTGGATAAAAATCTTATTAGGAGACATATTTTTAAAATTATTTTTGTGATCAGGGAACTTAAAGGGAAAATCATTTGTTAAAAGGAAAAACGGGGATGAGGGAGTGGGATGCGTAGAGGAGGGCAAAGGGGGAAAAATTGAGACAACTGTAATAGAATAACAATAAAAATAGTTTAAAAAGGAAAAACAAAAGGAGAAAGTAATTGTATGCTTTGAATTTAAATTCATTTCCCATTATACTCTCAATATTTAGGACAGGTAAAAAAAAAGAAAACAGTTTTTTCAGTTAGTATTTCTAGCATGTATACTTTTAAAGATATTTTTTCCCTTGTAAATCTTGGTTATCAAGGTTCCCTAAGGAATCCCCCCAAATTTGGAAGTTACCACTATAGTTATTCCTTTGTGTTAGCATTTCCAGCCAAAGCTGATGGAAGATTAGGTATGCCAAAACATCTCAACTAAGTCTTCATCTCTATGGGCTGCAGGACTGTCCATGGACATTCTGTGAAGGTGACAATAAAACCTAACAGCTTATAGAGTACTTCCTTTATATCAGTCCCTGTTTGGAATGTACTTATGTTTAACTCATTTAATCTGCCTAAGAACCCTATGAGGTAGCTACCATTCATTCACTGACTCCCTCATTCACTCACTCATTCAGCTGATACTACCTGCCAAGCACCATCTAGATACTAGAGTAGTAAAAAAAGCAATCTGCTTCAGTGGAGTTCACAGTATAGTAGGAAGAGAGAGACAAACAAAATAATTAAGTAAAATACATAGTATGTTAAACAGAGGTTAAGTGCTACAGAGAAAAACAGATGTAGAGAAGAAGGATGAAGGGGGGAAGAGAAAGTAACAATTTTCAACAGGGTAGTAAGAGAAAGTGTCATTGAGAAGGTAACACTTAAAAGAGAATGCCTTTAAAAAGGTGAAAGAATCAGATATGTAAATACATGAGAACTTTCCAGGGAGAAGGCACAGCAACTGGGAGGTGCTGAGGCAGTTAGATCACAAGGAGGCCAATGTGGCTGGAGCACAGTCATCAAAGGAGAGAGCAGCAGGAGACAAGGTCAGAGAAATAACAGAGGGCCCAGTCATACAGTGATCTAGGAGGCTATTGCAAAGATTTTGGCTTGTAATCTGAGGAAGAAGGGAAGCCACTAAAAGGTTTTAAGCAGAGAAATGATGATTTAAATTATGGTTTAAGAGACTCAATCCAGTTAATGTATCAAGAATGGGTTCCAGACATAAGAGAAGGACAGGAAGACCAAGAAGTTACTGCAATAAACCAGAGGAGCGCTCACAGTGACTTGACTTGGCTTGGGATGGTGGAAAGATGGTACAAACTGGCTAGATTCTTAAAATATTTTTCATATTTTTCAAACAGGATCAACAAGATTTGCTGTCTGGTTGTATGGGAGAAAGAAAGTAGACAAGGCTACTCTAAGGCTTTTGTCCTTGAGCAAGTAGAAGAAAGAAATGCCTATTAACAAATCAGCAAGACTGCAAGAGGAACAAGTTTGGGAAGATAGGGAACTCAGTTTTTTTTTACACACATCAAATCTGAGGTACCTATTAGATCGGGGGTGTCAAACTCATTTTCACCTGAGGGCCACATCAGCCTTGCAGTTGACTTCAAAGGGCTGAAATATTTTAGGACTGTATAAATTTAACTACGCCTTAACTGTTAAGGAGTTGAAATTACATTCAGCCCTTTAAAGGCAACTAACTGCAAAGCTGATGTGGTGAAAATGAGTTTGACACCCCTGTATTAGACAGTCAAGTACAGATGTTCAAATAGGCAGCTAGATATATGTGTGCCTGGAGATGCAAATGTGGCAATCATTAACATACAGGTGACACTTAAAGCTTAAGAGTAGATGTAATGCCAAGGAAGTGAGTACAGATAAAGAATATGAAGGCTCACCCTGGCTGGCGTAGCTCAGTGGATTGAGCACGGGCTGGGAACCAAAGTGTCCCAGGTTCAATTCCCAGCCAGGGTACATGCCTGGGTTGCAGGCCATAACCCCCAGCAACCGCACATTGATGTTTCTCTCTCTCTCTCTCTCTCCTCTCTCTCTCTCTCTCTCTCTCTCTCTCTCTCTCTCTCTCCCCCCCTTCCCTCTCTAAAAATAAATAAATAAAATATTTTTAAAAATTATTTAAAAAAAAAGAATATGAAGGCTCAAACACTGAAACTTGGAGCACAACAATAACAGGTCAAGGAAATGTAAAGGAATCAGTAAAGCAGAGTCAGTAAAGCAGAAGGAAAATTAGAGAACTGTTGGTATCCTGAAAGTCTAGTGAAGAAAACATTTCAAAGAGAAAGGAACAATCACCTGTGCCAAATGTTACTAGTAGTTCATATAGGATGAGGCCTGAAAAATAACCACTTGGTTTGACAAAGTAGAGCTATTACTGACTTCATAAGAGAAGTTTCAGTAGAATGATGAGGCAAATGCCTGGGTTCAAGAAAGAACAGGAGGAGAGAACCTGAGGAGAGCAAGTAAACTCAACTCCTCTGAGGTGTTTTGCTGAAAGAGAAAAGAGAAGCTGGTTGGTATTGGTGGGAGAAATAGTGTTAGAGAGAAATTTTTAGTAAGAGAAAAATATGCTGATGGGAAAGATCCACTTAAGAAGGAAAATTTAATGATGCAAAAGAGAAATAATTACTAGAGTAATGTCCTTTTTATTGAATTTATTGAAGTGGCAGTGGTTATTAAATTATACAGGTTTCAAGTGAATAATTCCACAGCACATCATCTGTATACTGTACTGTGTGCTCACCAGCCCTAGTCAAGCCTCCTTCCATCACCTTTTATCCCCCGACACATTCCTCCATCTCCTCCCACCCCCACTCCACTTAGAATAACGTCTTTAACAGTACAAAAGGAGATAGACCCTCCTTTGCTGGGAGCACAGACCATTCATTCTTCCATAGCAGGAAAGAAGGTAAGAGTATGCAAGTGCAGATGCATGTGAGGGAGCAGACTTAACAGACGAGAATACCAAGGCACAGACTTGCCCAAGATCACACAGCAAGTAAGTGGCAGAAATTGGATTTGAACTCAGGAAATAGAACTGAGAAGGAGTCAAGATCACAGAAACTTATATCCATGCAAATCTTTTCAGATCTTGTTAGTTAAAATACCAGCAGAAGATACAAGTTTAGCAACGTTCTCCCACTCCAACTCAAAAATTGTCAATAATTCACCCTCTATTCTCTCCATTGCCCCAATCACAAAACTTCAGGTGAGGAAAGGGGAAGTAGAGACTCACCACATTAGTACACCACACCCAAAGGTAAAAAAGAAAAAAAGAAAAAAACACCTCAGTTTTGTTGATTAAAAAACATTTCCAGAGATTAATCTACTCATTCCACTGCCTACTTCCACACCTGTTGATAGTCTTATAACAAAAGCTCCATGAAGTAAACAATCTCCATTTTGAAAAGTAAATTTCTGTTCACCTTAGATAATCCTTAATCAAAACACCCCTCAGCATACTCTACACACTTAATTCTGAAGACTGATGACAACTGTAGTTAACATGTATTGTGAAGGTAGACCAGGCTACTTCTCTGGTCTCTTCCAACTTTCCCTATTTATATTTTCATAGCTTTCCCATACAACAGAAACATAAGAAGAAAGAGCAGAATAACAACTTTTCTTACTAACCACAGAAGAAAAGATAAGAGTCTTTGAAAAATTCCTCATTAAAAAAAATGACCATAAAAGAATTTTATACCTGAAGATATCCTTAGAAGATTTAATTCAAATCCAGATAAGAAAAATGAAGCAACCAAAGAGTAAATGGATTGCCTGGACCCCTACTAGTAATCAGTAGAAGAATCAGACTCCATGATTTTCAAGCTTAGAGTTCTTTATCCAACCAATATCATGCCCAGGTCTACCCTTGACTCACACAGTAATTCAAGAAAACAGTCTTCTATCCCTAAGGTCTTAACTTTTATATGCATGACACAGATCAAAAATGGGGAAAGCAAGGTGTGAGGAAGACACCTAACAACTGGGCAATTAAGAGATGGTGTTTTCAGGAGGACTGGTGGGTGGAGGGATAAAGCAAAAAAGATAAAGAATTCACGGACATAGACAAGTGCTGTGAATGCCGAAGGTGGGGGTGGGGATGGAAGCAGAAGAGGATATAAGGGGGATAAATGGTAATGGAAAAAAAATACAATAAAAAAGAAACTACTTTTTAAAAAAAGATGGTGTTTTCAGATAATTTCCTCAGGTCTCCTAATGCTGGTCCTCTTAAATGACCTCTTTCAATCTTCAGTCTTGAATCAGCAAATGGTAATTCAACTGCTGAACAAACAAAAATACAATCTGCTTAAACTAAAATCTTTTTTTTTTTTAATAAAAGCAGATGGAAGGGTGCTAGTTCCCAAGTTGCCAGTGTGCTGCCATTTTCTCACCATTCTACCATCATCTCTCTCCCCAGTGAAAAATGTCCAACTAAGTTAGAGCTCTGGCTTCCTGATATTCCTTCCAGAGACTGTACAGCCTGGCTAAGTGAGGACAAGGTAATAATATCAATTGCCAGCTGAGTAGCTGGCAATGCCAGCTTTATAATGTTAACAATTATTATATATTGGGCAGAAAACAAAACAAGTAAATTTTACTGGAAAGGATTAAGGATGAACATAGTGGCAAATATTAAAAAAAGAATGGCATTCCTATTTTCAAAGAGCTTACTACAACCTCCACCTCAAACAGAATTCAAGAACTGGAAGCAAGAGCTGGAACTTCTTCCAGTTCTTGACACCAAAAAGTCTAATAATGGTAACTATATAAAAATAGCTATGGTAATAAACATCTAATTGTACATATATATACAGGAACAGTAATTCAAGTTCATAAAAACTTAACATAGAGTGCATCATATTGGCAAACATCTGCACTGTAAAACCCTGATCAGTTTCCACTCAGGGTAACAGAAAGGATTTCCCTATAAAATAATAAGGCACAAAAACACAGGTACAGCTTTAGCTCCTCAGTGTAGTAATGAAAGGCAAGTTAATCATTTGCCAGTATCGTAGTACAAATAATGGCTAAAATTATCCAGTTCCTCCCTTATACAATTTTTCTCACTTTTTAATAACATTACAGATCCTTTGTCATCTGCCATAGCAGACCTAGGAAAAAAGGCAACATTTCTCAATTTGGGATACTTAACCAATAGAATGCTTATTTTCTAATTATTTCATGTCATACTTTACCTAAAAGACTTGTACTTTCTATGTACCTTGTATGGAACTAAACACAGAGTAAGCACTCATTTTATTATTTCTGTTCCTACAAAATCAAAATATTTCAATGAAAATTTGTAATTGTCATATAGTTGTTAAGTTGATAATTTTCAATTTTTAAAACTGCATATACCTAAAAGTTTAGGATGTCACATATAAAGTTATCTTAGAGCTGCCAACACCACCATTGTAAGGTAAAGTTCTGCAACTGTAGCCTCGTCTTGATATCATAGTGCATCGTAAAAGCTACAGCACAACCACAGAGCAAGGAAGTAAAGGTAGTAATGCCATCAAAAAGTTAGTGAGGACATTAGAGCTCTGGTTCCCCTTTGGAATTCTCCCATCTCTCTGTGAGCTTAAATTAATAGTTCAACTGCTAGATTTAAGACATAGACTACTCTGCCATAATTTTTCTGGTCTAACATAATTGCCCTGCTTCATATTATCACCTATTGTACTGAAAAATAATTTATTTAAGCATATACAAATCAATTGCAGCCTAATAATCTTTATTATAAATGTTATGACTTAAGATGAGGAGGGGAAGCTGCAAATAATTGTCATCGCTGCATACTGTGCTAATTAGCAATGACAATTATTTTCTCAATAGAAAATGATTCAACAATGAGCTCTTTGCAAATTTGGCTATAAAAATACACATGTACTCAAAGAGAGTGAGCAATAAACTGCGAACTACACTTTGAATTAAATAATGCAATGTGTCTTAACATTTTACTGTCTAATTTGATAGTTATCTGGGTGTCAGTGAAAATTTTCAATCCACCAATATAAAAAATAGTAGACATATTCAGAATCAGGCAAGATAAATAGTAAGCTATATAGATGCTTTAAAAAACTGATAATTGAGTAGCCCAAACTCTTTTCAAAAACATATTTAAAATGAAAAACTAGAATATTTTCTGGATAGTAGTTGCAAAGAACTTTTATCCCCTAAGTGATTTCAGTGGGACTTAGTAGCAAATAACATATTTTAAAGGA
The DNA here is from genome assembly GCF_019186645.2 of Phyllostomus hastatus. Lineage (NCBI taxonomy): Eukaryota > Metazoa > Chordata > Mammalia > Chiroptera > Phyllostomidae > Phyllostomus > Phyllostomus hastatus. The sequence continues at coordinate 92,676,970 of NW_025334041.1, forward strand.
AAAATGTTAGAAAACAATAGACTCAAAGAAGAAAACAATGATTCTACTCTTGAGTTTAATATAACTGATAGCTAATTTTTAAAAAACAGCTAGGAACAAGGGTTAGTTGTGGGGGTTTTTTTAAGAATTCCAAAATGTCATGAATCTTGAGCTTTTCAAAGTTCAAAAAAATTTATTTGCTTAATTTTTACAGTAATATCATAATCATTTCCTCCACAGCTTCTGGGACTGATTTTTATATCCTTATTTAGCTGTTGCAGACAATTTATAAGCCAGCTTTTTATACACACATATACACACACAAACATACTATGCATATGCGGTGATAAGCTTAACATACTCTGGGGTCTCATTAACTTTTCTAAAGAAGTACACCTGTACTATGTTCCAAGATAAAACACAATGATTCTAAAATATACAGAAATTATATAAAATATTAAAAGCATCATAACTGGAAAAGAAGTCCAAGAAATAATTCTAGAAAATATTGCATTCTGAGAAAAACCAACCTGTAGCCTCACTTTTGCATTTCACATTTGTATTTCACTGTATGGATTCAATTAACATTTGATACAATATAAAAAAGAATCTAGACCTAAAATAAAAATTATTTGACTTTTAAAAATACAACTAAATAAAAAGTGTGTTTAACCTCAAACATGAGTATTCTGAATTGACCTATAACCTAAAGTATTTCATTATGTTTCATAATTTCCTTAAGATAATAGCTGGTATCTAATTATTAAAAGGGAAATCACTTTCTGTTGATAGCCAAATACATTTAGGGACTATTTGTAATGTTTACAGTTGTAGTCATATTTATCTATTATACTTAGTGGATGATCTTATTTTGTTACTTTCCACAAAGTTTAAGTCCCAATCAGCAAAACTGGCAGAACGCCTTAAAGCCTATTTTCAGAGCCCATATGTAAATAAATAAAGAAAATATTCCAGGTCCAAAATAGAATGCCCCAAAGCTATAAATGTATGCTTTGAAAAAGATGCCATTCTTGCTATTAATCAATTGAATCTTTCTTATAATGCTGGTGGGATTACATTTAAAAGTCAAAAATTTATGTACCCTATTACCCTGTGATTCCATTCCTAGATATCTGCCCAAAAGAAATGAAAACATTTGTCCCCCCCAAAATACTTGTACAGTAGTAATATATATACCAGCTATATTCATAATAGTGAATATTCATAATATTCACTGTAAATGAGCAAATGTTTATCAATAGGGATAGTATAAATAATTAAATTGCAGTATATGTACATAATTGAATACTTCTAAGCCATGAAAAAAACTATCTGTATACAAACCAACATGAATAAACCTCAAAAACATACTGATGAAAACAGTCTATATCTTAATAGGAACAGTAATTACACAAGTATATATATAAATCAAAACTTACTAAATCATATAATTAGCATCTATGCATTACACTATATGTATTAGTTCAAGAAAAATAAAATAAGATGCCCTTTAAAAATTTTTTTAAATTCTGAAATTTAATTTAATTCACATAGATCTACTTGTAAATTTAATTTAATTCACATAGATCTACTTGGATCATCATCCAAAACATGCCTGTAGTTACTGGGTGCTTGTAATAATATACTCAAATTTACTTATCTATAAAATACAATTTTTAAAATATCTATACAACTGCTATTGAACATTTTAAATTTCTATTCTACTCCCCACAAAGCTATCAGTACAAAAAACTACAGCCTCTGAAAAAACCAATCCTTCTCTTCTGTCACCCAGCAATGGATTCAGATGACTCATTTTTCCTTAAGTGTGCCCTAACTTCATCCTCTTGGATTCTGAATAAATTATTCCCAGGTACAATTTTGTAAGCGGTACCTACTTAATTCATGATATCCTAGTACAGGAAAGTTAGATAACTACTTATTCAAGGCTACCAAATCCAAGATGAAAACTCAGGGACCTGGTTCCCATTTTAAGAACTGCAGTAACAAGATTACAGTGCCTGGTCAATCATCTCAATAGACTACATAATCAGAAATAACCCAAAATATCTAATAATATTTTAAAATATGTGGCATGAGGGCCAGAGAGGCTTAATAATTTGACTCAAAATTGAATTCAATATTTTAAGAAATTTAGAAACCAACTAACCTTAGAAGACTTCCTTCGGCTTCTTCTTGTCCAAACCACCACCAGTTTATCTGGTTGCCTGCCAAACAAAAAAGATATTAAATATAATTTGTTAACTTAAATCACATCAATGTAAAATTTGGTTCTAGTACATTTAAAAGGACAAAAATGTCATTTGCTCTAGATTGTATGGAGTAGTTACTCTTATAATAAAGCTTATTCAAATAAATTATTCAATACAGTAGATGTTGAATACAGTTGTGATCTAATTTAAATAACTAATATTTCAGTCACATTTAAAAAAATACTTTAGCAAATTAATTTAGTGGAACAGGCCATGTAAAATAAAAATACTTAGAACTGGTATTTTAAAAAGAAAAGCACATATATATCTTCTCCAAAACTTAATACTATACTTCTAACACATTTTCTACTTTAATGTGGAGAAAATAAGCATAATTTAGATCTCTGAGTTATACTACTTTGACATCTCTAATTCTTATGAACAATGCTATGGTTTTCAACATTTTTGTAATCAATCAACTCAATTATCGTCATAAAAACAATACAGTACTGAAAACAGGCACAACACATAGTATCATTCCTATTTTATAAACTTAAAAATGGCAAAGTTAAATAACTAATCAAAAGCTCTGGCAGAATCAAGACTGAAATACAGGTTTTCTAATTTTCAGAACTCTCTTCTTTATCTGCTGATAATATAAAGTAAAAAACAAATAACAAAAAAACCTTACATTTTCAGCTAATACAACAAAGTTCTCTTTAGTGCTCAGGGGGAAAAAACATCAAGACTACAATTATCAGTTATTTTCTTTAATTTTTTTTTAATCTTGGATAAAAGCTTTTTAAAAAGAAATGAATGACAGACTCCTTTGGTAACCTTTGCCACTTTCTATGCCTCCTTTATTTTACCCTGGAATCCCTCACTATTAGAAGACGACCTGTCCTCCTATTTCATTTAATTAAATATATACTGTACATATATAGACGAACACCAGCCATAAGCTCCTTACCCAGTGATTCACCAATGCACCTGTCTAAAGAGAGTTACACAATGAAAAATACTATGGAAGAACTGACCCAGAATATAGCACAGACAAAAAGTTATAAAAATACTAAGGAGTACATTTGCCTAACAGAAATTCCAGAAGTTTAGAACAGTGGGAAGCAAAGGAAATACTGAAGAGATAAGGCTAAAAATGTTCCAGACTTGAAGAAAGGTGGAGTCCTTAGATAGAAAATAAATATTATCAAATAAACAGAATAAATAAAAATAAGTCTAGCTGGTGTATCTCTCCACATGATGCCCCTCTCTTTTCTTAGTGAGTGAATAAAAACTTTACTGTCTGTTTTTTTTCTCTTTGTGAATTCTTCCACAGCCCACATTACTGACCACCCTAACATTTTGATGGCCCAAATGGGGACATTTTCTATTTCTCCCTCTCCTCTGTCTCCTAAGACTTGTGACTAGGGAGGCAGTGAGCAGCGGAAGCTTGCCCGGCGCTAACCCCCTTACCCTGCCTCTGTGAGGTTTGGAGAGAGGATTCTAACCCTTTTCCATCTCTCTGGACTCTGCAGACAGCCTCCTCCTCACCCCTACATAACCAGAGATCATACCAGTTTCCAAATGTGGCTTTATTAACCAGGTCTTTGTCTGGAATGTCACAATTGAAAGAGTCATGCCTAGACTCTGGATGTCACCAAAATGCCTTAAGGAATTAAGACTGACTTTCGAAGCCAATAAGAGCCCCTTGGAGAAATGGCCTGGTACCTTGCTTTGTCACATGGTTCACAGCAGTCTTTCCAGCTACAGGAAGAAGATAAAATCGGAGCAAACTACAGCTTATGCGAAACCAATTGAAACCTCACCTTGTATTACAATGCCCCCAACAGCCCAGGGGCCTCACAACAGCAACGCCCCCTACCCTTTTATAATCCAATTATAATTTAATAAAAGCTCAACATCGCCCCCCAAAATAAGTCCCCCCTCTCCGCCTCCCTCCCTCCCCCCCGCCCCGCGCACGTGTGTGTGTGTGTGTGTGTGTGTGTGTGTGTGTGTGTGTGTACCTAGCAATCAAACTACAGGATAGCAAGAATAAAGAGAAAAATCATAAAATGAAAGACAAATCACCCACAAAGGAATAATTACACTGACAGCAACTTCCCATTAGCAACAACAGAGCCCAAAAGACAAAGAAGCTAATGATCTTCAAGTTGCTAAGGGAAAATAGCTGCCACTCTCTAGTTCTATACTAGTTAAATTACCCTTTAAGAAATAGTTTTAGACATAGAAAGACTAAGACCTTACAATGTATAGATCCCAGCTAAATATGGGATGGAGTACTATACAAGAAGCAACAAATACATGGTAAAATGTTAATGATTGTTCATTTTAGACTGTCAAACCTGAAGAATAGACAGATCAAAAAAAAAAAAAAAAGGAAGAAAATTCCAATAATGAAATTATTTGGCTAAGGATCCACCTAAACAAATGCACAATGTTTCTGATACTGACAGTAACCAACATGGTATAAATAGAAAAATGATGGTTTTCCATCCAAGACTAAGCTCAGTTCCTGACCAGTGTCAACAACAACTGTATACTAAAATCAGTAGCCTGCTTCGGTGAGTCTTCACAGAGGAAGATGTTGGGAACAGTAGAGATGCAGAAGTGGTAAATTACAGGTGAAATAGGAGAAAGTTTCTATGAAACATCAGAGTGTTAACCTAAGAATCTGTACCAATGGAGAAACAAAACCTGAAAATGAAAAACAAAGCCTTATTCAACACACAGAGAAGTAGAATAAGACAAATGACAGTAAAGATGGGAGCAGTGTGGCATGGATGGGGCTGGGAAGAATGTGTTATCAACGCTGGCAACTTAACAGTAGAGGAACTGAGCAGCCAACAAGTATAAGTCACCCTGTTTGGAAGCACTGGTGGGTTACTGGAACATCTTACCTGCATTACCACACCAACCCTTTCACTATGCTCTTAGGTCCAACCCAACATCACCTCTTCATTGTATCTCTACAGTACTTTAGAAATGCTACAAAATCTTACAGTTTTTCCTTCTTTATTAAACAGGGCTCTTATACTGAAGATACTATACAAACTGGCCCTTGCAGTTTGAATTTGATAGATTTATCTGACCTAAACAGTATTGCATTTTCTCTTAGTATGAATTTAAACTTTATAAAAGCCTTTAAACAAGATCCAAGCTGTCTGGATTACTAGACCTTCCAACACTACCAACTGTTTCACACCTAACCAGCTTCACTCTTTAAGATGGTCTATTCAGAGCCAGCATGCACTTAACCCTGTGACACCCTGGCATGCAAGATAACATCTACATCCTATATATGGTTTATAACTAAGGCACTTCACCACCTGACTCTCATCTACCTTTCTAAAAGTATAACCTGCAAGTATCTCATAGACAACCTGCTTTCCAACCAATCCCTGAACACTTATTCATCCAATTTCTTCTCATCTGTGCATGTTATAACCCTTTTTGACCCCCCCCCTTTTCTACCTGATAAGCTCTTAATTCATCCCTTCTTCTGTGAAACCTTGGCCATTTCTGATTTCATTTCCACCCCTTCCTTATCCCAAACCTTAGGCTCAGTTAACTAACTGCTCCTTCCACTGTATTTTCAGTAATACTCAAGATACACTTATTTTAGTATTTCATATGCCCCATACAATATTATGTTATCATTTCTATCCCTTCCACTAGATTGTGCTCCCTTATTTATCTTTGTAGTCCCAGCAACCAAAAAGAATCTGGTATAGGTTGAAGTTCAATGATCATTTGCTACTGAATGAACTTTAAGTTTCACCCAGGAATTCCTAATTATAATTTATGATGTCCAACTAAAGCCATTGCCTATATAAAACAGCCTCTCTGCAGCTTATTTGAGCTTTGCAGGTATTCTCACTTCAGCTGTGCATTGGAACCTCCTGGAAAAGCTTTAAAAAATACTGATGCCTAGAGAATCTGACTCCAGAGAATCTGATTTAGTTGGTCGGGTATGTGGATTTTTTAAGCTCCACAGGTGATCCTAATGTGCAGCCCAGGTTGAGGACCACTGTTCTATATAGGATGTGGTAAGATATCCCCACATCTCCTGACTTGAACACTAGTGAAGCATTAGTTGTGATGGCAGCGATGGTATCTCCCCTTCACAACACTGTCCTAGTGCCACCTTCACTGTTGCCCCCTCTGACTCAGCTTCTCAACACCTCCTTCCCCTCAGCTCAATCTGATCTCAGTATTTCAGGGTAGGGAAGTCTTTTACTACTAAAAAATCAGAAAGGATAGTCTCCTAACCTATGGGCCTGAAGTTCCAAGAATGTAAACAGGACATAAATTACTTATTTGGGAATGTCTCCAGAAACAGCTAAATGTTTTTGTGATTCTAAGTCGTGTCTCATTTTTTTTAAATGTCTTTACTAGAAATCAATCCACCTTTACATTATCAGGGACATGGCAGAATGTTCTAAAGCAAAGAACTGCACTGTGAGTTATTGTTCTCAATAGAAGAGTTCCAATAACCATATAATTCGCTGACCACAATTAATATTTTATGCATCTGTGATGTGCTAGAAAAGAACCATTAAATATTTACTTAGGTACTCCCAAGAGGCCAGGGACAGAGTAATTGTGAGAGTTTTATCCAACTACCAAAGAACCTATCATTATACAACTTCCTTTCTATCAAAAATGTGAAGACAACCTGATAGAGTCCAGGTTTCAGAGAGAATTCAACAATCACACATTTAACAGTTCTATCCCATTACCTAAATTAAGTAACCAGGTAGCCCTAACACATGATACATACACAGACATATAAAAAGACATAATATATACATATATGTTCATGTAGAGATATTTATACATATAAACATTTTCTTTACATACACATTAAATGTACACACAGACACACTTTCTGTGAAATGGATCTAAAGGACTCCAATGGAAAATTTGAAGCCTTTTGGTGGGCTTATTTGGGGAAGAAAACTTTGCATTTAAAAATAAAAATTTAGCGTCTTCCCTCCTACCCTCAAAGTCCTTAAAAAGGAACAAGTTGAATCTGTTAAGGCTCATCTCAAATTACAGTTCTGATATTGAATTCTGAGGAGCAGGGAGGAGGGGAGGAAAAAGGAGTGGAAAAAGGAAAAGATACATGTATTTCAATGAATCAGGTTATAAAAGCAATAATTTGTATCTTTCTTTGGTCTGCAGCTAAATGTTGTACCCTTCTCACTGTCACTCATGAGCTACTATGTATAAAGGTAACTTTAAAGAAAAAACATTTCTGGCTTAAATTTAGACTCCTTTAATCTTTTCCACTCTCATGTGTGTTATATGAGGTGAGACTAAAAAAGCTGTAAGAAAAAAATCCAAAACCATCAGGTGAGAACCAGTCTCATTACTTGCCAGAATCATAATAAACATTCAACAAATATTTTACTGGATGCCTGTTATGTTCCTGGCACTGTGCTGAGTAATAGATATTATGGATGAAATGGGGCCACCTACTAACCCTGACAAGCTCAGGAGAGGCCTGCATGGCAGCCATACAAACTCAGAGACCTTAAGTAACCACATAGGTAAGCACATAGGATGGTCTGACATTAAAACTTTCTCACTAAAAGCAGGTCATGGCAAGCAGTCATGTCCTAGACTAGAATCTTCCCTGACAAAAGCCAATCTTTACCTTAGTTGAGCCTGTCTATTGTCTGTATGCATTTACAATAACATACCTATGAAATGTCAGATTTCCTTTCTCTGACCCCTCAAAGCACAGGCACTGCACCAGAGGAAAACCACAAATCCCCTCCTTGTTACTGTTAAAGTGTTAATTGTTGACTATTAACTATCCTGTACCCACCCATGTAAAAGAAGTATGTGTCTATCATTTTATTTTTTATCCAATCCTAGAAGTCTGCCCCCCCCACCTTTGTGTTTTCCCCACCTCCCTAATATATCACCGGTGGATTTCATGCAACTCATGTTTTCTTTTGATTGTAATATATAAAATAAGGTACAAAAACTGCCATTTCCTGGAGCATTTTCTCTATCCGTTGAGTTTTTGCTTCCCAGCAACTGTTGTCAGTTTGGCTCAAGTAAACTCATAAAAAATCTTACAGGTTGACAAGATACAAAAATGAAAAACGACAATCTAGTGGGGAGACAAAAAATTCAGTCAACTACCCTAGTGCAGGCACAACCTTGGGAAATGTGGAAAAGACGAAAAGATCTTATATCATGAAGGATACAGATCTATACAGATCTATATATACCAGGAAATATGCATACTGACAAAATCAAAACAAAACAAAAGAACCCTGCCCAACTGCTGAGATTACTTGATTTAGAACTGTAAAAAAAACAAACTACAATTTACAACACTTTATAAAGTACAACAAAAGATGAGTGACTAATTATACTATATCTATCTAACAGAGTATTATAGAGCCATAAAAATATCTTCTAAGAACATTTACAAGCATGGGACAACACTTGGGATAGCATGTTAAGCTTATTTATACCAATCATAATTTTTTTCTATATATATATATATCAGGAGGAAATACCTCAAAATGCTAACTGTGGTTACTACTACAAGTAAAATTACATGTCATTTTAAGAATATACTTTTCTGGAGCCCTGACTGGCATAGCTCAGTGGATTGAGTGTGGGCTGTGAACCAAAGCATTGCAGGTTCGATTCCCAGTCAGGGCACATTGCCTGGGTTGCAGGCCATGGCCCTCAGCAACCACACACTGATGTTTCTCTCTCTTCCTCCCTTCCCTCTCTAAAAATAAATAAATAAAATCTTTAAAAAAAAACATACTTTTCTTATTTTCTGCAATTAATTTATACTCCTTTATGCGGGTGAGTTATTTAAATGTGTTGTGAAGGAAGTTATTTAAAGTAAAACAATACTTTTAAGTTTGGAATTAAATATGACTGGAGTGAGTTAAATAATTTAATTTTTTAAATTTTGCTGGATTTAAATAACTCCCAGACAGATGAGTTAATTTGTTTTCTGAAACAATAGATGTACAGCAGGTGTATTTTTTACCTTAGGTTAATATAAATGTTTCCCAAAGTCTGAACTGGCCCAAGGCACAACAGGCCCCACTTGACTCTGGCATCTTTCCTACACAGGCCCTCCAATTCCAGAGCCATTCTTCCCTGGGCCTGCAAAGTCAGCAGGTGCTCCATTACAGCCCAAACAATATCAACATGACAAAGGCTCTTCAGATCATTCATTCTTTTCTACATCAATTAAAATTCCCCTTCCCCCAGGGTATCTCAGGAGGGTATTAAAAGGAAAGAAATCTGGAGAAACAATTTATGTTAATTTAGGAGATACCAATTTGTAAAAGCAGAGGCTTCCAAGATGACAGTACTAGAGGGGAGGTTAGGAAACTTGTTCTTTCCTGGTTCTGGCCTAAGTGACTTTAGGAATGTCTCTCCACTTCTCTGAGGGTGTTCCCTAATTTATCAAATAAAGAGGTTGCACTAAAACCTCAGCTAGTTCTAAAACACTATGGTTCAATGACTGTAAGATTAAATGGCTTTAAGCAGTTAAATATTTGGTTGTTTAAAATGAAATGAGAAATTCAGAAATAGGGTAAAGAATTTGTGGCAGGGAATCACTTGCCTCCTATCTTCTGGTAATCTAGAGGTAGCTATTATTAACAATTTTGAACAATATTATGGAGGAAGTTATATTTTTTAGCAGAGAATTAAACTTACAACCAAATATTAATGCTCCTTGTCCAAAGCATAATGTTAATCCTGTAGGTGTAGCAAGAAGTCCCTCATTCCCACCCCACACCACCACCACCACCACCATCACCACCATGCATTGAGATGGAGCCGCATGATACACCACTGGAATGTGAGAAGCGATTTGTGTCACTTCTGGAGTAAAATGGACAATAAAGGAGTTTGCTTCCCCACAGCAGTTGATTTTACAGGAGAGGATTCTAGAATGCAGAGGGCAGAGTCCTAAGGTAAAAAAGGTCATGAAAGGACAATTAACCTGGAATACTTTCTCTAGACTGGGAAGTAGGAAAGAAATAAACTTTGATTGGGTTAAGCCACTTGAATTTCTGGGTGTCTGGGCAGTAACTCTCCAACATGCTAGAAAATTCAGTAAATTAAAAACACACATACATAATAAAATAGTAGTTGTCTTATATAAGCTTATGTTGAAAAGTGCTGAGACCAAATTTTATGTCCTATTGGTTTTCATTTATGTGAAATCAATTTTTCTAAAGATAAAACAGTTATACCTCCAAATTTAATAATTAATATTTAAGCCTTTGAGCTTTTCCTAAATTAAAGAACCAGAAGCCCTTAGAACACAAAAAATACAACATATTCCTCTCACCACAGAATCTAGGATATGAGTACATTGAGAAAAAGCTCAAAATACCTAAATTTAATGTGAATGGGCACTTCACTAAATAATAAGTTTTTTCTTTTCTAGGGAAAAGGGTTTTTAGCCATAACTGAACATTTCATGGTGGATTGATGTGAATATTGAAACAAAAGGGGAGAAATTGTTTTATTACAGAAATACTCTAACTTTACTATTTTTCAAGTAATTATTTTTATCCTTCAGTAGGTACATCTGCCTCTTGTGCTATCACTGCTGTAGCTCGAGTTAATTATTCCTTTATGCTTACTTTACAAGAGGTATTTAGCAAGCTGTAATAATTAACTCAACATGAAAAAATTATGTAAGGCAAATTATACAAGTACACATAAATAGGATATATTTCTTTTCTGTAAAAATGAAAGGACAGTTCTATTAAGAGATGTAAATCTTTGCCATTTAAATAAAAATACATTTATTAAATCATGTTTTGCATCTTCTTACCATCTTTAAAGTATTGTCTCAGTGATTATTTATGGTTAAAAATATTTAACTGGTGATACGTATGGACTTTTGATGACAGGTATTTCTAATACTTATAGAACAGTACTTAGGAACAGCACCATTCAAACTGAGGAAGAGTAGTTTGGCAGACTTCAGCTGAATGTACTTCCTGACAGGCTATCAATAAATACACACACATATTCCCAAATAATACTTTCTACTTTCTGTATTATTTTATACAATCACTCATAATACTTATTTTAATTAAGCATATTATTTACTACTTTTTCCCCCTAGTTCTGTTGGAATAAGCCCCACATATCCTCAATATTCCCAAGTTATGTACTTGGCTTCCTGGAACTAAAGTTAGAAAAAAAAATACATCATTCAGACTATCCCCCAGCCCTCCTAAATAATCATTTTCATCATTTCCTCTCAATACATTTCTGTAATTGCTTCAATTGTGTGTTTAGGTGATTATATGTGCCTGTCTTACTCCTATCTGACTTTAAGGTTCTCCAGAGGTTTCCTGGTATTCACAAAGCATTTACTGGGATGGGAAGGAGGCAGGGAAACATAATATTATGAATAAAAGAATCATGAAGGCAGACACATCCATGTTTGAATCTGGTTCCTCTTTCTCTGGTTGTATCATCTAAGCCTCAAGAGGTTCCTCATCTATAAAATTAGAATCTCATAGGATCAATACAAAAATCAGTTAAGAGAATTTAAGAAAAATGCTTAGCTCAGTGCCTTTCAGCAAATTCTCAAATAATGTTAGCAACCATCCCTTGTGTAGGCACAGAGCTTCCAAACAGCTTCATACAGTCACTCTCTTAGATGTCAACAGACAAGAAGGACCACATGAGGAAAGCTTCTAATACAAAAGACAAGTGGCTAAAAAGAGAAAAAAAGAATCTGAAAGGTCAAAGACATTATCACTAATATTATTACAAATATAAAAGCTATTGTACCAATGAAAATATAAGAGGAATAATTAAAGAACAAGAAAGCATTGTGGAAATTATAACTTTTTTTTTAATTTAGAAAAGCAAAAATTGAAAAGTTGGAAGATAAAGTTGAGAAAATTTTCCAGATCTAAAAAAAGGAACAGCCCTGGCTGGTGTGGCTCAGTTGGTTGGAGCATCTTACCATAGATCCAAGGGTTATAGGTTTGATTCCCAGGTTTGATTCCCAATCAGGGCACATACCCAGGTTGCAGGTTCAATCCCAGGCAGGGGCACATGCATGAGGCAACAGATCAATGTTTCTACCTCACACAGATGTCTCTTTCCTCCCTCTCCCTCTCCCTCTCTCTCACCACCCCCACTCACTCCCTTCCTCCCTCCTTCTCTCTCTATAAAAAAAGTGATGGAAAAAATGCCCTCAGGTGAGGATAAAAAATAAAAATAAATAACAGAGATATTAAAAGGGAAAGAAAAGACAAGAAATTTAGATCTATCCAGAGATTAAATACCTGACCAAGATGACAGTAAAAATCACCTACACTGCAGGCCTGGAAGGAAATCATTCCAAAGTGGAGCAGGACCCTGAGGGCTCCAGGGGTAACAGGAACTGATGAATCACCAATGTTTAACTGTTTAGAGAGTGACTATCAGAGGCTAAGAAAAAAAATTAAGAATAATAATGATAAACAAATAGAAAAGGCAAAAAAATAAAATAGCAATTTTAACACAAAAACAAATCAAAGGAAAAGAAATGTGATCATGATACCAGAGGGCTCAGCTGCAAACAATACTAAGTCATAATGACTTCTGATCTAACTCTGATTAAAGAATGGGAAGAATGAGAAAAGGGAATGAGGTAAGTGTGCTTTAGGGAGGAGGTGTTACAACAGCTGAATCCTCATCTACTATACCAAGAAGACAGTAGATAAAGTATAAAATTAAAAAGGCTTAAAAAAAACAAGTGAAAGTATGTTATTGCACAATAAAATGCCATCAACACAGAATATGTATTAGCAAAGATATGAAATTAGAACCCTCATAGAGCGCTGGTGGGATTATATGGTATAGCTGCTGTGGCAAAAAGTCTGGCAGTTCCTCTAAAAGTTCAGCATGAGTTACCATATGATCCAGTAATTTCACTCCTGGGTATATACCCAAAAACTTACACATAAATGTTCATAGCATTATCCATAATAACCAAAAGAATAAAAACAACTCGAATGTCCATCAACTGATGAATGAATAACCAATGTGCTATGACCATAGAATGGAATATTACACGGTCATAAAAAGGAATGACCTACTGATACATGTTACAACATGGATGAACCTAGAAATCATATGTTAAGTGAAAGAAACTAGATACAAAAGGCCACTTATTGTATGATCTCATTTACATGAAATGTCCATAATAGACAAATCCACAGAGACAAAAGTAGATTCACAGTTGCCCAAGGCTTGGAGTGGGGAAAGCAAAGGTGGAAAATGACTACTAATAGAAACAGGATTTCTGGAGTTCTGGCCAAGACAGAGGCATAGGTAGAAACACTTCACTTCCTTGAACAACTGAAAAAAGGATAACAACCAATTTAAAAACAAAAAACAACCAGAACTGACAGAATCAACCTGCACAGAACTCCAACAACAAAGGAGTTAAAAAAACATTCATCCAGACTGATAAGAGGGGCAGAGAGGTGAGGCGGGGACTGGCTAACCAGGGGCTTCTCACATTTGTGCACGCACAAGCCAGGTGAAACAACATGAGCGAGACCATGAAATCCGGAGTTTCAGTGTGGGAAACTAGACTCAAAACCTCTAGCTATAAAATATCTGTGGGGGTTGCGGTGGCAGGAAAAACTCCCAGTCTCACAGGAGTGTCTGTTAGGCCCATGGGGTCCTAGAATGTACACAAACCCATGCACCTGGGAATCAGTACCTGAAGGGCACAATCTGCTTGTGGAAGTGAGGGAAGTAACAGAAAGCTGTGGGAGAGCCAAGCAAGCAGCATTGTTCCCTCCCTCTCTGACCTCTCCCCCACAGACAATGCCACAACCCAGCACCGAGGATTGCCCCACCCTGGTGAATACCTAAGGCAATACCTAAGTGTTTGCAACAATGAAAAAATAGGAACCGTCATGCACTGTTGTTGGTAATAAACTGGTACGGGCACTATAGAAACTACAGTATGGAGGTTTCTTAGCAATTAAAAAAATATAACTACCATACCATACATATTCTGTTTCTGGATATACATCCAAAGGGACAAAATTACTACCTTCAAAAGATACCTGCAACCCCACCACCCGCCATGTTCATTGCAGCATTATGTACAATAGTTAAGACTTGGAAACAACCTAAAGAGCCCATCAACAGATAAATGAATTTTTAAAAATGTAGTATATTTATACAATGGTATATTACTCATTCATAAAAAAGTAAATCCTGCCATTTGTGACAACATAAATGGGACCTGAGGGCATTATGCTGAGTGAAAAAAGTCAGACAGAGAACAACAAATACCATATGCATGGTCTCACTTATATGTAGAATCTTAAAAAAACAAGCTCAGATACAGAAACAGATTGATGATAGCTGTCAGAAGCAGAGGGGTGGGGGTGGATAAAGGTAATCAAAGGTATAAACTTCCAGTTATAAGATAAATAAGTTCTGGGGATGTAATACAGTATGGTGACTATAGTTAACAACACTATATGGTATATTTGAAAGTTTCGAGAAGAGGGCCAGGCCAAGTAGCTCAGTTGGTCAGAGTGTCATCCCAATACACCAGGGTTGCTGGTTTTACCTCCAGTCAGAGCAACCAATAAACACATAAATAAATGGAACAACAAATCGAAGTGCCTACCTCTCGGTCTACCTGTCTGTCTCTGTCTTTCTCTCTGCCCCCTCCCTTCTCTTCTCTAAAATGGATATATAAAATTTTTAAATATATTTTATTAATTATGCTATTACAGTTGTCCCATTTCCCCTCTTTATTCCTCTCCACTCTGCACATCCCCTCCCACCCACATCCCCCCTCCTTTAGTTCATGTTCATGGGTCATACATGTAAGCTGTTTGGCTTCTCCATTTCCTATACTATTCTTGCCCTTCCCCTGTCTATTTTCTACCTACCATTTACGCTACTTATTCTCTGTACCTTTTCCCCTCTCTCCCCCTCCTACTCCCCTGTTAATAACCCTCCATGTGATCTCCATTTCTGTGGTTCTGTGCCTGTTCTAGTTGTTGCTTATGTTTTTGCTTTTGTTTTTGTTTTAGGTGTGGCTAATAACTGTGAGTTTGCTGTCATTTTACTGTTACTTTTTGTTATCTTCTTTTTCTTAGATAAATCCCTTTAACATTTCATATAATAAGGGCTTGGTAATGATGAACTCCTTTAACTTGACCTTATCTGAGAAGCACTTTCTCTGCCCTTCCATTCTAAATGAAAGCTTTGCTGGATAGACCAATCTTGGATGTAGGTCCTTGCCTTTCATGACTTGAAATACTTCTTTCCAGCCCCTTCTTGCCTGCAAGGTCTCTTTTGAGATATCTGTTGACAGTCTGATGGGAACTGCTTTGTAGATAACTACCTCCTTGTCTCTTGCTGCTTCTAGGATTCTCTCCTTCATTTTTACCCTGGCTAATGTACTTGCTGCTCTTCCTCTTCCCCTTCTGGTACCCCTATAATTCGGATGTTGGAACGTTTAAAGATGTCCTGGAGGTTCCTAAGCCTCTCCTCATTTTTTTGCATTCTTATTTCTTCATTCTTTTCTGGTTGAATGTTTCTGTCTTCCTTCTGGTCCACACCATTGATTAGAGTCCCAGTTTCCTTCCCATCACTATTGGTTCCCTGTACATTTTTCTTTATTTCACTTAGCATTGCCTGCATTTTTTCATCTAATTTGAGACCAAATTCAACCAATCCTGTGAGCAGCCTGATTATCAGTGTTTTGAACTGTGCATCTGATAGGTTGGATATATCTCTTCATTGCTTAGTTGTATTTTTTCTAGAGCTTTGATCTGTTCTTTCATTTGGGCCATTTTTTTTGGGGGGGTCTCAGTGTGCCTGCTATGTAGTGATGGGCAGAGCCTTAGGTATTCGCTAGGGTGGGGCAACCCAAGTTGCTGCATTGTGACTCTGTATGTGGGGGAGGGGTTGAAAGGGAACAATGGCGCTTGCTCAGCTCTCTACTGGATTTTAGTCACTTCCCCCACTACCCACAAGCAAATTGGGCCCTTCTGGTGCTGATTCCTGGGTAGGTGGGTTTGTGTACATTCTAGGACCCTGTGGGTTTCTCCAACAAACTCTCCTCTGAGGCTGGGAGTTCCTCCCGCTGCCACCTCCACCCCCACAGGTGTTTTCACTCAGAGATTTGAGGCTTTATTTCCCCGTGCTGGGACCCCAGGTTGTGAGGTCTATCTCGCTCCCCTGATGTTCCTCCCAGTTTATCTACATGTGAATAAGGGACCACCCACTCCACCAGCCACCGTCTTGCCTACCCCAGTCCTCCACCACCTCTTTGCCGCAAGTCCTCTCCACCCCCCTGCGCTTCTCTGCCCCTCCTACCAGTTTGGATGAATGTTTCTTCTTTAACTCCTTGGTTGGTGGACTTCCATATAATTTGATTTTCTGTCAGTTCTGGTTGTTTTTTGTTTTTAAATCATTGTTGTCCTTCTTTTGGTTGTGCAAGGAGGCACAGTGTGTCTACCTATGCCTCCATCTGGGCTGGAAGTTCTGATATATAAATATTTTTTTTAAAGAAAGTAATTTTCATCACAAGAAAAAATGGAACTGTAAGCTGATGGATGTTAACCTAACTTATTGTGGTAATCATTTTGCAATATATATATGTATCAAATCGTTATGTTGTATACCTTAAACTAATACAATATTCTATGTCAATAAAAAATTTTAAAGAAGAAAATTAGGCAAATATTTGAAGAATTAAAATGTTTAAAGGTTCTCAGCAGTTAAGGAAAAACTTTTCCATTAGTAAAAAGAAATGTGAAAATCCAGAGTAAAGGTAAAAATGTATGTTTAGTGAGTTAGAAAAGAACGTGAGATAAAATACGAAAATACATTTTTTTAAGATCATGATCTCAATCTTTAACTCTTAATTGCATCTTTATATATTTAAAGAACTGACCAGTCACAACAGACTCATTAGCAAATATTTTTAAGAGTTTACATAAGATTATTAAGAACAAAGGTGAGAAAGGATTGAATGAATGCTAACAAGTTATGTTACAAAAAAAATGCAGTCATTATTTTGAAGACCATATATCTCACTTAAGAACAAAAAATTATTACTAGTTTGACCTGCCATATTCACCAACGCTCCAATTTAACTCGACCATTCCCAAGGACAACCCATCCTTGAAAGATTAACCATCATTGAGGGATTTTTTAAAAGAAGAGTATCAAATACTTGGATGGCATATACTATATGTAAGACACTGTGTCTTACATATAGTATAAGTGTTTAAGTGTGTAAGACACTTAAAACAGTGTCTTACATGTGCTCTTTTAAAGTTCACAGAAACACCACAAGTAGGTAATGTGCTATTGCACTGCCCACAATACTAGGTGCCATTCACAGCCTGTATGACCTGCTTCACACTCTGATTAGATAAAATTATCCCTATTTTACAAATGAAGAAACTGAGGCATAGAGAGGTTGAGAAGCTTTTTACAGCCCTAGCTGGCGTAGCTCAGTGGATTGAGCGCGGGTTACGAACCAAAGTATCGCAGGTTCGATTCCCAGCCAGGTCACATGTCTGGGTTGCAGGCTACGGCCCCCAGCAACCACACATTTATGTTTCTCTTTCTCCCTCCCTTCCCTCTCTAAAAATAAATAAATAAATCTTTAAAAAAAATTCACAGAAACTTTAAATAAAAAAAAAAGCTTTTTACAAAGGTGACTCTAGTAGGAAGTGGAGAGTGAGATGTGAAATGAGGCAGTCTGGGACCAGAGTCCATGCTCCTAACCCACTACTCTATATTAAAGAATGTACTACAGCCCTGGATGGTGTGGCTCAGCGGACTGAATGCTGGACTGCGAACCAAAGGGTCACTGATTCAATTCCCAGTCAGGAAACATGCCTGGG
Source organism: Phyllostomus hastatus (assembly GCF_019186645.2). Lineage (NCBI taxonomy): Eukaryota > Metazoa > Chordata > Mammalia > Chiroptera > Phyllostomidae > Phyllostomus > Phyllostomus hastatus. The sequence continues at coordinate 92,695,100 of NW_025334041.1, forward strand.
TTGTAGGCCAGGTCCCCAGTAGGGAGCATGTGAGAGGCAACCACACATGGATGTTTCTCTCCTCTCCTTCTCCCTTCCCTTCCTCTCTGAAAATGAATAAATAAAATCTTAAAAAAAAAAAAAAAGAATGTACTGCTGCCTCCATAGGGAATCCCAAAGATTTCTAAGAAGCATTAATATTCTTGAGAGATTACACTTAGAAGAACAATATTTATTTATAAGCATAGATTTTAGCCTGTTTTTAAAAACTGGTTACCTAAAAATTGGTTACACATACTTTATATTATGTCTATAACATCCAACCTATGACATTTTCCAGCCATGTAAGTTAAAGTTGTTTTTAACACCAATATTTGACCTCTCACAAGGAATACATGTGCATATTATTATTTGGTTTGTGATTCCATCTTTGGTGCTCAGATTGCCACAGGTTTTAATTCAACTTATCATTTTCAGCTGTTGTAAAAGTAATTGATCTGCCTCTCTATAAAGCCATTCTCTGGTTATCTTGGCATCATTTCTTTAAAAAGCAAGAAATTGCCTATGCATATCCTTATATTCTTTTACTAATTATTTTACTACATGAACAAAGTGCTGTTTAGAGAAGACACATCAGCCTGAAATGAATTCAACCAATATTAATTTTAAATTCTTAGGCCTACCAAGAGAATATGTTTAAATAGATTAAGTAATAATTAACTGATTAATTATTCTTGGAAATGATTTTTCAGTTGTAGCAAGAATGTCACTTTAAGCAAGCTTTTTATTTAAAAAATTATAAAAACAATACAGTAAAAAGCATCATGTATAAATCCAAATATACATGGGATGACTGAGAAAAATGTTTTAATGTTTTATTATTTAATGTTACCTATTTATAGATTGTGATAATGTTTCTAATGACATTATAGTAATTAATCAGAATCATAGCACTATATCTCAAAGAAAGAGAAGTGAAATGATAATCTCTAAAAAATTAGGCTAGATGATTCAAAAAACAGCTCTAGTGAGGATGAAGATACTGATGTCAAAGATAAATGTAGAATTTGTAAAGACAAATTGCTTTAAGAGAAGCATGACAATTAAATTAATATGTGCTCCTAATTAAAATCTTGCCCCAGAAAATTTTTTTCTTTTAATATAAAGGACATTATTTGGAATTCGAGTAAGGTCTGTAGATAGTGGCACTGTACCAATGTTAATTTCCTGATTTTGATGACTGTGTGGTGTTTATGTAAGACATTTAGAGTCATCATTTCTGCAGTGTACTCTCAAATGAGTCAGAATAAAATGTATGTATATGCATACACACATGTATATTTACACACACATAAAGAATGATAAAGCAAATGGGAAATCTAGAAGAGTATATGGGAGTTCTTTGCACTGCTGTTATAACTTTTATATATCTGAAATTATAAAAATCAAAAGTATCTTAAGAAAACTGTCTTTAAGAAATTTGGTGGAAATTATTATATTTTTATATAGTTAATTTTACTTTGTATACTGTGACTTTAAATATGTATAGTTAATCAAATATAACCAGCTATTTGATTATTTTACCTCTATCCCTATTAATTAGCAAAAAAGATTTTTCAATGGATCCTCAATTGGTAAAATGCTGGTGGTGGAGAATAATTTTATGTTCAGAATCACCTTACACTGAGACATACAAAGTAACAAGCTTCCAGATAAATAGCCCCAAGGCTGATGAAAACACCCAGAACTAGTTTCTGCATAGTGAAATAGATGTATTATAATAGCACTTTTTGATGACTTTCAGGCACATAAAAAACACCTATCAATCAGGTCTGGCCCTCAGTTTAAAATAACCCAGGTTTGATATAGTCTAGTCATGGCCAAAGAGAAACAGGGCTGAGCTATTTTCAGCTATAGCCCCAGCAAGAAGCTGAGTATATTCCATATATTCAACAGTCAAGAGATGTACATTTACTTCTAGGATCAAAGATTAGCAACAACTAGGAACAAAAAGTTCCCCTAGAACTAACGACCTACATCATACCTCACTCAATTTTCCAAATACAAAAACAGACTGTCTGTCGTATATTATACTCAATCAAAGAATTATTATTTTATTATCCTTTTTATGCCTTACTGCTACCTAGAGAGTAAAATTCAAACTCAAAGCCCTCCTCAATTTGACCTCTACCAATCTTCTAATATAACCTCCTACACTGTACGCTGCATACAAATCAGAACAGTCACCATTCCAAGAACATGACCTGTGCTTTTCATTCTGTCTCCTCCATGTTGCTAAATGTGATAAACATTTTTTTGAATCCTCATTTTATTTGACTTTTTAACAACATTGACACTTGTCAGTTTCTTCCTATTTGCAGGCTTATTCTCTTCTACCTAGTCAGGTACTAGGAAGTCCTCAAAAATTGAGGACTTTTTACCTCACACCATATAAAAAATTAATCTCAAAACTCTGAAAACCTAAACATGACAGCTAAAACTATAAAGCTCTTAGAAGAAAAAATATGGCAAAAACTTCATGACATTAGACTTGGATATGACCAAAATACAGCAACAAAAGAAAAAGTAGATGAGCTGGACTTCATTAAAATTTAAAACTTTATGTATCAAGAAACACTATTAACTGGCCCTGGCTGGCGTAGCTCAGTGGATTGAGCGCGGGCTGCGAACCAAAGCACCACAGGTTCAATGCCCAGTCAGGGCACATGCCTGGGTTGCAGGCCACGACCCCCAGCAACTGCACATTGATGTTTCTCTCTCTCTCTTTCTCCCTCCTTTCCCTCTCTAAAAATAAATGAGAGAAAGAAAGAGAGAGAGAGAGAGAGAGAGAGAGAGAGAGAGAGAGAAAGAAAGAAAGAAAGAAAGAAAAACACTATTAACAGAGTAAAAAGGCAACCCAAAGAATGAGAGAAAATATACACAAATCTGATAAGGGGGATTAAAAAGAGGGATATATCTGAAAAGAGGGATATATAAAGAACTCCTACAATGCAACAACAAGAACAATAAAAACTCAAATCAATTAAAAAATGGACAATGGACTTGAACAGACATTTCTCCAAAGGAGATATACAGATAGCCAATGAGCACATGAAGATGTTCACATCACTAACCATTAGAGAAATGAAATTCAAAACCAAAATGACATACTACTTTTCACACCCAAAAGGATGGCTATCATAAAAAAAAAAAAAAGAAAAAGAAAAACAAACAGAAAAAAAGGAAAGAAACAAACAAGTGTTATCAAGGACACAGAAAAATCATAACCCTAGTGCAAAAATCGTAACCCTGGTAGGAATGTAAAATTATGTAGGCACTGAGAAAAAGTTTGGTGGTTCTACAAAAAGTTAAACTCCATGTTCATAGCAGCATTATTCATAATAGCAAAAAAATGGAAACAACCCAAGTGTCCGTCAATGGATGAATAGATAAACCTTATTTACATACAATGGTGTTCCCTGTCCTAAAATGGATGAAAGTAGTATATAGTTACAATGGAATATAGTCAGCCTTAAAAAGGATAAAATTCTGACACATACTACAACATGGATGAATCTTAAAGACTATGTTAAGTGAAAGAAGCCAGGAAAAAAAGGATTCTTTGATTCCACTTATATGATACAAAAGAGATAGGAAATTCTCTTCCCCTTTTCCTCTTGCATGCTCCTAATGGTAGAAACTGATAGCAAGCCAGCCACCTAACATATTCTGAGAAATACACTTTGCATAGTCCCAGCCCTAGCATCAGAGTAAAATATTAAAAGGTATATTTAGAGCTGAAAGAATGATAAAGAATCAGTGTAGTACTTAATTTTAAAGCTTGGATGGAATGAGAATTCTAGATTCAAAACCATTTTCCCTTATAACTTTGAAGTTATCTGCTCCTTTTCCTTCTATCATCCAGTATTATTCACCATAAGTCTAATTCTTGCTATGGACCATGAGATACTCCTATGTTTTGCTACCTACACAGACCAATTTAAAAACCAATAATTTACTCTTTTTCTTATTACTAAAGTAGTAAATGATTTAGCAATTAATATATAATATAAAATATACTTTAAGAAAAATAAGATCATGTTGTAGTATCACTCTGCAATTAATTGTCTTTTATCCATCAAATGTTTCAAGAACTTTTTTAGTATAGTAAGTATTCTTCCACACTTTAATGACCACAAAGTATTCTTTCATATGGATGGCAGGATTTAACCAATCCCCTAATTATAGACATTATTATCATTCAAGGATTTTATGATTATGGGTAACACAAAATAAACTTCCTTACAGATGAATATTTGACAAGCCCATGAGTATATTTTTAGGATAAATTTCTAGAAATAGAATTACAGGGTCAAAGCACATTTTTAGGTTTTTAAGACATACTGCCAAACCTCCATTCAGAAGGTCATACAAGTTTATATTCCTACAAGCAAAAAGAACCAAAATTATCTCACACTACAGCAAATAGCAAGTACCATTATTCTTTTTTGAATATGAAGAATGTTATATAATTTTACTGAAGCACATAAAGCAAGTCCAGACAAATGGAAAGGCATATCACATTCTTCAGTATGCCACTTCTGACATTATGGCAGTCTATATAATCCAAGGGTCCTTCCAATGCAAAAGAAGTAGATTTTGGAAAATGTACAATGTGTGCTAACCATTTTGCTGGCTTCCCTAAAAGTATGGGAATTCTCTAAGGACCACGCCTCCAACTTTCTCCCACCCACTTACAAGAAAGGAAAGGGGTGAGGAGTACAAACCATGAGGCAAGTTGATACGAAAGCTGGGAGTTATGAATCTATAAGTGAACAAGAGAAAAGTGATAATGCCTGGAGGCAAATGGCAATACCAGCACTGCAACTGGTATAATAATGTTAAGGCTAGAAGCAAAGTGGTCGAGTTGAAACTGATGCTTCCCCATTGAGCCTGGCTCTTTTGAGGATGGCTAAAGTGGCCCCAAGTCAGTAGCACTGCCAGACCACAGAACAAATCTTTGAAGGACAGAATCCCCAACTTAGGTCCTTAGAAGTCACATAGATCAAGGAGGAAAATATAATATATATATATATATAACTAAAGATCAATAAATAAGTGATATGGCAAGTTAAATTTAAACACCTATCCCAACAGAACAATTATTTTAAGGTGTCCATCTATATTTTTTAAAATACATGAGACATTCAATTAAATTGCACAGGTATATATACATAATGAGCTAAATGCAAGAATGACCACCTATAAGTTAATGGTGGTTATCTTCAGGTAATTTTAAATTTCTCCTTAATCTATTATATAATGTTTGAATTTTTATGAGTATGTATTATTTATGTAATTATATAAATAATGCATAGTCATTATTCTAGCCATTTCTTTCCCCTCTTTTATGAAAACTTACTCATGTCCTTTGCCTTTTTTTTAACTGGTATGGTAAACTCTCTATTAACATATTTTCTCCAGTTTGCTGATTGTCTTTCAATCTTGTTTATAATGTTTTTAATACTAATAATCTTTAAACTATTAATTAAATATATCAATATTTTACTTTATGATTTCTACTCTGATGAATTTTAAACTTCAATCTCTCTTTTCCCACTCATATTCTTGCTTTTTAACATCATAAAAGAATATGAAAAATGTTAGAAAAGAAATAGTTCATAATGTTCTCCATTGTCATTCTCTGCTAGACCACCTGTTCTCCATGTCTCCTTTAATTCCTACTCATTTGTGGTTCATTAACAACACACTGACAGATTTTTTTTTGTGAACCTGAAAATGTTCATATTCTGTGCACATAAGGTAAATTTATATTTGCAATTATCAAGCAACTCAAGAACCATTAAATTAATCTGGATCAGGAGCACAGTTCTCACTACCAAGTTGATTAATTAGGCATCCTCATAAACAGTATCACAGATAAGCAGGAGGTCAGACTCAAAAATCATCAGATGGCTAGGCTTCTACTTATGGAAATATAAAGTAGACATAATTCTCCCTATGCCTCCCACTAAGGACAACTAACAACAGTGGAAATTATTTATGAAAGAAACAAAAGATGACTCTGAAGGATGCAGAGAAGAAGGCAGACCAGCTTGGTAACTCAGCTTCAAATATCACAAACTTGGAGCTAAAGAAACCAACAACCCCAAAATGCCAATGAGTTCACATATACAAAGCCCTAATTGAAGTTAAAGAACCAGGAAAGTGGCAGTCTGGCAAGATCAAAAGCTTTTAGAAAGTAATTACTCTCTATTAGCTGAACACCACAGAAAATCTGTGACACACCCACCCTGCCCCCTTACCTATGCCAGCAAAGGCTGAGTGAGGTACCCAGACTCCCACTTTTGTGAGACTGTTAATAAGGTGCCCACTGGGGTGGTGTTAACAGGCTAGGTAGACAGCTAGGATTTTCATCTCTGCCAGACAGTAACAAAGATTCACATACCTGTCGTGTCAGGGGAGACCACATGGGAAACGTGGACTTGCACTACCACCCAGCAGTAATGAAGTTTTCCACTGAACTCTGCTGACACCTGAGTGAGGCAAGCGGGCTTCCTGTTGCTGGGCAAGGTTGTGAGTTCCCAATACTACTGGGTAAGGATGAAAGCTCTGACTCTTCACTTGGCCTGCTCTGACACCAACCCAGAGGGGAGTGGAAGCAGCATCTCACTGCTGGGTGAGGGTTATAAATTATGTGTATATAATGTTAATAACTACAGTAGCCATTAAAAAAAGGTGTAACAGAGATAAACTTAAAACACTATAAATTTAAATAAATTCCAAATATTATTCAAGAAACCCATAGTAAAGGGAAAAGAAAACACAGAAACAAAAAACAAATCTAACATGTCAGATATCAGCCCTAACATATCAATACTTATATTAAATGTAAGTAGTTTAAATACAAAACCTAAAAGATAGACATTGGCAGAGCAAATTAAAAAAGCAACTCAATTATAGGGTGTCTACAAGAAACTCACTTCGAATGTAACAATATAAGCAAACTAAAAGTAAAAATATAAAAAGAGATTTATAAAGCAAATATTAATTAAAGGAGTGGGTAAATAATATCAGAAAAGGATCTTTCAGAGCACAGAAAATTATCACAGAAAGGAACATTATATATAATAATTAAAAGGTAGATACACCAAAGAGACATACAATTTTAAATGTGCATACACCAAAAAACCAAGCTGCTAAATATGAGACAAAAGCTGATAGAACAGAAAAGAAAAATACATAAAACTACAATTATATTGAAGATATCAACATCCATCTGTGAAAAATAGATAAACTAGAAAATCAGTAAGGGTGTAGAAGAAACCAACAACACCACCAACCAACAAGATCTAAACAACAGGTACAGAATACTCCACAAAACAAAAACAGAATATACATTCTTCGTTAGACCATATCAGACAGACCATATCGTGAGCCATAACATAAACTTCAACAAACTTAAAAAACTTGTGGGACACAGCTAAAAGAATGCTAAGAAAAAAATTAACACTAAATGCATACATCAGAAAAGAGGAAAAGTCTCAAATCGACAATTTTAATTTCCTCTCAAGAACGTGGGGGGCCCTGGCTGGATAGCTCAGTTGGTTAGAGCATCATCCTGATATACCAAGGTTGTGCCCAGTCATGGCACATGTCAGAAGCAACCAATGAATGCATCAATAAGTGAAACAACAAATTGCTGTTTCTCTTCTTTCCTCTCTCTCACCCTTCTTCTCTCTCTAAAATCAATACTTTTTTTAACAAAAGAGCCTTGGGAAAGAGTAAAATAAACTAAAAAGCAAGCAGAACGAAGGGAATAACAAAAAGCAAAAATAGATGAAACTGAAAAAAGCAATACAGAAAAATCAATGAAACAAAGCACTAGTTCTTTCAAAAGATCATTAAGATGAACAAAACTGTAGCATGACTGACAAAGACAAAAATAAAAGAGAGGATACAAATTACCAATATCAGGAATGCAACCAGCGGTATCATTATAGACCCTGCGGACAGGAAAAAGATAAGAGAATGCTACAAACTCTACACACATAAATTTGACAACTTTAATGAAATGGATCACTTTCTCAAAAAATACAAACTACCACAACTCACCCAATATGAAATAGTAATTTGAATAGCCCTAATAACTACCAAGAAAATTAAATTCATAACTCTAAAACTCTCCAAAAGGAAATCTGCAGACCCTCTTTTCCCTGTAGAGTTCCATGAAACATTTAAAGAATAAACACCAATTCTACACAACACCTTCCAAAAAACAGAAGAGGAGACACTTCTCAACTCATTTATGAAACTAGTATTACTCTGATACTAAAACCATAAAGACAATATAAAAAAACTACAGATCCCCATGGATATTCCTTAATAAAATATTACCAAATGCAATTCAGCAATATCTGAAAGGAACTTTGCATCATGAACAAGTGATTTTTATTCCAGGAATGCCAGGCTGTCTCAGTATTTGAAAATCAATCAAAATAATCCACCATATTAATAGGCTAATGAAGGTTTACATAATCATAGTTATTGATTCAGAAAAAGCATTTGACAAAATTTAACAATCATAAGAACAGGAATAGAGTGGAACTTCATTAACTTTATAAAGAACATCTGCAGAAAACCTATAGGTAACATTATATTTAATGGTGAAAGACTAAATGCTCTCCTTAAAATTAAGACCAAGGTAAGGATACCCATTCTCAATACTTACTCAGCATAGTCCTAGGAGGCCTAGAGAGTGCAGTAAGGCAAAAAGAAAGAAAGAAAGAAAGAAATAGAAGAGAAGAGAGAGAAAAAGCATACAGACTGGAAAGGAAAAACTAGAAAACTGTCCCTCTTTGCAAATGACAATTGTCTACATTTTAAAAAAGCATAAAGACTCTACAAAAAAGAGTCCTAGAATTAATAATTGAGTTAAGCAAGGTCACAGGACATAAAATAAACACGTCAACTGTTATTTCTTTGTATACCAAAATTAAAAATATAATATGATTTATAATTGCTTAAAAATGAAATACTTAGGTGTAAATCTAAGTAAACATTTAAAGGATTTGTATGTTGAAAAATACACAACACTAATGAAAGAAATGAAAAATGATCCAAATAAATGCAAGGACATATCTTGTTCATAGATTGGAAGACTCAAGATAGTAATCACGTTTTTCCATGGGTAAACGGTTAAACAAATGGTGGTACACGTAACCACAGAATTCTTCTCTGCAATAAAAAGGAATGAACTATTGACATACTAAACAGCCTGTATGAATCTCCAGAGAAGTACACTAAATAAAAACAAAAAAAAGCCAATCCCCAAAAGTTTACATACCATTAATATTCCACTTCACATTCTCAGAATGACAAAATTACAGCAATGAAGAACAGATTAGTGTTTGCCCAGGGTTAAGGAGGGGTACATATGGAAAAGAAATGGGTATGGCTACAAAAAGACATGAGAGATCCTTGTTGTGATGAAAATGTTCTATATTGTCTATATCGATGTCAACATCCTGATTGTGATATTGTCCTATAGTTTTTCAAAATGTTACCGCACCCCTGACTGGTGTGGCTCAGCTGGCTGGATGTCATCCTGCAAAGAGAAGGGTTGCCAGTTTGATTCCAAATCAGGGCACCTGCCTGGGCTGTAGGTTCAGTCCCCCAGTCGGGGTGCATACAAGAGGCAACCGATCAATGTTTCTCTTCTTCTCTTTCTCCTCCCCTTCTCCTAAGTTTAAACATTTAAAAATTGCAAAAAAAAAAAAAGAAGAAGTCATCCTCAGGTAAGGATAAAAAAAGGTAACTTAAAAAAATGTTACCATAGAAAGGACCAGTAAAGAATATACAGGATCTGTATTATTTCCTACAAATGACTGTGAAATAGCTCAAAATAAAAAGTTTGATAGTCCTGACCAGGTAGTTCCGTTGATTAGAGCATCATCCTCACACACCAAGGTTGTGGGTTCAATCCTTGGTCAGGGCACAAATAAGAAACAACCATAAATAAAAAGGAACAACAAATCAATGTCTCTTTCCCTCGCTCTCTAAAGTCAATTTTAAAAGTTTAATAATTTTTTAAAAACTGTTCTGAAATACACACTATGGTAGTTCCTTTCCTTACTATATGTGTATGACATTCCTTCATGGACAAGTAGAACCTATTCCCTCCCTCACCCTGTATCTGAGCTAGTCTCAGTGATTTGATTAACTTATAAAACTCTGGGGGCTAGGTCACAGCCTTTCAGCTTCCACCATCCTCTGGGAAAACTTGCTCTGGTGGAAGCCAGATGTCACATCAAAAACTTGGTTACCATGAGATGGCTATGCATGAAGTAAGTGAGGCTAGCCAGCCCCTAACCCAGGCACCAATTTGTAGGCATTTGTAGCTGAGTGAAGTAACTATCTTGGACATTCCAGCCCCAAGAGATTTTTGAAAAAGAATCAAGGACCCAGACATATGGTCCCAGTCAAGCTTCCCAGCTATCTTCATACTTTCAAGTCATATCATCTGATGCCCCAAACATTATGGAGCAGAGATAAATCACCCAAACTACTGACCCAGAAGTCTGTAAGCATGATACCTAGTTGCTGATATACACCAGGAATGGCAAACTTTTTCAGTAAAGGGCCAGTGAGTAACTTTTTAGGTTTTGACAGCCACGCAGATTCTGCCACAACTACCACACTCTGGTGTACTAGCACAAAAGCAACCACAGACAACATGTAAATAAATGAGCATGGCTGTGCCCCCAAATTTTATTTATGGATATGGAAGTCTGAATTTCATATAATTTTCATGTGTCACAAAATATTCTTCAAGTTATTAAAAACCTTTTAAAATGTAAAACTTTTTACATTTTTCTTTGTGGGCTATACAAACATAGTGGAAGGTTGGATTTGGCCCCGTGGGCAGTAGTTTTCTAACCTCTACTTTACACCATTAGTTTAGAGACAGTTCATACAATAATGCATATCTGGAATACACAATAACTTACTTAGGGTAAAGAAAAATCATTCTGAAACTTATTCTCAAATTGTTACAAAAGAGAAATAATACATGTATGAGAAATTAAAAAGCCAATGATAAAGCAAATGTGGCAAAATGTTAATATTTGATGAAACTGAGTGAAAGCTATAGAGATTTTTAATCTCCCATCCCCACCCCATAACCATTATTAACATTTTTCCAGCCTAGTACCATATTAAACATAATTGTTCGTTTCACCTTAGTTGAATACTGAAACAGCCCACCAAGTCTTTTAGCAACAAACTGCCCTTTCTACAGTAAACACTTATTTAACCACTTCTGCTACTCAACATTAGTGCTAACAAAGTTACACATGTTTAAGTGCACCTGAAACCTAATTTTGTTAACCAGTGTCACCCCAATAAATTCTGTAAAAAGGATAAACTGTTCAAATAAATAAATATTCATTTAAGCTTTAAAGAAAAACAGTTGTGGGGGGGAGGGGAATATGAATGCTAGGGGTAGGGATGATACCTTCTGAAAAATAAAAGCTCTGTAGAACTAGAAAGGTTAATTTTTACTCTAGTTGTGAGTAATAGCAAATTATGCTTGCTTGCCTTCAGTAATAACCATACTGTTGTGATTTTCAGGAGGTCGAAGATTTGGGCTTGTCATTTCAAAATAAATACATTTTTAATTTTAAAACGAGGATTGGGAAAAAACATCAATTACTGTTATTATCTAATTTTTAAAACAATTTTATCAGTTTAGAGAGAGAAGTAAGTAAAGGATATAAAGAATTCAAACAGAAACAAACACAAGTGGATACACAAAGAGACTGCAAAAGGTATCAACATACATTTCTGTCCCTATTGTCTAACAGAAGATATTACCCTAGTAAAGAACTCTAGGAGATAAAAATGGTTTAATATCATAAAAAAATACATTACTATTTATTATGACAAGACATGAACAGAATATATGGGGTAGCTGCTTATGCTACAACTGCAACAAAGATTGTTGGGGGTGTTTTATTTTTGATTCAAACTTCCAACTCATACTGACCTTTCTATCAATCAACTTTCACTGAATCATGAGCTTCAATTTTCTGAAAGTCATAACTACATAGAAACTAACATGATAAATAATATAAAGCCAGTATGACTAATCTGTGAAAAATTTAGTAAAAGCATTAATATCCGAAGAAAATAAAATATGCAAGTGTTCCCAGTCACAATCAATGTAATTAATATCAAAGCTACTACCACACATGTTCTCGCATCGAGTAGTATTTAAAATTTTGCCTTTTAAAATGTGTAGATCTTAATGTGTTTTAACTTATTTAAAATTCTTTATGCCAAAACTAAAGTTATACATAAAAATATAAGCCCTGGCTGGCGTAGCTCAGGGGATTGAGTACGGGCTGCGAACCAAAGCATCACAGGTTCAATTCCCAGTCAGGGTACATGCCTGGATTGCAGGCCAGTGGGGGCCACATGAGAGGCAACCACACGTTGATGTTTCTCTCTCTCTCTTTCTCCCTCCCTTCTCCTCTCTAAAAAATAAATAAATAAAATCTTAAAAAAAAAATTAAAAAAATAAAAATATAGGCTTTTGAAACTTGAAGAATTTAACTAAAAGCTTGAAAGTCCAGAAATTCTAAGAAATCAGTAGTTTCTGAATTACAGTAAGCTAAAGGGAAAATAACCTTAAAAAAGAAAGAAAAGAACCTATCATTTATTTCAATGAGAGGAGAAAGCAATGTCCTATCTCCTATGACAAAACCCTTGCAAAGGTCAGACAATGGAGTCAGTGAGGACTGACGTTCTGGTCTCTGTCCTTTCCTTATAACCTTTGTACAGCCTTTTCAATTCCTACCCTGATTTCTCCCAGTTTGCTCACAGCAAGCCATGCAAACATCACTGAATTTGGAGCCTTACCAAACCAGCTGCCAATCCTCCTTCCTCTTCCTGAAGCACTGGGCTACAAAAGTCATACCAACAATAGAGTTTTTGAGAGCTGCAATTTAACTTGTAGATCTAGTATGATCTTTTAATTTTACAGTTATGTTCAGGTGCACAAGAACAGAGCCAGACTAGAAACCATGGCTCCTGACTTTAAACATCCTTTCACTTTGCAAATCTTGCTTACTTAAGAAATAAGAGCATATGCCAGGCTGCCTCTATCATTTAACTGAATCCTAAAACCTCAGTTTTGGAAAGAATGTTAAAGATCATCTATATAATCTAAACACCTACTTAGTCTAGATACATGAATCCACTCTATGTTAATGCCTGCCAAGCAGTTATCCAGATCCTGGCAATAAGGAAATCATTAGCCCCACCCAGGCTGCCCAGGCTATCTTCAGACAACCCTTCTTCAGAAGAACCCTGATGGTTCTTCCCTATGCTGAGGCAAACCTGTTTTCCTAAATCTTCTATCCAACTATCCAATTCTGCCACTTATTGCCAAGCAGAATACACCTACTTCCATTTCCAAGAACAGCCTTTCAGATACTTCACACAGCCACTCTATACCCTGGAATATTTTCTCTTCTATAAGCTAAATATCCTCAACTCCTTAAACTTAACCTTGCATAACTGTGACCGCCCTCCCCGACCCCAGTCACTTTCCTATGAATAAATTCCAACTTGCTTACAACTTTCTTAAACTAGGATGCCCAGAACTGAAGCTAATAGTACTTCAAATGTTGCCTGACTAGAGAAGAACCATTTACTTCCTTTCTTAGAGACCCCCATTAATGCAGTATACAAATATGTTCTTAACAGCTGTATCACATCAGACTCACAGTAAGCTTACCAACTGACAAATCTTTTACTTATGTGGGAAGTCAAATCTCTTCCACTAGACACGCAACAGGAATATTTAGATTCATTTATTAGATGCAAAATCTTTAAAAATAAAAAGTGCACAGTTTTATGTTTATCACATTCAATATAATCTTGTTAAATTCAGTCCATGATTCTAGCCAATTGAGATCTCTTGTGATCCTGGTTCTTAATTCACATATCTACTATCCTCATAGCTTCTTATGAGCTGCAAATTCGAAACGTATGTCTTATATGTTGCATGAAAGTAAAACAATTGATCAAAATAACCAGAGCCCTGACCATTGTGGCTCACTGGTTGGGCATCATCCCATAAAACAAAAGGTCACCAGTCCCATTCCCAGTCAGGGAGAGTATGAGAAGCAACCCATCATTGATGTTTCTCACATCAATGTTTCTCTCCCTTTCTCCCTCCCTTCCCCTCTTTCTAAAATTAAATAAATATTTCAACAAATAAGCAAAAAACAGAATAGAGATAAGCACTAAGTCTTGTGGTAAGGATACAGAAATGTTTCTTTGCATTTAAAATAAATTATCCAGTTTCCAGAACCTATTTTTTATTTTTTCTTCTTGATATTACATTGGAACTTAAGAAACCCTTTACTGAACTTCAAATGTGGTATGTTTATAACATGTGCTTCATCTCTCATAGAAGCAACTCTGTCAAAAAATGAACTCGGATTAGTCTAACGTGACTTTTTCTTAGGGATACCATAGTGGGTTCGGTTCTTTCATTATTAACCACGTGTAAATAAACCACGGCTTCTGTTATGTTTTGGAATTTTCCTAAGACTTTACTAAGACTAAGAATTTTCAATGTTCATTAGTTTATTCTATAGCTTAAAGAAAAACAAGGAAATGACAGCAGCAACAAAAAAACCCTTGCCCATCTCAAGGTTTCTTCCCTAGATCTCACCTAATCTCTCCTGGTTAAAAATCACCAGGGGAAATGCAGATTTTTCTCTTCCTTTCCTTCGATTTCTAGTGAAGTGATATGTGTTTTTATTTTTAAGTCTACCTTTCATGTGCTTTTTATTAAGTAATCTATCCAATTTCATTTTAAAGCTATAAATTTTTGTAGCCCTTATTCTGGTACCAACTGGGAACTGAGTGGTATTTAGACTGAAATCCAATTACTTTTTCAATGTTTAGCTGGTTTGTATTTTAAATAGGATACCTTAACTCTCCGTGCTAATGCTCAGTATCCCAAAATCTGTTTGCATGTACAGGCAAATATTACATTTGCTTATTTGTAATAAAATATCAATTTCTCTGCTAACAACAGAAGTATACTCTGATTTCCATCTCACTATCTCTGATCACACACATTAAGAATGAATACCCCATGATGGAACAACTGGATAGCTATATGGGAAAAAACAAACCGCAGCCTTTACCTCCCATCATACACAAGTATTAATTTGAAATAAATCATAGACAGACCTAAATGTAAATGCTAAATCTATAAAACATCGAGGAAAAAACACAGGAGAAAATCTTCATGACCTTTCAGTAGGCAAAGATTTCTTAGATAGGACACAAAAGTCACAGGAGAAAATATTAATTTGGATTTCATCAAAATTAAAAATTGTTCTTAAAATTATTATGAACATGAAAAGGAAAATACAGAAGTGAGGAAAATAGTAGTAATGCTTTTTATTTGCCAAAATGTTAGTACCTAGAATATGTAAAGAATTCTTACAAATTAATAAAAATAAGGCAAACAACCAAACTTTTTTAAAAATAGGTAAAACATTTGAAAGGACAATTCAAAAATAAGATATAAAAATGGCCAATAAGGTATGAAAAGATAGCTCAACAGAATCAGTCATCAAGAAAAATGCAAATTAAAATAAGATATCACTATATACTTACCAAAGTAGCTTAAATTTTTATTAAAATTTCTGAGACATAAGTTGATTACAGACCATCTTAATAACAAATAGGCAAATTTCAAGACTGACAGTTACACTTTCACTGACATTTCTAAGAAAACAAAGTTTATATAAAGTTCAACTCAGTATTTAAAATAATATATTCATATCTAACAATTTGCTTAATGTATCAATTAAATGTGACCTAATTTATCCATTCATTTAAATATAATTAGGAGTATCATATGCAATTGGGAAAACTTGTAGAATTTTTTCTCCTTCTGACCTGTACAAATTAACTATTTAAGACCTTAAGCATTTCTTTCAGTAAAAAGCGAAATTTTCAATAATTCAAATTTAAAGTTAAAATGCATTCTATCCCTATCAATGTGTGCATTCATTAAGTGCTACTCTACATATCAGGTACATGCTTGGCTAGTAATATTATTTTTCTAAAGACATTTCAGTTCAAAGTAGGAGAAAAACATAATGTACACAAAAGAATCAAATAGTGGAACTCAAATCCCACTGTGCTAAATATGTTAAAACTTCTTCCCCAACAAACTCAGTTGCCAGCTCACATTCTCTCTTTTTCTCCTTTCCAGTCCTCACTCTCCCTTTTTATTTTTTCATGATAGGCATTTTAATTATATTTGTTACTATAGGAAAGAGGAGGCACTCAAATTATAACACAAATTGTTTTGTATAAAAAGGAGGTTATAAATAGTCTTTGAGACCCAATGAAACTTAGGTCACATTTATATCCATAACCCACTTTCTTTCAAGCAATTTGTCATCTACAATATAGTTGACACATCCAGAAAGTTAATGTCTCAACAAATATTTTACACATTTGAGTAATTAATGGCTTGCCAAAGAGATTAAATTTTTGAGATTGCTTCTGAGACTTCATTCCTTAATTTCATGTAGAAGTTTTTCTAAAATGCAATAAATTTCTGTGAAATGGGAAATTCAGGATCTTATACACAATAGGCATATAGTAATTTTCTTCATAATTTTAAACAATTTGACAAATGAGGGCCTGAATGACAATTCTAAATTGAGGGTCTTGAGTGGTAGGTAGGTTATTACAGGATATCTAACACAGAACCAGTAGTGATTACCTTATTTGCTTCATAAAGTAGTACTGAAGCTATCTGGCTCTATTTCATATAGGTCAATTCCCTTCCTATTAAAAAGCATTTAGTCTCCACTCTTCTTAGAGAATACCCACAATTTTCAGTAAAGATGCTACTGAAATTGTCTGGCTCTATTTCATATAGGTCAATTCCCTTCTTATTAAAAAACACTTAGTTTCCACTTTTCTTAGACAATACCCACAATTTCTGTCAAAAATCTCATAAAGAATCAGGAATAGGGATGCCACACCATAAACCCAGTCCTTCTACCAGAACAACAATTTAATATCATTACATAATTAAGACTGAATAAATCTCTGGAGATTAAAAATAAAAAATGGGGAGAGCGTTGACGAACTGCCACAGACCCTAAATGCAATGTGGTATCCTGAATTGGATCCTGGAACAGAAAGGGGGCATTAATTTAAAAACTAATGAAATCTGAATAAAGTCTAGAGTTTATGGTTAATAGTAATTTGCCAATGTTTCTTTCTTAGTTTTGACAAATGTACCACAGAAATGTAAGATAAAAACATTGCAGAAACTGAAGCTAAGTGAATATATAGAAAAGGTCTGCACTACCTCTGTAACTTTTCTGTAAACCTAAAATTATCCAACAATAATAACAACAAAAACCTCCACAAAAAAATTAAAAGTTGTGTGTAGAATAAACCTTTTTAAATCTGAAAAAGAAATACAGCACACATATCAACAGTAAAAAAATAAAGACTCCCAGTCAGTAGAGATAATTCAGTTATAAAAAAGGAAAGACAACTAGTTAATAAAAATATTGAATTTACAAACAAAAATAAAATTAAAATAATTTTTAATATATCAAATTAGCAACTTAAAAATTATATTATTGGTAAAAGAATGGTGAGTCTGGGACTGCCATACATTAATAACTAAAGGGTACACTAAGACAATTTTTATAAAGCAGTTTGGCATATTATATTACAAGCCAAAAAAACAGACTTAGTAATGCAAATTTTGGAAAAATAAACCAAGAAAATAATCTGGAACATGAACAGCCTTTATAAAAATATGCCCACTAAAGTATTTTAGTGATATTTAATTTTTCTGAAACAACCTATAAGACATTCACCATAGGAAGATAGTTAATTATAGCCCATTCCCTTAATAGGCAGTTACTAAATACATTCACAGAGTTTATAATAAACCTGAGGAATTCAGATTCAGAACTGTATAAACAAAGCATCATAACTAGGTGAAATAAATGAGCAAAACTCATGCTTATAAAAGAGACTAGAAGAAAGTACATGAAAACATGAATAATAGTTACCTCTGGGTAATGGGATTATGAAGTGATATTTTTCTCCTTATTTTTCTATATTTTATGATTTTATTGTGAACTTGGCTGTTTTTTTTTCCAAAATGACATTTTTATTGAGTCTTTACAAGGGATTAAGTTTAGGTCTTATAGATGTAATGTTTTTTCTTTTTACATTCACATTTCTTTGGTTTTAAATTTGACTTATATTTTGGCATTTATTTATGATATAATAAAATGGAAAATATTGTATTATTTAAGAATGTTTTATTCAAATAGTATTTATAACAACAAAAATTAACAAAAAAATTTATTAAATTAAATAACTATACTAATAAGCACAGCTGACTTATATAGTTAGGGGAATGTATACATAACAGTTAGAAACTTACAACTCATCTGGGAGAGTAGACTATTGGGAGGCATGAGAAAGAAGCCTCAGTGCAAGATCTATCTAACCGTGAACATCAGAGAGAATGAGGAGGTAAGTAAATACCCATTAAGAAGCTACCACTGTGACTGAATTTATGGAAAGTATTTTATGGAATAATGTTGAAGTTTTATATATCACCCTCACCCAATACATAAAACTCCTGAATATCTGAAACTCAGGTCAACTAATTTTTCCAGAGTTATACTAGTATGTTTCATTAATATTAAATGAAATTATTCTAGATGTTGGTAGATGAAGGTCAATACTATGATTCCTAAGTTTGTATTTTCTTAGGCAACTTGGTTTTACTTTCTGTGTCTATACCTTTACACACTTCCCTAATGCCCATCTGTTACTCCTGGTCACTTTCATATGACCCCACATTCTGGTCTTTTATATATATATATATTTTTTTAATTGTTGTTCAAGTACAGTTATCTCCATTTTCCCCTCACCACTCCCCTCCACCCAGCCATCCTCATTTTCTCCTTATTTTTCTACATTTTATAATTTTATTGTAAATGAGTTATTTTTATAATGGAGAAAACTATATTTTTAAGAAACTAAAATGGAAGAAGTACAATTTAAAATATGTATTTGGATGGTCTTAATTTAGAGATTATTATCACAAAACATCTTGTACATACTAAAAAACCATTAAAATTATTTCAAGACATATGTTGTAATCATTAGCAAACTTCCTGTATAACATTCTGGTACTTCTCAGAAACTATTAGCATGCATTTTGGCTCACATTAGAAATAAGTTTCTACCTTCCATGAGTTTACCATTTAGTGGGAACCAAGATTAAGTTACAAGAACAAGAATAAAAGAAATTAAATATACAAGCTATGTCATTAAGTATGGATTCTACAAACGGTTGGATCTAATAATCGTGTGACCTTGGGCAAGTGTCACCTTCTCTAATTCCAGCTACCTTTGTCTGTTATTTGGAGATAATAATATTACCGACTTTGCAGAATTACTGTGAGCACTAAATGAAATATTCAAGTATAACACCTGGCAAAATGTCTGGCACACAATCAGTATGTGAATATTAGCTACTATTTGTAACAGATCGTTAGTGTCGTTGACTATCAGTGTTATATCATTAGAGGAAGGAAAGGAGATCAATAACAACAGGAATTAATGAAGGCTTTTCAAAGGATGTAAGAATTCAATTAATCCTCAAAGGAAGATTAGAACTGGATAAGACTAGGCAGAGATGCAGAGCTTATTAAAAACTTATGAGACTGAAGAAGCAGGGCATGTATATGGAACAGTGAAGTGAACCATCCAACTACAGCAGAACAAAGAAATACTTGTTATGAAAGGAAGTAAATACAATTTTTTAAAGAAAAAATAAAAGTCTCAATTAGTAGTATTTGTGATATCAACACAGATTTATCTTCAAGGGAAAAAATTTAAGTGCAAGTTAAATTACAGTATCTCAAACAATATTATATAAAAATCATGTTAACAAAACAGTAATTGACACTACAATGTTTAGTTCTTATAGATGTAATCTATAAGATTACAACTAAAATCTAGCCAAGGAAAAAAGTATGTAAAACAAACAGTAAATATTAAGTAAGGAAATATCCATTTGTCCATGGCTGGTGTGGCTCAGTAGGTTGAGTACCCACCTATAAACCAAAGGGTCACCAGTTTGATTCCCAGTCAGGGCATATACCTGGATTGTGGGTCGAAGGGTCCCCAGTTGAGGGCCTGTGAGAGGCAGCTGGTCAACGTGTCTCTCACACATCACTGTCTCTCTCCCTCACTTTCTCCCTCCCTTCCCTTCTCTCTAAAGATAAATAAAATCTTTAAAAATAAATAAATAAATAAATATTCATTTGCATTGGAAGAGGAAAGGAGGCATTTTTAAAAACTAGAAATATTTTTACATATTAAGAAATCAAAAGCTTAAAAAAGTAAAGATACTATTTAAGAAAACTGTACAAATAAAATTTACCTAAATGTTTATGCATATACCTTTATGAATCTAATTGTTCTTGCCTGATATATACATGTTGCAAGACAACTCAGTAAGAGTAAGGAAAAGTATTTTTTTAAGATTTTATTTATTTATGTTTAGAGAGGGGAAGGGAGGGAGAAAGAAAGGGAGAGAAACATCAACGTGTGGCTGCCTCTCGAGCAACCCCTACTGGGGACCTGGCCCACGACCCAGGCATGGGCCCTGACTGGGAATCCAAAGGGCAACCCTTTGGTTCTCAGGCCAGTGCTCAATTCACTGAGATGCACCAGCCAGGGCAAGAAGAAAATGTATTTAAATAATAACTCTAAATTAATGAAATAGCACATTTCTCTGATTCACAGAAATGTATATAGTTTACAGATAACCTACTGAGATCAACTTTTATATATCTAATCATAATTTAGTAGAATTAACGTAATTTATCAGCATGAATTTTTTATCAGTTTTTAAAATGAACTATACACAATTTTCTCTCATAACCTTCTATTGCTCTACTTGAAGTATTAGATATTAATGTTCATTAAAAACACAAATTGTTAAGCTCAACAGCATGACTTTGCATTTACTACTTCTAAGTAAAATTAAAACACAATTCACTGAAGAAGTCACAAAACTTCAGCAAGCTCATTCTATACATATTGGCTAAAAAAAAAGCAAGCTCTGGAAATCAGGCTTCATTATGAGTCTGAGATTAATGGATTTACTCTCAGTTCTAAACACTATTAATAAGTTGCGTATGTTAAGAAAGTTATTTAATCTTTCTAAGACAGAGTTTATCTGTAAAATGGGGACAGTAATAGTGTCTTTCCTCATAAGGTTATTGTAAGGATTGAATAACATAATACATATAAAACATACATCACAGATTCTAACCTAGCACAGACTAAGTATGCTTAGTACATAGAAATTATCATTAATGTAATCATCATTAAGTGTTTCTACAGTACATGATGTTTAAATATTTAAGAAGTCTCTAGGGAAACACCATGATAACAAATGAGATGTTTTCTTTAAAGTACACAGAATAAATTTTGGCCTCTGACACCCACAGCTACAGCAAAGAATAAACACAGCCTACTCCTATTCAGATAAATATAGAGCCTTACAGTAAAGGCCTATTTGCCTGAGTTCCATTTGCTCTGTACATCATATCCAGCTTTAAATAAAAAATTATAAAATATACTACAATTCAAAAAGTACAGTTTGAAGAGACAGGGCAAACAATAAAACGAGACTCTCATTTGGCAGACATGTTAGAATTATGAAACTAAGAATTTAAAACAACTATGATAAACATGGTAAGATCTCTAATGGAAAAAGTGGACAACATGAAAGAACAGATGGGTAATATGAGCACAGAGATAGAAACTTTAAAAATCAAAAGGAAATGCTAGAAATAAAAAATATTGTAACACAAATGAAGAAAGCCTCTGATGGGGTCTTCAATAAAATGAACAGAGCTGCAGAAAGAATCAGTGAACTTGAAGAAATGTCAACAGAAACTTCCAAAACTGAAATGGAACTAGAAAAAAGAATAAAAAAGAACAGAATACCCAAGAAGTGAGGGACAATTATAAAAGGTGTAACATACACATAAATGAGAATACCAAAAGGGAAAGAAAAAGAAACAGAAGAAATAGTTGAAGCAGTAGTGATTCAGAACTTTCCATAATTAATGACAGACATCAAGCCTTAGGTCTGCCAATTAAATCTTGTCTACAATGAACCAACTTAATGGCCAAAATGTATAAAGAACGTATAAAACTCAACAAAAAGATGAACAATCCAATTAATAAGTGGGCAAATTACCTGAATAGACACTTCTCGAAAGAGGTCATACAGATGGCCAACAGATGCTCAATGTCACTAATCATCAGAGAAATGAAAATTAAAACAATGAGATATTACCTCACACATGTCAGAATAGCTCTATCAATGTAACAACAAATAGCAAGTATTGATGAGAAAGTGGAGAAAAGGGAACCTTCATGCACTGTTGGTGGAATATACGCTGAAGCAGCCACTATGAAAAACAGTATGACAGTTTCTTTCAAAATTAAAAACGGCCCTGGCTGGTGTGGCTCAGTGAACTGAGTGCCAGACTGTGAACTGAAGGATCATCAATTCAATTCCCAGTCAGGGTACATGCCTGGGTTGCAGGCCAGGTCCCCAGTAGGGCGTACTGTAGTGGCAACCATACATTGATGTTTCTCTCCTCTTTCCCCCTCCCTTCCACTCTCTAAAAATAAATAAATAAAAACTTTTAAAAAAAGACTAAAAATGGAACTGCCTTATGGCCCAAGAATTCTACTTCTGCATGTGTGTATGTGTATACATATCTGAAGAAACCCAAAACACTTATTCAAAAGAATATATGTGCCCTACGTTCACTGCAGTGTTATTTACAATAGCCAAGCTATGGAAGTAACCCAAGTACCCATCAATACACAAGTGGATAAAATAGCTGTGGTACATAACTGAAATGAAATATTACTCAGCCATAAAAAAAGGAAAGCTTACCATCTGTGGCAGCATGGATGGACCTAGAGGATATTATTCTAAGTCAGAGAAAGACAAATACCATATGATGTCATTTACATGTGGAATATAAAGAACATTACAAACAAACAAACAAAATAGAAACAAATTCATAGACACAGAGAACAAACTGATAGTTGCCAGAGGGTAGGAGGGATTGGGGACTGGGTATAAGAGATGAAGAGACTGAGAAGTATAGATTGGTACTTATAAAAAAGTCATGGTATGTAAAGTACAGCATAGGACATAGGTCAGTAATATTTTAATAACTACACAGGGGGACAGTTGGGAACTGAAAATATCAGGTGGAACACTGTACACCTGAAACTAATACAAAATAATATTGAATGTAAGCTGTAATTGAAAAAACTTTTTTATTAAAAAGAAAACTAAGTAAGCAGAGGAAAGAATAAAAATTAGAGCAGAAATCAATGAGATTGAAAATAGGAAATCAGGCAAAACCAAAAGTGGGTTATTTGAAAAGATCAATGAAACAATAAATTTTTAGCCAGGTTAACAAGAAAAATAAAAGAAAACACAGATCACTAATATCAGAAATGAAAGCCATCTCTACTGATTCTGTGGACATTAAAAAGATAATAAAAGAATATTATGAACAATTCTATACACACAAATTTGACAAACGACATGAAATGGACTCATTCCTTGAAAGACACAATCTACCTAACCCCATACAATGAGAAATAATAGGAATAGTCCTATATCTATTGAAAAAATTGAGTTAATAATCAATAGCCTTCTAAAACAGGGAATACTGGGCCCAAATAAGTTCACTTGCAAGTCCCACCAAATATTTAAGAAGAAATAATATTAATCATCTAGACAATTGCTTCCCAAAAACAGACCTGTATCATGAACATAAATGCCAAGTCCTCAAGGAATATTAGTAAATCAAATCCAACAATGCATTTTTTAAAAAAACTATATTCTACAACTGTTGGGAACTGCCCTGCCTGGTTTCAGAAGGTATAACCCCCCATGGCTAAGGCTGAGTGAGTGACCTTCCGACCATAAGCCACTAAAGACACAAAGTTTATCTCCCTGGTAGGGGCATGCCTCTGCCTCTTTTACTTCACCCTTCCTGGCCCCCAATGCTTGATCAGTTAGCCAATGATAGTTAAGATTCCTCAAGGGAGGGACAACCTAAGACAGGCACAATCATGGGGACCCCCCAGGGAAGGACTTGGGGGCTACAGAAAAGGGGTGATGGACCCTCGCCCCTTGACTTTGACACAGCCTGAGTCCTCATTTTGTCTGCAAGAAGTCTCCTAATCTCTTGGCTGCCTTACTTCCCCTGCCTGACTTAAGCCTGAAACAATGCCTTAAGCCTGGAACAATGCTGGTGGTGGGTGCAGTCCTGTGCTAGAAAAGGCAGGTTCTCCAGAGTGATCAGGCCTAAGAAAGAATATGTAAAATCCTGTGAAACCTGCTTTGTTTAGGATGCTCCAAATAAATGATAAGGGTCTAAGCATGAAGTGAGTTTGTTCCCCAAAGTTTTATGGCTCTTCAGCTATTTGACCCTGACTCAAAATAGGCCCTCAGAGTTCTTTGAATGTTATCTACTATTTGATCCTTACTGCCTGATAATGATTAATAAGCTTTATGTATACACCCTGTATTCCTATGCAAATTGATTCCAATAAGAGCCTCTCAAGGCAAGAGTCAGAGTGCTCTCCTCTTGAGAGAGTGGCCAAGACGCTCCGAGGCTTGCTCTCCCGTTGAAAGAGAAGTCGAGCCGTCCCTTTTCCTCCAACAGGACTCGGTAGTCCATGTGAATGTGTTTTGTCTCATCCATAACGCCTCGGACACTGTGGGCCGATGTCCACATCATACAACCAAGTGGAATTTATTCCAGGCATGTAAGTCTGGTTCAACATTAGAATATCAACTGATGTAATCCATATCACATCAACATACTATTAAATAAAATTACATAATCACATCATTAAATACAGGAAAAGCATCTAGCAAATTCCAGCACTCATGATAAAAATTCTTAACCAATTAGGAATAGAGGGGAGCTTCTTCAACTTTGTGAAGACATCTACAAAATATTAATGCTAACACCATTCTTAATAGTGAGACATTAGATGCTTTCCCACTGAGACAGGGAGCAAGGCAAGGATGTCTGCTCTCAGCATTCCTATTCAAATCATACTAGAAATCCTAGTTAATGTAGTTAAGATAAGAAAGGGAAATATAGGTATACAGTTTGGAAAGGAAGAAATCAAACTGTTTTTCTTCACACGTGACATGATAGTTTATGTAGAAAATTCCAAACAATCAACCAAAAAAATCCTGAAACAAATAAGCAGTCATAGCAAAATTGCAGGGTACACAGTTAACACACAAACATCAATTGCTTTATTATATACCAGCAATGAACAACTGAGATTTAAAACACATTAGCACTAAAAAATGGTATATACTTAGGTATAAATTTTACAAAATATATACAAGACTCATATGAAGAGAACCACAAAACTCTTATGAAAACAATAAAAGATCTAGAATGGGTAATGTACCTTGATAAGACTCAACACTGCCAAGATATCAGTTCTTCCTAACTTGATATATATATGCAATCCCAATCAAAATCCAAGCCAGTCATTTGGTACTAACAAACTGATTCTAATATACGTATAGAGAGGCAAAGGACCCCAAACAATGGTGAAGGAGAACAAAGTTAGAAGACTGTCCAGGACTTATTATAAAACAAACAGTAAAGGCAGTGTAGTACTGGTGAACTAACAAAGAGATGAACTGGAATAAAGAGCCTAGAAATGAACCCCCACAAGTGGAATCAACTTATCTTTGGCACAGGAACAAAGGCTATTCAATGAAGAAAGGATGGTTTTTTCAACAAACTGTACTGGAATGAATCTAGACACAGACCTTACTTTACACCTTTCACAACACCAAAAGCATACTCCATTAAAAAAAAAGTTGGTAAGCTGGACTTCATTAAAATTACCACCTATGCTCTGTAAGAGATGCTATTAAGAGAAAAAGCAAGCCACAAACTGGGAGAAAATATTTGCAAAACATGTATCTAGTAGAGGACTGGTATCCTAAATATACAAAGAATCCTTACAACTCAACACTAAGAAAACAACCCAATTTTAAAAATAGGCAACTGATCTGGACACTTCATCAAAGAAAATACACAGACAGCAAATAGGCATATAAAAAGATGCTCAGAGTCATATGTTACCAGGTAACTGCAAATTAAAATGAGATATCACTACACACCTACTAGAATGGTGAAAATTCAAAGCACTGGCAACCTCAAAATCAGGTGAGAATTTGGAGCAAAAGGAACTCTCATTTATTGCTGGTGGAAATACAAAATGATACAGGCATTATGAAGACAGTTTAGCAATTTCTTAGAAAACTAATATGCTTACCATATGATACAGAAATTGTGCTCCTTGATATTTACCCAGATGAGCTGAAAACTTTTGTATTCTACACCAAAACCTATATACAAATGTTTATAGCAGCTTTATTCATAATTACCAAAACTTGGAAGCAATGAAGATGTCCTTCAATACATTAATGGATAAACAAACTGTGGTGTAGCCATACAATGTAGTACTTACTCAGTGCTAGAAAGAAATTAGCTATCAAGTCACAAAAAGATATGGTGGAACTTCCAATGCATATTACTAAGTGAAAGAACCCAATCTAAAATGGTTATATATTGTATAATTCCAAATTTATTACTTCTAGAAAAGGCAAGACTATCGAGAAAATAAAAAGATCAGTGGTTGCAAGGGATTCATAAAAGGGAGAGTGGAATGAACAGGTGGAGTACAGGGAATTTTTAGGACAGTTGAAACTATTCTGTATGATACTATTATGGAATCATGTCATCATATATTTGTTAAAATCAACAGTTGCACAACAAAAAGGGTGAACCCTAATGCAAACTATGGACTTTAGGTAATAATAATTTATTACCTAAATTCTATTAGTGACGATGATCTCTATGAAATGATATGGAAGGATTCCAGGATGTATTGTTAAGGAAAAAGCAAAGTGAAGCTGAGTAACAATACTATCCCCATTCCCCTTTTGTGTAAAAAGGAAGAAATAAGGGTAAAATATACCCAGACTCAACAAATGGTGCCAGAACAACTGGATATTCACATGCAACAAAAAAATTAGGTTGGACCCCTTCCTTATACCATACACAAAAATTAACTCAAAATACCAGTAGTCATATATAACACTAAAGCATAATTAATAAAATTTTAAAAACAGATATTAGACTTAATGAAATTTTAAACTTTTCTGCATCAAAATACATCACCAAGAAAGTGAAAAGACAAGTCACTGAATGAAAATATTTATAAATCACACATATCTGGTAAGTGTCTAATATCTAAAATATATTTTTAAAAGTCTTACAATGCAATGCTAAAAATATAAATAACCCAATTTAAAAATGTGCATAGGATCAGAATACTCATTTCTCAAAAATAAAATACAAATGACCAATAAACACATGAAAAGATTGTGACTAAACATCATCCAGCAATTGGAGAAATGCAAATCAAAACCACCGTGATACACTGTTTTATACCCACTAGGATGGCTAAAATAAAACAGACAATAAGGTATGCTGGTGAGAACGTGAAGAAATTGGAACCCATATACATCGCTAGTGGGAATATAAAATGATGCAGCTAACTCTAGAAAAGGGTTTGGCAGTTCCTCAGAAAGATAAAATTACCACATGACCCAGCAGTTCCACTTCTATGCTATCTTGGCAACTCTTCTGTAAGCCTAAAATAATTTCAATAAAAATTTTTAAAAATAAAAGAACCACATTCTAAAATATTACTTTGTATATTAGAGTACTCTTCAAATTAAAGCTGAACCATTAAACTCGTTTCTAAACCCACTTACTGTAGGAATAAATTTAGTTTCAATTAAGTTACTCTGAGATAGAATGTTACTACATTCTCTTTGCATTTAATGATTTTTGGAAGGGGACACAGAAGATCATTTTTTTTCTTTTTTTAATACATTTTTTAAAGATTTTACTTATTTATTTTTAGAGAGGGAAGGGAGGGAGAAAGAGAGAGAGAGAGAGAAACATCAATGTGTGGTTGCTGAGGGCCGTGGCCTGCAACCCAGGCATGTGCCCTGACTGGGAATCGAACCTGCGTGCTTTGGTTCAAAGCCCATGCTCAATCCACTGAGCTATGCCAGCCAGGAAGAGAGATCATTTTCAACAAAACAAGATTTTGGAAACTTAGCGGGGATGGTTGGAAGAAGACTAGTAAAACAGAATACAGATTTAAAAGATTCAAATTACTATATTAACAGTACCCTATAAACAAGGGGGAATCTGGAGGTTCATTTTTGGAAGGATAACTATGGCACTGACATAGACAAAGGGCCAGAAAGGGATGGGAAAGTGTTAGGGGCTATCACAAAAGCCTACACCAAAGAGTCCCAAACTTTCTGGGTTTTTATAAGACCCATAATATGTCAGTAATTTTTTCACAGGCCAAAAGACATACCTAATCATTTTGTTTATTAAGTAGTCAGGTTCAAACAAATTAAGAAAGATGTATGTCCTAACTTAACACCTGTTTAGTTGGGCACTGCACAACTTCTCAAACCTTAGAATCAGACTGGACACTGCCTTCCTCTTTTTTATTTCCATATGGATTTTCACATAGTACTTGCTTTCTGTCATAGCACCTATTAAAAACTCTGCTTTGTAAAAATACAGTAGCATTGAAAGGAATGTAGCAATCTAATTTTGAAAATGAACCACCCTCAAGTTAGTAGTTTGTGTGGTTTCCAAAAGATGCCGTTGCTCTCTTTCCCTCAAAATGTTTAAGCATCTCTTGGCACATCTTTGACTTCTCTGCAATGCCTTCCTGGCTCCAAAGTACAGTTTGGGAACCATGGGCCTTGGCAAAAGATGACAAAGGATGCCACCAAGGAAGTGGCAATACAAAAACTGGTATAATAATTACGGCACCCTTTAGAGAAAAAAAATCAGTACATCCAGAGATGTTGCCTGGAAGCATAATAACAGTGCAAATATTTGAGAATTTTCAAAACTTTGCTTAAAATATTATTCTATCTTTACTGACCCTCACCCCCAATAGGTCTGGCTTCTATGAAAGACAAAATACTAGTCTTTTTTTTTAATGAATGAATGAATGAAGCTTAAAATGTTTATAATAATTTGTAACCTTTGTATGTGACACACTAAAGTATACTGTTCTCACTTTTAATACACACACACTACAAAACAACTAAACCAATGGAAGAAAATTATATTCAAATTTTTGACTTGATAAATGTGTCTGGAGCACCAACAGAAATTATCATTCAGCAACTACCAAAGCTTTACTTCAGACAGATTCTTGAGAAAGAAGCAAATATGGTAGTTCTAAAACCTTGCTTGATGATCTTAAGCAATAGGGGAATTTCTAAAAGGACAGCTTTGCTACCACCATTCCAGGCCTATCAAAATTAGGGCTTTCTAATGGGCATGGAATTCTCCATATTTGCAAAGTGCCGTGGTGATTCTTAAATCAGTCAGTTTGAGAGGAAATAGCTAAAACAACACTGTCCAATAAAACTTTTTGTGATGATGGAACTGTTCCACATTTGCACTGTCCAATATGGTAGCCCCCTAGCTATATGTGGCTAGTGAGCACTTGAAATGTGGCTAATGTGGCTAATGTGCCTGATGAACTGAATTTTTAATTTAACTTAAATTAATTTAAATTTATATGTAAATTGCTAGATGTGGTTAGTTGTTTCTGAACTGGACAGCACAGAACTTGATTTATGTTACACACCCATCCTTCTAAATAAGTTGTACCCTTGACTTAAATTAGATAATCAGAAAATTAGGTTCCTCAACCATATTCTCTCATACAGGGTCTTTATTAAAATTGCATACCATGGCAACATAAAGTTATCCAGTTTAGCAGTCTCAGTCTTTTGTAGGCAGAGACTTTATCTCAAATGTCACACATTTTTTTCATAACAAAAATCTTCTTTGAATTAATTTCTAAGAAAAGTCTCTGCAATTGAATTTGGATATTTTCTTTAGCCAGAAGGAATATTATGTGAGTCAACAGGCCTCAGGTACGAGTAAACTCAGAATCAAGTCCACTATCCAATGGTAACTCCTCATAAGTGCCTGGTAACATGTATGTACTCTAGCTCCTCTAAGACTATCTCTGTTCTATTTATATCACTAAATTAGTCAACATAGTGTTATTTTAAATTCTGAAGCTGACAAACTCTTTTGGATATAGGAAGAGTACTAATTTTTAAAGTGATAACTTCACTGCATTAAAGTTGATCTTTTTTATTGTTACTGAGGTATTAAGAGTCATGTTTAAATGTTTTTATTTAAAGAATATTTTAAAAATAATACCAGGAAACATTTTAATACATCAAATTTATCAAAGAAGATCTTAAGGCATCTATTACCACAGCAGTCTAAAAATATCACTAGAACAGTGAGAAATAAGACAAACATAGTGACAGCCTATAGTAATTTCACTGCCTCCATTTCACAAACTCGGTACTACTCCTTTTAAAAAATATGCAAAAGCACTCGTACAGAATATGAACATCCCTATTGAGTATTCAGTTCAAAATGCTTGTACAGTTTTGCCTTCAGCACACTGGACTATTTTTATATCATGCAATGAACTACTTCAGTGACTCTTTTGTTGAAATTTTCCACAAAATTAGAAGGAACACATTTGATGCATCAATAGTACATTTTAAGTTCTCTGAGCATCTAATTGTACAACTAATGTGAAACAAAACTAAATTATATGAGTGGAACTTCTTCACATAAACCCTTAACATTTCATTTCAAAAATCAACTTTTAAAATACATAAGCCAAGATCTGATACCAAAATAAGGTAAGGGACTGACACACTATCAAAAGATACAATGTACTCCATAGGTTCATTTTAAAAATCGTGACAGGAAAAAATGTTTTGAAGAAAACCTGCAATAAAACAATATATCCTAAATAGTACGGTCACCATAGTGTATATGCACATGCATACACACATACATGTGTGTACACAAACACACACAGAAATGCTAGCAACTTAATTCTTCTTCATGATTTTCAGAGTACATTTTTGTAGGTTCTCTGTTGAGAACCTAGAATCCTATATAAGGATGCAGGTCCTCAAGAGCTACCTTTACAAGTATTAAGTGCCACTACCACTTTAGTAAAAGCTTTCTTGGAGTGTGGAGCCAGCCTATCCGTGTACTTTGGAAATATTTTCAGGTTGTAATGCACAGATAAATTTTATTTCTTCCATCAATTCAATGCCAGAGCCCTTTGTGCCACATAGGGTCAATGGAACCAAAAACAAATTTCCAAAGTCAAAATATTCAGTCCTCAATTCTACATATGAATCACCCTCTTATTCTGATGAATACTACAAAGTTCCTTGATCAGCCCACTGCTCCAATATGTGACAGGCCAAACCAAGTTGCCATGACAATCCCCTATGATCCTTTACCTTTCCATCTTAATTTCTTATTCCTACTGATCCACAGACCACCTTTTATCTCTCCTGACAGACACTATTATGGTGATCTACACCTTACCCAGACCGTTTATCCTTGATATTTCCCATCAATCCAGCCTATATCTCTACCCTATCTATGTAGCACCACTGACAGCTTCAATGTTCTATTCCTGACCCTGTCAGAAGGAAGCAAAGGGGGAGGGCTTGTGAAACAATGTTTATAAAGTCTAAAGTAGTGTACAGTATGCCCTACACCTTCACATTCTCAGCATTCGCTGACTCACCCAGAGCAATTTCCAGTCCTGCAAGCTCCATTCATAGTAAGTGTCTTATACAGGTGAACCATTTATCTTTTATACCATACTTCCAATGCATCTTTTCTATGTTTAGATACATTAAGATACACAAATACTTACCATTGTGTTATAATTGTCAAGTATTCAGTATAGTAACATGCTGTGCAGGTTTGTAACCTAGGAGCAATAGGGTATACTATCATATAGCCTTGGTGTATGGTGGAGGCTATAACAACTAGGTTTGTGTACATACACTCTATGATGTCCACACGACAACATCACCTAATGATGCATTTCTCAGAAGGTGTTCCCACAGTTAAGTGAGGTGTGACTGTACTAAGTGACTACAGCCTCTTCTCTCCCCTGAGCTCGAGACTCTCATAACTGCTCAATTAAGGCCTCCATCTGGATGTCCCAAACTTTAAGAAAAGCAAAACCAATTCTTGATTTCTCCTTCATGGCAAACCTTGTCCTTCCCAAGTGTTCCCCATCCCTGTAATTATTACATTCATCTGGTTGCTCAGGCTTAACAACTATAGTCACTGTTGATCCATCTCTCACTTTGTATCGTATCTAATCCATTATTGTCCTGTCAACTATACATTCAAAAAAAGTCATTTCCAGTTACACAGGTTTATAATTTGTCAAAACTTATTGAACTGTATGCTTAAAATGGATGTATTTTTTTGTATGTAAATGTGTAAGTTATACCTCAGTAAAGGGTGCTGGTAGCATATGTGTATCACCTACATACATCAGACCACTTCTCACCACCTCCACCACTGCCTCTTTGCTACTTAGACTATTGCAATAGCCTCCTAAATGCTACCCTTGCTACCATTTTTACTGACAACAGTTCACAAAGTATCCAGAATAATCTTCTTAAAATGTAAATCATATTATATCATACCTCTCCTATGGTTTTCTATCACTTAAAATCCAAAAGCCCTTACCAGGTTCTCAAGGCCATACATGATCTAACCCCACCACCACCTACCTCTCAGAGCTCACCTATCATTTTACCCCTTACTCTATTGGTTCCAGACACATTGGTCTTCCACAAACTCCTAAAACACATCAAGCCTATTTCCAATTAATTATTTCTTCTTTTTTTAAAAAAAAAGTATTTCAAATGTAGGTTCTTCATATCAAAGCTGATGTACCTCTATCTCATTCTATTAGATAGTCAACAAAGAAATGCTTGCTTAATCCATGTGAAGAAATGGATCTGAATGAGTAATTATTAATGTAATTTGGACTTCATTAACTCAAGTTAATACTTAACATGCATGTAGCATTCTGATGTCCAACAGGAAAAATAAATTGGGTTCAGTTACAGACAGCCCAGAATATCAGATTGAGGAGTTTATATTTTATCTAACAGGCCAGTATCACAAATTTAAGCACTGAAAAGAGTTACTTTATTTACTTTTCAAGTCCTGAGGTCACAAGGTTTACAAAGGTGTGGAATACCGGAAAAAATGAGGAATTACTTTCAGGGATATATATACACATTTTTGTATCTCTAGAATTTTGAACCATGTGATTGTATTATCTATTTTTAAAGTAACTTAATTAAAGCTTAATTAAGTTTTAGTTATATTAAAACTATATTTAAAAACAAGAATTCTTATGACAAAAAATAAAAAACACATAGTTATGCCTTTTTTAAAAAAATGTATAATATTTTAAATACTATTTGAATACCATAACTAAGACTTAGCTAGAACATAAAAAACATAAATAAAATATGTTCATATATTTAGGTGATACAGACATACACAGAAAACTAAAATACATACTCATACATAATGGTTCTTATATATTAGGGAGGGTTCTATCAGAACTGAATTCTGCAACCTAAATTAT
This sequence comes from Phyllostomus hastatus, assembly GCF_019186645.2. Classification (NCBI taxonomy): domain Eukaryota; kingdom Metazoa; phylum Chordata; class Mammalia; order Chiroptera; family Phyllostomidae; genus Phyllostomus; species Phyllostomus hastatus. Next base: position 92,728,940 of record NW_025334041.1, read on the forward strand.
CATAACCACAACTTGCCAACTTTCAAGTAGTTTCCTTCAATACCTGAACAGCCATTAAGGGCTCATATAGTGAAGACTTCCCTCAGAAATCTAAAGGCCTGCAGGTGATAAAAGAATAGGATAAGAAATAAACTAAGATACAAGAGAACACAGTCTCTTTTTCTCAAACTCATCTCCAGTGGCCAGGCTCACCACTTGCCAACAACTACGTGAGTTAAATGATACTAATAATTAAATGACTTGGGGACAACAATAAGAGCAGGGGATATAAATTCTTATTAACTCTAAATTTGCCAGAGCCTGTTTATCTGACAATCAAGAAGTAATGAGGAAGAGGACTTCAAAGTACAGGGTCCTTCTCTCAGATGAATAAAAGTCATTCTGGTTTTTGTTCCTGACACAAATTCTAGAACCACTACACCATGAAAGAATCAGAAAGTGGACCCAGTTAAACTAAGGGAACTCACACTGCATCAGCCAGGACAAAAGCAAAATACTATAAATGGCAACAAAGAGAAAGGAGAAATCCCAAACCCTCTCATCTATAGAATCCATCCTTTGATCAAGGAGCAAAATACTGTGAGTTTACTCATGGCCTAGATCTCAAAAGGTGGCCTCCACAAACCCTTATCTTCATCCTGTTACCTGTCTTATCTAAGTTCATACCCTATGGCTCTGACAAAAGAACATGGGAAAAGTTTCCCCTCTCCATAATCACAGAAATAACACATTCTCCCTTGGAAAACATATCCTGATCCCCATTACCCTATTCCATCAACATACTATGCCTTTTCTGAATCCCCTGAGTTTCATCTTCATTCTTTTTAGTTTCAAATTCATGCAGAAGTCAGTGTATTTTAAATATACTTTATCTTGAAGTCATGAAAGGGCATTTGGTAAGGTTCAAAATATCACTTTAAAATACTACTTCTTAAACTTTAATATGCATACTGTGAATTTTATTAAAAAGCAGTTTCTGATTCAGTAAGTCTAGGGCAAGGCCTGGCATGAGAGTTAGCAGTTCAATAGGTCCCAGGTATTGCAAATGTCATGCATCTCAGAAGAGATGTTAAGAGGTTCCAGCCCTAGCTATTGCAGCTCATTGGTTGGAGCATGTCCTGTGGACCAAAGGTTACAGGTTCAATCCCTGGTTGGGCCGCACAGGAGAAGGATCAGCCAATCAATTCTTTTCCCTCCCTCACCACTTCCTCTCTGTCTGAAAGCAATGAAAAAATGTCCTCAGGTGAGGATTCGAAGAAGCAGTAGCAGCAGCAACAGAAGAAGGAGCAACAGCAAGTTCTAAAAGGCAATGACACAGGCCACCTCCAAAAGTACAACCCCAATAGAAGGCTAACTATTCTTTCTTTGTATAGTTTATTCCTTCTCTAATTTATACCAGATGTATTTTCATATCCTCTCAATACTTGAAATTTATCTTCAATGTTATTATTGACGTCTCTTTTCTTTCATTCAACTGGCATCTCTAAATTTCCTTCTTCACCTTTTATTCTTCCATACCCCCGAAAATAGTACCTAAATGTAAAGGTAGCTGATAAAAAGTTTTCTTACTATGTGCCTAAGTCTATTTTTTTCTTATGTCCTTTAAATAGTTTCCAATTCAGCACACATACATCCAACAATTTAAGACTTCTTGCAAAGATCAAAATGAGGAATGGAAAAAAAAGAAATAGAAGAAAGTAAACTACAGGATAAAAGTGCAGAAATTGGGCCTAATCTGTATCTATCACAAGACCCTATGCAAAGTAAGGCAAAAGAAATAAAAGTCATTACAACAAATTTTTATATATTGAAAAGATTTTAAAGCTCTATTTAAGCATCCACTTATAAGTAAAATTCTAGTACATCAACAAATGCTATTCTTTGAGTCTGTCACCTTGTTAGCATTAAACTATACTGCTAAATGAGAGAGGAAAAAAGCAAAATATTTAGAACTAATCTCTGGATATTCTACAACACCCCAATGTTTCTAGTGTTAAGGTCAGATCCTATCATCATAAGCATCTAATTTAATAGGTGTGCCATAATGGCAACCCCTAAAAATGATCAAGTCATCTACTCAGATCTAATCAAGTTAAATTTTCACCTTGAGACACATTAAAAATAACTTAATACTTCTCAAGGAAAAAATCCCGGCACGCTGCAAACTGTAGGGAAGCAACTGATTTTGTGACTGAAGAATCACCTGATGTGTTGTATTTCCCTTAGGAAAAGGGATTTTAATTTAACCACTTTTAAATTGATATCCCCACTATACTGCCAAATTAAGAAATACTGGTAATCTGGATCTTCCTCATGTATTCTCTAGCTTGGTTAGTAGTACACCCAGTCATCCAAACCATAAACTTGGGTGTCAACTTAGACCTTTCCCTCTACCTTAATGCCATCCTTTCCAGACTTTTGACTGAAACGACCACCAAGTCCTACCCATTTTATGTCCTAAGTGTTCCTTGGGTCTAACTGTCTCCATTCCTTCTGCCAATGCCTCAAGTCTAACCCTTTTTCCTCACCTATCTATTGCAACAGCTACCCTAATATCACTGATTCAAGTCACCCTTTCTCTTATGATACTTACATGATACTCACTCTATGATATCATCAAGTGATTTTTCCAAAATGCCAATCTAAGCTCTCTTCCACTCAAAAACTCTGTTATATCCCCAGGTATAACAGCATATACCTTTTCAAGATCTGTGTCATGCCTGCCTCTCAAACACCTTATCCCACCACACTACCCCCATCCAGCACTGTAAGTCAAACTACACTGCTTTAATTTCCAGCATACCCTGGACTATTTTATGACCCCATGTTTTTGTATAGACTGCTGTTTCAGTCTAAAATATCTTTCATTTCTTCTCCCTTGGCTTCCTGGCCAACTACTACGAATTTTTCAAAAGCCAGCTCAGATCCCAGGAAGGCATCCCAAGACCCCACCCCCAACTCTTGAGTAGATATTTCCTCCTCTGCCAACTTAGTAATAATGGCATTTGTTGGGTATTCACAATGTGCCTGACTCTGTTTCAAGCATTTTACATGTACTAACTCATTTAATCTTCAAATAACCCTTCCTATGAAGTAGTACCATTACTACCTTTATGGATATGGAAACTAAACCACAGATAACTAAACAACCTGTCCCCAAGGATACCCAATTGTTAAGTGATGGAGACAGATTAAAATCCTGACACCATATATATTTATATTATTGCACCTATCACAGTGAATTTATTTACATGACTGTCATTACCCTGAACTGTGAGCTCCTGGAGGGTGAGGATTATGTCATATTCAACTGTAAAGCCACAGTAATTAGTTTAAAGTAGGTAACCAGTACATACATTTCTTGAGTTACATATAAATAACATTCCTAACAAGTTCAAGAGAAAAGCACTCAGAAACTAGTTTCCAAATAAATATTCAAATATATGTAAGAGTTCTGGACTAGAGCAAGCTATTTTTTTCATCTAATGTCAAAAAGAAGTTAATACAGACATGAGATTATAGTCCTTGAGCACAATGAAATGGACTTATTTTTGCATTAATACTGCTTAATCACTGCAATAAATCAAAACCCAAAGGACTCTTTGCTTAACTTTTTTTCTCATTAAATAAGAATTCTTCTTGCTTATCATTCAGAGCATTGAAAAAAAAGTCCTAAATTTACTTTGCTCAAGTGGAAAAAAGCAAGTCATAGACCAGCACTACTAATTGCTTCCTTAAGTCTGGCCAAGAAATGTATCCTATTAGGCAATTAAAATAAAACACAGTTGCATAAGCATATATAAAACATAAGAATTTCTAAGGTTATGTGGACTGGCATTCCATTATTAAAATAACAAAAAGTTCTTTATCTTAATGGGAAAAAAATCTAGAAAAAATAACATAGATTATCACTACCCATAGAAAGTCTGTAAGAATACAGATTTTTACATTAAAGCATACGTATATGTTCATAATATTTCAATAGCCATTCTTTGTATCCTTAAAATTATAAAAAGCAAAGTTATTCTAACATTAGTGATGTTCTCTCACAGTTACAGCCCTCCGAGCCATCCTGAAGTACAATAATTAAAACCCAAAGGGACGGTGCCAGCAGCAACAGTACACACCTTACTTGTTAAGAGTAATCTGCACCCCACCCTGCTTCTACACACTTGTACACCACAGAAAGGTAAATCCACTGTCAGAAGAAGCAGAGTTCAGGCCACAGCAGAGCAAACTCTACCCCAAGGCATGTCTTACCATTTCTTGGTACACTCAACCATCAGCTCCTGGTAAGAGGCCACAAACTGGAACTTAGATGCATGTTTTCCTACACGCTGCAGTCTCTTCCAAACTGAAGCCATGATGATTAGTTAATACACACTGGAGTAGTTCTGGGTGAGCAACACAGCAGCTTTAACAAAGCAGAGGGTCCAAAGCAAAAAAGCTTTGCATGTATGTCTGTACTTTTAAAAACTCAACTACAACTTGAAATGATGTTTGGGGTCCATAAGTCTTCTCCCTGTTTCACAGGGTAAATCCCATCTTAGATGAATGGCCCAGTCAAGACCAGTGTGATATACATGACAGGATGGGTGAGTGGAGGTTCCCTCATGGAGACACCTCAGGGGCTATATCATGTGTATTCTGGAGAACTGAAAAGCAAAACAAAGAGAAAAAATATGAGGAGAGAAAGATGACAAGTGACTAACCACCCATGTTAGATAACACTGCAACAGACAACCCAGTTCTCTGCATGTTTTTCAAACAATGAAACAAAACACCAACCTCAAAAGCCAGTAACATCAAGAATACCAGACACCAAGGAAAAAAATGACAATTCACACCGAGGATGTTGGAGCAGCACATCAGGTAATCAGCATCAACAACAACCCACAGACGCAAATGGGGCCCCTACCTCCCCCGTCTAGCATCATAGAAGGGCGAAGAGAGCGGGAAAGTGTAGGGATGCTGTTTAATGTCCATACCCAGTCAGAGGGAGAAGTGGAGTATTTTTAAATAAACTTTGTTTTTCATCGATAATTAACAGCCTCGAGTCCTAGAATGTTTGCTTGGAACAAATTAAGGAGCCGGGGGCAATGCTGTTGTTGAGTCGGAGGAGGAAATGGATGAGGAAAGAGGAGTGGAGGAAAATCTCAAGGCAGAGGGCAACGTCCCGGATCCAGGCCACTTGGGCTCTCCTTCACCTTCGCTGCCAAACAGAGAGAAAAGGAAACTGCTGCCTGGGCGTGAAGCAATGACCAGCAGGGCAAGAGAACCGTGCGGGGTGCAGGGTGCGGTGCCTTCCCTCCCCCATCCTCAGGGAACAGAACGCTGGAGCCTCTTCTACTCACGCACAGAGCCCAGACCCCGGCCCCCCAGCGGAGGCAGGCAGTGGCTCGCCCGCGGTCCCTGTCACCCAGCCGGTGCCAGCAAACCCCAGCCTGGTCCCACAGCCCCAGCCCAGCCACACGTCCACTCCCGCCCCCTCCTCACGCCTCTAATCCCGCTGTCGGGCTGAGAATGGCCCCGTACCCTCCTCAACGCCGCTCCTCCGTCGCCGCCGCCGCAGCAGCAGCAGCCGCCGCCGCTGCCACCGAGTCCTCCATCCCCGCCGGAGCCACATGGAACAGCAGAGCCAGCCGTGGCACTCGAAGGAGCCGGGGGTCTGCAGCCCCTCCGGCAGACGGCGCGCCTCACGCCCGCCCCCTCCCGGACAGAGTCTCCCCGCGGCCGCCCCCCACCCTACAAAACCCTGCCAGAGCCACCGCTCAGCGCCCAGCACCCCCACCCCCCGCCTTCCTCCACCGCCACCATCATCATTACCTCCCCCGCCGCACCTCTCACACTAACCCTACCCAAGGCGACTAAACCTCCGTCCGCCCTGCCGCCATTGGTCGGCCCCCAAGCTTGCCCCGCCCACCTCGGCGGGTGAGCCCTTAAGCATCAGGGGAGCTTCATTGGCTAACCCGAGTGCCCATCACAGGGGCGCCACTCCCAAGCTCTGGAGGTGTTTTCCCTCAGCGGAACGCGGCTCACCAATCTATCCTTACTTTGGGAAAAAAAAAATGGAACCTTCTAAGGACAATCCCGCCCATTCATTCCTCTGATTGGCTTGGAAAGGGAAGGGTTAGGCCGGAGGAGTAAAGAGTGTTTATGGTGAACTGGAAGATGGTTGCTGAAGGTGAATGTCTGTCAACCGCGAGCCGGTACTAGGCGGGGTTTCTGCCTCGAGGGTGTGTGTGGGAGCCGAGAGCTGGGCTGCCTTCGCTGCAGCTCGGGGCAGTGAGGCTGCTGTGGTTCTCTCTCTTCTATTCCCCACCCTAGGTACTGGGAGCTCTCATCCTCCGGCACTAAGCAACTAGGGTGTTTGTGCACACAGCTTTGCTTTCACCCGATTTCCCGTGTCAAACTGAGAAGTAATAACCCTGCCAGCCCCCGCCTGATAGGCAGTCAACTGGTCCTCAACGGGACTTGATGACACAAACTAGACAGAAAGTGTTTAACGATGCAATTTCTTCTTGTTCTGATTCTTCAACAGTTATTTGGATCTTGGTTTCTCATCGATGTGGGTCTTTTTCCCCTGGTAGGAACTGCACATGGATTTAGAAATGGCTGGCATATAAAAAGGGTGGTTATTAGGAAAAGGACAGGATGAAATGACTTAAGAGGAATGCGAGGGCAGGGGTAATTAACCTTGTTAAAAACCGCCAAGGCCCCTTTTGGGAATACGATGAAAGTTGATAGACACTTTCCCAAGGAGGAAAAAATATGCAATCACAAATTTGCTTTCACTTTTAGGTAGCTCACAGGCGTCTGGTGCAGAGAAAGAGGGCAAAAAAAGGTGGGGGGTGGGGGGGGTGGGGAAATCCCAACATTTTAAGAAATAAGTACGGTAAAGTGGGAAAAAGAGGAGAATGGAGAGAAGTAGGAACACACTACAAGCAATCAGCAAATAGTTTGAAAAAAGAGGGAAGCTAACATAAAAAGATAATAAGCAACTATTAAGGGTTATTCTCAATCTTACTAGGGATACAAGAACAAAGCTTGAAAGGTGTTAGAGTCTGGAGAAGGATTCTTTGTGACACTCAACAGAAAGCCAACAATACGTGAGAACTGAATACATGTAGAGATAGTGGGGAAAGGGAAAGGAGAGATTTTGAAGAATCAACAGAGATGGGGAGACAGAGAGAAGGCTTGAATCCAGTATCTACTTCCATTTCAGTAAAGAAGGAGAACTAATGCACATTTTTACAGAAAAGAGCATAGATATCACTTCTTTTGCTAGTCTTAACTTTAAAATATTAAGACAACCATAATAACTATATTGACTCTTACTTCATGTACATCTTAGTAAATACTAAGACACTATAATCTACAACCATTGTGATCTCATGCAGTGAAATATTCTGCAACATTAACAGATTTTAAGTATATCATTTTTAAAAAATGGCTAATTTATAGAAATGGTCAAACTATTTTAATCTAAGTTGCCCTTCAGAAACCCAACATGATGATCAGGAGGGTTTTGTATCCTATTTATTATTGTTCTCGAGAGTTCTCAAATTTTCTCATGTGGTTGGTCACCCTGGTTTCTTCTAATATTATGTTCCTGCCTTGGGGGTAGGGGGGAAAGAAGACTTTATTGTAAAGAAATTATTTTAAAAGCAATCAGTTTTAAATAAGCATCTTTCATTAAAAAATAATAATAATGTGCTGGACCCCCCAAGGAATCTTTCTCTAGTTGTAGGACATTTTAAGAGACCAACAAAGAGTTTCTTAAAAGGCAGCTCTTCTTTTTAAGGGAAGTATTTTTCTTGGATGTAAATTCTTTAATTATTGCTGCAAAGGTAGCTAAGAAGAAACTAAAGAATTAACGCAGACCTTGCGATTGTTCAGCTGCTGAGCTCAAGTTCAGTACATTGGCTCCTGGAGTCTCCACAGAGTGACTATTTCTTCTCATAACTTGTTTTTTAAATAACTGATCTGCTAACTAAATTTATTGAAGAACCTTCAATATAGAATATTTTAATGTCTTTTTGTCCATGTAGCTGATAATTATTGAATACCAAGTGATTATTGATCATATTAAACACTATTAGTAGTACATAAAAGATACAGTCCCTCTTCTCAAAGAGTTTTCAGAAGCAGATGTTGAGCATGCATGCAAAGAAGTAATATGAATTACTTAACTTCTCTGAGTATCAGCTTCCTATTCTGTCAAAGGAATAATCATGCCTATCTTTTTGGGATGTTGAGAAGATGCAAGATATGTATGTAATCTACCTGGCACACAGTAAACAAGCAGTAAATGGTAATTGATAATGTACACTATTGTGCTTGGTAGCAAACTTAAACAGTCAAGAAAAAAGCAAACAGGCTTTCAAACAATATTTAGTTGCTACCAAACATTACTATCTCAAAGAGTAAAAGATCTCAAAAGATACAGCGTTTTTAACACCATTTCTCTCCCATTAACTCAGTGATTATCAACAGTGGAACACTAATAATTTATGTGGACTCAGGATTTCATAATAATTACTAAGAATTTACTTACCTTCAATCCTCATGACTACCTTTCATGTAATATATTAGCTGAGATCTGTTGGCATGCTAGGTGTTACCTTTGTCTTGAGGCCCCCATTCTTCCCACCAACTAGTACATACAACCTATTAATCCTCCCTCTTCCAAAACTGGAATTACCTACTGTGGTTCTGCTCCCTCTTAATCCTGTGTTTACTCAGGTCTTGATTTATCACCTCCTTCTGTCCTAGGTTTAATCTGCATAAAATAGATCTAGGAGTGAAAATTAGTTTAATTGTCCTGTCCATTTGACCCAGGTTATGATCACAAATTTTTATGGATATTTTACTTAACAGAAGCATCAACACTTAAAATAATTTTGATTTTGCCTTTAAATGTTATCAAGCTACAATTAAGATAAAATATAAAGAAATAAGTGAAAAATGCCATCCAAAAACTGTAACTCTTCTCTGCCATGACAATTTTGAAATGATAAAAATTATTTTCATTGAAGCTGCTCTTCTACACACTATTTCAGAAATGCCCAAAATAAGGTTTCTAGTCTATAAAATGCAACCACAGTCTTGAATTATCATTTCTGGTGATAAAATTCTTATCTTTGGGTTTACAGTTTTTGCAGTAAAAACTGTCAAGGTATTATAGCACAGTTTAACTACTAACAGAATTTATCTATGCCTAGTAATAGTAATAAGATTTAATCCCAATATTAATACTGCAGGTTTTGCATTGTTTTCCAGTTTCCAAAGAAGTTATGCTAAACATAATGCTAAGCAATTTTTAACTTCTAATGAAATTATTTCTTTTAAACCCATAGCAATTTACTCCTAATAATCCTACAGCAATCTTTTATTTACTTGAAAAACTCACTGTGGCAGCTAATACTTGGAAGTGTTAATTGACAGTTTTTGCTGTAGTTATTTTTCCAGGTATTTCTTTTCATCCTATGGCCTTTCCACTCTTATAAACCACACCACGACACCCTCAGCATCACACTCACTCTCACCCAGGCTTGTCATTTTTTCAGGAAAGGAGTAAAACAGAATGCAAAAGAAAAAAAACAGAATTTTCCTTGTTTTTTGAGTTTCAAAATCCTATTCCTTTAGCAAGTAATCAAATGGATCTAGATAGAGACCTGCACAGTTCAGTATAATAACCTCTAGCCACATTGACTTTTGAACACTTTAAATGCTCTAAGTATAAAATATATATCAATTTCAAAGACTTAGTATGTAAAAAACAAAGGAATATGTCTTATTAATCATTTATATATTGACTAATTGTTGAAATAATATTTTGGATATATCGGGTTAAATGAAAGGTATAAATAAATTTCACCCGTTTCTCTACTTTTTTTGATGTAGCTACTGGAGAAATTTATTTTATGTTTATTTTTAAAATCATTTTAATTTTTAATTGCACTATTATATTATTTTTACATACATTATATTATTTTCAGGTGTACACTCTAGTGATTAGATATTACATAACTAAGTGATATCACATTCATCTGATCTCATACACAGTTACTAAAATATTATTGACTATATTGCCTATGCTGTACTTTACATCCCCATAGTATTTTATAACAACCAATTTGAATTTCCCAATTTCTTCACCTTTTTTATCCAACCCCCAACCCCAATCCAATCTGAAACCATCAAAATGTTCTCTGTATCTATGAGTCTGTTTTTGTTCTGTTGTTAATTTTTTATTCAATTATTGATAGATATGTATTTATTGCCATTTTATTGTTCATATTTTTATCACTTTTTTTTCTTCTTAAAGAAGACCCTTAAACATTTCATATAAAACTGGTTTGGTGATGATGAACTTCTTTAGCTTTTTCTTGTCTGGGAAGCTCTTTATCTGTCTTTCAATTCTAAAATCAGCTGACAGTCTGATGGGAGCTCCCTTGTAGGGAACTAACCACTTTTCTCTTGCTGCTTTTAAGACCCTCTCTTTATATTTAACCTTTGACATTTTAATTATGAAGTGTCTTGGTGTGGGCCTTTTTGGATTCATCTTGTTTGGGTTTCTCTGTGCTTCCTGGACTTGTATGTCTATTTCCTTCACCAAGTTAGGGAAGTTTTCTGTCTTTGTTTTTTTTCAAATAGGTTTCTAATTTCTTGCTCTTTTTCTTCTCCTTTCAGCACCCCTATCATGTGAATGTTGCCCTACTTGAAGTTGACACAGAGGCTTATTACACTATGCTCATTTTTAAAATTCTTTTTCTTTTTGCTCTCCCAATTGGGTGTTTTTTGCTTCCATATACTCCAAATCAAATATATGTTATTTGATTCTCAGCTCCATCTACTCTACTGTTGAGTCCCTGTAAATCAGTCATTTTAGTTAGTGTATCCTTCATTTCTAACTGGTCCTTTTTTATGTTGAAGCTCTCAGTAAGTTCTTTGGGCATCCTTATAACTAGTGCTTTGAACCCTGAATCTAGTAGATTGCTTGTCTCTACTTGTTTAGTTCTTTTTCTGGAGTTTTATTCTGTTCTTTCATTTGGACATGTTTGTCTCCTCATTTAGGAAGCCTCCCTGTGGTTTTCTTTTTCTATGTATTGGGTACAGCTGCCATGTTTCCCAGGCTTGGTAGAATGGCCTAATATAATAGGGGTCTTGTAGAATCCAGTGGTATAAACTCCCTGATCACCCAACCTAGGTACTTGAGATGCATTCCCCTGTGTGTGCTGTGTGTACCCTCCTCTTGTATTTGAGCCTTGATTGCTCTTGGCATATCAATGAGAGGGATTTATCCCTAGGCTAATCAGCTGCAAAAATTGGCTGTGACCACCAACCACTGATCTCCAACCACCATGAGGGATCAGCTGTGCAGGGGCCCACTCCACAAAGCAGTAGTTACTTCAGTGGGGCTGTGGTGCCTGCTGACTTCACCCCTTGAGTGTGTTGCTTGTGGCAGTGGTTGGGTGGTGATGTTTGATTGTGATCTAAAGCTGTCTACTGGGTGTGCTGGGTCTGGAACCTTCTGAAAGGTGAGTCTGGAGCCTTCTGAAAGGTACAGGCCAAGGTCAGCAGCTGCCTGTGTTCTGCCCAGGGCCACCCAGAATCCACTACAAAGCAATCTGCAGATGGATGCTTATTGTGCTGGGCTTAGAGTTGCCCAGGCAAAGCCAAGCTGTGAGCCAGTGCCAGCTGCTGCTAGTGCCAAGCCTGGGGCCACTTAGGAGAGTTACAGAGCACATTGAGGCCAGATGTTGCTTATTTGAGAGATTTTAAGAAAACCTGAATTAGGAGCCAAGACAGGCCATTCCTATGGAAAAGCCACAGGAAACAGTTTGAGTGGGCCTGAAAGTTGGGTGGGGTCCTCATGGAATCACCAGGGTTGGGGAGAGAACAGTGTGAGCCAAATTGATGGAGACTCATATATGGCTGGCTCTGTGGGAGAAGGGCTCATCAAAGGAACAATGGCCTCTGTCAGCACTTCTGTCTGGGAAAAATCTATGCCCTAGCTCTCACCCTGATGATGAACAATTCAGTTCCTCCCCATATGTCTCTGGTGCCTTTCAAGCTGCTGCTCCAGCACTAGAGATCAGAGGAAATGGGACCCAGACCCTTTAGGAGGAACTGCCTTGGTCTCTAGAAACCTCTCATTTCCCTTAGCCCCAAACCCCACTGGTTTTTACAGACAGTCCCCACTGGGATACTGGCACTGGAACTATGGAATGGGGGTGTCTTGGTGTAGGGCTGGGAACCCTTACTCCTCAGCAGGGACCTCCGCAGACAAAACATCACTCCCAGTTTCTATCCTCTACATGTGTGTATGGGACTGTGTCTCCACCCGTCCTTTCAATCTTGATGTGGCTTCTTTAATTTCTTAGTTGTAGGACTTCTATTCAGTCAGATTTCAGGTGGTTCGGAATGATGGTTATTCTGTAGTTCACTTGAAATTTTGATGTGGTTGTGGGAGGAGGCAAGTAATTCATTTACCTATACCACCATCTTGTCCAGAAGTCTGGAAAAAATTAAATTATATATGTGGCTCGTATTATATTTCTATTGGACAGTGCTGGCATAGACAATAGTAAAATTTCCTTTCACAGAGATGAGAAATGGATTTCCTAGACTAGAAGGAAGAAAAAGTTGGAAGAAATGTAATGAGAGGCAAGATGCTGGGGAATCCCTACAACTGGACTTAGGGCCCTATTCTCACTCTATTCTGGCACAAGCCTTGAAGAGGGTTCACTGAAATGGCAGCATCTACCTATGGGATCTGAGAGCTGAAGAAGAGATAACTTACATTCTTTTTCCTTGTTAGAGCCCTAGGGACATAGCAAGACCCTTAAGAGGAGAAAAGCTGGGCAGTGTATCTAGTCCAGCCAAGACTTCAGAGCAGCACAGTTCAACAAAACTTTCTGTGATGAAAGTGGCTGTAGCCTTTAGCCACTTTGGGCTATTAAGTACTTGACATGGGGCCAGTGTAACTGAGAAACTGGAGTTTTAATATTATTTAATTTTAGTTAATTTAAATTTAAATGCCTTCATGTGCTGGTAGCTATCATAATGGACAATGAAACCTCACCTAGTACCATGGAGGTTCTGGAAGCCCTAGACACCCAATAATTCCTAGACACCCAAAAGGGTACAGAGCAGTGGAAGCCACCAGACCTAAAAGGGCCTTGCTGATAGACCCAGATGGACCCAGCAGCAATCTGTGGGGCTGGCTGCTATTGAGGAATGATGCAGGTTGGAACTCTCAGTGGAGCCAGCATGGGAGAGAAGGAGGGTCAAATGTCCCATTCCCTTCCTCTGAAACCCTAATACTATGTAAACCTTCTCAATTTAGATATAATCCTTGCCAGACTGACTATGATTAAGTGTCTGGCACTCCTTGTGAAATCAGAACTTGAAAGAGATACTAGGTTGAGTTTTGAAAAAATAAATTTGTTTCTTGCAAACCTGAGGTTTTTTAGAATGAGATCTGTACCCACTATATAACCTTAATAATAACAATTCTAACAAAATTCGTAGAAACCTGTTTATTCTTTTAAAAGGCAGCCCTTTTTTTTCTCTGTTACTATAAGACCCATGTTAACATGAAAGCTTATAAAAGCTGCATCAGATAACCATTTTCAACTAAAAACAGACTATCCTTTTATGAAATTGTTTCTGTTCCTTACCCAAAAACCAATCTTTGAAGTTAGTCACAATGAACCTTTGCACCTTGAACCTGGCATGGCACTAACTCCGGGATCTCAATTCTGTGCTAAAAAAAAATTTGTCCAGTTCCACAGCACCTAGGAAAGGCCTCCTGGGCTTGGTTGGTGGAGAGAAAGGAGCATCCTTAGTCAAGGAAATTTAAATGCCTTGAAATTTAAATAGACAGAAACAAGTCAACAGATATCATCTATTCCTGATTCAGTAGGCCTGACTCCTGTCGGAGCCACATATTGAGTGATAAGAAGCTTCAGAAGTCTTCTTCAAGAATACATCACAGGCAATGATGATATATAAAATGTGGATTCTCAAACTGTTAACAATAACACAGCACAGGCATTAATCAGTTAAAGTGCATGACAGCCATAAACATTGGTCCACCTATTCGATGGTGGATCAGCTAAATATCAGCTTTGACTGCAGAGCTCTCTCACTATTCTCTACCATCCTCTCAGTGTGACTCTTCAGATTACTCAAGATAATTGCATAATGGTAAAGTCACAGTCCACAAGTGCTGTAAATCAAGGTAAATGAACTTATCAAAGATAATTTGCACATTGCAATTAAGTAGACCATTGCTAGGACTTTTGCAACAAAGGTTTGAGTTGGAATTAGGATCCTTTCTAAGAAAGTCTTTGCTAAGCTCAATATATTTGTCTATAAAATCAATATGGATTCTTGGCTAAGGTTTATTGGTCATTTTCCACAAAATGTTAAGAGCCTTTGATGAATTATAAAGAATAAACTGACCATTGGGTTTTCTCCTGTGTTTTCAATAATTGGAATACATTCCAAGTAACCAGATATAACATCCAGCCAGTGTTTTCCTCTGAATAATTCCTGGATGGCTACATTTAGTATTAACAAGATAATATAATTAACATCTGAAATAATAAAGCTAGACAGGAGAGACAAAGAAAAATCAATGGGAATCCACAATCTTGGAGGACATTGAATATACCCCCCACCCTGATGTGGTGTTAAGTCAAAAGCATTTCCAGCTCAAAAGTGCAAAAAATAAAAAATAAAAAAGCAGCCAATTGAAATCAAGCAGGACCCCACTTACCAGCTCACTGGGAATGGTGGACCAAGGGAAAGTAGCCCTGTTGCAGAAGCCTGTCCCAGATGAGTAGAGTTAAAAAATAAACCCAAATTTCAAAGGCCAGGATTAACTCATGCACCATTTGGGCAATCTGCTGAATAGGGAGAGGTGGAGAAAAATGCCAGGTCAAAGGCAATCATGTGGAAATCAGAAAAGAGCTGTAATATTGCCCCAGATGATTGCCCTTGCAAGGGCTTATAAGTCACCCAATCAGTGACTGGGCTTACAGAGAGTAGAACATAGCCAGCTAAACCAAAGAGGACTTTCTGAGAACTGCTGGACATTTCTTTGTATTTTGCCACAATTCTGGATGCTATGTACACAGCTCATACAGATTTGTAATTTGTACTGGAGTCCCATGAATTACAATTCATGGTTATTTCTTTATTTAAACTGTATTCACATGACTATTTTTTCATTATTTTTATGTGCAATGAACCACTTTAGAGAAATTGATTCACTTTTTTAAAATGATGGGTATAACTACAAAAATACAAAATTAACACATACCAAAATTGAAATTACATTGTTTGAGAGAGATGATCTGCAATTTATTAAATGTTAGCCAAAAACAATCTGATTAACACATCCTTGGAGCTCACATGCAACTTTTAAAAATGAAATGATTATAAGAATGTGACAGGATTTTAAGAAACACAAACCCATCCTATCTGATTTCCTTTTTTGATTCCTCAAAATAAGTTTCAAAATATAAATTAATAATAGCTTATTTTCAGTGCCCTTTACTCAAAAACATTTTAGTTCTCTTCCTAAATATTCTTAGAGGTAAATAATTTAAAGTTGACCTTTATCTTGTATATGTTCAATGATTTTTAAAAATTTAAAAGTACATCTATAGGACAATAAATACTCAAAGAGAACACACAAATAACTTCATGTTAGGGTGTAAACATTATGAGTGATACCATTCTTTTTTTCTTTAAATATATTTTATTGTTTATGCTATTACAGTTGTCCCATTTTCCCCCGTTCATCCCCCCCACACCCTGCACACCCTCTCCCACCCACATTCCTCCCTTTAGTTCATGTCCATGTGTCATAAGTTCTTTAGCTTCTGCGTTTCCCATACTATTCTTGCCCCCCCCCACGTCTATTTTCTACCTACCATCTATGCTATTTATTCTCTGTACCTTTTCCCCTTCTCTCCCACTCCCCTGTTGCTAACCCTCCATGTGATCTCCATTTCTGTGGTTCTGTTCCTGATCTAGTTGTTTGCTTAGTTTGTTTTTTTTAAGGTGTGGTTGTTAATAGTGATGAGTTTGCTGTCATTTTACTATATGTTTTTTATCTTCTTTTTCTTAGATAAGTCCCTTTAACATTTCATAAAATAAGGGCTTGGTGATGATGAACTCCTTCAACTTGACCTTATCTGAGAAGCACTTTATCCGCCCTTCCATTCCAAATGAAAGCTTTGCTGGATAGAGCAATCTTGGATGGAGGTCCTTGCCTTTCATGACTTGGGATACTTCTTTCCAGCCCCTTCTAGCCTGCAAGGTCTCTTTTGAGAAATCAGCTGACAGTCTGATGGGAACTCCTTTGTAGGTGACTGTCTCCTTATCTCTTGCTGCTTCTAGGATTCTCTCCTTCATTTAAATCTTGGCTAATGTAATTATGGTGTGCCTTCGTGTGTTCCTCCCTGGGTCCAACTTTTTTGGGACTCTCTGAGCTTCCTGGACTTCCTGGAAGTCTATTTCCTTTGCTAGATTGGGGAAGTTCTCCTTTATTATTTGTTCAAATAACTTTTCCATTTGTTGCTCTTCCTTCTCCCTTGCTAGTACCCCTATAATTCGGATGTTGGAACATTTAAAGATGTACTGGAGGATCGTAAGCCTCTCTTCATTTTTTTGCATTTTTGTTTCTTCATTCTTTTCTGTTTAGTTGTTTCTTTCTTCCTTCTGGTGCACTCCATTGATTTGAGTCCCAGTTTCCTTCCCATCACTATTGCTTCCCTGTGCATTTTCCTTCATTTCACTTAGCATAGCCTTCATTTTTTCATCTAATTTGTGACCAAATTCAACCAATTCTGTGAGCATTTTGATCACCAGTGCTTTGAACTGTGCATCTGATAGGTTGGCTATCTCTTAGTCACTCAGTTATATTTGCTCTGGAGCTTTGATCTGTTCTTCCATTTGGGCCATTTTTTTTTTTTTTGTCTTGTGGCACCTGTTACTAGTGAGGGGCGGAACCTTAGGTGTTCACCAGGGCAGGACAACCCAGTGGCTGGGTTGTGACTCTGTATGTGGGGGCGGGGTCTGAGAGGAAACAATGGCACTTGCTCCTCTCTCTGACGGACTTCAGTCCCTTCCTCCACTTCCCCCAAGCAAACTGGGCCTTTCTGGTGCTGATTCCCATGTGGATGGGCTTGTGTACATTCTAGGACCTTGAGGGTCTCTCCAACGCACTCTCTTGTGAGGTTGGGAGTCTCTCCCCATGCCTCAACCTCCACAGGTGTCCCCAGTTGGTGCCTTGAGGCTTTATTTCCCGGCTCTGGGACCCTGGGTTGTGTGGTCTGTCTCACTCCCCAGCCTTGCCTGGTTTATCTGCATGCAAATGTGGGATTGCCCAGTCAGCCAGCCGCCTTGCATGCCATGCGTCACTTCACAATTGCCAACTTTCTGGGTCTGCCCCTTGCCACCCCAAGCCTGGGGTCTTCCAGCCACCGCCTGCATGCCCAGTGTCCGCCCGCTTCTGTCTTGCATGCCTGGTGCCACTGCTTTTTGTGCCACGACCCCTCTCTGCCCAGTCACCTGACTCCGCCCCGCCTACCAGTCTAGATGAATGTGTCTATTTTAACTCCTTAGTTGTCGGACTTCCATACAGTTCAATTTTCTGTCAGATCTGGTTGCTATTTTGTTTTTAAATTCTTGTTGTCCCTATTTTGGTTGCTCAAGGCAGCACAGTGTGTCTACCTATGCCTCCATCTTGGCAGGAAGCCCACCATTCTCTTTTTAAAATTATCCTTTAACATTTTATACTTTTTCTACAAGAAAAAATGATTAAAATTGTGTAACTGTAGTCTCTGATTGAAGACATTGTATGTCATTACACACACTTTAACATGTACTCTGAAAGCTTTCTGTCTATAGTTTATGTTTATAACTCATATTTAATTGTTAAAAATAAAAACTCTCCCCAGGATAAACCATTTCTAGCACATTTGTTTTTGATTCTGTGTCTCCTGGGTATCTATCAAGAAGTTTGAAAACACTTTTATATAAAGATAGATGTATCCCTATGTTCACTTCAGCATTATTCACAATAGTCAAGACATAGAAGCAACCTAAGTGGCCTTCAACAAATGATTGGTTAGATGTGTTATATATACATATTGGAATATTGTTCATCACACAAAAGATGAAATATTGACATTTGTGACAACATGGGTGGATCATGAGAGTATCATGCTAAGTGAAACAAGTCAGAAAAGGACAAGAACTGTATGATTTCATTCATATGTAGGATATACAACAAAAAGCAACAAATAAACAAACAAACAAACAATCTCATAGATACAGGCAACAGAATTATGGTTACCAGAGGGATAGGTGGGTGAAGGGAGAATGAAGAGGGCAAAGGTGACAGGAACGGACTGAACTTGGGGAGGGACGGTGAGCACGCAATGGAGTATACAGAAACTGTATTATAAAGCTGTACACCTGAAATTTATATAATGTTATTAACCAATGTTACACCAATAAATTTAATAGAAAAAGTAAAGGAAATAATGACCAAAAATCAGTAGGCTATTAGTAGTTAAGTTTTGTGGGAGTCAAATTTATACATTAATTTTCTACTATGTGGGGGTAGGTGACCCTAATATCCATGTTGTTCAAAGGTCAACTGTATATATAGCTCCAAGTCAAAGCAAGTAGACACAATTCTGGGACAATTGGTAGAAGTAGAATGATTAGGAAAGAGAAGCAGTTTCCTCTTGGATTTGAAGCTATAAGAATGAATATTCTGCTGCCAGTAACCTCTTCTAGTCAAATTCACCTGAGAGAGAAGTCAAAACTGAGGAAGCCAAGAAATGAAGGAGAAAGAGTTGCTACATTTATCTCATCTGGAAATTGGAACATGGAAACATGACACTTTGCTACCTAGAGGTAAAGGCTAGAAAAGATGAACTCTTTTTATTTTATTTTATTTTAATCATTGTTCAAATACAGTTTTCTCCCTTTTACTCCCAATCCATCCCCCCAACCCTCCCCACTTCCCTCCCATTACCAACCCCCCCTCCTAGTTTTTGTCCATGTGTCCTTTAAGTTTGTTCCCGTGAACCCTTCCCAATGTCCCCTGAAATTTCCTCTTCTCTCCCCTGTGGGCACTGTTAGCCTGTCCTCTATTTCAGTGTCTTTGGTTATATTTTGCTTGTTTCTTTGTTTTGTTGTTTAGGTTCCTGTTAAAGGTAAGATCATATGGTATTTGTCTTTCACTGCCTGGCTTGTTTTGCTTAGCATAATGCTTTCCAGCTCCATCCAAGCTGTTGCGAAGGGTAGGAGCTCCTTCTTTCTTTCTGCTGCATAGAATTCCATTGTGTAAATGTACCATAGTTTTTGAAAAGATTAACTCTTAAGACCCCTCCCAGCTCTAATTCTGTGATCTAAAAAAAATTTGCCTTTAATAAATGAATATATGTGTGTGTAAAATTAAAAAGTGGCATTTGGAATTAGAAGGAATTAGAATTTTCTAGTTGTTTTCATTATAATATAGTTTTTGCTATCTTTAGAAGGTTTCCCTGTTATGCCTATTTTAATGATTTTTGTGTAACTGTAATTTTCTGATTGGTCAAAAATTGCAAGTTTATAGTCACAATTCCCCTAGTCAACACAAAGGCAAAATAGTGTCTGTTAGGAACATGGAAGATATTATTCCTAAATGTAATGATTTCTAATTCATTTGCTTATACCCAACTCTAAAGGGGAGAGTAACCACAAGTCAATTGTAGTCATTTTGTAAATTATTTACGACAAATTATAAACAAAGAAGCATTGATAGAACATATTACTCTTCGTAGAGTATATTATTTATAACTTCAATGGCAATCCAGCCCAAAGAATTCAATTTTTTTTAGTATAATTGCTGAGGTGTTTGAACCTTCCTCAGAGAGACACCCATGATTCACAATGATTTCTTTAAAGTGCTGTGAAGATTAAGGGTGCAAAAACATCTACATTAAAAAAATTGATGCAAAATGGATTCTCAACCTAAATGTCAACTGCTAAAACTATAAAACTATTAGGAGAAAAGAGGAGTAAATTTTTGTGACCATGGGCTTAGCAATGGTTTTTGTTTTGTTTTTTTTTTTGAGATATGATAATAAAAGCACAACAACAAAGAAAAATTATCAAAATAAAATATTTTATAGTTCAAAGGTAAATCAAGAAAGTGAAAGATAGCTAACAGATGGGACAAAATATTTGCAAATCACATATTTGATAAGGGACTTCTATCTAGAATATATAAAGAACTATTATAAGTCAATAATAGACAAATAATGCAATTTTTAAAGTGGCAAGAGATTTAAAGAGACATTTCTTCAAAAAACATATACAAATGGCTAATGAACATATGAAAACATGTTTAACATCATTTGCCATCAGGGAAATGGAAATTAAAGCCATGATGAGATACCATATCATACCAATTAAGATGATTTAAAATCAAAGACAGACAATAAGAGGTACTGGTAAGAATATAGCAAAATTGAATCCCTTACACATTGCTTGTGGGTTCGTACAAAGGAACAGTCACTCTGAAAAACAGTTTAGCAGTTCTTCGAAATGTTAAACATAAGCCCTGGCTGGCGTAGCTCAGTGGATTGAGTGCAGGCTGTGAACCAAAGCATCGCAGGTTCGATTCCCAGTCAGGCCACATACCTGGGTTGCAGGCCATGGCCCTGAGCAACCACACATTGATGTTTCTCTTTCTCTCTCTTTCTCCCTCCCTTCCCTCTCTAAAAATAAATAAATAAAATCTTTTTTTAAAAAATGTTAAACATAGAGTTACCATAGGACTCTGGAATTCCACTCCTAGGTATATACCCATTAGAAATGACAACAATGCCCACACAAAAACTTGTACATGAGTGTTCATAGCAGCATTATTCATAATAGCCATCAAGTGGAAACAAGCCAAATTTCATCAGCTGATGAATGTATAAACAAGTGATGGTATACCCATACAATGGAATATTATTCATTCATACAAAGGAATGAAGTACTAATACATGCTACAACATGGATGAACCTTGAAAACATGCTAAGTGAAAGAGGCCAGTCATAAAAAAACACATATTGTATGATTTCATTTATATAAAATGTCCATAATAGGCATATCCATAGAGATAGAAAGTAGATTCCTGGTTGTCAGGGGCTTAAGGAAGAGGAAAATGGGGGAGTGATTGCTAATGGGTATGGTCTTATTTTAGGGGTGATGAAATGCTGCTCCAAAATTAGATAGTTGTGATGGTTGCACAACTCTGTGGATATATTAAAACACCCCACTGAGGTGTACACTTTAAATTGGTTACATGAAGGGTGACATTTATGATATGTGATTTATATCTCACAAAGCAGATATTAAAAAATAAAACAATAAAGAAATAAACCGTTGACCAAAGACATTCACCAGTTATATTTTTCTGCAGCCACATTGAACCAAACGTCACAACACAACTGAATATGCTGGGGAGCTCTGTAAAATATAATATTCTAAGAGAGAAATTTAAAATGTGAAAGTACCCTACAGTTGAAATTAGGAGATATAGGTTCTAATTTTTCCTGGACCCCCAACCCAAGTTTGGAGGCAAAGACTATTAGTTACATCTGAACACCCATTCTTTTCTTCTCGAGCAATAAGAATCTCAGACTTTAGCTGAACCATTTCCACTCAGCTGAAGACCTGCCAGCTTCTTTTATAGCCAGAGGTAGCTACATGCCCAAGTTTGGCTAAGTTGTGTGTGTAACTTTCAGAAATCTCCTTAAAGGGAGGAAATATATCTTTCATTTTCCCTGTTCCCCATTGTTAGAATATAGATGGGTTGGCCAGAGCTCCAGTATCTATCCTGGAGCATGAGGATGAGGGACAATAAAGTGCCAAGCTAGAGGGAGCCTAGATCCCTCACAAATTTGTAGAACCACTACACTTACCCTGAACTGCCTACCACTAGACTTCTTTTATATGAAATAGAAGTAATCATATAAGCCATGGGTATTTTGTTGTGTTTTTTTCCCCTATCATGTGTAAAGGTGTATAATCCTAATACATTGTGTTTACAAAGAGTAAAGACTAAAAAGCCCTTTAGATTGGTTTGGAGGAGAGTTGACTCTTTAAAGCTTTCTTTCTGGATGGAACAACTTTCTACATTAACCTCAGAGCATGCAAAGGCTCTTGCTTTGATCTTGCAAAAGTTTTCCAACAATGGCAAAAATACCTAGAACTATACAAATTTGTTCATCATCATTGCACCTGTCTCCTCTCCCTGGCATTTTCATATCAGCTGAGGTCAGCCAGAAGATTCCAAACAACGTGAGTATCAAAGTTGATTAGTTTGTAGGGAGAGGGCAGGATCTTATTCCTTTGAAATAGGTTTCCAATGGTATTTTACTTTCTTTTTCAGCCTACTCTGGTTTCCTAACCTTGCCTAAATCTGTATGGTTAGTTAAGCATTTGTTTGAGGGGCATAAGAACAGTTACTGGTGGGCTTACAAGTTTAAAAATCATGTATTGTTGGCTACTAGAGCCTTCCATGGCTTTATAACTGGTTAATATTTGTTAAAAATCTTATTCAATAATTATTTTGAATTATTCAATTCAAAAACCCTATTTTTAAAAACACATGTGTTCTATCATTCCTGAATGGGCTTTTTAAACTACTCCAGAAGAGACACGCAGAGGCTCCAGTCCCTAAGTGCTATGCCGTAGTGACTGTTGCAACCAGGCTGCTTTTGCAATTTCCTGGATTACTAAAAGATGCCATAGTCCATCTACTCCTGGGCATCTGCAGGAGTAGATATTTAGGAAATATCCTTAAAATTTCAACTATTATACACAATACCTGTGTGATTAAAAAGCAGATTTACCACAATTTGTTGTAAGTCCAGAAACTTTTAAAAACAACACCCATGCAAATTCTGCCATATGAAGAAACACTAAATAAGAATCTTGACACCTGTTTTTGACTTCCTAAAGTTATAAAGTCTATTGACATTTTAAATAACTATATATGTTTTCTATGTTTAGCATTCATGTATGAAGGGCTAAAACTTACTTTAAACACAAGGACAGATACATGTGCAATAAAATATTTTCACTGGGGAAGAGTCAGAACTTGATATTAATGTAATTATAATATAGCTAGAAGGTTTCAACTCTTATTAATGAAAATAGACATTTATGATTTCAATATTAACAGAGACGTTTGTGTCAGAAAGATATATCAAAATAGATTCTGAACTAGCCTACTTTTGCTTTTTGTTTTTTTTGTTTTCACTTCTATCATACCGAACTTTTTCTCTATTGAGGTTGCACTTACTGATATTTATTATTTTCACAACTCATGGATGAGGCATCAAGACCTGGGTTTTAACTGGTAAGACTGATGAGTTTTATTGCATTTAAGGATACTTATTTGATAAAATTGAGAACAGACCTGACAGTTCTTTTTAAAATATTAAATATCTGTGCCAGCTTAGTGACTATTAAATATAACAGGTTTCATTCTTGGTCTCCTGAAAAGAAGGGGGACACCCAAAACTGATATTTATTTAAAAATTGTGTATTTATTCTTATGCGCTTAAACTTCAGTCACCTTCAAACTACTCTCCATTTGATACAATACACCTATCAAGATGTTTTTTCCACTGCTCGAAACCATTTTTGAACTCATCGATTTTGATGCCTTTTAGTGCTCCTGCTGTTTTTGTTTCCCCTCTTCCACATTAGCAAAAAGTTTCCCCTTTGAGGATATTTTTTATCCAGGGAAACAGACAAACAAACAAAAGTCACTCAGGTAGAGAGTAGCTGCATGGGAGGATGGGGCACAGAGGTCATGCTGGTTTTGTTCAAAAACTGCTGAACACTCAGTGCAGTGTGGGCAGGTGCCCTCATAAATCACCCATCATGAAATGGGCAAACTCGATGAAAGAGTCTTCAAAACAAATTCACTGAAGCTGAACACAGACTCTCACAACAACGCCAGCTGGTATGCTGATACAGATGGTTTCCTAGAATACTCACCTAGAGGAGGAAGACTGTACTACAAGGGGCCTGCCCTCCAGAAGATAATTCCATTTTGAGGGGAGGCCCTACCTCATATGGATGCATAAAATGGGATACACATATCCTTACTGGGGGGTTGTGTTATAAAAAAGAAAAAACCTTCTCATTACTCAGGCAGTGCTCTTCATGAATCAAAGCCAGAATAGTCATTTTGAAACTTGCATCCAGTCCTGTATTACTCCTCTACAAAAAGAGGTATTAATGCAAAATTTCCAGGTTATTGAGATTTTTTAAAAGTTATTCTATTTTGATTTGCCCACTTCAAAAGTGTTTTCTTATTCTTTCTCTATGATTAAGACTTGGTGGAGGAAAAACTATGTGATGATGAAAATAATGTGTCTTACACATAGAGAGTACTCAATAAATGCTGACAGCCTTACTTTCTGTCCTGTCTGAGGGGAGCAACTGGTATACAATTTTGTTGATTAGGTTAACAAAGTTCAAGGGAGGAGATAATGTTGATCATTCATGCTGTCTGAAATAGCCAACTTATACATTCAATAAAAATTTACTTTCTTCAGCAATTATCTTTCAAGCAATAAATCAGAGATTAAAAGAGATAATTTATTTTTTAGAAAACTGCTACTAAATATATCACCTCATTGCTTTTGCAAGGGTCAATTTCTAATAAGGAAGAAAGCTGAGGGATCTTTTCCAGGGTCTATTTTTCTATGGGAGTTTTTACCTTTTTTCAAATGTAGGCACATCTAAATGTCTGTGTGCTTATTCACTGTGTGCCAGTAAAGAAGTCATCTATAAGTTCATTTCATTAAAAAACTTAAATGGCTGGGGTGGGGAGGAGTGGTGGAGGGTAAAAGCAGACAACTGTACTTGAACAATAATAAGATAATTTTTTAAATAAAAATAAATAAATAAATAAATAAAAACTTCAGCAGTAACTACTTTGGGACTAAGTCACTCTTGCTATATTTCCTTGAATCTCCTTAATTCCCATCTTTATAAAGACGCAATCATTCTTGTCTCTTTAATCTTTCTATAGCCCTTCTAAGCAGCTCCTGAAGCCTTTTAAAAATATCTTTGCAGCTCCTGAAGCCTTTTAAAAATATCTTTAAAGTAATATCCTTTTTCTTTGTACTGGATGCTTAATAATACAATTTCATTGAACTTAGTTGGCCTCTTGTATTTAGGTTGGCACATCAATCCAGTTTTTAAAAAAAGAAGTAAAGAAAAGAAAAGCCCTGGCTGGGTGGTTTGATTGGTTAGAGCATCGTCCTGTACACCAAAGGGTTAGGTTTGGTTCCCTGTCAGGGCTCAACCTAGGTTGCAGTTTCCATCACCAGTCAGGGCACGTACAGGGGGCAACCGATGGATGTTTCTCTCTCTCTCTTTCTCTCTCTCTCTCTCATCTCTATCTATCTCTGTCTATCTATCTATAAGTCTCCCTTTCTCTCTCTCTAAAATCAATAAACATAATCCTTGAGTGAGGATTAAAAATGGAAAAATACTGAGGGAGTTCAGTGAGAAATTAATATGCCATATCACAAATGTATTTTTTTATTTTTTTACTTTTTTATCAGAGAATGTTGGCATTGGATAGACACAGTCAACATTCATTTAGGTCTTACACACTTTAGGCACTAGTTCAATTTACATTGTTAATGGATATAAGAGGAAACACAAAGTCCAAAACATATTTCTAACTTTGAATGAATATATAGTATGATTAGCATTTTTAAATAACTAGAGAGAAATAAATTGTTGTAGTTCTGGTAATTTCTCTATTAAGCTATTCCATCAGGAAGTATGTTTGCTTCTCAATAGAAATAAATTTGTATTCTATAAAACATAAGAATTATTTTACTGCTTATAGATACATAATAGAATTCATATTATTTATATTCAACAGTCATGGTTAATGTTTTCTTCCATATGAAGATAGTTGAGCTATGGATGTTAACTCAAGGAAAAAAAAACATCTATTTTTAGAGCTGTAAATTAAAAGACATAATAAAAAATGGAATCTTTCTTATAGATGAAAGCCACACATAT
Source organism: Phyllostomus hastatus (assembly GCF_019186645.2). Lineage (NCBI taxonomy): Eukaryota > Metazoa > Chordata > Mammalia > Chiroptera > Phyllostomidae > Phyllostomus > Phyllostomus hastatus. Next base: position 92,755,077 of record NW_025334041.1, read on the forward strand.
AAATAAAGCATTTCAAACCTCTCTGATACTATATCAAAGCAATTAAAGGGCTGAGAGAAATAAAATGAATTCTTTAAAGTCATAGAACATACTACAAAAGTATTCCATGTTTTTTGGGGGAGGGGTGGGAGGGGGGACTGGATTGGGAGTAAAAAGGAGAAAACTGTATTTGAACAATGATTAAAATAAAAAAAATTAAAAAATTAAAAAGTATTCCATATTTAACTATCGAAAGGAACTCTCCAATTATTGAATCTAGGTTGAAATACCCCTAAAATTAGGTAAATAATAAATGGTTGGAATTCCTAAATAGGTTATACTTCTAGATAGAGCATAGTAAAGCTCATTTTTCTACACAGCCTACCCATACATTGTCTGATAATCTCAGGACCTCTGCTAATATGACTGGGATTTTCTATGTCCCTTTTGTACTACTAGAAAGCTGCACATAGGTCAACAGGGAGATGGGCCTAGGCAAAAGTTTCTGAACTTTATTATTTCCAAATTTTGAAACAAGAAAGATCCCCACCCTCATCAACAGGACTGTTTAGGGTTTGAAAACCAAAGGCAATATTTAAATCAAAGGTTTACTTACATTTTGAAAATCCTTAATCCTTAAAGAGAGCATGATCCCTGAAAGGCAAAGTTTAGAACTGAAAAGGATCACAGAGAATATTTAATTCAACTCCCCTCTTCAAGAATAAAAAAAAGAGGGAGACCAAAAAATGGGTTGTGTCTGCTTTGGATCAAAAGAGGTGGAAAGCAAGAAGCCATATGGAGAAGTGGCAAGAACAGAGCCTTTGTGGTTGACAGCACAGATTTGAACCCAGCTCTTTCAGTAAGTATTTGAATAGTTTCCTCATATATCAAATGGGACTAATAGGACCTGTTTTCTAGAATTGTTGTGAAGAGTAAGTGATACAAAAGTGCCTAGAACAGTTCCTGGTTCTCAGTAAGAGCTTGGCAAGTGTTATTGCAAGTAGAGGAACTCAAACTGGGGTTGTCCTGGCTCCAACTCTTGTTACATTGCCCTGCACTGTTAATATAGCTGGCCAATAGGATGAAAATGTTTGCTTAAAATATGAGATTCCAAGTGAAAGAAATTGTGCAGAACCTCAAATAATTTTCAAAAAATATTTACTATTCATTAATACAAGCAATACCCAGTTCTTTTTAGAGGAAGTTAATTTTTGCACTTTTCTCAGTGATTTTTAGCTGTTTGCAGATACTCACAGCTCAGTACAAAGAGATGACACAAGGGACTTTTTATCTGCAATGCAGAGAGCAATACGGAGATAATTTACATCTGAACTTGACGTTAGCTCCATATGGCATGTATTCATCATTTAGTGAATTCAGAGCCCTATCTTTAGAGCTTTAGTGATCAGGATAGAAATTGCCCACTTATTTATGCTTGGCTGGACTGAAAGTAAAGGGAGAGGAAGAAGTGAAGGGAAATGCCACTCCCTGCAAGAATTGGCTCTGGAGTTAGGAGTTCAGGATTAACGCTGACTTGTCTAGGAACAGCAGCCTCTGTCCTCAAGAGTAGGTAAAATGCAGATGACATGAGGTGTATTATTTGTGGGTTGCAATCATGCGTGTTGTTCCTGTCTGTCCCACAAAGGACTTGACTGTGGTTCAATGTAGGGCTGCTTTCCTTTTGTTCAGCACAAAGCCTCACTCACACTGAGCCAGTGGGCATTTGCAGTGACATGTGATCACTTGGTTTATATCAGCAATAGGAGAGGTTGTTCTCAAAAGTCAAATTAGGAATTAACCAACCCCTTGCTGGGGCCCTTCTTTAGAGTAGGGGAGTGGAGAAAGGCGTACTGCATTCTCCTGTCCCTACTGAGAGTAAAGTAACAAAGGGTTTCTCTCTCCCTTTGGGAAGTCAAACAATTAGTCCTTTCATACAAAAGGAATTTTGATTTTCCTTCAATTTTTTCTTCAAAAGATATATAAATTTTTCAAGCTGAAAGAATCTGGTCTTTTATCCTTTAGTCATCATGATGATCTCAATGATGAGGAGAGAATTCTGAAGCTTACACTCCACCCTTCCACCCGCTGCAATCTTAGTAGTAAGAATATATTTAGCTCTAGAAATTAAACACTGGAGCAAAATATGTAGCTATTTATAACTTCTGGAATATTACAGAGGTTTATGAACTGCTATGTGTTAAATTGTTGTCCCAAATCCGTATGTTGAAGTTCTAACTCCCAGTACTTCAGAATGTGATCTTATTTGGAATGAGGGTCATTGCAGAGGTAGTTAAGATGAAGTCATTAGGGTGGACCCTAATCCAATATTACTGGTGTCCTTATAAAAAGGAGAAATTTGGATGCAGTTACTCACTCAGAGTGAACACCAAGTGAAGGTGAAGGCATAGATTGGAGTAAAATAAGCCAAGGGGCACCGAAGATTGCCAGCAACCCACCAGAAGCCAGGGAAGAGGCAAGGAACAGATTCTTCCTCACTGCCTTCAGAAGGAACCAATGCTGTCTACACCACAATCTTGGACTTCTAGCCTCCATAACTGTGAGATGATAAATTTCCATAGTTTAAGCCACTCAGTTTGTGGTATACTGTTATGGTAACTCTAACATACTAATATATACAATTAGCTTCTTTCTTTTTCTCTTTTTTTTTTCTTTCCCTTCCTTTCCCTTCTCTTCTTTCCTTCCTTTTCCCATGGACTTCATGGAAAAGGAAGCTGGAAAATAGGAACATGATTTTGTTTTTAAGCCATTAATAAACTTTAAGTCTTTCTGTAGCATTAAGAAATACAACGCGTTAAAAGACATATCCATACCTAAGTGTGACTAATATTTGGTAATCATGGGCAAAAGGGCTTGCCCCAGGAACACATGTGCCAGTTACTTCTCTGTGCACTCAAGGTAAAATCAATGGCTTCTGAAACTCAATGGCTCATTTCAGGCCCTCGGAGAACTCCAGCCTTCCCTTGTTTGTTCCACTGAGGCTTTTCCCTTTCTTGACTAAAGTACTCCTTTTTCAACTTGCTAAAAAAAACTTTACTTTGTTCAGACATGGCCACTGGCCTCCAAAATGGAGCAGAAACTACATTCTACTGCCTTTCCTTCCTTCCTAATGAGTAATTCCACCTTCCTGCCCCTCACCCCACCCCCAGAGTGGAATCTAACCCAGGTTGCCCCTCCCCTTTCTACAAGTTGTCAAATGAAAGATTATTTTCCAGGACCATCACTTGCCTCTTGTACTCAGAATCTGAGTGTTTCTTTATCCATGATACAGCATCCAGGCCACTGACACATCTGAACATCCATGTACAACCATATACCCTCACAGAGTTGTTCTTTGTTTCCTAAGATGACACTACTAGGTAATAAGTTCCTTGCATGTGCACTTGTGCCTGATAAGGCCACATTGAGAACATAGATCTTATTGTGTCAAGTGTGCCTGATACCTGTTCTTGGACTAAAGACTATCCAGACTTGAGAACTGCTTGGTGTTCTTAGAGCTGCTGCATCCACATCCATGGTGGTCCTGATGCTTCTGTTAATAAAATGACAAACATTGGATTTCCAGCTGCCTAGGTCTATAGCCTGAACTAGTTTCCCAGCCATCTTTAGAGAATGAAGTCAAGATGAGAGACAGAGAGATGAAGGGGAAGAGGGTGGGTGGGAATATCATCTTGACATCATCTGCATCCTTGGAACCAGCCAAGCCTGAACTTTTCTTATGTAAGCCAATAAAGTCTTTTTGCTTATGCTATTTTGAGATGGGTTTTCTGGCATTTGCAACCAAAAACAGTCTAATATATCCATTGTTTCCTTTGGCCTTTCTGTTGTCTTCTACTTGCTTACTGTATGTAGTTATTTCTGCTCTTGTGCATATGTTTAGCCCCCTCATAACTGTGTTGGGATGAGTTTCACTTCAATGTTAATAGGGTGTTTAGTGAATATGCTGTTGCTAATCTTGTTTATCCATTTGGAGAATTTATAGTTAGTTGATAATGAAGTTGTTGCCCCAAATCCAGCAATGTTTTGTTCTAGAGTTAGGTAGTATAGCTGCCTAGAAGGTCAGAAAACAGCATAACTTATTATAGGCATATGACCTAGTTAAGAGCTTAAAACTGTGCTGGTACCATCTGTCTGTCAGATTTCTAAACATCAGGATGATCTTGATTTATTTCCAGACTTGGTCAATAAGTTTATCACATGGTATCTGCAAAACAGAATCCAATGACATTCTCATTCTAAGCTAAGCATAGAATTTTCTTGGTGCAAGCTTATGTGTGGCTTTGGTTTTGAAGCTGCTATAAAAATAACTGTTTACAGATGGTTTTAATGAACAATAAAAACAACCCACATAAAGTAGAAAATAAAGCCATTAATCCAAATGTACTGGAAAAGCTGTTTCTTAACCATTTCTAAGCAAAAGAAAAGAAGAAAATGACAACAATCACCTCCTAGAAAGTATCTATCCCAGCTGACGGTGAAGGACACAGCAACCCCTTACTTAGCACATGTTAAGACACATCCTACTGAAGAATAAAAAAAAAATCTTAGAATCGAAGAGGCCACTCTGTCATGGAGTCTGATTGTACTTAGAATGTGTACATGTACTTTGCATCCTTCCTAAATCTAGACTCTTGAATGTCAATATATCTCCAAGGTTGGGTGTCTCTGCCCAACAAACGAGAACTCTCATTTATGCAAAGTATTCTCTTGTCCTCAACCACAGCCTCTCTCCCTACAATTTAGGAATATCAGAATTTTGTTTAAGTAACTTAGAGATCATTTAATCTAACAACTTAATTTTGTGCCCAGTGATCTGCCTTCTAGAACAGAGTATCTGATCATCTCCTCTGTACTGGCCCTTTCAATATTTTATGACAGCATCTGTGTTTCTCACATCACATTTTCCCTTCTCTGGGATAAATATGCCTGTGTGCTCTACCCCTTCCTTATCCTGCTCAAAGTTCTCTGAGATGGCACCCTAACTCCTGCCCTTGGATTTCCCTTTATGTTGATACAGTCTCCCCAACATCCCATTACATTTCATTCAGAAGCTGGGTATTTCCTCCCATGTGCAAAACTAATGGAAAAAAACCCCACATTGTTCAGTGTTTTATATCATTGTAACTATTTTATGTATTTATGTAGAACTATTTTATGTAGTTCTCCATAATAGTTCTACCCTGTTAAGCCCAGTAAAGTTGACTACAAATGGCCTATCAACATTCCCACAACTACATTTTTTTGTCAGACTTTAGATCAAGACTGTCAACAGCATTGATCTGTTGTGTTGGGAGGCACCTTGGCAGGTACTTAGACCACTGCCTCATTTCAGTCCTGCTGTCTTACAAGTAGTCCTGTTTTTCATTACTTTTAAAAGTATTTCTATATATGTTATCTTACATGATATTCATTTCCACTCTGGAAAGAAAAATGAGCAATGTTTTATTCTCCCTACTTTGCATATGAGGCACTACTAGTCCTGGTTATAACTAGTTAATGGTAGAGGTAGGACTCAAGTCCCAAAACTCAACTTTAGTGTTCTGTTTTCTCTAGAGCCCTTGTCCTTTGTCACCAAATAGCCTCACATTCTCCCTAGACAATACTACTGCGTGAACTGCTCTCTGAAGAGGTGCAGGTTTAGGACCTTTCATTTGTCAGGTGGTCTTTGCCTGAAAGAATCAGGCCTTCTGACTACTGAAGTCCAGTGATCTCTCATTAAATTCCAAAGATCCACTCCCATCCCTCTTGTTCTATGAATGACCAGTTCTGAATTCAGCAAACACAATGACAATGTTCGAAGCAAAAATAATTGTGTCTATCTCCCCTTCTCCACTAATGGGAATCAGAGGCTCAATTTGCCAAATGCTGCAAGAAAGGGTAAGATTAATTTTAAGTTGTAAGTGAGTAATGATGGGGAAGAAAAATGTAACTCTTAATCTGTAGGATTCTCCATATAGAACCTGAAGCTTACCCACCTCTCTTTCTCTTTGCCTTGAGTATAATTTGCTTATCTTCAGATTCAATAACTTGAGGAAAGAGGTGTGTGGAGCAGAGTGAGGGATGTGGGCAATGCCAGTGGGCAGTGAAAATGAGAAGGGAGGAACTGTCTGTGCATCCCTATGGGCAGCTAGAAACAGAACTTTCCTTTCTCATCTCTCCTTAACCCAATGAAAGAGTTCATAAAGAATAAGATGCAAAGCTGGAAGCTATCTTCTTTTAAGATTCTTTGAAGAGTTGATTAAAAAAAAAACTATAAAGAAAGAAAAACCCCTCAATATTTGTGGACAAAAATTTACTCAAGTTCTTTTACCTGAATTTGGATGGGAGTTGTGGAAGAGGGTAATTTGCCTGAGTCGGGGGAGAATTAATATGCTCAATGTACTCTGGACAAATGCTCTGATCAAGCATGCCTTGTCTTCTTGTTTCTTGGGCCTGCCAAGACCAAAATATAGCCCAGGACAGCTTAATTGTGATGTTATCTCCAGACCCCTAGACATTTGGCACAACACACTTTGTTGGGTATGGTTTTGGTTTTAACCTTGAAAGCAGGTTGTTATATAATTTAATGATCCAAATTCCTGTGTATACTAGTGACTAATATAATTTTATTTACTTTTTAACTTTTCTGTCTATATGAATTTTAGACTTTGTATTAAGATTCTTTGGTTTTTGTATTTTATTACTGTTGAGAAATTTTTTAAGCAGATTTAAAAATATTTCCAATAGTGAAGAGGCATGACATTTTCTAAGATCCCTGTCTTAGGTCTAGCTATGTACTAGGACCTTAGGACAAGAAATGGAATGTTAAGAGAGCCAACTGTGGGGGTGGGGAAGAGGTGGGGGAATATATAAAATAGATGGAAAACTAAAATAATCCAAAGAAAAACTGTGAATGCTAGAGAAATTAAACTGATTATTAAAGGAATGCAAAGGCCTAACATTTATGAGGTACAGGTACAAGTGATGTAAAATTTGCAGGGGATAAAGACCTCCTGATCTGATATCAGGTTAGTGTCACCTTGGCTTTCTTGGGGAGGTTATGGTATTGCTAAGCTTTTCTTACTTGCTTGGGTTAGAAAAACAGTAGGCCTAGCCAAGAGGCATCTGGGTTGCTTGAATTGACTGATAGGTATAACACTGATGTTATAATTAAGTCAATTTTCCATGATTTTGGGAGTGATTAAACTAGTTTGAATTGTTGTAGGAGGTCAAGTCAAAACAGGATACCATTCTTTTTAGATTATGTAATAAAATGCAAAGCATAGTCCTTGGGTCAGAAGATGGGGCTTGGAGCCCAGGCTGTCCTTCACTAGCTGAGTTGCCTTGAGTGAGTCAGATAGCCTCTCTAATGCGTCTGTGTTCTCTGTATTAAAACAAGCCCAATAATAATAGCTGTTTTGGAACTCAAAAAAAGCTAACATATATGAATGCAGTTTGTGAACTCTAAAGTGCCATTTTTATAATTTTCCAATGCTGGCTTAGGTTATGAATCAAAAGGAGAAACAAAATTTAAAAAAAAACCCAGAGTGAATATTGCTTTTACTATATTTCCCCCTTCTTACTCCAGCTGGATCTTTGAAAAGCTGCACTCATCTGCTATTGTGGCTTTACTCTTCAATGCTTCTGCAGTTGATGTCTCTACATCCTTACACTCATGGTAAGAACTGAGAAAAACAGTGGTTGTTGTAGGCTTGCCTATTCATGATTTAAGGAAGCAAGTTATGGAACTTGACCAGAGCTCTTGGGTATTTAAATTCACTGACTACAGGTGAGGTATCATGATTTTTGTTTGTTTGTTTGTTTTTTCAGGTTTTTTAAATTTTTAAAAGCAGTCTGGGTTCTGCCTGCTCTTGCAGCAATACAGTGTCTTGAGTTTTTGTGGATTGATAAACCACCAGAAAACAAAAAATAATGGACTTCATACAATTCAACAACTCCCACATGGACATTTCCTAATCACACAATCCTATAGGATCATGGCTGGTGTGCCGGAAACATGGGCTAATCCTCAACTTTATTAATGCCAAACAGTCACTTAGTCACCCAGGGTAAATCAAATAAAAGTAACCATTGACACTACCACCCCTATTTTTGAAATGTGAATTCTGAAAGGAATATGGCACTCAGCAAAATGTTTTGTGAAATAGCACAATGTCAACATCTCTCTCAATATAGTTACTTGGCAAAAAACCAAGATGAATAATTTTGAGGTACCTAACTAAATATTATTTTAAATCTGTATATTCAATTATATTTTCAATGACATCTAAACCTTGCTATTCAACTTCAAGGTTTACTTGAAGACAATTATCACTTTATGAAATGGGCATATACAATGACTAATAATGGTATAAAGTTTATAATAAAGTATTCATGGAATTATATTCCAGTATAGATTTAGAACTGCTTTTTGAAGAGGGTAACTCTATTATGGCCTGCTTCATTTAAGGAGCTTTCAATTCTTAATAATAACCAGATGTTTTTATCCTGCTTGAATTCAAATCCCAAGTTTCTCAGGATAAGAAGACATTTTATTTCCATGGTTTCTTCTTTTCACATGGTATTTTTGCAGTATTAAAAGGGTTTTATTTTTTATTTTTGGTGCTATTTCAAGAAACAGAAGAAAGATATTATTTTGTACATAGGCTATTTTCTTCCCACATGCTGAATTTGCCAATGTATGAGCACAGTATTGGACTCTTCTTTAAGTTTTAAGACTATTTCAATGCTTTTTCAATATCCTTAGGCTGCTCAGCCAGTTTCTCTAATGGGGACTATCAGTATGTCCATGAAAAGAAGTATCTCAGCACTTTGTGAAGTACTTTAAGGACAATACTTGTTTGTACATATGGACCTTTAAAAATATTATTTTTTAATTGTACTTGACATACAATAGCATATTAGTTCCAGGTGTACAACCCAGTGATTAGACATTTATATAACCTATAAAGTGATCACCATGCTAAATCCAGCACCCATCTGACCCATAGTCATTAAAATATTATTGACCATATTCTCTATGCTGTACTTTACATTCCCATGAGTGTTCTGTAACTACCAATTTTTACTTCTTAATCCCTTTACCTTTTTACCCATCCTCAAACCCCTCCCATCGGCAATTATCAAAATATTCTCTGTATCTATGAGTCTGTTTCTGTTCTGCTTGTTCATTTATTTTAGTTTTTAGATTCCACATATAAGTGAAATCATCTGGCATTTGTCTTTGTCTTACTTTATTTCACTCAGCACAATACCTTCTAGGTCCATCCATGTTATTGCAGATGGCAACATTTCATTCTTTTTTATGGTTAAGTCATATCACTATTAATATGCACAACTTCCTTTTTTGTCCATTCATCTGTTGATACATGCATAGGTTGTTTCTATATCTTTGCTATTGTAAATAGCAGTGCAATAAACATACATATGTATTTTCCATTTAGTGTTTGGGGTCTTTTTGGATATATCCTCTGAAGTGGAACTGCTTTGTCCTTCTTTGTCTCCTGTGATAGCCTCTGTTTTAAAGTCTATTTTGCCTGGTATAAGTATTGATACCCAGTCTTTTTTGTTTCCATTTTCATGAAATATCTTTTCCTTTTTTAAATTTATTGATTTGAGAGAGAGAGAGACATTGATTTGTTGTTCCACTTATTCATGCATTCATTGGTTAATTCTTGCATGTGCCCTGATTGGGGATTAAACCTACAACCTTGTGTATAGGGATTATGATGCTCTAACCATCTGAGCTACCTGGCCAGGACAAAATATTTTTCCATCTCTTTCCTTTCAGTCTGTGTGTGCCTTTCAATCTGAAGTGAATTTCCTGTAGACAGCATATGTAAGGGTTTATTTTCTTATCAGTCTAGCCACCCTATATCTTTGATTAAAGCATTTAATCAATTTGCATTTAAAGTCATTGTTGATAGGTACATATTTATTGCCATTTTATTATTCATATTTTTATCCTACTTCTTCTTCCTCCCCCTCCCCCCTCCCCCTCCCCCTCTTCCTCCTTCTTCTCCTTTTTAATCCATACCAGAGGACATTTCAATTGATTTTAGAGACAGGAAGGGGTGGGGGGAGGGAGAGAGAGAAAAAGAGAGAGAGAAACATTGTTGTGAGAGAGAAACATTTGTTAGTTGCCTCCTGTACACACCCTAACCAGGTTTCAAACCTGCAACCTTTTGGTACACAGGACGATGCTCTAACCAACTGAACCACCAGCCAGGGCAATTTTTTTTTTCTTAAAAAAGACCCTTTAACATTTCTTTTTTTAAAATTAAATTATTGGAGTGACACTATTAATAAAATTATGTAGGTTTCAGATATACAATTTTATGATACATCATATGTATATTGTATTGTGTGTTACCACCCCAAGTCATCACCTTCCATCACCATTTATCTCCCCTGTACCCTCTTCTACCTCCTAACATTTCTTGTAACACTGGTTTGATGGTGATGAACTCTTTTAGCTTTTTCATGTCTGAGAAGCTATCTATCCTTTGATTCCAAATGACAGCTTTGCTGGGTAGAGTAATCTTGGTTGTAGGTCCTTGCTTTTCATCACTTTGAATATTTTGTGTCAATGCCTTCTGGCCTGAGAAGTTTCTGTTGAGAAATCAGCCGACAGTCCTATGGGAGCTCACTTGTATATAACTGTCTTTCTCTTTATATTTAACCTTTGGCATTTTAATTATGATGTGTTTTGGCGTAGGCCTCTGGGTTCATCTTGTTTGAAACTTTCTGTGCTTCCTGGACTTGTATGTCTATTTCATTCACCAGATTAGAAAAGGTTTCCATCATTTTTTTTTTCAAATAGGTTTTCAATTCCTTGTTTTTTCTCTTCTCCTTCCAGCACCTCCATGATGTGAATGTTGTGCACTTGTGCACTCCTTAAACTATCCTCATCTAGGGGGATCCTTTTTTCTTTTTCTTATTCTGATTCGGTGTTTTCTGCTATCTTATTTCCAAATTGCTGCTTCAAGTCCCTGGCAGGTCCTAGGTCTCTTGGTTTGAGCATCGCCCTGATATGCCAAGGTTGTGGGTTCAATCCCCATGAGGGAACATAAAAGAGTGAACACATAATAACTGTACCAGCAAATCAATGTTTCTCTTTTTCCCACCCCCACCCCTGCCACTAAAATCCATTAAAAAAAAAGATTCAGCCTTGGCTGATGTGGCTCAGTTAGTTGGGCATTGTCCCACAAATCAAAAGGTTTCATGTTAATTTGCAGTCAGGGCACATATCTGGGTTGTGGGATGGTCCCCTGTCAGGACACATCCAAGAGGCAACTGATCAATGTTTCTGTCTTGCATTGATGTTTCTCTCCCCCTCTTTCCCTTTCCATTCCCCTCTCTCTGGAATCAATAAAAGAAAAACAAATTTTAAAGATTCAAATTGCTGCTTTGATCCTCTGCTTTACCTAGTCTACTGTTGATTCCCTCTAATGTAATGTTCATTTCAGATACTGTATTCTTCATTTCTATCTGCTCTTTTTAATGTTTTCTATATCTATTTTTATGTTTCTTATCTCTGTTAAAGATCTCATCTACTCTTCCTGTAAGTTCATTGAGCATTCTTATAACCAGTGTTTTGAACTCTATCTTATAATTATTTTGTTTTGGAGTTTTGTTCTATTTCATTTGGTATATATTTCTTTGTCTCCTTGTTTTGTTTGCCTTCCTGTGTTTTTTATTTCTATATGTTAGGTAGAGCTGTTGTGTCTCCTGGTCTTGGTAGAGTGGCCTTATGTAGTAGGTGTCCTATACGGCCCAGTGGTGCAGCTTCTCTAGTCCCCTGAGCCAGGCAATCCAGGTGTGTCCCCACCTTATAGGCAGTATGCACCCTCCTGTTGTAGTTCAGCCTTCATTGTTGTTGGCATGTCAGTGAGAAGTATTTACATCCCCACCCCAAGCTATTGTTAGGACCAGCCATAACAACAGCAGAGGAGCTTCTGTGCAGGGGCTGACCCCATGGAGCAGAACTCACTTCAGCAGGGCTCAGGTGCCTGCTGAATTCGCCCGTGAGTGTGTCACTGATGGAGGTGGTTGAGTGATGCTTCAGTGGGGTCTGAAGCTGGCCACCAGGTATCCTGGTTCTAGGGCCTCCTGGGAGGCGCTGGTCAAGAACAGCTACCACCTGTGCCCTACACAGGGCCACCCAGTATGAGCTACAAAGTGATATGCAGGTGGCTGCTACTCGTGCTGGGCTTACAGGTGCTAGGGAGAGGCTGAGATTTGAACTGAGGTCAGCTGCTGCTAGTGTTAGTCTTGTAGCCATTTAGCAAGAGGTACAGGGCATATTAAGGCCAGATACTGCTTGTTTGGGGTTTGTGAACCTTTGACTAATTTTAGAAAAGTTGGAGCATAAGCCAAGATAGGCTGTTTGTATGGAAAAGCTACTGGAAGCAGCTTGGGTGGGCCCAAAAATTGGGTGAGATGGGGCCTCAGGGAATCACAGGGCAGGGTGAACAGTGTTAGCCAGGTTGATGGAGACTCAGTTATGGTGCCTGCCTGTGCCTGCAGCAGGAGGGCTCAGAAACAGAACAATGGCTTCTATAGTACTTATGTCTGAAAGAAAGCCACACCTCCAGCTCTTACCCCAAAGCCAGACAATTTAGTTCCTCCCCCATATGTCCCTTGTACACTCTGAGCTGCTGCCCCAGTGCTACAGCTCAGAGTAAGTGAGTCCATCAGCAAGTACGTCTGTGTAGGGGCCCTGCAAGCAATACCTGGAACTCCAGAAGCCCTCCATCTCACTTAGCCAAGGTCAGCACTGGTTTTCACAGCCAGAAGTTATGAGGGCTTCTCTTCCCAGCACTGGAACCCTGGGATACAGGGCCAGATATGGGGCTGGGACTCCTCGATCCCAGGGGGGACCTCTACGGTTGACACATCTCTTCTGATTTTTAACCACCACATATGGGTGTGGGACCAGCCCATTTTGAGTCCCCACCTCTCCTACCAGTTTCTTTGAGGCTTCTGTATATTCTTAGTTATAGGGCTTCTGTTCAGCTAAACTTCAGGTAGTCCTCAATAATGGTTGTTCTGTAGTTTAGGTGTAATTTTGATGTCATGGGCAGAGTTAAATACAGCATTTACCTGTTCACCATCTTGACTAGAAGCCACATATGAGCCTTTTAATTCATTTACTAAAAGGTATTTTGTAAAGACAGACAAATTACAAAAAGGTTCCTCTTCCCTGGCACTGAGGTTCATGGTCAGCTGGAATAAAGGACAGCTGGAATTCAGCCCTACCAGGGCACCTTTGCAGTGTACAAATCAGACTATCCTGCTGGGTAACTAGAAACATATTCACCTTTACCTGCTCCTTTCCCATCCAATGCCTGAGATCACAGGCAACTGAAAAGACACTGGAGGCATCATTTCTTCAGCACCAGAAATCTCTACAAGTTCTGCCTCCTAGCTTCCTTCAAAATGCTCACGCTCTTCTGGTCTCTGTAGTTCTTCCCATCCCATTAAAATGAAACCAAGTTCTCCCTCTCTGTTCTCCCTCTCCCCAAAATGCTCTCAAACTTTTTTGACTGAGGACTACCTAGGTGGAGAAAAAGCTCTTCCTGCTTTTCAATGAACTGTTGGTATGCAAACACATTTTGTGCATATTATGTGCTTTAGCAACATTGGTATGGATGGTTCCCATGTATACAACAATTCATATTTGTTTTAACATTTTGTTTTAGAAAATTTGTAAATGAAAAAAAAAAGGGATTCTATGGATAGTAACCTCACAGAGTGATTTGATCATAAATTCCTAATTGGGCAGGTCATGGTGCATAGTCATGTCCCAAGCATATAATTTTGCCTAAAGCAAGCCATACATTGTTTCTGTGCATCTAGATGAACACAACTTTGAAATAAACCATAACCACCCTAAAGAGGGCACATAATCTTAACTATTTTGTAATCCCACCTTCATGTAATCTTCCTTCAATTCTCTCTTTAATCTCAGATGCATAAAAAGAAACTGCAATATAGGTCATGAATTGTGTTGACCTAATAGAATCTCTATCCTACTGCAGGATAATTAAACAATCCACCTTAAATAAAATATATGATGATGGAGGTAAATGAAGGGTAATTTATAATTAGAAAGCTGGAATAGTAACCATTGAAAAAAACAACCAACTCAATACAGCATTGATACTAGTAACAAAGCAATCTTCCCCCAAATTGAGGATACTTCAACATTCCACCCATGCATGTGTGAAGGAGAATGAAACTTCCCCCTACCCTGAGGGTTCTTTTGGGTGATCTGATAATCAAATAGACATGAGATAGATTAGCAAGAAAAAAACCCCTAAATTTGATACATAGGAATGGGAACCCCACATACATATATGAGAGAGTCAGAGACCCCATATGCACAAAAGGTTTAGAGGCAGAAGGGGAACATGGGTGTATAAGATATTCTGAACTAGGGATGAGGTAAGGTGACTAAGGGGCTTCAAAGGGCTATTGCAGGACAACAAGAAGTACAGGTGTTTACTAAATAGTGGCTTGTCCTGCCCTGTAGATAGGTTAAAAAGTGGTTATCTGTAATAATCTCTTATTATGGGTAAGGCCCCTAATTAAAGTTCTTCTAGGTAGTTAAGGGAGAGGCAAAAGTTCCTCTTGAGCTTTTGGCTAATGTTGCCTTTAGCTTAAAATAATCTGTATACCACTGAGGCACATCTTGGGGTGGCTTGTTCTGAGTCCCATACATGTTTATATGGGAACTTTGCATATATTGCCAAGGGTTGCCTGGAAGCCAGATGAATGTTCAGTTCAGCCCTCAGTAAACTCTAGTTATGTGCTAAATTTTTATTTATGTATACCAAATATCAGCTCTTAATGACTCAGCAGTCATTAATAAGTGGCCTTCATACACACACACACTACACACACATACACACCTCGAAAATTTAGGGCATTGAGGCCATTTGCTAGTAAGATCCAAAGTAGAGATGTGTATTTTGGGATCAGTCTGTGGAACATCAGGAGGATGCCTGTGGCCTACCAGTTGGCTATAGTCCATACCTTGAAAATTTCTGCTTAGGTGGTTGGCTTGGTTTTCTGACTCAGCTTCTTAAAATGCTGGATCACTTTTCCTGTTTTACACTTTTCCATTGCAGAGACATTCTGACCTTGTACCCTAGTCAGCTCTCGAGTGCTCTCCAGCATGGCCCTTCAATATCTAGTCTTTCATGGAAGTCCCTCTCCAGAAAGGAGAGTCAGATGTTACCCACTAACTGAGCAGACTCACAGTTAACACCTGGCAGCATCTGTGATGCCATAATGGCAAGCCTTGAGTGAAAGATGGTGGAGGGAACTTCCACCATGTGGAAGTTCAGAAACCCACTGGTTTCTGGTGGGTCAGAAACCCACTTCTGCTTTGGCAGCTGTTTAACAGCAATCAAGTTACTTCACTTCACAGTTGAGATTTCTCCTTTATGAAATGGAAATAATAATACCCACTGCATAGATTTCTTTCTTTTCCCATGCATTTCTTGTGAAGATCAAATGAGATAATGTAAGTTACAAAACATGGTAAAGTATAAATTCATTTATAACACTAATATGTGTTATTGTTGCAGAGAAGTAATATTCATGCAAATATCTGGACTGTTCTACTTCCAAAATATAACTAATACTAGGACACTATGATGTGTAAGAATGACAAACAATACAGACTGTCAGCAATGAAGACCAAGTGAAAAGACCTTATTGGCCCTAGAGTCTATTGAGAAAGAATGTGAGTTTCTGATTTCATAATCCCCCAAGCATGTTATAAGAAGAAGTAAATATCTCACTTGTCCTGAACCACTCTCTCCCTTTTCCCCACTTCTTATGGCTTGGAAAGTAGGGCTTATGTTAGAGTAATTCCAAATATTAGAAATAAAGGTTTTTTCCCTTTCCATCTCACTGGAGATTAGGAGCTCCAAGGAGGACAGATGGTAAAGAATGCTAGGAATTCTTCCCTCCACCCAGTCAGGAATGTGTCCTGCTTGGGGCACTCAGCAGGAATGTGAGGGCTGCCAGATAAGACTCCAGAGCTGGTGATTGTGAGTCTGTTGTATGGGAGGGAGCCCTTCACCAGAACCTGGCTCTCTTCAAGATTCTCCAGAGGATGCTCTCTGGCTAACAGAGGAGACCAGAACTGGTGTTTGGGTATTAACTTTTACAAGCAACGAGTGAAGAGACAGCTCAGCCAGACTTCCAAAACAGAGATAGCATGTGTTCAGTCTTTGGGGAAGCACTGTCTTTGGAATCAACGCATAAACAGGCCTGACCTTGAGTTCTGCCATTTACAATTTACCTGTGTGACCTGGATTAGATACTCTGTGAGTCCAGGTTTCCCCATCTATAAAATACAAGCAGTAATAGTACCTACTTATGGTCATGGGGAAGACTGGACAGAACAATGTATATAAAATATGTAGCATAGCACTTCTCCATAAATTGGAGTTATAAAGCCTATTTTATATAACTAGATTTTAAACAGTATTAATACTCTGCATTCACTCAGTGTTACAGCATACACTGTGTTTGCATATTTGTTATCTCTTTTAAATTGCATTAAGGGCCCTGGCGGTGTGACTCAGTGGACTGAGTGCCAGCCTGTGAATCAAAGGGTTGCCGGTTTGATTCCCCATCAGGGCACATGCCTGGGTTGTGGGCCAGGCCCCCAGTAGGGAGTGCATGAGAGGCAACCACACATATTTCTCTCCCTCTCTTTCTCCTCCCCTTCCTTTCTCACACTAAAAATAAATAAAATCTTTAAATTACATTAATGGACTTCCAGTGGCATAGGTAAACATGGCTCATCTCCTCACATAACCACATTTACAATAAAAATGTAGGACAATTACCACTCAGAAACATCAGAAATAGAGTTGAATGGAAGTCTGACAACTACAGAATTATAGAAACCACATCCATCCAGACTGGTAGGAAGGGAGCAGATGAGGAATGGGCTGGTCCCATATCCATGTGTGGTAGATCAAAATTCAGGAGGAATATCTCAGGAGCAAGGAGTCCCAGCTCCACACCACTCCCCCCAGCCCAGGGTTCCAGTGCCAGGAGGATAAGTCCCCCAAAATTTCTGGCTGCAAAAACCAATGTGACTTGAGTTGGTAGAAGAAAATTCTGGAGTCCCAAGCAATTTCCCTTAAAGCATCCACACATGGACTTACTCAAACCAGCTGAGCTCTAGTACTGGGGTAGCAGCATGAAAGGAACCAGTTGCATACAGGGAGGAAATGAAGTGTCTGGCATCAAGGTGGGAGCTGGGAGATAGTTTCTCTCAGACAGGGCAGAGCAGAGGCAGGCAGAGGCATTGTCCCTTTTCTGAGCCCTCCCCCAACAGAGCCACAGAACTGGCAGGCAGGCAGGTGCCACATCTGAGACACCATCATCCTCACTAATACTGTTTGCCTCACCCTGGAGATTCTCTGAGATTCTGTCCCACCCAACTTATGGGCCCACCCAAACTGTAAACTGTGACTTTTCCATACGAATGACTAGTCTTGGTTCATGCTTCACAATTGCCTAAATCCTATCAAACAAGTAACAACAAGCTCCAGTAAGCCCCTAGCCCCTGTATCTCTTGCTAAGTGGCCTTAGGCCCAGCACTAGCAGCAGCCAGCCTACATTCACAGTTAGGCTTTGGCTGGAAATCTCCAACCCAAACATAAGTAGCAGCCATCTCAGATTGCTTTATAGCTCACACAAGGTGGACCCAGGCAGAAAACAGGTGGGGGCTGACCTTGACCTGCACCTGGGGAAACTCCCCAGCCTGAGCACCCAGGGGATAGCTACAGACCATCTCAGAGCACCACCACCCTACACCTGAACAGCTGATCCTCCATGGAAGGTGGAGGTTAGTGTTAGTGACCACAGTCAGTCCTTGTAGCTGACTGGCCTGGGTAAATCCTCCCATTGACCTGCTGACAGTAATCAAGACTCAACTATAGGGGAAGGGTGTACTCAGCCCATACTAAGGGCATACCTCGAGTACCCAGCTTAGGTGATAGGGGAGGCTGTGCCACTGGACCCTACAGGACACCTACTATATTAGGCCATTCTACCAAGACAGGGAGTCACAGAAGCTCTACCTAATACATAGACACAAACACAGGAAGACTGCCAAAATGAAGAGACAAGAAACATGGCCCAAGCAAAAGAAAAGATCAAAACTCCATTCAAAAAAAGAACTAAACGAAGATAAGCAATCTATCAGATGCAGAGTTCAAAACACTGGTTTTGAGGATGCTCAAGGAACTTTACAGGGAAACAACAGTAGAATGGATGAAGCTGAGAATCAAATCAATAATTTGGAACATAAGGAAGCAAAAAAAAACCCCAGCCAATCACAAAAAGAAGAAAAAGGAATCCCCAAAATGAGGACAGTATAAACAGCCTCTGGGACAACACCAAGAGGTCCAACATTCACATCATAGGAGTGCCAGGAGGAGAAGAGAAAGAACAAGAAATTGGAAATCTATTTGAAAAAATAATGAAAGAAAACTTCCCTAATTAGGTGAAGGAAATAGACACACAAGTTCAGGAAGCACAGAGAGTCCCAAACAAGATGGATGCAAAGATGCCCACTCCAAGACACACCATAATCAAGGTGGTGGGGAGGGTGGGGGGAAAGGATAGAAAACTGTACTTGAACAACGATTTAAAAAAAATGAAAAAAAAAGTCACAGGCTAAAGATACAGAGAGAATCTTAATAGCTGTAAAAGGAAAACAGTTAGTTACCTACAGGGGAATTACCATAGGACTATCTGATGATTTCTCAAAAGAAACTTTGCAGGCTAAAAGGGACTGGCAAGAAATATTCAAAGACATGAAAAGTATGGACCTACCACCAAGATTTCTCTACCCAGCAAAGCTATGATTTAGAATCAAAGGGCAGATAAAGAGCTTCCCAGGCAGGAAAACACTAAAGAGTTCATCATCACCAAACCATTATTGTATGAAACATAAAGGGACTTGTTTAAGAAAATGAGGAAGATCAACACTATGAACAATAAAATGGCAATGAATACATATCTAGCAACAATTGAATCTAAAAAACCAAGCAAAAAAGAAGGGAGACAGAATCATGGATACGGAGAATGTTTTGATGATTGCTAGATGGGAAAAAGGTATGGGGGAATGGGTGAAGAGTGAGGGGATTAAGAAGTACAAATACATAGTTAAAGAATAGTCATGGGGATGTAAAGTACAGGACAAGAAATGGAGTAGCCAAAGAACTTCTACACATGGCTCATAGACATGAACAATGTTGGGGGGATTACCTGAGGGAGTGTGGGGTACACAGTGGAGGGAGGAAAAGGGGAAAATCAGGACAACTGTAATAGCATAATAAAAATATATATAATAAAAATTTTAAAAATATATAAGTTGCATTAAGCAGTAGTGTGAACTTTAGCACTCTAGTGATGATTTGTAGATATATTCACCTTTTAGAACCACTAACAGAATGTTAGCTTTGGCAGTTATCAAAGGGCCTCATCTTATCTCTTGTGCATGCCCTATCCCTATCCCAGTTTTTTCAGTGAACTTCCAGTCACAGGCAGCTCAAAGTCTTCAGGGGTTCTATCAGTTAAGGTTGCCTTTGAGGGGCCCCTGGGGCTTCCATACTGCCTACCTGATCCACTTATGCCTGAGTTTCAAAGTTTAATCTGTGTTAGAGAAGGCTTGCCTTGACCGAGTCCCCTAGCAGTGTTCTCCTGGCCTATTTCTTTGTTTTTTCTAGTCTTCCTCAGGGCAGATTAGGAGAGGCAAGATTCTGTCTGTTTTAGCCCTTGCCTTGTTCAGACCAGAACTCTTGAAAAAATGTGGTTCTGTAATCCGGCCCTGACTCTTGGCATTCCTGAAGCCATGGTGCTGTTTCACTTCCCTGGACCTCAAATCTTTATTTCTACACTGACAGTGGATCTGTTGTGTCCTTCTATAGGCTTGATCCTGGATTTTTCATCTCCTCTGGCTCCGTGGGGATATGGATGGTAGCTCTGACCTTTCTCCTGAAGTCTCTGTGAGTTTCCTAACCAGTCTTTCTTCCCTAGGCTTGATCCCCTGTAATCCTGCCATGGATTCTGGATGTGGAGTCCCCTGTCTGGCTGGAACAACTGACTTCTCCATTGATTGCTTATATGTTTCCAAACCGGTACCTGCATAATGCCATCCAACCCTTCATGACCTTAGAGAAATTTCATCCTTATTGGTAGTAAATCTTTTCTAGGAAAATATGCAAGACCATTGCTTATCAATGTTGACCTTCTTGGGCTTCCAGTAAAGATGGCAGTGTAGGTAAACACGACTCCCATCCTCACACAACCACATCAAAATTACAACTAAAATATAGAATAACCATCATTCAGAACCATCAGAAGTCAAGCTGAATGGAAGTTCCACAACTACCAAATTAAAGAAGAAACCATATCAAGACTAGTAGAAGGGACAGAGACACAGAATGGGATGGTTCCACACCAACGTGGTAGATAAAAATCAGGAGAGATGTCTTGAGAGCAAGGGTTCCCAGTCCCATACTAGGCTCTCCAGCCCAGGGCTCCAGTGCCAGGAAGATAAGTGTCCATAACTTCTAGCTGTAAAAACCAGCAAGGATTAAGGCTGTGGAAGACAGAAATCTCAAGCAGTTCCCCTTAAAGGGCTCATGCATGGACTTTATTTGGACTCAGTGCCTCTGAGCTCCAGTGTGGGGGCAGCAGATTGAAAAGCATCAGAGACATATGGGGAGGAAGTCGATTGTCCAGCATCAGGGCAAGAGCTGGGTGGCAACTTTCTCCCAGACAGAAGTGCTGTCAAAGGCTGAGCCCTTCCCCGCATAGAGTAACAGAGCCGAGAGGTGGGCACCATGTCTGAGACTCATCAACCTGGGTTACACTGTTTGTCCCACTCTGGTGATTCCCTGAGGCCCTGCCCACCCAAGTTGTTTCTAGTGAATTTTCTATAAGAATGGCTTGTCTTGGCCTGTGCTTCAGATTTTCCTAAGTTCTCTCAAACAAGCAGCAACTGGCTTCAGTGAGCCCTGTACCTCTTGCTAGGTTGCACTTTGCCTGGCACTAGCAGCAGTTGGCCTTGGTTCACAGCTTGGCATCACCTGGGCACCTCCAAATCCATCACAAGTAGCATTCATACGCAGATCACTTTGTAGCTTATGCTGTGTGACCCCTGACAGAACATAGTAGGTGGCTGACATTGGACATGCCAACAGCAATCAAAGCTCAATTACAACAAGAGGGTGCACACAGTCCACACAGTGGGAATACCTTGACTACCCAGCATGGGTAATAGGGGAGGCTGTGCCACTCAACTCTACAGAATACCTACTACATTAGACAATTCTATCAAGCCTGGGAGATGTAGCAGCTTTACTTAATACATAGAAACAAACACAGGGAGGCTGCCAAAATGAGGAGACGAAGAAACATATCCCAAATGAAAAAACAAATCAAAACTCCACAAAAATTACTAAACAAAATGGAGACAAGCAATCTATTAGATGCAGAGTTCAAAACACTGATTATAAAGATGCTCAAGGAACTTAGTGAAGCTTCAGCAGCATAAAAAAAAATCCAGAAATGAAGGATACACTAAATGAAATAAATAACTATTTACAGGGAATCAACACATAGAGTATGGAGCAGAGAATCAAATAAGCAATTTGGAAAATAAAGAAGCAAAAAAACACCCAATCAGGACAGCAAAAAGAAAAAAAATCCAAAAAAAAATAGGGTAGTGTAAGAAACCTCTGGGGCAACTTCAAGTATAGTAACATTCACATCATGGGGCTGCCAGGAGAACAGAGAACAGAGAAAGCAAGAAATTGGGAATCTTTTTGAAAAAACAATGACAGAAAACTTCATTAGCTTTGTGAAGGAAATAGACATACAAATCCAGAAAGTACAGAGTCCCAAACAAGATGAACTCAAAGAGACCCACACTAAGACACAATATAATTAAAATGCCAAAGGTTAAAAACAAAGAGAGACTCTTAAAAGCAGCAAGAGAAAAGTTGTCAGTTACCTACAAGGGAGTTGCCCTAAGACTGTCAGCTGATTTTTCAAAAGAAGCTTTGCAGGGATTGGCAAGAAATATTCAAAGTGATGAAAAGCAAGGACCTACAACCAAGATTAAGTCTACCCTGCAAAGCTATCATTTAAAATCAAAAGACAGATAGAGTTTCCAAGACAAGAAAAAGATAAAGGAGTCCATCACCACCAAGTCAGTATTTTATGAAATGTTAAAGCATCTTCTTTAAGAAGAAGATCAAAACTATGAACAATAAAATGGCAATAAATACACATCTATCAAGAATTGAATCTAGAGACTTCTGGCCAAGATGGAGGTATAGGTAGACACACTGTGCCTCTTCACAAAACCAAAATAAGGTCAGCAACAAGTTAGAAACAAGATAACAACCAGATCTGACAGAAAATTGAACTGTATGGAAGTTGGACAACCAAGGAGTTAAAATACACACATTCATCCAGACCAGTAGGAATGATAGAGTCCAGCAGCCAAGCTGAGAGCGATTGCAGCACAAAAGCCGTGGCACCGTGCAAATAGCAAACAGCATCCCAGGCGTGTAAGGCATCCTGTGTGCAAGACCACAGCAGGTGGACCCTGGGCATGCAGGCACCTGGCAGACCCAGTGAGGTGGTGTCTGGTGAAGCAAGGCACTGCACACAAGGAGCCTGGCAGTCTGGGCAATCCCACATTCACGTACAGATGAACCAGGCAAAATTGGGCAGTGAGACAGACCATGCAACCCAGGGTCCCAGCACCAGGAAATAGAACCTTGGGGCACCGATTGAAAACACCTGTGGGGGATGAGGTACAGGGAGAGACTCCCAGCCTCACAGGAGAGTGCATTGGAGAGACCCATGGGGTTCTAGAATGTTCACAAGCCCACCCACATGGGAAGCAGCACCAGAAGGGCCCAGTTAGCTTGGGGGAAGTGGTGAAAGGAACTGAAATCCAATGGAGAGAGGAACAAGCGCCATTGTTCCCTCTTGGACCCTGCCCCCACATACAGAGTCACAACCCAGCCACCAGGTTGTCCCGCCCTGGTGAACACCTAAGGCTCTGCTCCTCACCAGTAACAGGCATGACAAAGGAAAAAAATGGCCCTAACAGAAGGGCAGATCAAAGCTTCACAGCAAATACAACTAAGTGACCAAGAGATAGCCCACCTATCAGATGCAGAGTTCAAAGCACTAGTGATCAGGATGCTCACAGAATTGGCTGAATTTGGTCACAAATTAGATGAAACAATGAAGGCTATGCTTAGTGAAATGAAGGAAAATGCACAGGGAACCAATAGTGATGGGAAGGAAACTGGGACTCAAATCAATAGAGTGGACAAGAAGGAAAAAAGAAATAATCAAACAGAAAAGAATGGAGAAATTAGAATTCAAAAACATGAGGAGAAGCTTAGGGACCTCCAGGACATTTTTAAACATTCCAACATCCAAATCATAAGGGTACCAGAAGGGGAAGAGGAAGAGCAACAAGAGGAAAAGTTATTTGAACAAATAATAAAGGAGAACTTCCCCAATCTGGCAAAGGAAATAGACTTCCAGAAAGTCCAGGAAGCTCAGAGAGTCCCAAAGAAGTTGAACCTAGGGAGGAACACACCAAGGCACATCATAATTACATTACCCAAAGTAAAAATGAAGGAGAGAATCCTAGAAGCAGCAAGAGATAAGGGGACAGTCACCTACAAAGGAGTTCCCATCAGACTGTCAGCTGATTTCTCAAAAGAGATCTTACAGGCAAGAAGGGGCTGGAAAGAAGTATTCCAAGTCATGAAAAGCAAGGACCTCCATCCAAGATTGCTCTATCCAGCAAAGCTTTCATTTGGAATGGAAGGGCAGATAAAGTGCTTCTCAGACAAGGTCAAGTTAAAGGAGTTCATCATCACCAAACCCTTATTTTATGAAATGTTAAAGGGATTTACTTAGAAAAAGAAGATAAAAAACATATATAGTAAAATGACAGCAAACTCACAATTATTAACAACCACACCTAAAATAAAAACAAAAACAAAAACAAACTAAGCAATCAACAAGAACAGGAACAGAACCACAGAAATGGAGATCACATGGAGGGTTAGCAACAGGGGAGTGGGAGGAGGAGAGAGGGGGAAAAGGTACAGAGAATAAGTGGCATAGATGGTAGGTAGAAAATAGACAGGAGGAGGGCAAGAATAGTATGGGAAATGTAGAAGCTAAAGAACTTATGACACATGGACATGAACTAAAGGGGGGGAATGTGGGTGAGAGAGGGTGTGCAGGGTGGAGGGGAGTGAAGGGGGGAAATGGGACAACTGTAATAGAATAATCAATAAAATATATTTTAAAAAAGAATCTAAAAAATAAACAAGCAGAGCAGAAACAAACTAATAGATACAAACTAATAGATACTGATAGAATGTTTTGATGGTTGCCTGATAGGAGGTGGGTCAAGAGGATGGGTGAAAAAGATAAAGGTATTAAGAAGTCAAATTGGTTGTTACAGAATAATCATGAGGATATAAAGTATAGCATAGGGAATAAAGTAGCCAAAGAACATATATATATGACCCATGGACATGGACAATGGAGTGCAGGGCAGGAGCGGGGGAGGTTGGATGGCGGGGAGTAGAAAAACTGGGGTAACTGTAATGTCATAAACAATAAAATATAATTTGAAAAAGAATATTGAGACATGAAAACAATATTAACCATTAAAGACATTGGGAAAAATATAGGTGGATACTGTCCTTAAAAAAAATACATTGACCCTCTTCAATTCCTAAACACATGGCCTGAAGCAAGCTGGGCCTATAGCTCTTTGAGTTGGCAGGGAGGTTAGGGAGCAAGGACTAGGCAATGGCCTGTGTGAGGGACTCAGGGTGGGATTTGGAGGAACTGTCTTACATGAGAGTTTGGACCAGGGGCAAGGGAAAGCTTTCTGCTGGATTTAACATCTCTCCTTCACACTCCCACAGCAGCAGCATCTACACATCCTTGACTACATTATATTGCATCTCTTTATGGGTCTTTCACCCCTATGAGAGTAAATAGTTGACTGGGCAGGTACCTGCCATATGGCTCAGTTACAGGAAATGCAGACATAATGAGATTAATGATGACATGGATACTCAGGGCTCATTCTTGGACTCAGAATTCCAAGATGATGGATAGTAAAGCAGACTTGAGAATTCAACCAGAGATACCTCTAGTGGGCATTTGGGTGTGGCAGGAGTAGAGAGTGATGGTCTGACTTCATTCATTCCAACCTTAACAAATGGTGAGCCTGAGGCTGTGATTACTAACTTTCTGCCCTAGATAAGATTAGCTCAAGAACTGAAGGGACATTGTATTGAACGTGGATCACTTTGAGATTCTTGTTAAGGTAGAAGCAGAGGAAAGAAGGTGAGATCTGATATAATCTTAAAATTATTGACACTCAAAAGATTGGGCTTAGGCAGCAACCACACAATTTAGCTTTCTTGAATTACTATTATGATAAAGGCAGTAGATTTTCACTATTTGTGGTAGTTATGTTCTAGAAATTCACTGGAAACACTGATTAGCAAATACAGAACCATT
This sequence comes from Phyllostomus hastatus, assembly GCF_019186645.2. Lineage (NCBI taxonomy): Eukaryota > Metazoa > Chordata > Mammalia > Chiroptera > Phyllostomidae > Phyllostomus > Phyllostomus hastatus. The sequence continues at coordinate 92,780,706 of NW_025334041.1, forward strand.
GATCCCAGGGAAAATGCAGGGTTAAGTTCATTTGAGCCTGTGGTTACATTTTCATCAACCAATCAATACATAACCCTGTTTTACATGTGTTTCTGTTTAAACATACCTTATTTCCTTCTTTTTAAAAAAGATTTTATTTATTTATTTTTAGAGAGGGAAGGGAGGGAGAAAGAGAGAGAGAGAGAGAGAAACATCAATGTGCGGTTGCTGGGGGCCATGGCCTGCAACCCAGACATGTGCCCTGACTGGGAATCGAACCTGCGATGCTTTGGTTCACAGCCTGTGCTCAATCCACTGAGCTACACCAGCCAGGGCTCCTTCTTTAATATATATTATGGATTCATTAACATTGAAGTCATGGCCAACAACACTGTAACATATGCCTGAACAATGTTTATTTAATATTGTTTATTTATTGTATATTTATTTAATAAAATATTTACATATTTTCTCCATAAGGTGCTACTTGTACTTACGTAGACTGGAAAACACTTCATCACTACACTTGGGACACATTCTAAAAAGCACAATCACCAACAAACAGCAAAAAAAAAAAAGTGAAAAATATGACACTAAATAGACCACTTGTTTATAGTCTGAGAGCTAAAACAAGAAAGCAGAGAGGTCCTTGTTCAACCTCAGCTGGGAATGTGTGTGTCAGGTGAGTCAAATTTTTCACTGTTCTGTCCATGTCCATAAACAATCGTGAAAATGCCACAAGTATTAATTTGGGGGTTACAAGCAAATTTTAGGGAGTAGGCAAATTCCCAAACATATAATCCACAAATAATGAGAATCCACTGTAGCTATAATTTATCAAACACCTATCACATGGTATTGAATTAGGTGCTTTACATATGTAAAGTCATTACATGTGCCATAAAAAAGTTTAACTTTCCACTCTTCAAATGAGATGACTCAGCTAACAATGGTGGACATGTCTTAGATCCATAGACTATCTACATTGGAAAAAGTAGGACGTTACAAGATTAATGTCATAATTTTTATACCAAGCTTAAGGATGCATTAATAGAACTGTAAACTTGTAATAGGCTGGGTTTCTGTTCCTCTTGGAAACTTCTAACTCAATAGTCTGGGTTCTTACAGAAAACTAAAAATGCATTTCACACTCAGCAACAAGGCTATTGACTGATTATGCTTAAAGTCCCACAAGACTGTGTACTAAGGTATAAAGAGAATCTTTCTTACAGGGAAATATGCCCAGTAGTTTAGAGTACAATCATCTTCCTAAGGAACATCATGTGAAGCCAGAAAGAGGCAAGTAAACAAATCCAAAGAAACAAATATGTTTTTAGGGCACCGACTAAATGGAAACCTGTGAAATCAGCAAGCTCCAGAACATACCGAATTCTGAAGTTTCATACCTGCTAAATGATGATTTGATCTAATTGTCTGTGAATCTACAATCTTCTTATCTGCTGCTTGTGTTCCATTCAGGTCAGCCTGGACTCTGTTCCAAATTACGTGGTGTTTAGTCTTCTTCCTCACCTTGACTCCTATCACAACGTCTTCTCTTTCCAACCAAATTGCCCTTGACTGGCAAGGTTCAGTTCAGTCTCACATCTCTCATCAAGCTCTCAGTCCTCTGGATCTTCCTTGATTATGAGAGAATACAAACCACCCAAAATCTAGCTCATTTGTCACCTCATCTGTAACATGGAAATAATAAGGCATAACGCTCAAAAATTAAGCAGGATAGCACGAAGTGGATGCTCATCAACTTTGGTAATTATAAATGTGAATTATGTCCTTTACTTTGATTTCTATGAATTAAACTTTTTTTTACTCCTTCTGTGGCAAATTTTAGGAAGAAAAGAATAAGAAGGCAAAAGATAAGGCAACGACACAAAAGAATATGCTTTTGGCAGCGATTTCTGGATTTTTAATTTTATGGAATGGTGTAAGAACTTTGCAAACTGACATGAAGTTGGTTAATATTTCCCTTTTGTCTAAAACCTATTAACACTTCTACTTTATATAATAACTTGGGCAAAAAGGTAAACAGAACATAATATTAAGTTTGTTTTTGAAAATAATATATTCAACTCCAGGAAAAATTCTCATTGCTCACCCATCCACTTACCCTGTTATTCATTCATTGGCCAGATATTTATTAAGTGATATGCACCCAGAATTTTTCTATGTGATAAACACAGTAGTACAGTAGTAACCATGACAGGGACAGGGAAAGTTCCTGTACTTATGGAGCTTACACATTTTATTTTTTTTAGTCAGAAAACAGATCTTGGAAAGCTCATAGTCAGCCAGTACCAATCCAGTCAGGACCATATGGATTTTGAGAACTATGGCATGAGAGTACCTAGTCACTAATGTAAGGTCCACTCCTTGCTTCTAATTCCAGAAGGAAGGAACAGGAAGGTGTCACTATACAGAGACTGGGAGTGTAGAGGCAAAAAGCAAACACAGCTCCTCTGAGCAAGCACCTTCTGTCTCTGGGCAGCGAGTGTGCTAGCTAGAGGACTGGACCTCAGGCTGGCTACTCTTTGTGAGAATAACCCCCATGTAAACAGAAATCTTTCTATAAGTTATTATTTTGACGATTTGAAGGACGACTACATATGTTTAGTACAAAGAAACCGGAAACATACGGCACAAGCAATCTGAAAGAGTTGACAAAGTGTGGAGATTAGCCCTGAGAAAAGAGGGGCGGGAGGAAAACCTGGCTATATTTGGGCAGTTCCTCAGTTTGTTTCTCACCAGGATTCAAAAGCAAATAGCTAGATGTTGTGAAATATGAACTTTTAAAAGTGCTATAGAAAACTTTTAACACTGTTAAACACTTGGAGCACTTAGCCAACAAAATTAAGACACTTGCTCTTATTCTGAAATCTAGAATTGAACAAACTAAGGTCAGAGTAACAGTTGTGTTTCATTCTAGCATGCCTTAGTGAGAAATTGGAGGAGAAGCCTCAGGGACTGATAAATCTCATTTAGTATGTTGAATTGTTAGACTGAACAGAGATAACAGTATATGTATATATAGTACTTTCTTCGTAAAAGTCACAATTAAAAGAATGTAACACCTAACAAACCATCAGAACTTGTCACAACATTTTCATTATGTCTCAATAATTGATTGAGAGTCTCACATGACAATCTCCAGTGTCCTGGCCTAAGATGTATAAAATGGAACAGTAATACATTCTATATTCCAAAGGAACTCTTCAGAGTTTTAAGTATGTGTTTACTGAAAATGTGTAAAAGCCCTACCACACTTACAGGGCCTCACTTCTGAGATCTCTTTGCTGCTGCAGCAGTACACTGCAAGGGAGCAGGGAGCAGGTGTGTGAGTGTCAGCTTCCTGAACACAATGGGAATAGACAGAAATAAAAATGATCAAGAAACCATAAGCAGAAGGTTCTTCCTTATCACAGCATTTTCCAATTAAAAATAAACAGATTTACTAAAATTAGCTACAATGCTAAACCCTAAAGCAGAAAGCTTTTACTAAGGCAAATGGTCTCAATGCAGAGTTGCAGACAACTTCGTGCTATAAACCACAGCAAGCAAATTAATTATTCCCAGATGCTGGGGTTGAAGAATGCTTGCCGAATTGTTTTGCTTCTTAAACTCTTCAATATAAACACACTCACAGGGTTGCATTCCCTTTTTTGGCTCTCAACATGCAAGTAATTATACACTATGCAGAATAATGTTGGAGAGCTCTTCTTTCAATACCAAGCAAGTTCTGGATTCTGTCAGCCTTTTGGATACAAGTCCACAAACATTTTTCTCTGACAGTCTTTAGTAACAACTTGTAAGCAAGTTGTTTCAAGTTTATTTTTAAAAAAACATTCAACAGCAGTACAAGCCTCATTTCCAAATTATTCCAAACTCATTAAGAGTTAGAAGGGGCAAAATTCATTCAAATATAGTACAGCTCGTCTTCCATCAAGAACAGCTTTTCTGCAATCCGCATGAGTAAAAGGGTCAGAAATTATATTAGTTTTCGTATTTTTATATTTTTTGCATTTTGCCAACATGTAAACAGAGACAAAAATGGGTTGTGAATCAATTATGAATTGAGAATATGTTTAGGGTTAAACATAGATTATCTGATTATGTCTGGAGTAATGTAGTATCATATTTTCTATTCCAGCTTGATTTTCACAGGGCAAAGAAAATATGCCTGAGGAAAGATGAATCATGGAGGGTTTTAGGGGGGAGGGGATGTGTGGACCTTCACATTTCTCAGAGTAAATAATTGCAGTGGATTTGTTTAGGGTCTTTTTAAATTGAATTTATTGGGGTGACACTGGTTAATAAAATTGTATAGGCCTCAGGTATACAATTTTACAATATAACACATCATCTGTACACTGTACTGTGTGTTCACCACCCCAGGTAAATCTCCTTCCATCACCATTTATCCCCTCTATACCCTCTTCTACCTCCTGTCTCAGGCCCCCTTTTTCTGCATCTTTATATAATGAGGCAAAAGTGTATGTGTGTGTGTGTGTGTGTGTGTGTGTGTGTGTGTGTGTGTGTGTAAAATGCATGTGGGGGAATGTGAACTTACGTATTCATATAATAACCCCAATAATTCCATGTGTTAGATTTTACTATTATGTACTAAAAATTTAAATTTACTGGTCAGGAAAAATAATGTGTGTGGGGGAGTAGGTAAGGAACGCACACAGAAAACCTCAGGAACTGTTTTAAAAAAATTTCTTTTACAGGAGGAAAGAGAAGTCTGCAATCCTGCCAACTGCCACACAAATGAGGAGGAAAGTTCAAGGAAAGTTGATATCTAAAAATAAATAAATAAAAGGAAATTCAATGAGAAAACAATATTCAGGTCAGGTCGAAGCCCAGAGGAAAAAACGCTCATTCAGAACTGGGCTGTCATCCTGCTTTTTCTGAAGTGAGCAGCTGCTGGTTATTGAAACCAGCCCACACAGTTGGGTCCCTGCCGCCATGGCAACACTGCTGCGTCTGTGCTGGAGTAGCCAGGCACAGTGCCCTCCCAGGGCCCAGGAGCACCTTGGCTACAGATTAGGGAGGGTTTTTGTTTTTAATGTGTATTGGGAGAATTGATTCCTGAGTTTATGGTTGGCTATTGGAAACTTGTCCGACCTATAATAAACCCTGACTTGCCGGGAAGATTTTCATGCAAACAGCAACATGGAAAGAAAGCACTGAGGTGTTCAAATAGGTTATTTCTAGTTTCTTTTAAACTCTCTTACTATATCCCTAGTAAGCTCTGGGTATTTATACGTGGTCCCTTGTATTACAACTTTAAGATATTTTTAAAATTATGCTTAGCTTGCTTTTTATATTTGTAGTTTATAATAATACATAACCCTAAAAGGAAAAACTATCATAGTCAATAATTAAATGAAGGCTTTGAAATTTTTTAAAAAATAGCCTGTAGCTTATATATCATATATGCAGAGACTCAATAATTGGCACATTCAAGTGCTGAACCCATCATTTTGGTTTCATTAGTACTACAAAGTAACAAACTTATCTACCAGCTAAGTATAAATAAAACTACAATATAATAATCTTATAATATAGCATCGTACATAGTAGCACAGAGTTTTGGGTCCAAGTGCCTGAGTTCCAATCCTACCATTTATTTGCAGTATAATCTTGGGCAAGTTACTAAACTCTCTGTGATTATTTCCTCATCTTTAAAATGAGTATAAAAGTAGTACCTGCCAGCTAAAGACTATTATAGGTACTAAATAAGTTAATATTTGTAAAGTGTTTAGAGTTGTGTTTGGCTAGTGTATAAGTGCTAAGAAAAGTCAATCAATCAATCAATCAATTGAATTTAAAAGAATCTCTTTTGTTAAGACCCTGGGAAACACTGCCTTTGAAATTTAGGACAGCATACTGTATTTGTGTACTTGTATCACCACTGAGAAGATGTGAGATCTGTTTCTATGACTTGTAACCTATTCACTCGGAGCCATACTTAAGGCCTCTTTGGCCCTAATAAAGCAGCTTGTGTGTGTGTGTGTGTGTGTGTGTGTGTGTGTGTGTGTGTGTGTGTGAATTTAGCCAGTGTATGTACATGTACATATGTGCATGAGCATGTACATGGCAGGGACATGCTTTAAAAATATATATACTGGATCTTCTGATTCATTTGGATCCCTATAAATGCTTATGTTTTTGTTAGGAGCATAAGGCACAGTACTTGCTGAACTGATCAAGTGTCAGATGCAGCCCTCGGGCTAGGAAATCCATCACTGTGCCCACTTCTCTAGCAGCAGCTGAGGAGTCTCAGACTTCTGGGGATGGAAAACCCAGTGCTTATTCACCTACATAGCAGAAGGTAAATCATTCCTTTTTTCCCTCTGTGATTTTTATTTATTTATTTTTGACATATTTGTGTATATTTTACATGTGATATTCTGATATACATATATAGAGAGAGAAATGATTACCACAATGAAACTTATTAACATATCCATAATCTCCCATGGTTTCTTTTGTTTGTCTGTCATGAGAATACCTGAGATCTTGCCTCTCTTAGCAATTTTCAAGTATGTATTATTATTAACTATAGCCACCATGCTGTACATTGGAACTTATTCATCTTATAACTGAAAGTTTGTGCATTTGATCATTACCTTTCTCTTCCCCCGACCCCCTACCCTCAAGTAACCACTATTCTACTTCATTATCATAAGTGCAAACATTTTTTTAGATTCCACATATAAGATTATGTGATATTTATCTTTCTGCATCTGACTTATTTCACTTAGTGTAATGTCTTCCAGATTCATGTATGTTGTCGCAAATGACATGACCTTCTTTTTTAAAGTTGAGTAATACTGCACTGTGTGTGCGTGCACCTATATCTATCTATATCTATATCTATATCTACGTCTGTCTATAGTCTGTCCAGAAGGTATGCAGCCATATAACATGAATAATAGAGACATTTATTGAAAAAGATAATAAGAAACATTGTACATAGGACAATGATGCCTCAGTCCCCTTTGAAGTAGGCACCTTGCGGCCTCACACAGTTCTCCCAATTGCCATCAGCTGCCCTGTTGTATTTTCCTGAATCTCATCAACGGTCTGAAATCTCTTCCCTTTCAAAGGTTATTTTAGTTTGGGGAAAAGCTAGAAGCTAAATATGGGCAGTAGGGAGGCTGAGTCACCTGGGTGATTTGTTGTTTCACCAAATAGCTCTGCATGAGACATGATGCATGAACAGGCATGTTGTGATAAAGCTACCAATCACCAGTTGCCATAGCTGTGGCCTTCTGAATCATCTGAATAGTTTCTGTAGAGGAATGTTTAAGCTTATTGCAAAATTTGATGCAGATTCATTGCTCTATTCACTCGGTCATTTTGAATGTGATGGCCACACAATACACATATTCACTCAACAGCGTCTACCACCCCCACTGACTAGTACAGTGAAGTCATCATTGTTCATGTATGCGTATTCCAGTCCACGCTCCTTGGCTGCCAGGTGACATCGATGTCATGCAAACCATTCTTCTTATATTAGCAATGGTTGAACTGTTTCCAGACATATGTATCTCACAACTTCTTTATCCATTCATCTGTCAACAGTCACTTCTGATGTGTTTACATCTTGTCTATTGTGAATAGTGCTGCAGTGAATACAGGAGTGCAGATATCTCTTTAGTACTCTATTTTCTCTTCACTTGGCTATATACCCAGAAATGGGATTGCAGGGTCGTATGGTAGTTCTAGTTTTCATTTTTTGAGGAAACTCCATACTGTTTTCCATAATAGCTGTAGTAATTTATATTCCCACTAAAGTACACAAGGGTTCCCTTGCCACACACATCATCTTTTGACTTTTTGATAATAATCATTTTAACAGCTGTGAGGTGGCATATCATTGTGGTTTTGACTTGCATTTCCCTGATGATTAGTGATGTTGAGCATCTTTTCACACATCTATTGGCCATTTTTATGTCTCCTTTGGAAAAATGTCTATTCAAGTCCTTATTTAAAAATTCTTCTTCTTCTTTTTTGCTATTGAATTGTATGAGTTCCTTATATCTTCTGGATATTAATGACATGCATCATTACTACCAGGGCTTGTTCAAGGGTGTCTGTTTCATCCCAGAACTCTTCCACTGGTATGAAGAACCCACTCATGGGCTCAGATGCACAACTTTCATGGTGTCCACCCAACTTAGGGCATGTAATTTCTTATAAAGTGTAGAACTGCATTACCTTCTATAGTGGGGATAGCTTGAAACTGGCTTTACTGTACAATCTTGTTCTTCCGTTTACTCATCCTTAATTGAGAGAGGAATATCTGATAGGTATCAATGGTTACAAAGTGCTTCTACTGATTCTATCAGGACATTTGGGTACTTTCCACATAAATATGATATTCTACCACCCAAAGGATTTATTACAGTTTGTAATCCAGTCTATCTGAGTCTGAGAGGTTAACATTTTAGTCAATGTTCTTAAGTCACTGAATCCAATTATAAGAACAAAGATGAGAAGTCATTCTGAGACCTCAAAGAAAGAAATCAATATCTATTTCAGTTTTCAAAATGGTAAGATCCTGTTTTCACACAATAAGGGTTTTTTTTCTCCCTATACAACAATTCAAAGTGCAATTACACATCTGGAGAGATGAGTACACTTAAAAGCTGAAAGGACTAACACTGAAATACATAGTTTTTATGTATTTAAAAAAATATCAAGGTTACCCTGTAATTTAACACCTATCCTGTTTTCTAAGAAAATAAATGTACTATCAGATCCAGTAAAACTTTCTGTGGAAAATTTTTTGGAGGCCAGAAGCAAAATTAGAGAATGACAATATTCATTCCATAGCTGAAGGAAACAGAAGCTGCCACCGAGAAGAAACTCAGGCTGAGCTGAAGCTATGACAGTTTGAGAAGACACAGAATTGAGCAAATTGACTTTATTTTTCCAGGAGGTCTAAATGGAAACCAAAAAAAAGCACTCTCCTTTTTCTACATCCTATTCCAAGAATTAAAATGGACTCTAGCATTTAGCTATACTTAAAAGAGAATGGAAACTATGAGGCATAGGGAAAACTGCCCCTGAATAAGAGTCAGGGGCCCTGGGCTCCAGTTTCATTTTGGTCAATTGTCAATATAGGACATGCTACTTTCCCTTGCTGAGATAGTAATACCCATGGTAGTGATAGTGGCAGTAGTAAAAGCAGCAGCAGGAGCAGCAGCAGTAGTTACAGCTGCAGGAGCAGTAGTGGTAGTAGCAGCAAGGACAGTAATAGCATCAATAGTAGTAATGAGAGTAGCAGCAGCAGCATTAGTGTTAAGTAGTAGCAGCACTAGTAGCAGCATGGCAATTATAGTAGCAGCAGCAGCAACAGAAGTTGTAACAGCTGTAGTAGCAAGAGCAGTAGCAGAAGTTTCTGTTTATCGAGGGTCTACTGTCAGGCACTTGACTAGGAACTATGCAAACATTATTTCATTTAAACTCCATGGTGACCTTCCAGTGTAGGTATTATTTCCTCCGCATTTAACTGTGGAGGAAACTGAGAACCAGAACAGTTAAGTAAATTGCTCAAGGCCACGTTGTAGTTAGTAAACCATCTGGATTTTAAATCTGGATATATCTGGTTCCAAAGTCTTGCCACATTTTTCTTGGGAAACATTGTGGTATGGAGCAGTGCTTCTCAAACTTTAATGTGTTTATGAACCATTTGGAGATCTTGTAAAAATGGAGATTCTGATGCAGTTGGTCTGGTGAGGTACCTAAGATCCTGCTTTCCTAACAAGCTCCCAGGTGATGCAGCTGGTTCTAGGAAGCACACTTTGACTAGAAAGAGGATAGTGGAAAGAAAGTACGCTTTCCAGTCCAAATGTGTGGCCTCGGTTTACTCATTGGTAGCACAAAGGGGTTGGATAAAATGAGTTTTATGGTGCATTCCAGCTCTGAACTCTTATATTCAGGGTATACTATGATATTAAGAAACCAGATCACACAGGAATGACTTTTAGCCACATGAATTTTAAAACTGGTTTCAGATGAGATTCTGACTGTGATTTATGTATCTTTCTGCAGCATCTCTGACAGGTGGGATCAGACACCCTCACTCAAATTATATTATTGTTAAGCTTTAGGCTGAGCTAAATCTTACTGAAAGAGTTCAAAGCACTTCTTTCCATAAGCGTCTTTAAAGATTATAAATGTAAAAATAGTTTCTTATGAGACGCTTAGATGGCAGGGTTTTTCTTTTTCATAGCAGAAATGAGAAGTCTCCAAAACCACAATGGTAGCACAATCCATAAAAATATGTTAATGCTTCTTTTTAAAGTCTTACAGAAACTGAGGTTTTCTGAGTTAACAAAATAGACTTCATCACAGATGGTCTGAATGATAAAAGGAACCAGCACACTAGGGTAGCGAAACTAAAAACACTGCTCTTAGCTAGCATGCTGAAAGCCTTTAAGGAACTCTTACTACATATAGCTCTGCTGAGTGTTGAAGGGAAAACAGTTTTGATTGTCAATGACACTTCAAATGCTTTAGGCAAAGCTCAGGATCGTATGATGTGCAAGTTTTATGAAGAAGCCATTTCTAATTAAAATGAATGCCCTTATTAAGGTGCATTTTCTCATTATCCTGTGCCTAGCACAGGACACTGGCACCAAGGAAAGTGGTTTTTGCTCCCTTCCAAGAGCCAAGAGAGGTGCCATGCGCTCCTTTTCCTGAACTCAAACAAGGGTAGCTGTAGGAATACAGCATAGTCTATAGTCTATGAGTCTCTGAGTTAAACAGTATTTCCCAATGGTGAGGACTGTAAAAACCAGAAGTGGTACCCTTTATTGAGGGCTTTAGAAATCAGATATAAATACATGTCCACCTGGAATGGCCTAGATATACTTGTGTCTAAAGGTCAGGGGAGACTTGATGTCACAATGTTTTTTATGATCCACAAAGGTGGTCCATATTTATTTAGCCAACTCTCAGTTACCCATGGCAGTGATAGTTAAACTTTTTTTTTATTTCAAGTTTTTAATTAAAGCTGTATATAAGATTACATTATTCATGCATCTTCTCAATGGTTTCTTCCTTGTTTTTACACTTTTCCTTTCCTACTTGGTGAGATTTGGCTTTACGTTCTAGAGTCTTTTTGTGGTCTTTGTCCAGTTTTAGTCTAGTGATAACCACCTTGCTGGGGCGAATGCCCACATGAACAGTTGCACCATTAGCTTTCTCCTGCTGCACTTGTTCGGTGTAGATGACATACTTCTTCCTGTAAACCTGGACTACTTTGCCAATTTGCTGCCTTTTGTAATATCTTTACACAACCTGATCTTCATCATCCTTTCAGGTGGGCATGGATCGAACATTGTACTTCTGTCTCAGCTCTTTGGAAAGAGGAGAAGACATAATCTTCCTGCAAATGTGGGAAGGTGCATTGAAATGCCTCTTATGGTTCTTGCTCCAGTCAGAAGTCACAAAGGGATTGAACTTCAGTTTGACCGCTGGCGCCTCAGCGATGGCACAAAAGGGAAGAGGACAGTTAAACTTTTTAAAGAAGTGGAGACACACTTTTCTAACTATTTTTTTAATAATCCCCAAATGTAAAATAGATAGCCATGGTGCTGCATTACTCCATTTAAAGTTCGTGGGAAAGGGTAGTCCTTAGACCCTGCTATGGTCACCACAGGTTATGTCCCAACTGTCTTTGCTGTTTAACAAGCCACCCCAGACCTTAGTGGCTCAAAACAAAACTTTGCTATCTCTCATAGTTCTGTGGGTTGATGAGGCTCAGCCCACTTTAGGAGTTCTTGCTTGGGGACTCTCAAGCAGTTATAGTCACGAAGTCCTCTGAAGGTTCTGCTGGACTGGATATCCAGAATGATTCCTTTACTTCCTTGTCCAGAGCATCAGCACTTCTTGATTTCTCTCTGTCTCATGTGTCATCTCATCCTCCAGAGCCTTTCAGTGTGGTTTGGAATTCTCATTGGATGATTTGTGGATAGTCACACCTCTTACATAGCAAGTGTATTCTAAGAGGCAGGAATAGAAACTGCTGGGCCAGTTATTGGCTAAGCCCAGAACTGATGTGACCACTGTATACTACTGTCAAAGCAATCACAGGGCCTTCCCAAATCAAGGGAGTAGAGAAATAGTGACTTCTTGATTGGAAGGTAGCAATGTCACACTATAGAAGTGCATGTGAGATGGGAGATATTGTTACAGCCACCTTTGGGAAATGCCATCTGCCACAGTTAAAAGGCACAATGGTAATAAGGATCTGAGATGATATGGAGAAATAAAATTTATAAATAATTTTAGGATCTTCTTAAAATCCTTTTTAGAGATTTTAATTGTGATCTTGTACAAAATTGAAAATAGTAAGTTTGGTTTTATTTCTGGATCTTCTTGACTGGAAGAGATATTAATGTGATATCTCAATAAAAAATGCTGTAAGTTACTTATTTAGTGGGAGTGGTGTGGAAAAGAGAAGGTAAGGATATTAATCATGTCCAAACATAGCCAATCCTTCCCTTCCATATTTTTAATATCACAAAAAGTGGGGCAGACATGATACGGCCCCAGAACACCCAGGGTTAGAGAGACAGAAAACTAAACCAATGTGTAGCCATTCCTGTTACCAGTAAAACAGTTAGCCAGCATTTAATAGAGCATTTTGGAAGCAAGGGAAGTCTTCCCTAGAAAACAACTGGTGAAACTATACTTTGAGGAATGAATAGGAAAAATCTATAAACTTGCCATTAGAAATAAGAGTCCTTAAAAGAGAATCCCAGCCTAAGAAGTTGAGACACGAGGACTTCTAAAATCTAGAAGAACCAGAATGGTTCTGGAACCACACTGATTAGGGATTTCCCTCACTTCCTTAGGCAATAGGAAGGCAAATAGATAACAGAATCCACAATAAATAATATATTAAATACAACATAGTCTTTACTATATTAAATTACATGATAGAATACTTAAACATTAAAATTATTTCAGAATGAGGATTCAGTTTTCTCAATAAATCCATTGGTTATCTTCATAAATTCCAAAATTTAAGAGCACTTTCAGGTTTTAGTTATTCAATACTTGAGCTGAATTCATAGTAATTGAGTATTATGGTCAAAATTCTTATGTCCAGATTGGACAAAATCTTTCACAATTCCTTCTCAAGGTTTATTTATGTATAGATGTGGCACATCTTGCTTTAACACGTCCATGAGAATGATGGAAAAAGAGTTCAGAATAATCTGATAACCAGTTTGGGCCCTATGAACTACCTTTATTGCCCCAGCTGGAGGGACTAGTTTATACATATCTAAAGACTAACTATGGATTAGAAAAGCAAGTTTAATATATTTTATTACCTAGGGAAAATATCTCCTAGAAATTGCTCAAATCATTATTGGCAAAGTCTCCTATAACCAGGACAGAATTTTCAGGGAATGATTCTCAAAGAGAAAAACAAGTCCAATAGATACAAATATCATGTAGATTGTGTGTGTGTGTGTGTGTGTGTGTGTGTGTGTGTGTGTGCAGGGAGCTATTGGTGGTGAGGCATTGATGAGGAAGGACTCAACAACACCTGAGAGAAAAAGGGAGAAAACTAATTGAGCTTTGAAAAAAAATCCCCATCAGTACCTTAAAAAAAAGTTTTTGGTAAGCAGAAAACAAACAAGCAAAACAAACAAGAAACCATACACAGATAACAATATAGTGATTACCAAAGAGAATGGGGGTGGGGGAGGTAGAAAAGGGTCTGGGGGAGATAAATGGTGAAGAAAGAAGACTAGACTTGGGGTGGTGAATGCACAATATAACTTACAGATGATATATTTTGGAATTGTACACCTTATACCTATATGATTTTATTAACCAATGTCACACCAGTAACTTCAATTTAAAAAGTTTTTCGTTTGCAGGAGTTTTATACATAAAATTTGTTTTGAATTTGTTTTCAGTGTTCTACAATCACTTTATTGCAAGATAATTCTTAATAGTCTGTCTTCCTCTCCAGTTTTTCCCCACTAAACTCCATTTTACCAACCCCCACTCCATGCTAAAGTATGTGGGATGATACTCACTTCCTTAAATATGTTATACTCTTTCATACCTTCACACCTGTGCCTTGAGGGCCCTTCCATGCCCTCCTTCCTTCCTTCCTTTCTTCTTTTTTGAGTATACTTTCTTTGATCACCAAACATCTACTACTCATCTTTTAAGAATCAACTCAAATATAACTTTCCCTAACCCTAACCCTTGAATTTTACCCCTACCCCTGCTAGGGACCATTGACCATTCCTCCTTGGTAATCTCTGTTAATTTGAGTGTATTTCCATATTAAAATTACCCATGTCATTCCTTCCTTTTAATTTAAATGCTCATTTCCTCATACAAAGAGGTAAACATTTTAAGAGCAGCTCCATAGTTTCTTTTAGAGACCCAGGACTCCAGCTTTTCATTCAATTGTGTAAGAGTTCTCAACTCCTTCCAACAAATTCTACTTTTGTGCTCAAGTTAGTGAAAGGTCATTTCTATTAGGTATAGCCACAGAGCCCTACCATTTGCAGGAATATACTGAAACTGAGCAAATGTCTGAGCAAAATGAACTCAGGAAGCTTAGAGCACAGATAAAGGAAACCCAAAAAGTAGGATATCGGCAGTATTTGTCCAGCACTCTTCAGAGGAGAGCACGCATCCTCTGAGGACTCACACAGGCTAGTGACTAGAAAGGTATTCTCTATTCTGGGTCAAGGATAATTCTTCAAATCTCATCATGGCCTCGAGGATATTACTTCTAAGACCATCCTCCACTTTTTCCTCTGATTCCATGCTTGTCAGCCAACCTCATAACCACAAATTCAATTCTCGGTGTATTATGATATCAGGAAGGAAATATATAAACGTGTAAGTGAATAACACTATATAGCAATCTCTTGACATTTGGGCAGCCCAAATCAGTTGTCTCAGTCTGATGAAGGAAATTATAGAGTCTTCACAAACTTGAGTTTCTCAGTCTGCAAGACTAATGCTGGCCTGAGGTGACCTCACCAAGGTTGTATGACCCTTTAGGGCTTAGCAGGGATCCCACTGTTTTCCCAGATTATACTCTTCTTTACTGCACTTCATTCAGTACAACATAATAATGTGCTAGTGGTGTGTAAATTTCCAAGGTCCAAATTCTTTGGTACATGTAGGTTTAGATGGTAAGTAAAACCTAATGAATTCTGATCACTGACTCTAATTAGAAAGGTGAGAGTTCAGTTCTATTTCTGTGTAATACAAGGGTGTGTTAAAAATATACTGTAGCCCTGGCTGGTGTGGCTCCATAGATTGAGTGCTGGCCTGTAAACCAAAGGGTCACCAGTTCAATTCCCAATCAGGGCACATGTCTAGGTTGTGGGCCAGGTTCCTGGTAGCAGGTGCGAGAGAGGCAACCACACACTGATGTTTCTCTCCCTCTCTTTCTCCTTCACTTCCCCTCTCTCTATAAATAAATAAATAAAACCTTTTTAAAAAAGAAAATTGATACTGTAAAGCAATAGTTCTGTTTTTCTTTTCTGTGACATAGAATAATGATGTTGGCATAAACCACAGTTTCATGTGTGTTTCCTACCTTCATCTCTGGAACCCCTCTCCTCTTTTCGCTCAAGAAAGCATATTGAAATGCAGATTCATGGTCATGGTACTATTGTGATAACCTTGAATCTTCTCTGGTTTATTTTTAAAAGTAAATAATTTCAAAATTTGATACTTTTACTATAGTTGGTATTAGGTTACTTGTAATACATCAATGTGTCCTATTGAGACCTGCTGATGTAAATATTGAAAGGAAAATGTTTAAGCTAATTATTAACTAAGTTGTTTATAAAAATTAACTGAGTTGTTTATAGAATTAAGGTGCCATTTTTACTTTTTCTTGTCAGTGCCAGCAGAAGGGGTACCACAATCTGGTATTGCTGAGAGCTTGAACTGAAGTAACTGTCCATGCTGGAAGGCAAAAAACTCACTTCCATTACCTAGAAGTTGTTTGTCTTGTGTTCATGTTACAAATTCAGGCTGCCCTTCCTAATGAGGTTAAATAAATAAAACTTTACCAAATAATAAAGGTTTCAAGGAAACACAAGTCACTTGACACTGATGTTCTTTCCATTTAGAGATTTAAAGGGGTTCAGAACAGGCCTCCCCAAGATGTGCC
Organism: Phyllostomus hastatus; assembly: GCF_019186645.2. Taxonomy (NCBI): domain Eukaryota; kingdom Metazoa; phylum Chordata; class Mammalia; order Chiroptera; family Phyllostomidae; genus Phyllostomus; species Phyllostomus hastatus. Next base: position 92,796,892 of record NW_025334041.1, read on the forward strand.
ACTTTGACATATAAATTGTTTTTAGCTGAAGGCAATTGCGACCCTGAGGGTTCAAGAGATCCTTTTACCTTCCCTTAAAGAATTTAAATTAGAGGCCTTGCCCATAATAAGACTTATCACAGGAAATGACTTCTAATAACTGAACTTCTGCTCTTCTTATCCTATGAATGACCTCTTCCCCTCTACAAGGGGAACCAGTACAAGGTGCCTTACTCCATCCTTAGCTCAGATAGACCTCATCTATCTGTCACATAGACCTCATTTTTCCTGTTTCTGACCCTCCCATGTATGTGGGTTTCTACACTATGAATGTAATTAAATTTGGTCATTTCCTCTTGTTACTCTGTCTCATGCAGATTTAATCATTAGAGCAGCCGAAAGAACCTAGAAGAGGGAAGGAAAGTTTCTTTCCTCCTGCCTCACAGATTGTTGGTTTAGATTCCTCAACTTCACAATGCTTAATCCATGGCTGCTGATTGAATACTATGGGAGGCTGTTAATACATTCTTAGGCTACTTGGGGATTTATCTAGTACTTCACCTGCAATTTTTGCCTCGAGAATAATAGATCTATCTGTGTAGAACTTATACAAGCACATGATACTTAATGAAAGATCATAATGAAATGTTTTTCATGCTAGTGTCACACAGAATAAATGTGAGTTAGACTTTAAAGTTTGGGGTAATATGCTGTGCTGTTTATAGCTTGTATTGATGGCTTGGGTACAGCAGGATCTCTTAAAAAATGCAGCCATGAGCCTGCATCCTGCATGCATGGAATTGCTTAGGAACAGTGCAATGAATTAAAGATGGCATAGCTCTCTTTGCTTAACATTTCCTATTTTTCAGGGGTTTGTTTTGCAACTTTCATAGTATTAATCTACAGAACCCTTTACTTTTTATTCAGAATTTATATCAGAATCAAGCTAATAAATTAAAGATGAGTTAGTTCATTGTTGGGTGGTTTAACATAGACCTAGTATGTTAATCCTGATGTGCTTGTTACTAGGGTTTTAAAATTTTTATTATTATTATTATTTCTGCCTTCTAGCTGTGGTTAGGCAGCAGCAATAAATCAGGACAAAGGAATGAAGGTATTGGGGCTTTAGGGAAAACATGTGTATTAGAAAAAAATTGGTTTGGCACTAAGGGCTGTATTGCATTAAGATGAATTTTAGAGATTCGGAGGTAAGAGAATGTAGACAAATAAATTGTATAAATAATCTAAGAAATAGCAGGTCTGCACAGACCCAGAGTAGCCCTGTAAGCTACCATCAACAGGACTTCCTAATTCCTGTCCAAACAAACTAAACAGGTACATACTACTTAAACAAATAGCCAGGGGAAATGGGCACATGCCTAATGCTAGGGGAAGTGGGAGGAATGGATAAAGCTCTTTAAAATAGCCCAAAGGTTTGGAATAATAGAAGTCAGTGTAGGAGTCTGACATAGCATCTTCTGTGAATAGGGCTTTATTGCCACTCTAGGCACTGATATTGCAGACACATGCTAAGACAGCCAGAAACTGTGAGCCTCACAGAGCATCTCATGCCTGAGAATGTGGTTCTGCACAGTAGGGAATTCACATTGGCAGCCTGAATGCTGAGGAGACAGGAAAGAGCATTCAGATAAGGTTGAGCATATAAGCAAAAGACATGATGTGGAAGGTGAAGCTGATGAGAATGAGATAGGGCCATCCCAGGGCTTTAAGGAAGGGAAAGGGTACCAGAAAGTACAGAAAAAAGTAGCGAGAGCAAAAGGGACTTTTCCTAGTAGCCTAAATGGTATCTAAACTGAGAGATCCTTATATTCTGGAACAGATTTTATTTTCAACTAAAGCATAAAACCTCTGTAGATGTGGAGAGGCAGCTTGCTTGAAACCCTGAACTTGCTCAGACATACAGTATCTGCTTTGTGTCTGGTTCTTTAATCTGAGTTGGTCCAGGTGGCATCACTGTGCAGGGAGCAAACCTTGTCCCCATTATTTTCTTTGATGCTCACCTAGACCTCTTTCCTGTTTGTTCATTGGACCAGCTATTCCCTGGACCTGCATCCTATCACTTAGGTCTGCTTTAGGCCCTGCTCCTCATTGGACCCTTCTACTCTACTTTACTGACCTTTCTTCTCTTACACTTTTTAATTCACTCTCCCTCTGCTTCCCCAGCAAGATATATTTAACAGGATGTGACTGCCAAACCACTGGTGGTTATTCCAAGATAATAGTAATCATAATAACCATGCTGTACCATACAGCCTGGCTGAGTTCTGTACATTGTCGTTTAAAACTGGGCATATTTCTTTAGCATCACGGGTTTGCAATAGTCAAGAGCCCCAATGCAGGTAGAGTTTACTACTTTTTCCATCCCCTTTCTTCCTCTCTCATTCAAGTAAGAATAATATTTGAATATATAGATCCTGACTTCAAAGAACTTACAAACTGATATAAATGATTAAATATAAATGTTAGATACTTGATAAGTAAATAATTGTTTAAAATAGTAAAGGAAGGTTTCAGCCAAGATGGAGGCATAGGCTTCACTTCCTCACACAACCAAAAGAAGGATAACAACCAAATTAAAAACAAAAATCAACTACAACTGCCAGAAACTCAAACGGCCAGCAACCAAGAAGTTAAAGAAATAGTCATCCAGACTGGTAGGAGGGTCGGAGACAGGGGCAGAGAGGACACAACAGGGCAAGGCAGCAGACCATGCCGGCGATCCCATGTCTCACACGGATAAGGTGGGAGGAACAAACAGGGAGCAAGACAGACAGTGCAACCCAGGGTTTCAGCACAGGAAACTAAGACCCCAAACCTCTGGCTGTAAAAATCCGGGGGAGGGGTGTTGTGGTGGTGAAAGAAACTCCCAGCCATACAGGAGAGTTCATTGGAGATACCCATAGGGTCCCAGAACATACACAAACCCACCTGGGAAGTGAGAGAAGTGACAGAAAGTGGTCAGGAGGTGAGCAAGCAGCATTGTTCCCTCTCTGACCCCTCCCTCATAGACAGTGCCACAACACATAGAAGTGGGTTTCTCCACCCTGTCAAACACCTAAGGCTCCACCACTTACAATGTAACAGGTGTGCGGAGACAAAGAGATATGGCCCAAATGAAAGAACAGATGAAAACTCCAGAAAAAGAACTAAACAACGAGGAGATAGCCAACCTTACTGAGTCATAGTTCAAAACACTGGTAATCAGAATGCTCACAGAATTGATCAAGCTTGGTCACAAATTGAAGGAAGAAATGAAGACTATACAAAGAAAATATACAGGAACCAACATTGAAGAGAAGGAAACTGGGACGCAGATCAATGATTTGGAACAAAAGGAAGAAATAAATACCCAATTGGAACACAATGAAGAAACAAGAATTCAAAAAACTGAGGAGAAACTTAGAAACCTCTGGGACAACTTTAAATGTTCCAACATCTGAATCATAGGGGTGCCAGAAGGAAGAGAGGAAGAGCAAGAAATTGAAAACTTATTTGAACAAATAATAAAGGATAATTTCCCCAATCTGGTGAAAGAAATAGACTTCCAGGAAGTCCAGAAAGCCCAGAGAGTCCCCCAAAAATTGAACCCATGAAGGAACACACCAAGTCACATCATAATTAAGTTACCCAAGATTAAAGATAAGGAGAGAATCTTAAAAGCAGCAAAAGAAAATGAGACAGTCACCTACAAATAAGTTCCCTTAAGGATATCAGCTGATTTCACAAAAGAAACCTTATAGGCAAGAAGGTGCTGAAAAGAAGTATTTCAAGTCATGAAAGGCAAGTACCTACAACCAAGATTACTTTATCCAGCAAAGCTATCATTTAGAATGGAAGGGTAGATAAAGTGCTTCTCAGGTAAAGTCAAGTTAAAGGAGTTTATCATCACCAAATCCTTATTATATGAAATGTGAAAGGGACTTATCTAAGAAAAATAAGATCAAAACTATCAACAGTAAAGTAACAACAAACTCACAACTATCAACAACTGAACCTAAAAAAAAAAAAACAAAAACTAAGCAAACAACTAGAACAGGAACAGAATCACAGAAATGGAGATCACATGGAGGGTTTTCAGTAGAGAGAGGGAGAATGGGGAGAAAAGGTACAGGGAATAAGAAGCATAATAGGTACACACAAAATAGGCAGGAGAGGTTAAGAATAGTATACGTAATGGAGAAGCCAAAGAACTTCTGTGTACAACCCATGGACATGAACTAAGGGAAGTGAGGGGAGAATGCTGCAGGGGGAATGTGCAGGGAGGATTGGGATAAAGAGGAGAAAAAAACTGGGACAACTGTAATAGCATAATCAATAAAATATACTATAAAAAACAAAAATAGTAAAGGCAAGAGCCACAAGTCAGCACATGGTTACTTGGCAAATTAATGGGTACAAAATGGTACAAAAATGGTACAAAAATTTAGAAGCAGGAGAGAGAAGCTACTGGGGTGAGAATGGTGGGGGGCAGGGTGGGAGCAGGAACCCGTCAGGCTCATTAGTCAGGGAGTTGAAGGTTTAGACTTGAGCTCTTATGGAATATCCAGCATTCTAGTTGAGACAAGGGAAAAGAAAAAGAGGGCATTTTACAGCTTGGGTACCAATGAGCAGCTGACAAGAAAGAATGTGGACAGATAAACCTCATGCTTTACATTTAACTTTGACTGCAACCTTTTATATATCTTTCTGTGAAGACACGTGTATTTCCATGATCTTGAAACACGATCTTGGTGAACCTAAAATTTGACAAGTTGTTTCTCGGGAAAACAAGTGAAATGTGAATTGAGAGGAAAATTCTGCTAGTGGGTCAGCATACACAGCCCAAGAAGCCTGTGCTCTTCAACCAGCCCGAAGCTAAACCCAGGCTATTTTCACTCTTTGGTCAAATGCTAGCTAAATTCATTTTAATACTGCACTGTCAGTATTTTATTTATTTGTCTGGATGCCACTTTTCCTCTCCCAAATCTCTCGTGCATAAATGATTTACTATTTGTTCCTAAAGCCCAAGATTTTATGCCTTGTCTCTTTTTTTCTGATAAGAGGATATTGCAGCAGCTTTCCTTTCATTCTGCTGATGGTTTTTACTTTGTTAATTCAAAGTTCGGCACAGTAACTAGTTTGGTAAGCCACAGAAAACCAAGAGGTTCAGCCCTCAAAATGACTAAGACAGTAAATCTTCACTGACTCATTATCACATAGAACTCTGTTGAAGTTGCTTTCCTGAAAAGTAAGTTAGCAGAGTATGGTTCTTAAAATAGGTTTTACATTTTCTTAACTCTTCAAACTAAGCACATTTAACTACAGGGCACATAAGGTCCTTAAGATTAAGTTATGGGAAAAAAACAGTTTTACAGTGGAAACCCATAAATCTTGGGGGAGAAATGGAAGCGATTCTTTCTGGGTGTACACTCATTAGGTCTTCACACAGGAATGTAGACTCAACACATTTAAGATAGGGATTATGTGATTTGTAAAAAATTTTTCAATTTCTTTTAAGGCAGCACTTGGGATGTTAATTTATAATAAGAAAGTTATATGCCATAGTTCTTTATCGTGGTGGTCACTAGACTAAGCTAAAAGATCTAAAATAAAAATCAACATACACACTGTACAAACTTTAATTTTACAAAATGCAAGTCAATAGAAAGTCTATTTCATACTAAAGGTTGCAAGCAAAGTAGAGACCTGAGTCCTGGAAGCTGCCTTGTCTCCCAACTTTCCTCCCTTGGGATTTGGGGACGAAATTGATTATAGAACCCCACATTACCCTCAGAATGCTTCACTAGATTCTTCGATTGCTGTATTCTTTCAAAGTCTGTAGGCTATAGATCCTGGGAAGCAACAAGTACTCCGTGTTCAAGAAAACTAATGAGGAACAAAGAACAACCAACTTCTGATTCCACACCAGTGGGGCTAGTGCAAGAAGAGGAAGTAGCAAAAACCTGTTGAGATGCTTTTGTGACACAATATAAACAGATCTCTTTAGTTTTAATTAGTTACATTTCTATTCAGGAATATTGGCTATATATTTATATATATCTCATGATTTAAGTCTATTTAGTGTTTCTTTTCACCCATAAAATCATAGAATAATTCACAATCCTAAATAAAATGCACACTTTGTACATCTCTCTAAAAACAATGACAGATCAAGCCAATGAAAATAAATGAGAATATAGGGAATTTGATTTACACAGTTACAAAGTAAATCTCATAAATATATAAAACTTTATACCCAATAAGCAGAAAATACATATCTTTTTCAAATGCTTATGGAACTTTTATAAAAACTTATCATGTATTAGGCTACAAAGACAATACCAAGAAAATTCCTAAAGTTGAAAACATACAAGTTATATTCTCTGACCATAATACAACACACACACACACCTCCAAGTCCTACAATTTGGAAATTTTAAAAGGGGCTTCTAAGTGACCCATGGATGAAAAACAAAGAAAAATGATGTTATAGAACATTTGGAAATGGATGTCTATGTCGACTTTACATATGAAAAGTTTTGGGAATCAGATGGATGTGACATGAAAAGCTGCCACTGTGGGCTTTGAAGATAAGGCAAGAGGATCATGAGCCAAGTTCAGTGACCTCTAGAAACTTGAAACAACCTTTGGCTTACAGCCTAGAAGCAAATGTGGACCTTAGTTTTACAAGTGCAAGGAACTAAAGCTGTAGCAATCTGAATAAGCAGAAAACAGATCTCCCCTAAAACCTCCAGAGAGGAATGCAGTCCTGTAGGGGAATTTGGACATTTGTGTTTTAAAAAATGACCAAGTACCTGGAGCTATTGGTAGTAAATGAGAAGTAACTGCAAAAGGATAGAAGGTTTCCCTTCAGGGCAATTCAAATGTTTTAAAATTGGATTGTGATGTTGGTTATACAACTCTATAAGTTTACTAAAAATCACTGAATTCTGCACTTAAAATGAGTGAGTTTTATGGTATATAAATTATGCCTTAATAAAATAAATACAAAGGAAAAAAGCTATTTGGCCAAAATATTACTCAAAGATGTGTATAATCTTTTTAGATGCATCTATCGGTAAGAAAAAGATTGATTTAATAAGAAGAACATTAAACACAATAAACTGGAAAAAGAACAAAAACAACAAAAAATAGAAGGAAGAAAATAACAGATAAAACAAAAATTGGATGTAAGTACAATTTGCCATCTGACAACTGGTTCTTTAGAAATAGCACTTTAATGAACAAACCTCTAATAATTCAAATTAAAAAATATTATAACACCAATAATAAGATAGCATTATGACCATGGATACAGGATATGTTAAAGATATTAAAATAATATGTGCAACTTTACAACAATACATTTGGAAACTGGATGAAATGTAAGAATTTCTAGGAAAATATAAATTTGCCTAATCATATGCAGTGCAACAAAAGGTAAAATATAGGCCAATGCTCTTAAAATATTTTTAAGTTAATCAAATATTTTCTTCCCTCAAAAGTCCCAGGCTCAGGTGAATTTGTGAGTGAAGTTTCTCAAACGTTCAAGGTACAGATAACTTTCATGTCATTTAAACTATTTCAGAGAATGGAGGTAGAAATTTGCCAAATTCCTTCTATAAATTTAATATAATGTCTTACACCAGTAATAGATAAAAATTAGACAAAAGAAAAATTGTAGTCTAATCTTACTAAGCACAAAGAATATAAATTAAGTGTTAAACTAAATATAGCAGTACATGTAAAAGCATTACAACACGATCAAATAGAATTCAGTTCAATATCAGAAAATCTGTTACTATCTTTCATAACATTAATATAGTAAAAGACATGTACTCATTGTTATAGCTTCAGAAAAGGCAATAGCAGTTCTCGACAAAAATTTTAGTAAGCTAAGAATACAACAAAACTTAACTTGGTAAAGAGTATCTATCAGGAGTCAATAATAAAATTTATATGAAATCTTAAAGCACTAGAGAACTATTCCCAGAATCAGAAACAATATAAAAATGCTTGTCATCATTTTAATATTGCCCAACAATGTTCTGGAAACCCCAACCAATTTAAGTCTCTTTCTCTGTAGACAGATAGACACAAAAACATACATTTGCACATATATACAGGGTCCGGTAGAAGTAATGCCACTGAGCATGGTTGGTAGGGTACATGAATGTCTCACACAAGATGGACAGCAATTTGAACATTTCACCTAAAATGTCATACAGTGTGCTTGAGTGTGATATTGTTATGTTACAGAATTACATGCTTATGATTTTGTAATAAAAATTAATATAAAAATCTAAAGGGGTCTTATTTGTGCCAGACTTTGTACACACTTACATACATATACAGATATATAAAAAGAGAGAAATACTGTATATAAAAAGAGAGAAATACTGCAAAAGGTAAAACAAAATGCTATGCTTAAGTATCTAAAAAGATACCCCCAAAATTGACCAAAAGGAAGGTCAATTTGAAGGAAGAGCTTTAGCAAGGAAAACAGGTATATATATCACCACTATGCAAATTCTAATAGCCTTTGCAGATACCGACAATAGCCAATTAGAAATAATGAAAAAAGACCCCACTTATATTACCAACAAAACTATTAAAATATAAAAGAGATGAAGAAAACTATAAAACTTTCTAGAAATTATTTTAAAAGACCCTGAAAAAGAGAAAAATATGACTCTAGATGGGAAAACACAATGTTATAAAGATGAATCACCTCAAATTTAAAAGTTCCAATGGAATTTTTTAATGATAATTGGCAAAGTAATTCTAAGTTCATTTAGATGAGTAAATTAGCTAAAATTACAAAGCAAGGTATAAAAATAAAAATAATAAGAAGGAACTCAGTCCTTTAACAAAACTTACCATAAAATGATAGTAATTACAGTAGTGTAATATTGATACAGAAGTAGATAAAAGAATAAAATAGTGTCTAGAAACAAATCCATATAAACTTGAAAATAGTATAACAAAAATATGCTGTTTCAAACCACTGTGAAAATAATAAACTAATCAAAAAATTTGGAGTCAACTGGATGTCCATTTAGGAGAAAAAACCAGAGTTGGTTTTTATACCACACTCCAAAGGGGTGGGGAGTATATGTGAGCAGTTGGAGATTTTTACTTTATACTTTACAAATTATTTAAATATATGTGTGTGTATTTTAAAAATATTTATTGACTTACTTCTGTAATAAAAATAATAAAAATAAAATGAAGGTATATAACAGAAAAACAGATTTAACAAAGAAGGACATTTGTACAAAATATATTTCATAGAAATTTACAACTTAAAGCTGGGTAGAATGGAAATAAACTGCGATTCCCCAAAATCCTAAACAAGAAGGAATTTGAACCCCAGCTCCATTTTTTATGTCTTTGTGTGAGCTGCAAAAACAATGACAAAATTTAGGGATTTATTTGGCACTAGAACCAAAACTGTATATTTTCTAGAATGAAATAATAGTGGAACATTCAAATATTCATGCATTCTGTTTTGGATCAGAGCACACCCACACAAATGGTCAATAGCACAGACATTGGTGCCTTGCTTCATAGGTTCATTCAGATTATCATCTACCTTTTCACTCTTGAAAAGCTACTCCTCACTCTTTTACTCAGATGAGAAATAGGAGAAGAGGGAGAGGAGGAAAGTTTTGACCTATGATACAAATATAATTCTAAAGCTGAATAACCACTTATTCCAAAGCACGCAGGCATAGGTGTACAAATCTAGTCTAAGACTAGTATATTTGGTCTCGATTTTAGACTCCACATTAACATCAAATATGGTGACTTTTTTCTTTTATTTCAGTGGTTTCTTTAAAGGAGGATATGCTTTTTCACAACCAGGTAGCTCAAAACATTAGTCAGAGTTGACCACATAGCCATAAAATTTAGTATGATACCAGGAATCACATACTTGCCTCCAAAATTTCAGAGATTTTGCCATGCTTTCAGTTCAATTAACCTTTATTAGAAATGAGCAAGTTGGCTAGAAAAGATGATTATTTTAGAGTTTGTAACCTAAGGGCAGTTGAAGAAATGCTGAGCATGAGTCATGCTCATCAACATTTATGAATCCATTTTAAAATTATGACTTCATTTCTACTGAATTATCACATAATATTTCAAAATCTATGGTTCCACTGAGCCAAGAGCAGCTCTTCAACAGGAACTAAATGAGAATTTCAGGTAATATCTTTAAAATCCACATGGTCAGTTTGAGTTTCAATACATATGCTTCCTTGAACAAATAAATGATATATATTTGGTCTTCCTTTCCCAGCTTCAATTTCTATTTCCTCATCTCCTGGCCACATCAATAAGAAAATACAATCTCAAAAACCACCACTGGAGATTCTCAAGTTGAATCTCTTAGAAGCATTTAGTCCCCAAAAAACCAAGAGCTGAGGAAATTTCAACTTAAAAATCAAATGTTTCCTTGACTTAGATATTTAGCACTTAGTATTATCACTATTTTCAATTTTTATTTCAGTCATTTTGATAGGTGTGTAGTAATATTTTATGTGGCTTTAACTTGCATTTTCCTAATGGCTAATGATGTTGAACACCGTCTTGTGTGATCTCTACATTCTTCTCTGTAAAGAGATTCTGTGAATTCTCTTTCTAGCTTTTGCCATTTTATAATTGGATTGTTTGTATGTTTGCTTTTTTACAGTTCAGCTTTAAGTTTTAGATATATTAAATATTTATATTAAATATGTATATATTTTATATAAAATATAGAATTATATATAATATCTACATATATTGAATACCTATATTCAGTTATGTGTTTGCAAATATTTTCTCCCACTATTTCATTATTATGAAAAAAAATCAGAATGCGGCCATAGGTGGGAGGACATTTGATTTTGTAGATACAGGATTACACTGAAGCCTTTGACTTCAGACATTATTTAAGCCCAAACTTTGAGGACTCTTTATACACTGATGTCCTGGTATGTTAACCAGGGTCAAAAGATGACAATTCGCCACCAGTCAGTGTTAGTTCATACATTTTAAAGGCAGATGTCCTCTGCATAACATCAGCTTGCAAGAGGAAGCTCTTACTGCTGATAAATGGGTAGTCCAAGAAAGCATAAAATCTATATTCAAAGCAGTGGAATGGCAGGCAACCTGATCTTTAAACCTTATATTATTTATAAGTGATACTTATTGAATTTTTTGCTATAAAGCACTATAAAATCATCTGATTTCAGATTTTATACTTTTTTCTAGAAACAATGACTATATACTCTAAATTTGGGGGAATAGTTCAAATTTCAAATATTCCAAACCATTGTCCTCATAAACCATTAAAATATCTTTCAAAAATTAGACCACCAAAATTATATCTATTATACTACCCCTTTCATCTGGCAAAGATCCTTAGTTAGAATGTTCGATATGTCTACCTTCTCATATACCCTTCCCTGTTCACACCTCCTGATGCTCTCATGGTCATCTCTATTACATGACCCTGTACTCTTACACAATTAATCATGTAAAGAATACACCTGACCCAAAGCACCCCCTGCTGTGAATGTGCTGGTTGAAAAGAAGATTCATCTTTCAGGATCTTTGAACTGAAAAACTAGGTGAGGTTAAATAACCCTAAGTACTGGACTGAAAGAAAGGTCATGAGGTGACCACTATGAGCCATGAGCAAGCTGGAAACCAGCCCTTGGAGGGCAGAGTCAGCATATGCACAGACTAATGCAGATGCAGAGATGCCATGAGTTTGCTAATGAGGTTTCTGACAGGGAGGCAAGAAAAGTAACTTCTTGGGGCCTTGAGGACTTTCTGACTGGTTCTGGTTCCAGTGCCCACATAGCCTCAGAATACACTCTGGGTTGTTGGGGTTTTTTTTAAGATTTTATTTATTTATTTTTAGAGAGAGAGGAAGGGAGGGAGAAAGAGAGGGAGAGAAAGATTAATGTGCGAGAGACACATGGATTTGTTGCCTCTCACACACATTCAACCAGGGACCTGGCCCACAACCCAGGCATATGTACTGACCGGGAATTGAACTGTAGACCTTTTACTTTGTGGGATGACGCCCAACCCACTAAACCACACAAGTCAGGGCAAGATACTCTGTTTTTGAAGTGACTTGAGTGGGTTCCTTGCAGCCAAAAGATCTCTAGTTATAATATGGACCTGGTGATCTCATGTGTTGTTTTGTTTAATTTGGAAGTCATAATCAACAGCTACGGCAAAATTTTCATGATCTAAAGAGGGCACCATTCTTTCAAAATGTTTTCTATTGACATTAAATCTCCCCAAAGAAAGACAGACATGCCCACAAGTGACTGGTAGGAATACATACTGGTCCAACCTTTCTAAAGAGCAATTCGGTAAAAAGGGTCTCAAAGTTTAAAAAGTATGTGCTGCTAATTCTCTTTTAAGAAATACATACATAGAAAAAATCTGGAAGTATATGTTAAAATAGCAATAAGTTTTCTCAATGATAAGGATATGGATGATTTAAATGATCTCCTTTTCTACAATGAGTATTTGTTTCTTATAATTTGTTTTAAAAGAAGATGTTTAAAATATGACAATTAACTCCCAGTTATTGAGTTCTTACATGTGCTAGGTACTTTATACACATTACCTGATTTAATTTTTAAAATGACCCTAAAGGTAGGTGCTGTTGCTATTCTTACTTTATAAATGAGAAGTTGAAGCCCAGAACTGTTTAAAAAAAATGCCAACAAATTTTCTTACATCATGGCTAGAAAGTTGTCTTAACAAGTAAACTCTATAATAGTGAGGTGTTGTCTGTTTTGTCTGCTATTGTATCGCTAGCATCAGAACTCACTAAAAATTTTTAAATTAATAATAGGCAGAACCATGCTTTGTGCTCAAATATACCTTACTCCAAAACCTCTACTCCAAACCTGTGCTCTTACCCAACACTCCAAAGAAGCCCTTCTGTAATTTATGAACTTGATAAATGTGTTCTTCCACCTTCTAATGTACTTAATTTAAAATAAGGACTCCCAGTCAAGATGGCAGCATAGGCAGACATGGCTTGCCTCTTCACACAACCACATCAAAATTACAACTAAAATATAAAACAACTGTCACTTAGAACCATCGGAATCTAGTTGAATGAAAGCCTAACAGCTACAGAATTAAAGAAAACACATCCATCCAGACTGGTAGGCAGGGTGCAGATGGAGAACATGCTGGTCCCACACTCACATGTGGTGGATAAAAATTCAGGAGAGATATCTCAGCTGTGAGGAGTCCCAGCCCCATACCTGGCCCCCCAGCCCAGGGTTCCAGTGCCAAGAAGATTAAGTCTCCACAACTTCTGGCTGTAAAAATCATCAGGGATTGAGTGAGTGGAAGAAACTTCTGAGGTTCCAAGCAGTTCCCCTTAAACAACCTACACAGAGACTCACCTACTCAGATTCTCTCCCTCTGAGTTCCAGCACTGAAGTAGTAGCTTGAAAGTCACCAGTGGCATGAAGGGAGTAACCAAAGTGCCTGGCATCAAAGTGTGCAGAGGCCTATGTCCTTTTCCCAAACCCTCCCCCAACAGAACAGGCAAGTTGGTACCATGTCTGAGATTCCACCAACCTAACACTCTGTAACTCACCTTGGAGATACCCAGAGACCTCACCCCACCCAACTTTTGGGACCACCCAAGCTGCTTATCCATATGAATGGCTGGGCTGGGCTCATACTGCACAACTTCCTAAATTCTCTCAAACATGCAATGGCTGGCCTCAGTGAGCCTCAGTGAGCACTAGCAGCAGCCAGCCTAGATTCACAGATTGGCTGTGACTGGGAATCTCCGAGCCCAGCAAAAGTAGCAGCCATCTCAGATTGCTTTATAGCTCAGGCAGGGTGGCCTGAGGCAAAACACAGGTCGAGGCTGACAATGGCCTGATCCACCTGGGAGACTCCAGGGTCAGCACACCAAGAGGGCAGCTACAGACCACATCAGAACACCACCACCCTGCCCCTGCACAGCTGATCTTCCATGGCGGGGTGGAGGTTGGTGGTAAGTGGTCATAGCCATCCTTGCAGCTGACTGGCCTGGGTAAATCCCTACCATTGATCTGCCAACAGCAACCAAGGCTCACCTACAATAGGAGGGTGTATTCAGACCACACAAAGGGCACACCCCCAGTACCCAACTTGGGTGACGGGGTGGCTGTGCCACTGGACCCTACAGGACACCTACTACATTAGGCCATGCTACCAAGACAGGGAGTCATAGTGGCTCTACCTAACACATAGAAACATACACAGGGAGGCTGCCAAAATGAGGAGACAAAGAAGCATGGCCCAAATTAAAGAACAGATCAAAACACCAGAAAAAGAGCTAAACGAAATGGAGATAAGCAATGTATCAGATGCAGAGTTTAATACTGGTTATAAAGATGCTCAAGTAACTTAGTGAGGACCTCAGCAGCATTAAAATGATCTAATCAGAAATGAATGATACACTGTTTGAAATGAAAAACAGTTCACAAGGAAACAACAGAGGAGTGGATGAAGCTGATAATCAAATCAACGATTTAGAACATACAAAAGCAAAAAAAAAATCAAAAAAGAAGAAAAAAATAATCCAAAAAAATGAGGACAGTATAAGCAGCCTCTGGGACAACATCAAGAGGTCCACATTCACATCATAGAGTTGCCAGAAGGAGAAAAAAAAAGAGCAAGAAATTGGATATCTATTTGAAAAAATAATGAAAGAAAACTTCCCTGATTTGGTTAAAGAAATAGACATGCAAGTCTAGTAAGCACAGAGTCCCTAAATAGATGGATGCAAAGAGGCCTACTCCAAGACACACCATAATTAAAATGCCAAAGGTTAAAGATAAAGAGAGAATCTTAATAGCAGCAAGAGGAAAACAGTTAGTTGCCTGTAGGAGAATTCCCATAAGACTATCAGCTGATTTCTCAAAAGAAACTTTGCAGGCTAGAAGGGATTGGCAAGAAATATTCAAAGACATGAAAAGTATGGATCTACCACCAAGATTGCTCTGCCTAGCAAAACTCATTTAGAACTGAAGGGCAGATAAAGAGCTTCCCACACAAGAAAAAAACTAAAGGAGTTCATCATCACCAAACCATTATTATATGAAATGTTAAAGGGACATATGTAAGAACATGAAGATCAAGATTATGGACAAAAATATGGCAAAAGTATATATCTATCAACAATTGAAAAAAACTAAGTAAATAAGAACAGAGACAGAATTGGATAAGGAGAGTGCTTTGATGGTTGCCAGATGGTAGAAGGGGTGTGGGGGAACAGTTTAAGAGGTGAGGGGATTAGGAAGTACAAATAAATAGTTACAGAATAGCCATAGGGATGTAAAGTACAGTATAGAAAGTGAAGTAGCCAAAGAATTTATATGCATGACCCATGGATATGAACAATGGTGGGGGGATTTCCTGAGGGAGTGAGGGATCCTGGGTGGAGGGGAATAAAGGGGGAAAAATCAGAACTGTAATAGTGTAATCAACAAAATATAATTAAAAAGAACAAAATCATAATTTATTTCCTAGTAGCTATATAGCCTTTTAAATTAGCATGAAATACTATTTTTGGAAGAAACCTGACATTCAACCTATAATTTTGTGATAATTATAGCAATGTCAACCCAAGGTATTAGAATAAAGCTTCAACTTATGACAATAATCACATTTCCAGTTCCTAATTCAATTTT
This sequence comes from Phyllostomus hastatus, assembly GCF_019186645.2. Classification (NCBI taxonomy): domain Eukaryota; kingdom Metazoa; phylum Chordata; class Mammalia; order Chiroptera; family Phyllostomidae; genus Phyllostomus; species Phyllostomus hastatus. Next base: position 92,812,590 of record NW_025334041.1, read on the forward strand.
ACCAATAGAATTTCAATATCATAATTACCAGGTCTTCGCTAAAAGACCAAGAAGCATAAGTTAATCACAGTTGTTAAATGTATAAAAGGCCAAGTTTTCCATAGAACAATGTTTAATTTCAAACTTTCTGCCTTTCTTCCTCCTACACTCCATGTTCCTGATTAGCTTAAGGCATGAGGGGAAGTATTTAAAATGATAGTGCTAGAGATGTGCCCTCTTTCATTACTTTGATTTAATATTGGTTTGGGAGTTCAGAATGTAAGAAGAGGGATGAAATAAGCCCAAGAAGAATAAATAATGAAGGAAACAAAAATATCACTATTTGAAGACAATTGATTACGCATTTAACAAAATGCCCAAGGAATCAGCTAAAATTTTTAGACTTAATAGAAGAATAAATGGCTAGATAATATGTAAAATATAGAAAAGCCATTAAGATTCTTGAATACCAACAATTACAAACTAGAAAAACCTAATTTAGAAAAGGGATCCAGTTTACAATGGCAATAAAATACAAAAGAGTAGCAGACTTAATAACAAGCGTTTTGCTACAGAATAATAAAATTTATGGAGCAACAATATCTAGGAGAAACAAAAAATCATAAAGATGTTAATTCTTAATATGTTTTTAATTTAATGTAATCCTAAACAAAATAAAAGTGAAATTCTCTTTAGAATTTAAAAATAATGCTATAATATTCCTTTTAAAAAGTAAAAAGGTGAGGAAAGTATATTCTTAAAAAGAGAAAGTACAAAGAACAAACAAATTAAAAGTGTAAGTCAGTGAAACAAAAGCAAACCTCAGAAATAGGCCCCATTATATATGTGTAAGGATTTAAAAATCCCTGAGCACAATACAAAACAACAGAGATTTAAAAATATATATATCTGTGGAAATCATTCACCAGAAACTTGCATTAAATTGTTTTAGCTCAAACACTTCATACTACCTCTAAAATGTATTCCAGAAGTCCTTTAGATAACTACCTTCAAACTCAAAAATAAGCAAACAGGACTGAGCAAATGTTAATTAGATCTTAAGAGATGATAATTTTTTTGAGTTTGAAACAATAGAAGAAATTACAAAGGAAAGGATCATAGTTTATACTTAATTTAAAAAAAATAGAAAAAATAGGTAGAAATTAGAAAAGTACATTAATTTTCCAGGCTACTGGAAGTTGCATGGCCTATTGTATCCTCTGCACCTTGCCCAGTGCCGGGCACATTGTAAATGTTCAATAGATATCAAATATTGTAATCAACTAGGTAGACTTTAATTAATTATATAAGGCAAAGAAGTGACCCTAGAGTCCAATTAGCTGAAAATAAGAATGATGAGTGCAAATTAATTTTTTTGTCCCTGATGCACAAGAACCACTAACAGGAGGTTGTCTAATCAGCTGTGGAATGGACAAGTGATGGGAATAATAGGTGGGCTGTGGAAGTGCTATCAGGACAAATCATGTCACACTAAGCATCAGCTGTTACAGGGGGATAGCAGCCAACAGGCCACACTGGTCCAGGACAATCAGCAAATGTATGGATTGACTCAATCAAGAAAGCATGTTCAACCTGGGAGGCCCAGAGACCAGGGTGCTGAATGACAAGGCTTATAGACAGCAGTTTCAGCTGCTAAATAAAGAAGGTGATTGTGTTTGGAGAGGAGAGAGGACCACATACTTCTTGTCAGTCTTTTTCTAGGATAATTACTCAATGAAGTGAAGCTTTTTAAAGCACTTAGACCTGATGGTTGCTGCATCTTCTACCTGAGATGGTCGGGGGATTTTAATATCAGTCTATGTTCTCAATGGATAGTAAGGAAAATAGTCATTCAAAATCATTTAGTGCTTGGGGAGTCTGCGCAGTAAGATATTTCTGCATTATTTTCAGAGTGCTTTGTGTCCATGGCTCACAGCATTCAATACATGTTTGCTAAATCAGTAAGTGAACTGAGCTAAATATCGATCATTTTGGTTTTGCCAAAGTCTTTTTTTTTCCAATTTAGTGTTGGAAACATAGGGAACTGTTCTAATGTTTGCTAATGCTATGAATCTATGTGTTTCTATCTTTTTAACCCTGTTTTCCCAGAGTGACAAAAATAAATATACTGGGAGAAATTAGGAGCACAAAACTGTCCCTCTTCACTGCATGCCTGGATTCAGTGTCCCATCTGTCACCTAGATTATAGGATAGTTACTTCGAGATAAGTAGAAATTTTTTTTTGCTATTATTACTTGGCCAGCAGGTAGACTAATGGATGGAATGGGCCAGAATATGTTGGGAAACCATTAATTTCCAAGCTATTCCTATACAAATTTCCTGACTACACAAGACCAAAAAAAGAAAAAAAAAACACCTAATTGTGAAATAGGTGGTAATGACAGGCCTGTTGTTTAGCATACATAAAATAGATATTTCTACATAGTGGGAGGATGAGAGAAACTGATATGTCAAACATTTTAAGCTCCATAATCAAATTGGAATAATATCAAAAGTGATTGTAATCTGAGGCAGTAGAATTCAATTTTCCTTGCATTATGGAGATTTCTCTGAGCAGACCCAGGTTAAATGATTGCTCTGGAGTTGATAACACACTGATTCCTAGTGCCAACAATGACTTCAGTCTGATGGCAACCTTTACAAATTGCTTCCTGTAAATTCTTTGTGAGAATAACAAGCAATTCATTTTGCTTGAGAGTGACTTTTAGCTAAGGGACTCCACCCAACAATCTGGATTTAATAAAACAAAATACATTTTGGTATTATAAACATCTCTTCTGAAATGTACGTTCCCTACATAAGTTTTTGAAAAGCAAAACACTTTTATATTCTATTCAGTGAAAGCCAGATGGATGGATCCTTATGCATAGTCAATAATTACTTAATTCATCTGGTGAGTTCATGGAGAAGGGTAATAGGGGAGGGAAAGTCACTGAAGAGCCACGTGTGTGTTCATGTAAAGTATTCAGTTTAATACTTACTAAAGACTTTAAAGCCACAAGCAGAACAATGTTTGATTATTCAATCATTTATTCATTCACTTATTCAGCACAGTATACACTGAGCACCAGGCACTGTTGTAGGCTCTGGGGATACCATAGTTGAACAAAACAGACAATACTTTTGCTCTCATAAAACTCACATTTTAGTGAGAGAAGATGAATAGTAAGCCAAAAATTGCCCAAAGAAAATTTTCTTTAAAGAGGACTCTATGTACTTAATGGGCAAGGTAAAGGAATTACTGTTCACAGAAGGGTAGATATTAGGAGGATTTATGCCTTCGTGAATGGTAGTCGATAAAATCATATTAGTAAATATTTAAGCTTGGTACTGCTCAGATAGTATATAATTTATGACCTAGTTCCTGAGCTCAAAGAAGTTTAAAATTTCAACTTGAAAAATGTTCCTGTACATCACTCAAGCAAAGAGGAAAGGAAGAACCATCAGATATTTTTGTATACCATTTGAATCAGAGCTACATTGCCTTCCCAGTTACAATCAGCATAAAGGTTAAGAATCCTTGGGCCTTTAGGATTCAAATAGGAATAGGAATTCTTTGATGCTGTGTGCCTCTTCCTACTTGGTAAAAAAACAACATAGTCATTGGTATGACAGAGAAACTGTATGTGTCAGAAAAAATTCCCGGTCCACTTTGCTCATTCCAATTAACTCACTATGATTAAAGAAAGTGTAAACAGAAATCCTGGCTTTTATATATTTTTTAAAAAGTCATAAAAAAGGACCTTGGGACTTATGAGGGAAAGCCTATAAGACTTCTTTGGGATAATACCTCTGACATTTCTCTGATTTCTATTCCCACTTACTCTTTCTTCAACTTTTCTCTTTTCAGTGTTCTTTGCAGCTATAATCATAAATCAAGGTTTTGGATTTCATCACCTCCAGATACACTGGCCTCAGAGCTCATCAAATCAAAATCACTTTACCCTCTACTGCCATTCTGGAGTCCATTAGAACTACACCACTCACCTCCTTAACTTGGCAGGAGAAATAACTTTCTTAAGCACAACCATCTTAATATCCCCAGTTATAGTTGCTAATTGTTCAAAACTGCCTTCCAAGTTTTTCTGTGACTTTACTCTTGTAAGAACACTTACTCATCTAACAAACACAGTTGGGCACTCACTGTGTAGCATTATGTGGGGCAACTGGGGTCTACAAAGATGTGGCAGATAGATGGTTGCTACCTCTATGGTTGAGAAAGAGGCCAAGTACACAGCTATAAAACAAGGTGGGAAGATGCAAGCACCACAAGAGGGACAAGTACCAAGTTTTACCAAGAAAGCTGCTGGTTTGGCATAGGACGGCAGCACTGGAGCAAGACTTGAAGAGATAAGTAGAACTGCAACAGATCAAGGGCAGGTAAGCAGATGCAAACTCACCCTTTTATTTGCCATTTTCTCTTCTTCATATATTCAACAGTCTTTCCCATATTTATTTATATTCTTCAAATGAAGTTTTCCAAATAAAAAATTTTTTTAATCTCACAAACCTCTTTTCTTCATTTTCTTCCATTAATATTGCTTTAAATCTTTAATAAGTTTGCTTTTAATTGGGTATTTAATCAACTTTACAATGAAAGCTAAATAGGAATATCTAAGTCCCAATAGCAACATGAACTTCCTTTTTAAAAAATTGCCTCCCCTGGCTGGCGTGGCTCAGTGGATTGAGCGCAGGCAACCAAAGCATTGCAGGTTTGATTCCCAGTCAGGGCACATGCCTGGGTTGTAGGCCACGGCCACCAGCAACCACACATTGATGTTTCTCTCTCTCTTTCTCCCTCCCTTCCCTCTCTAAAAATAAATAAATAAAATCTTGAAAAAAAAATTGCCTCAAGGACTTCTGGCCAAGATGGAGGCATAGGTGGATGCACTGTGCCTCCACGCACAACCAAGATAGGAAAAACAACAATTTAGAAACAGAATAACATCCAGAAATGACAGAAAATTGATCTGAATGGAAGTTGGACAACCAAGAAGTTGAAATAGACCCGTTCATCTAAACTGGTAGGAGGACGGAGACGAGCAACCAGGCGTGGGTCCAGCGGAGAGAGCAGAGAGAGTTGGGACCTGATGCATAAGGCATCCGGGGGCATGTAAAGCATCTGGGGTGCACAAGACTGCAGCGGGCAGACCCTGAGTGTCTAAGTGGCAGCTAGCAGACCCCAGCCAAGAGGTGGCAACCGGCAGACCCAGTGAGGTGGCGATTGTAAAGCAAGGCACTGGGAGCAACCCAGGATCCCAGCACGGGGAAATAGAGCCTTGGGGCACTGATTGAGGACACCTGTGGGAGTTGAGGCGCATGGAGAGACACCCAACCTCACAGGAGAGGTCCTTTCAGGGTCCCACAGCATGCACAAGCCCACCCACATGGCAACTGGCACCAGAGGGGCCCAGTTTGCTTGGGGGAAGCAGCAGAAGAATGGAGTAACTACCATTGTTCCCTCTCAACCCCACCCCCACATACAACGTCACAACCCAGCCACTGGGGTGCCCCGCCCTGGTGAACACCTAAGGCTCTGCCCCTCACTAGTAACAGGTGCAACCAGACCAAAAAAAAAAAAAAAGAGAGAGAGAGAGAGCTGGATCAAACAGAAGAACAAATCAAAGCCCCAGAACCATCCTTTTAAGCGACTGAGAGATAGCCAACCTATCAGATGCACAGTTCAAATTGCTGGTGATCAGGAAGCTCACAGAATTAGTTGATTTTGGTCACAAATTAGATGAACAAATGCAGGCTACGATAAGAGAAATGAAGGAAAATTCACAGGGAACCAATAGTGATGGGAAGGAAACTGGGACTCAAAACAATAGAGTGGACCAGAAGGAAGAAAGAAACAACCAAACAGGAAAGAATGAAGAAACAAGAATTCAAAAAAATGAGGAGAGGCTTAGGAACCTCCAGGACATCTTTAAACATTCCAACACCCGAATTATAGGGGTACCAGAAGGAGAAGAGGAAGAGTCAGAAATTGAGGACTTATTTGAACAAATAGTAAAGGAGAACTTCCCCATTCTGGCAAAGGAAATAGACTTCCAGGAAGTCCAGGAAGCTCAGAGAGTCCCAAACATGTTGGACCCAAGATGGAACACACCAAGGCACATCATAATTACATTAGCCAAGGTAAAAATGAAGGAGAGACTCCTAGAAGTAGCAAGAGATAAGGGGACAAGTCACCTACAAAGGAGTTCCCATCAGGCTGTCAGCTGATTTCTCATAAGAGATCTTACAGGCAAGAAGGAGCTGGAAAGAAGTATTCCAAGTCATGAAAGGCAAGGACCTCCATCCAAGATTGCTCTATCCAGCAAAGCTTTCATTTAGAATGGAAGGGCAGATAAAGTGCTTCTCAGATAAGGTCAAGTTAAAGGAGTTCATCCTCACCAAGCCCTTATTTTATGAAATGTTAAAGGGACTTATCTAAGAAAAGAAGATAAAAAAACATGTATAGTAAAAGGACAGCAAACTCACAATTATTAACAACCACACAAAACCAAAAGAAACTAAGCAAACAACTAGAACAGGAACAGAACCACAGAAATGGAGATCACATGGAGGGTTAGCAACAGGGGAGTAGGAGGAGGAGAGAGGGGGAAAAGGTATGGAGAATAAGTAGCATAGATGGTAGGTAGAAAATAGACAGGGGGAGGGCAAGAATAGTATGGGAAATGTAGAAGCTAAAGAACTTAATGACACATGGACATGAACTAAAGGGGGAAATGTGGGTGGGAGAGGGTGTACAGGGTGGAGGGGAGTGAAGGGGGAAATGGGGCAACTGTAATAGCATAATCAAGAAAATATATTTTAAAAATCGCCTCAAATTTCCATGTTTTCATAAACTCTTAAGACTTTTTCCACTTTACTAGCTTACATGAAAACAATTGTGCATAATTGTTAGAACCAGTATTTATCATTCTGAATTTATATATTTTTCCTCATCTGGTATTGCTTTCTATAGCCCTTTATCCATTTTATGTGTTTCTCATGTTTATAATTTCTACCAGCTATATATTTTATTGTATCAATGCATTATACTTGCTATCTTATTTCCCTATAGGTATGTATGTGAGCTTTTTCTGTTTTTAGATCTGTTAATGAGTTCTACTGTACGTATCCATACAACTTTTCTTTCCTTTGAATTATCTCCTATTTTTCCGAAGTTAAATAAGGTACTATTTAAAGTACAGCTAAGGGTGTGAGCACTGGTATACTGCCTGTGTTTGAACCCTGGCTCTACCACTTGCTATCTCTGTGAACTTGGGCAAATTACCTAACCTCTCTGAGGCATAATTTGCTCATCTAAAAATAGTTATAATAATAGGACCCACCTTGTATGATTAGTTTAAGAATTACATGCAATACTATATACATGCAAACCCTTAGAACCCTTAGTATTCAATAATGTTAGCTATTATTATATGTGGTTCTTAGCATAGTATTTGTTGCATTCTAAAACTCAATAAAGACTCATTTCCTTCTTTTCATCCACCCAAATTATTATACCTTGGATGAAGTATTTGATCATTTCTATTAATCATGGCATTATATGCTCAGAATTGTGCAGAATTTTAAAGGTTTAGTCTCTGATTCATGTCACATGTGTCCAAGATGCTTTCCAGAAAAAGAACATTAGCTTACAGAATTATCAGGTGCCTCTAAACTCTCATTTTCATTTTCATGTATTGTTTTGATTTTATTGGTACAAGGATCTAACCTAACTTTTAGCTACATTTGTTTTTTACCATTGTACCAGATGGAACCCTTGGTTTCAAGTTAGAAAACCTTTAGCAGGAAGCAAAGGTACAAGTACAGCTGGGTGCTTGTTTCCTCCCTCTGTCTCTGGCCTCTACTTTTCTATGTGCATTTGTTGCATTTTCTCAACCAGGCTTCCTTGACATAGTAGGAAACTTGGCCACCAGGATTCCCATGCTTTGTACAGATGGTGACTGCACATCTGCTAACTCCACATTCCCAGGGAAGGAGTCTTAGGGGACTGCCTTGGATAGTTGCTTACTCCTAAACTAATCAGCTGTGGCCAGGAAGTTGGGCATAGCAACTGGTGCTACCTGTCAGAGCCATTTGTTTGGAGTGTGGAAGAAAGAGCATTAATCCAAAGACAGGATACCAAATAGAAGGGCTCTGGTCAGACCAAACAACAGAATCCACCAGATGAAGTTATTAGAGGAGCTTGACATGTTTCACATCTGTTTACTGTATTTGGGTGAATCTCTTCCCCTTGTATGAACTACTCATATCTTTGACCATTTGTCATCAAAATAAATTTTCCCTTATAAACTTATATCATGTCCCTAATAGTTTTGGAAATATAACTATATAATAGTTATAACTATTGGGTTAGCCAAAAAGTCTGTTTAGTTTTATACATAAAATAAAAGACACATTTTCATTTTCACCAATAACTTCATTGATTTGGATCTTTTGAGTATGTCAGCTATCTCCTACGTGGTATAATGTTGATTGTTCTCAGTTAGTGTCTCAATTTGATCACTATCATCTTCAACTGGTCTATCACACTGTGGAGTATTATCCAGTGAAAAATCTCCAGCATGAAACTCCACAAACCACTTTTGACATGTTTGATAAATCATAACACCTTCTCTATACACTGTACAAATCTATTTCTGTGTGTTTCAGTTGTATTTTTACCTGTCTTGAAATAATAAAGCATAATATGATGAAAATGTTGTGTATTTTCTTCCATCTTCAATATTAAAATGGCTACACAGAAATTTAGGAATTTTGATTTTTTTTAAATGCATGCTGATATGACAGCTGTCATAATACAATCTAACAAAAGTGTTTCAAATGAAGTTAAAGACAACCTAAGCACTACTAGAGCCATGTTACAGAAAAAAACAAAAGACTTTTTTTTGCCAACCCAATATATAAATAGTTTTGGGACTGTAACTATATAAATAGTTATATTTGCAAATATAACTATTGAGAAAATTTAGGATAACATCAAAAAGTTATTGAAGAACTGCTATGTTCAAGGAGTTGTTCTGCGTTCCATGAAAAGTTCAGTGACCTGCATCACTGTACAGAATTCAATTTCTAATGGGACTGAACAATAAGAATAAAAAATGAAATAACAAAAGCTGTACAAGAGTGTTCTTAAGAAGACAGAGACAGAAGGACCTGTGGTTCAAGAACTTGAATCCCTATGGTGAAAATCATGTTAGGGGAAATAATGTTTGGAGTAAACCTTTGAAAGCCATTAGGATTATGTTTTCTTGTACTAATAAATAACTTTTTTAATATTTTACCTTAGTAACCATAAATACTATATGAATATTCAACCATTTACCATTTTGGACTCACTAGCAAGATACCTTTCAGGCCCTTCTTTTCTATAGTTCCAATAAGATGTTTCTAAGTCATCCTCTGAATGTTCAAATTCTGTTTTATTTTATAATTTGGTAGTTTCCATCAGACATTTTCCTGTGCATATTTCTTACATGCCAGGGACTTCCTAATACAAGTATCTGTGACTCTGCCTCAAGGTTTTTTCAACTGCAGGGGCAGACTGGGGAAGGTAGGGAGGGGACAGACTGGAAGTGCTGGGGACTTAATACTTCCAGGAGCAAAAGAAACTTGGTAGAAGAGTGTACCAGCTCTCACCCCTCAGATGGGATGATGCAGGTGGGGCGGCACAGTATCCCAAAGGTCTCTAGAGGGATTGGGCCCCAGCTGACCTCAGCAATAATGTGTTCTCATTAACACTTTATATTCACTCCCTAGGATTGTGTCTAAATGAGCTGCTTGCATTAAAGCTCTTGTTTTGGGTCTGCTTTGGGGAAAACCAAGCCTAAGAGGAAGTTTGACACCACTCTGGGCCCTGCCTCCTAAATATCTGGATCCCAGAGAAATGCTGGAGGCTTGAGATGAAAAAGCCTTTGAGAATTGATCTCCCTCAATACCAGAGTTTTGCAGCCCTGGATCTGCTCACAATAACTTAAGCCAAGTATGTACATATTTCTCTGTTCCCTCCCCACTGATACCACAGAAAGTACTTCCAAAGCCCAGGATTATTCCTGCCTGTCTTGGTCATGCCCAGATCTTCATTTCAAAAATCTCTACTTTGTTTTAATTCCTTTTCTATGTTCAGCAGCCATTTCCCTCTTTTCCCAGCAAATACCAGAAGGAATGACCTGCAATTTACATATACCAGGACTGAAATTCTGCAGTTGCTGATAAAATATAAATCTGTATATATTGCCTAAGAGAATGTCATGGTTACGGAATTTTAAATGGTATAGTGAAAAGGAAGTAGAAATACAACCTGAGTAATCAGGGAAGGTCTCACAGAGAAGGTTGGGACCCTTGATCTAGTCCAGTCTCCCATTTTACAGATGCAGAGACTGAGATTCATGATGTTAAGTGTCAGATTCAGGGTCCCACAGTTTTTGAGTGGTGAGCTGCCTCCAATCCCCCACCCCTCAACTCCCTCTGGTCTCCACCCCATTCTGCCTACTCACCATTGGTCCAGGGGCAATCTTGCCTTTGACATTGTCTTTTGTTTATCTTGAAATTTGCCAGGAAAATGATGCCTGAGGCCCAAGAAAGGATGAGAACAAATAGCACATACTCCTAAGCACTCTTCACACTGTACAGTATCATTTGTCCTAAGATGGTTTTACTATGGGTCGAAAATATTGTTTATTTTGTTTTAAATCTTGGAAAAAATTCTAGTTGCATGGAATTTTTTTCTCCAGAATTAATCATGAGTAGCATACTCTCTAGCTTTGTTCTTCTGTGAAGCAGAAAACAAAACAGCCATTGTAAGCCCCCTTTGTTTAAACCCAGAAACTAACGGCATGGCCCACCCCGTCCATTGAGCAGCCCTCAGATACTGGTCTCTCTGAGAGCACTGAGTACCCCGGGGGGGGTGGGGGGCAAATGCTGCTGAGCAAGCCCTTCCCCAACCCAAACTTGGACAATTCCTCTGACTGTTCTTCAGCTTAGTCATATCAAATGTTCTCAACAAGTTCTTCCAATTTCTGTTTTTAAAATAAAAATAAAAAGACCAGCACATTCCTTTTATGTTTGTGCAAATGAAGCAGAGGCAAGAAGCTGGGGAAGCTCTAGCAAAAACCTTTTGATATGTAACTGGGGTGATTTCCCATTGAAGTCCTGAAATGTGAATTAAAAGAATATAGTTACTTTGTCTCAGATTTGAAGATTGTATTTTTGGTATTTTCTACAGACTGTAGGATCAATATTCTAAGAATGAGTCTGTCTTTATCAATTTCCAGTAATAGTGATTCACATACACTTGGGGATCCATTAAAAGGCAACATTTTCTTCCTACATCATGCTTTGTTTTAAAGGGGGGGCTCATTAGTTCACTTAGTGTTCACTATAGAACAATGCTATTCACCATGAAGTCATTTAATTAAACAGATAATGCCCCAAAATGTAAAATTTAAGGCACCTCAATGTCAGTTGAGAGATACACTGACAGCAATAGTATGTACACTGTGCTGCTCTCATTTTCTTCATTGATTCATGTTTGACTTCAGATCCAATTAGGAGTGTCTCACTACAGAAAATACTCTTTTTCTGTAAAGGTTTTTAGGACTGAGAGTGTGTACTGCTGCCAGGTATGGGTGTATGGTATCCACATAAGGCCTCCAGCCTGCCCCAGAACCTGCCTTGTATTGAATACCTAGTTTGTGTAGTCCCTAACCAAAATAAAATGGACACAATCTCTAGTCCATTGCCCCCTCCATACAGTGGCCCCAGGGTCTCTGCTTCTCCTGCAAGGGAATCATTGTAAGAAACAATGAGAGCCTCTAGAAAAATCAGAGATACCTAAGGGAAAAGAGAGAAAAGTGTAAGAAGGAAGAAGAGCTCAGGGGAGCTGTTTCCAGGAGCAAACATCCAGCCAGGGTGAGCCTTATTTTTGGTAAACATCCCTTTGAAGACAAATAAATAACAAATATAACATAAAAAAGAGTAGAAAACAAACTTGCGGGAAAACACTGTTGTCATCAGTTATTTTTAATCTTAATATGGTTTGATTCAGCCAGATGTTTCCCTTGTTATAAACCAGCACCAAGAAGATGGAATTTTATTTGCTGGTGTGGGAATTTAGAATGAGTCACCCCAAGATGTGCTTCTTGTGGTATGTGGATTGTTTCAAGCTAGAGGCAACTAAGACCCTACGGGCTCCGGAGAAACTTCTGTCCCCATTTAACTACTTAGAAGAACTTGAATTGGGGCTATGCCCAGAATAAGTGATTATCAGAGATAACTTCTTTAACCTATCTGTAGGGCAGGGCAAACTTCTAACACTAAATATTTGTATTTCTCATCCTGCAATGACTCTTTGCAGCCCCCAAGGCACCTAACCTCATCCTTAGCTCAGAATGTAGTATATACCACACTTTCCCTTTCTGTCTTTGAATCTCTCATGCATGAGGGGTCTCTGATTCTGTCATATGTGTGGGTTTCCCACATATTTGCATGTATTAAATTCCACTATTTTCTCTTCTGTCTCATGTCTATTTGATTATAGACCAGCCAAAAGAACCTTGAGGGTTGAGGAAAGTGTCTTCCTCCTATACACTTGGGAGAGAAAAGTAGATAATTCTAGTGTACAGTGCCCTTCTGGAAGTGGGGTAGAGGGATATGGGTGTTTGTGTGTGTGTGTGTGTGTGTGTGTGTGTGTGTGTGCATGTGTGTACAATGAGGGCACAGGACATCCTAGGAGAGGTGTAGAAATAAGGTAGAAAAATGCCCAAAATAAATATCACTAATTTCAACGTAAATAATGAGATATTACCTAAAAAGGAGATAACATCTGATTTCCTTCTCCTCATGCTCTCCTTTCTCCTTCCATTTGAGATTTGAGCCTTGCTCAATTCTTGCTCCCAGGAACAAGAATCTAAACCAATATTATTAGTATGAGCATTTAGCAGCATTGTTCATTAAACTGGCTTTTCTGGGAGTGTGCTACTAACCTAAATGCAATAGTAAGTAATCATATAATATTACTAATGACTAACAATAATAATCATTATCATAGAATTATTATGATAATAACTATTGTGTAATAATAATTATCGCTAGTAATATAATAATTGTATAATAATATAATTATTAAATAATACTTATTATTATTAACAATAATATGACAATATAACAATAACAATAATATTATGACTAACAATAATAATTATCATATAATATTATCATTATTTTCATCTTTTTCCTCCTTATAATCACTATCATCAAAGTTTCTTTGGGAGATTTTGAGCCAAGTTCTAAACTTTTGTACACTGCAGCTCCCAGGCTGAACAACAAAGAATTTAAGGACAGTGGATAAATACGCAGGGCTGCTAGGTGCAGACTGCAGGTTGGACCATGTACTTCAGGGTCGGGCCATCGGGGTGAGTGGATTCTGAAATCTGATCTGTGCTCTGCTTTCCCGGCAGAATACCTTGGCTCACAGCAGCATCTGCGGGGAAGATGAGACATCTTTTCTCATTTGCCCATAGGCTATGGGCTGGCTGCATCTGTGAGCCTAAGAGAGGTCTAGTGCTAATTACCAGAGTTGGGAAGAATAGGCACAAGAAGATGCTAAGCCTTTCTGGAAAAATTCCAAAACCATAATTTGGCAGTATTAAGGCCAAGTGGGAGAAACAGCATTTGAGGAAATGGTGAGAAGGGGAGGCACAATCAAGTGTTCAGGTTCAGGACCGTGGCTTCAGCCCACGGGCTTTTTTGTTGCTGCTCTTGGGCAGTTTCCATTACATTACCTTCCCCTGTGGTGTCTTGTGACATTAATACTTTACCTAAGACTTTTAGAAATTCAGTTTGGTCATATGTTAAGTCCTACCTATATGGAAGGAGCTCTTAGAATTTACTCTTTATCTCCATATACCTCTTTAATTGTCTTATCTTTAATGACTAAAGTAAAATTTGGTCCTTTAACAAGTAATCTGATTTGCTGGTTCTTGATTTAACCTGAGAACATCTTTAAGCAAAGCTCGTTATAAAGTGAATTAAAGTGTGGCTCATTAGCCTGGAGCCTGTGAAGGATGTTACAGCTGCTACAGAGAGACAAGCAGGCTTTGTTTGTATTGAACCACAGCAGTGTCTGGTGCTCTTCCTTGCTCTCTATTTAGCACTCTATCTTTATCCAATCTTTAACAAAGCATAGTCTGTGCAGGCAGCTTGTAGTAAGCATAGCAAATCGGCCTGTCCTTCTGGAAGGTGGCAGCAGTATAGAGTGCCTAAATATTTATTTCAAATATAACATATCCTGTGGTCCTCTACATCCAAAGATTTTCCAGTTTAAAATATCTGTGACCATATAATTCACATGGCTTTTGCAGTAAGAGGCCATGCAATTGGATTCAAGTATCACAGTCACTACCAAGACAGTATAAACCACACAGCTGGCCCTCCTAGGAATGGTATACAGGAGGGAGAGCACTTGGCTTTGAGCAGAATTGCCACACTGATTGTGCATATTGATAGGGCCCCCTTGCAGTATGGGTGGCTACAAACAGCGGCGTGGTAGACAGAATAGGCTAGGTTACCTACAGTAATGAACAGCTCCAAAGTCTCAGCAGCTAAACACAACAAAAGTTGATTATTGCTCATGCTAAATACCCAGCAGGGGTTGGCAGGGAGATCCTACTGCATCTCCATGTGCTTTTACAATTACTTCAGCTGGGAGAAATACAGTGAACCACACACTGGCTCTTAAAGCCTCTGCTTGTGACACATGTCACTTCTCTTTCTATTTCATTAGCTAACGCAAGTCACATGTCCACACTTAATTACAAAGGAAACAGAGAAATGCGATCTTACCACATATCCAGAAGGAGGAGAGAATGGAAATGTTTGGAGCAACTCTAATGATTACAACAGGAGGTCCATTTAAAAGGACTCCAGTGCCACCTTTGCATTCTAGTAGTTCTCAAAAGAGATCAGGAAAAATGATGTCTGCATTTATACATCTGGTAACCACCCTCACAACTCAAGCGCCTTATTTCCAGAAATGGATGTTGTGGACAATTCTCTAAAGAGAAAAGAAGTTCTAATTCTTTCATGTGGGTTCACTATATTTTAATCTATAAAGTAAAGAACTTCATAAATCATGGATACTATTATTGAGAAATAGCAAAAGAGAGAGACTGATTCTCAGAGGCTTCAGAAGTGAAACGTGACTCCAGGTAGTAGACAGACACTGTCTGAAGAGTCTACTCTTTCTGAGCATTGTCCTTTCCTTCTACATTTGAATCATATGTTAAAACTGGTGGGAACCTGGAAGCCATTCTGTTTAACAGGACACTCTTTCCAAGACAGAGCAGGTTGGATCACAGTGGACATCTGACCAGAGCTGGGCCTGAGTCTCTTCCCTAGGGATGTAGAATTTGGACTAACAGAAACACTTCCAGGAAACAAGGAGTTTGACCAATTGGTCTAGGTCATCTATTGATTAGAGGTGTAATTGAGACTGTTAGTGCTCCCTAATTATCCATATACTCCTCCTGTTTCCCAGTCTTCCTCACAGGTAGATTGGAGACATGTGACTAAATCCTAGCCAATGGGAAATAAACAGAAGTGATTCCAGCCACTTTCGGGTTTGGCTATTGAAAATATCCCTGAAATCATTTCACTTTCTGCTTCCCCAGCAGTGACCTTGGAGGCCACATGTTCCAGATGGTTTAGTTATATGATGAAGGGCTTCCCATCCCAGAGAAAATTGTGACATGAGTGAGGGAAAAAATCCTTAAAGGTTTACAATTGATTTCTTGATTCAGCATATCCTAGATTATCCTAACATAGCACCAACATAGGAGTGGCCTCATTCTGCTAAGAAGCAAAGAAAAGCTAATCTGCAAAGAGGAAGAAAATGATGTATGAGAGCAGAGAGGAGCAGAGACAAGAAGAAGAGAACCTGGGTCCTTCCAGTTCCTGGCTCCAATCCCTTCTTAAAGCAAACCATAAGTCTGTCTTTGGCTTCTGTGATTCTTTTATATCTGTATTATAGTAAACTTCTTGTTTTTAGTAAGCTGTACCAAAAAATCTTTGTCTTTTGCATCTAAAAAAATTACAACTAAAACCACTCATATCTCAGTGCCTCAGTTCATTCTTTAACTCATTATACCATGAAAACAACTAACAAGTTAATAGATATGGTTCTGACTTCTGTATCTGGTTCCTTCATGCCAGGAATGCCAAGGTCTAGAGCAAAATCTTTCCAGATGGGATTCCATAAAACAGTCAACTCTTAACACACAACACAATTCCAGAATTACAGATCATCTCTATTTATATGAAATTTAAACTAAGGTAGATAATCTTTTCAGTTTTATTGGTTACATATAACCAGCTGACAAGTTACTCAGCTTCTACAATTGTAGCAAAATTCTAGAGCTATCAAGAAGGGGTTGCTTGTTCAAGAACAGCTAAGAATTGACTGGCTGTTCAGAATCTGTGCCAACTTCCTTTCTGCAGGCAGACTATATAGTGGATACCTTTTATAGAAAAAGAGCCATCATCTTAGGGGGAATAAAAACCTTTCTCTGCTGTGAACAAGCTGAATGCAATCACAGAAACTGCAGATTAAAGAGTTTTTGATGACAAGATATTGCTGATGCCTAGTGCCTTCAAAGGCATTCCAGGAAAGGTGAAGGAATAATTATGACTAACAATAACTCGTGTTTCTTCCAGGATGTTACTTACTGGACCAATGGATCATCTGAGATATATGTCAGTGAGTCAGCTCATATTGTTTGGCACGAAGATCCCAGGTCCCCAAGCTCTTTGTATTAAACTGAGTGCCTAGGGAAGAAGTAAAGGCAGTAAAGCTTTCGTGGTAAAAACACACAAATAAATAAAGTTTGCTCTGTCAGTTTCCCCATCCACTTCTTGATCCTACATATCTGAGCAAAATGAAATAATCAAGGCCAATGAAGAAAATCTCAAGTATACCCTTCAAAAGATAAGGATCCAGGTGAAGGAGAAAGGCAGAGACAGCAGTAGGAAACAGAGTCTAACAACTCACCCAGCTCTGAAAGGACATGAATTTATACATTTATGTTGTAACTTATATGATACAAGCATATAACAAACCCAGTTAAAATAATAAAAATTATAAATAAAAAGGAGGTTAGATTGGATGGTCTAAGGTTTTTTATTTGAAATTCCATCATGAGAGTACTATGTGCACTGATACAACTCAAGGGCCAGATGAAATTTATCCTGTGATAATGGCATTGGCATTTTTTATTCTCACCTGAGGATGAGTTTATCAATTTTAGAAAGAAAGGAAGGAAGAGAGAAACAGAGAGAAAGAAATATCGATATGATAGAGAACATCAATCAATTGCCTTCTATACATGCTTGGACTAGAGATCGAACCCTCAACATTTTGGCATATGGGATGGCACTCTAACCAACTGAGCCAGCCATCCAGCCGGGGCCAATTATTTTATATTTTACTGTATTATGCATTCAGAAGAGTTTATTAAAGTATAGGTATAGTTTAAAGAAGAATAAAGGCCCAATATCCATGTACTTATTACCTAGACTAGTTTAAGAATAAAATAATTACAGTTGGGCTCTTCTCTGCCCACTCTCCCTCAATGATCACCCAGAGGTTACTACTAATTCACACATTTGTGTTTATCATTTCCTATTTTCTTTATGGTTTTACCACCATAAAAGGTATCCAAACAACATGTTTAGTTCTGAAAATTTGGTAGCTGCATAAAGAAAGATCAAAGTAACACTATTAATTGAAAACTCAGGGATGAAGACAACAGAATCTCGTTGACAGCTCCCCCAAGAGTTTATGAGAGCCCTCTCTGGGGAAGTCAGTAGACAAGGTGATAAGCTGGTCCTTAGCAAACACTGGGTACTGCACACTCAGGGCATCTGTCAAGGCTGCCAGGTGAGCCTGGTACTGGAGTCAGGTAGACATAGAGAGGGTATGGGTTTCTCTCAATTTTCCACTTTAGCTTCAGCTCTCAGAAGTAAGTTTAAGCACAAAGTTTGGTGAGATAAAATGTGTCTTCAGCTGGTCCAGGTATCAGGGCATGGGGAGAGAACCGAAACTTAGTCAACAAATGATCATGACACAGGTAAGAATCTGGACAAGGCCTATTCAAGTATTGTGTCCTCAGGTTGAAACAGACAGTAAAGTAACAGTGGAAATACAGTGGGAACTTGGCTATGACAGCCACCAACGTGTCTGTCTCTTGAATCTCATGCTCCTCTCTAGGATAGTTGTCCTCTGTGTATGTTGATAGTTGTTCTGAAATCTCTCTTTACTATCCTCATGGGGATTTCCTTTGCCTTTCTCCTTAGTTGGATCACTGTTTTTTTTGTTTTTGTTTTTGTCTTTTGTTTGTTTGTTTTTTGTATCCAGGGCTGAAATGCATAGTTTGTGGGACCCAGTAAAAAATGAAAATTCAGAGTTCCTTGTTTAAAAATTATTAACAATTTCAAAATGGTGACATCAGAGCATTAAACTAAGATGTCTCTTTTACATGTGAAACACTGTGTGACTGTGTGGGTTGATGCCTATGAAACCAGCCCTGCCTATATCCTGTGTCTTCCTCTTTCCTGGTTTACTCTGTTGTTTTAGAGGAACACATTCCCCAGTAGTCTTTTGAGAAAGGGCACATGAGCAATAAGTCTTGGAAACTTTAACATCTGAAAATGTCTTTGTTCTGTCCTCATGCATGAATGCAAGCCACTCTATTGCACACCACTGTATTCTGAACATTGTTCCCTGGAGTTGTGCAATACAATCGTCCTGCTTAATTGATGGTTTGGCTGGGTATAAAATTCTACATTGGAAATAATTTTTCTTCAGAACCTTAAAAGTATTGTTTCATTGCCTTCTTATTTATGGTGTTACTGTGAAGAGGTCTGAAGTTATTTGGATTTTTAATTCTCTATTGTGTTTTTATTCCTTTCTAAGAGCTTATATAAATTATCTTTGCTCCAGAGTTCTGAAAATGTAAAATGTACCTTTGTGGGGGTCTATTTTCACCCATTGTACTTAGGACTCTAAAGGCCCTATTGATCTGATAACTCATGTTCTTCAGTTATGAGAAATTTTCTTGAATTATTTCACTGGTAATTTTCTCTGCTCCATTTACATTTTTCTCTTTTTTTGAGCTCTTATTATTTGGATGATGAACCTTCTAGAACACACTTCTCACATTCTTACTCTTTTCTCTTTGTCTACTCTTTATTCCACTTTCTGAGAAAATCCTTTATCTTATATTTTAGACCTTCTATTTTTAATTTCATAATTGTTTTTAATTTCTAAGAACTCTTTTTTGTTCTCTAAATGAACCTTTCTTATAATGTCTTATTTTTGCTTTACACATGCAGTGTTGTCTATTATCTGAGGATATAGGAATCCTCCCTGCATAGTTGCTACTTTTCCACGTTGCCTTTTTCTTATATTTATTGAGTCTCTATCTTTTTCACTGCAGACTCTTCAGATATTTAGTTACCTTTTTTTTTTTTTGATCTTGATAAACAGTGGGAACTAAAACCTGATAAAAAGTATTGAGCAAGAGGTTAGGGCTTGCTAACTTTAAACTTTAAGGTGATCTGGGTGGGCTGTTTCTTGGGGAACCTCTGGAATTAGTATTTTTACATTTTCTTCTTATTATGGTCAGATTCCCAGAGAAGAATTTCCTAATTTCCTGTCTGGTAGATGAGACTCTGGCTGAGAAACAGATGAGGAAAGAGGCCTGGAGAGAGGATCAGAGCAGACGAGCTAATTCCAGGCCCTGCTGTCCCCCCCAGGAGGAAGCCCTACTCTCAGCTGTGGCTGGCGTCCGTCAGTCCAGGACTATCTATTTTACTCTCTACGAAGACAAAACCTCCAGATTTCTGTCAGGATGGGGGCCTGTCACCTAGTGTCATGAAAAGGGAAAAGGCAGCTAGGAATCCAATTGCTTTTCTAGTAGCTTCTTCTTCCTTAGTTGAGAAGTTTCCTTTACCCCAGGCCTAGGCACACTTACTGCTGCCAACTCCTCAAACTTCTGAGCATTCTGGGGTAAAGCCAGATGGGGATTCAGCTTTCTTGGGTCTGTTAAGTCAGTTACCACTTGTCCATCTGCTTCCCAGCTTCCAAAATTTAATTGCTCTTACCATCTCTCCTATTTGACCTGTACTTGTGTGTTTATGTCATTTGTTAAAATCTTTCATGTAGTTTTAGCATGCTTCAAGAGGAAATAAAATCAGATGCATGCATGCAATCCATCATCTAACTCAGAACTCCCTGGCTTTCTTTAAAAAATCTTTTTTGAAACTTGTTTTTTGAACCTGTTTTTTACTTACTCATATGTACTGATGATGTTGCTGATGCATTGGCATGGCAGGGACAGCTCATGGTCAAATCCCAGGCATGGCTTCTGCTGGTGGCCTAATTTGGGAAATATCTTTGGGATTATCTGTTCAGCACTCCCTCCTTTCCTCCAGCAATCCCCAGCTTGGCCACCTCAGGAGCTGAGATTTAGGATATAGTACACTTTTTTTTTTTTTAAGGAAGAGATGTTTGAAAGTGTTTTAGCATTAAAGTGCAAATTTTAATGGTAATTAAAAATTTCCCTTCAGGAACCTCTTAGAGGAGTAGGAAAAATATTGACTTTGGATCCAAAGAGTTTTGAAATCTGTATTCCAATACTGTAACTTTGGGCAAGTTTTTTGATCTCCTTTTCCTCAGTTTCTTCACATGTGAATAGGGATTGAAGGCACAGGAATGAAAAAAGACAGTTTAAAAGATGCCTGGCATGGGAGGGATGCCCATTCTCCACACCCACTTTCTCCATCTGCAAGAACATTTTGGAAAACAAACAAACAAAAAAAGATGCCTCGCATGTGGTTAAGCTCTAAAAATGTATATTCTGTCCCCATTTGCCTCATCTACTAGCAACAGCATTAAGATAGCAGTTTGTTTTGTACAGCATATATTTCCAACGGTGTTAAAGGAGGACATATCAGCAAAGGCAAAAGTAATCTACCAGCAGCCTGGAGGACCTCTGACAAGGGTACTCCTTACAGATCACTATTTGAAAAGGGAAAGGTAACTGAGACCCCCTATATTTTCAGGTATGGTGGAGGGAGGTTTAACATGGTTTCACTATTTTTTTCTCCTTGTTTATTTAACCATGAAGCCCCTGATCCCAATGCATTTGAAATATAACTCATACATAATACCAATATTAGTTTGGTAGCATTTTTGAGTCACTGATCCCTTGCACACTTTTCCCAGAAAAACACATATGTGTATTTGTATTCACACAAGTACACTTTGCAGGAATTTGCCCATCATGTTAATAAACTCTGACCTACACAAGTACTTTGTTTTTACTGCAGTACCTCCCCTCCTCTGCACCCGCACACCACTTGCTGCTACGTACAGACTGGCAAAGCCACTTGGCTCAAGGAAGGCTGGATTTTAGCAAGATGCCTGGGCATGGAGTTGGGGGTGGAGATGAATGGGGGTGTCAGGGCAGCATGTCCTTGCTAGTCCCCTACTGCTGTTCTGATGCCCAGGGAGCAAGCAGCAGCTCAGGTGAGTGCAACAGTAGAAGTCTAGGACATGCTCGGTGGGGGACAGCCTGACACCACCTGGGTGACATTCTGGGTGCATGACGGCTCCCACCTTTCACATCCCCGTGGCTGAGGAGAGAAGAGAGGGTGCAGAATGAGCCAAAGGAAGAACTTCTGGAGGATTGGAATGAATTTTCCAGTCAATGGGACAAGATTTTTCACCAGAATCAGATGATTTTCTCCCTTCTCCCAGAGATGCATCCTGCCGTAGGCAAACAAGGGGAGTCTGGGGCTGGGTGGGGAGAGAAAAATAGCTGAGACCTCCCAGAGTGGTCCAGCACAATGGAGGGAGGTTTAACATGGACTTTATTTTAAACCAGTAAGTCTCCCATCCCAATGCATTTGAAATATAACCCACCCTCACATAATACCAATATTAATTTAGTAAGATTTTTGGCACCAATTCCTTTGACACCCTGCACCAGGTTGGGCAGGAACAGGAGCTGCGGATGGGACTAGGTGAAGCTCACAGCAATTAACCCAAGACCTCCCAGAGCCAGCCACTAACTAGGTGTGTATGCAGGTAGGGTGTTTTTAGGGACCCACACCAGCAACTCCCAAGCCTTTGAAGGTAGATTTGAGATCCACGCTCCTCCTGGATCTGGAGCCTAGGCTGGGTTCTTGGATGGGAAGGAGCCTGCCCCTGCTACTCCCTGTGAGGTTGGGGTCACAGGGCAAGTAGTTATCACCTCTTGGTGTGATACCCACACACATATCTAAAGGGAGAACACAGACCAGCTATTAATTCTGTAAACTATTCAGTGTAAAGAGGCCTAAAACACAGCCGAGCTATTTGCATCATTACAACAACTGCATCCTAAATCCTTTTGTAGGTACAATGGAATACTTAAAATAAGATAAAAAAACAAAAGTCACACTTGGTCCTTAGGATTAATTTGCCTTTCCTTATTTTACCCTCTCACCCATGGAAGTGGATAGTTTCAGCAGCGAAAAAACAGGCTCTGAGGGGTGTATAAAGTCACACAGTTAATAAGTGACAGAATCAAGGTTGAACTAGGTTTCACAGCAAGCAGGGGTCCTTTCTCAGTATTTCCTTCTCAGAGGTGAGGCAGATGTTTCTTCACCTCTGTTAGCAAAGAGAAGGAACCCGTCTTTATACAAATAAAGACGCTGGCTACCACGGTACCTGGGTAAACTGTTTCCTTCCATTCTTTCCTGACCACAAGGATATCTTTGCTTGGAGCTGTTTATACACTCTCTTTATGAAACAGTTTGCTGGATTTAAGACTGCAGTCTGAAATTCAATATTGTTTTCTTTTTTGAATCTCACTACACCTATGCTAAGAACTTAACTAACCCATGTTCAGACCAAGTGATCAAACCCTGCCATTACTGACAAATGATGCACATACACTCCCTTCCAATAAATGCAGAGTTTAAACTACTTTGAGCAGTTAACCATCAATTATTCAACTACTCTACAGGTATTTTAATGAGCATTTCTGCATTTCCTTGCACCAATCTACTTTCTCCTTTGCCAGTTATCTTATTTTATTTTATTTATTTTTTACTAACTTGGTTAAGATCCAGTTATGACTCCTTTGCATAAAAATCCTCCGTGGTTTCCCGCCATCAACAGGATGAAGACAAGACTTGTCATATAGGCCCTTGCCTATCCCTGAAGCTCTTAAATTTGGACTAGAGACAAAGCGAAACCCTGAAGTAGAGCCAAGTGTTTTATAGAGCTGCAAAAGTACCTATTCTTGTCCCCGGGTTCTATGTGCAAATAATCAGAGAGTTTGGTGCTCAGACACAAATGTGGGCTCCTCATAGTGAGGTGTTCAGAGTTTGTTTCTTTCTTTAAAACCTATTCCTATCTCTTTTGAAAAATGAGCTCAGAAAGCTTTGGGGAGATGTTAGTTAACTAGCAATAGAAAAGCTGGACCAACAGAAAAGGAAAAGGTAAATATTTTAGGTCTAGATGTCAATGTCATTGCTAGGTTCATGCTGGATTCCCTGGCAGTCAGGCAAAAAGGGAAGCAGGGTATATTATTTGAATTTTGTTGATAGAAAAGAGGAAACATAGCAGTTCTTGAAAACAGACAAAGTATTTTATCTTTGTTTTCATTGCTTTTTAAATTATAAAATTAATTCATGTCTTTTGTAAAAAAAAACTCAAATAATGCAAACATCTATATAATAAAAAGTGCATGCCCACCTTATCTATACCTTTACTTCCCTACTTCAGAAGTAAACCCTAACCCCTGAGACTAACCATTTTTTTCTAGAGATTTTTGTTTTACAATTACAAGTACTTACACAGTCTTCATAGAATACAAGTTTTATTTGTTTGCTTGAAAATCTTATCAAATTAACTATGGTATTTTATAATTTGCATTTTCACTTTACACTGTATTAGGAACATTTTTCTATGTCAATATAAATAAATCCACAACTTTAATTTTACTGACTACAATATTCCATTATATGGAGGTAGCATAATTGACTTAATCATTCCCATTTGTTTCTGATTTTACAGTCTTATAAATAATAAGCATTCCTGTATGTACAATTTTATAAGGAAATATTTCTATAGAATAGAATTCTCAAATTGAAACTGTGGGATCACATGGCTTGTTCATTTAAAGTTTTGATAAACTATCTTCAAAAAGACTGCACCAATTTATACTCTCACCAACAGCATTCAAAAGTGCCAATTTCCCCATTCCCTTGCCAACATTAGATATTATCAAGTTTTTTCATTTTCTGGCAACAATTTCTAAATGAAACTTTTCTTGAAAAAGTCAGTATATTTTAATCAAGAAAGGAGACCAATGAGATAGTCTCATTTCTCTTGTTCTAGGAAGGTAGGTGGTTTTCAAGCTGTGCTCTGTGGAATTCTAAGGGATGGGAGTTGGAGAGCACAAAAGGACAGGACCTCCACCTTCCTAACCAAGGCAACTGAGTTTTTATCTGTTTTATATGTTGCACTTTGGGATCAGGTTTTATTTGAAGATAAGATTAAGTAGCACGGAGACTCCTCAAAAATTAAAAATGGAACTGCCTTTTGACCTAGCAATCCCACTTCTCTGAATATGTCAGAAGAAACCCAAAACACTAATTCAAAAGAACAAAAACACCCATATGTTCATTGCAGCGTTATTTACAATTACCAATATATGGAAGCTGCCCAAGTGCCTATCAGTAGATGAGTGGATGAAACAACTATGGGGCATTTACACAATGAAATACTACTCAGCCATAAAAAAAAAAAGAGAGAGAGAGAATTGTACCCTTTGCAACAGCATGGATGGACCTGGAGAACATTATGCTAAGTGAAATAAGTCAGTCAGAGAAAGACAAATGCCATATGATTTCACTAATACGTGGAATCTACTGAACAAACTGAACTAGCAAGCAAAATAGAGACAGACTCATAGATAGAGAGCAGGTTGACAGCTATCGAGGGGGGTTCGGGGGTAGAGGGATCAGGCAAAAAGGAAAAATGACTCATATACATGGACAACAGTATGGTGATTTGGGGGGCAGGGTGGGGATATAAGGAGCAAAACTGGTAATGGAAAAAATACAAAAAAGAAAACACCATGTTTGCAAACCTTGGGTCTGAGCCTTGTTTCTCATTGAACCATTAGCAACTTAGAGAGGAATTGAAAATGTATTTCTTCAGGGCAAAAATGAAGGGTGTTAAAACAATACTCTCCAGCTAGAGCTAAAACACTATTCTAATTTGTGCATTGTGTGCTTGTCTGCTAACAGCCTTGTTCATGCTAGGTCTCACTCTGTAATGCCCAATTATTACCCTGCAAACAATCCTAAAACACCATGTCTTCCAAGATTTGGATTTAAATTCTCTTTCTCTACCCACCCCTCTCACTACACACACACACACACACACACACACACACACACACACACACACACACCCCTCATTTGTGTGGATCATATCCCTCTTTATTTGTGTAAACTTAAACTTGATGTCAGCTGGGGTTTCCTTTCTGCTGGCCTAAGTAAAATTTCATGGCCCATGGTCCTCTAAGATTTTGGTGAGTTCCTCCAAGCTGTAGGTTTTCATGGCCTCCTCTGCCTTTTGCTTCTTCAGGTACTCTCTTTGATATCCATCATGTGAAACTAAGCTCCTCCCTTGGTAGTCACACACACAAAAGATAACAAACTACTCTACCACACAAAGCATTCTTGAGAAGAGTTGAATTTACTGTAAATAGCATGCTGGGAAGTTCAGGGAAAGAGGGATTTAAGCTACAAGGATACAAACAATTTCAAAATGGCACCATGAGCATCAATGTGGCCTTTCATGGTCTAATGGCCTTTCACCCATCTATCTGTACCTCACTGGCTCCTCTCTTCTATTCTTTATCTTGGACTGAACCAAGAACTTCAAATTATTCTCCTCCATTAAGCATGTAGTTCATCTCTTTCCTGCTTTTATCTCAAACTCACATGGCCAATCCCTTCACAGTGCTCATCTTATTAAAAGGTCTTTCCATTTAGTAGAATCAACCCTCTCTAGGAGGCTGTTTTCTTAAAGTATAGCAATAGAAATAGCTTTTTCCTCTCTACGCCTGCTAGTTCTTCCTCACTGAAACATTGTCATTGCATTGCTTTGGTCCTCTAATCATGTTATCTATCTGGCCCCTGCATGCAAATGATAAGCAGCCTAAGAGCAAGAACTCTGCCTTTTTGTAGCTTTTAAATGTTCAGTCTTTGACATATGCCTCACAAATGCATAATGAGTAAAACCACCACTAATTATAGAATTAAAATAAGAATAATGATAAATGCTGGCATGAACACTTATGTGCAGGTATAAACAAACAAATGAACAAACAAGCAAACAAACACACATATACCTTCTCACCAGGATGAAAAAGAGTAATGATAAATGAATATTAGAAGACCCTTGGGTATTTTGTAAGATGTTGTAGATGTCTCCTTACAAAGGCCTTAAAATTAGTAATTCTTAGGAAGTTCATTAAACATTCAGACATATTTTCAAGTCACATTTATTTTTTAGGAGAGCCATAACGTAAGGTTATCCTACTCAAAATATTCACTATTTCACATTTCTTTTTTATGTTGGCCTTTACTCTTCTGAAATTTCTTTTCTACTTCTCCTATTAGCTAGATATTATTTTTGTTTATTCCTATTCCACCTGGCCAGATAGAAAAGAAGCAGAGGTGATTATCTATATCAGTACAATATCTTATCTTGCAGGAATCCCAAGAATAAAGAATACTATATAAAGTAGCATGCTATGTAAACCAAGGCTTAAAACATCCTTGAGCGAATCATCATAAAATGTCACTTGAAATTCCTACAGGATCTTCTGCCTACTATGTTTAATTCCTAAATCTCATGTTATTAAAAGAAGTCTGTTTACTCTTTTATCTATACTCATATTTTATAATTTTTTTCATCAAAACTGGCTTAGTTTGGTGTGAGAAATCAGGAACATATGACAAGTTTGAATTTCTGATATTTGACCCTTTGTAATAAATTTTAGTCCAAGAATAGCCCAAAGTTTAAAAACTAGGCCCAATTTCATATATATAAAATTTTCCACAGAAAGCACAGACTGTTCTACTGTCCTGTTCTGCTTATCCGTATGGCAGAATTTTTTCCAAAATACTCAAGTGAAAAAAAGTGTTTCCCAACTATATGCTGCTTATAAGAGACTCACTTCAGATTCAATGACACATATAGGCTTAAAGTGAAGAGACAGAAGATGGCAAAGGATATTCCATGCAAGTGGAAACCAAAATATAGCAGGAGTAGCTATACTTATATCAGACAAAATAGTTTTAAGCCAAAATGGTAATAACAAGAGGAAAAGGTTCACTATATAATGCTAAAGGGGTCAATTCATCAAGAAGATATAACAACCATAAATATATACATACACAACACTGGAACACCTAAATATATTAAGCAAATCTAAAGGGAGAATTAGACAACAATATGATAATAGTAGGTGACTTCAATGCCCCACTTTAAACATCCAGACAAAAAAATTTTTTTACAAGTTGGACTTGAACCATATGTTAAATCACATGAGCCCAACAGATATTTATAGAACAAGAGCAGGATATACATTTTTTCTCAAGTGCGCATGAAACATTCTTCAAGGGAAGTCATATGATAAGCCACAAAACAAGTCTTAGCAAATTTAAGACTGAAATCATACCAAGTATCCTTTCTGACCACAATGGTATGAAACTAGAAATCAACAACAAGAGGAAAGCCAGAAATTTTATAAGCATGTTGGAGACTAACACATTCCTTGAACAACCAGTGGGACAAAGAAGAAATAAAAAATATATATACATGAAAAAAAATTTTTTAAACTATCCCACTCACAATACCATCAAAAACAATATTTAGGACTAAATTTAATCAAGAAAATGAAAAATCTGTACAATGAAATCTGTAAGACTTTGATGAAAAATATTGAAGATGCATATGGAAAAATATTTCATCTGCATGGATCCAAATAATTAATATTCTTAAAATGTCCACACTATTCAAAGCCATCTATAGAGTCAATTCAATCCCTATCAAAATTCCAATGATATTTTTCAGTTGCCTTGGGGAAGTTACTTAACTTTTCTGAACCTCTACTTTCTCCTCTGTGAAATTAAACTATTAATATATACCTACCTGGTTAGCAATAATTACCTAAAATCAGGCATAAAAATATGCTTAGTGAAGATCTCAGTCCTGAGTTAGGGCTCCAAAATGAAAATTATTTTTGTTATTAAGAAATTATCAGCTAAAAGTAATTAGCATTGGGGAGAGTAATATATTAAGTCCCCACTACTCATGATTCCTTCCTTTCAACATGTTTATGAGAGCTTAGATAAAAGCAGATCTCTATAGACAGAGGTATTTGACAAAAACTTGTTTGCAGGGGAAGAAATTAGACCAGAAGTGGGAAACTGCCTGGGGGTCAGAGAGAGCTGAGTCTAGAAGAAGAGGTCAGAGGATAACAAATCCAAATGTTACTGTGTCTTCAAACTTTTGCCCAGAATTTTTTCTGGTTTCAATTTCATTGAAACATCAAGAATACACACATACCCTTGAAAATAATATGTTAAGTGAAAGAAGCCACTCATACAAAACCACATACTGTATGATTCCATTTATAAGAAGTTTCCAGAATAGGCAAGCTCATAGACACTAAAAGGAGATCAGTGGTTTCCACTGGCTGAGGTGATAGGGTCCGGGGAGTGACAGCTAATGGATCTGGGCTTTTGGTGGAGATAAAGATATTCTTGGAATGACTGTTGTGCAACTCTGTGAATATACTAAAAACCACTGAATTGTACATTTTACATAAGTGAGTGTTATGGTATGTGACATACCTCAATAAAGATGTTTAAGAAAACAAGTATATTCATACGTCCTGCTATAGTGATGTTTAGAACTAAACTTTTAAAAAGTTCACTTTACTTTTTAAAACATTAAAAATAACTGGACACACTTAGAAAAATAAATGTATCAAATTTAAATTACACCTATACTGCTACAGCTCACAAAGTTCAGTTAAGGTTTCGACTTTCTACATGTAAAACAGCCAGTTTTAAACATAGCCTCCAGACGATTTAGTCACAGGGATAATGATTTAGCTTCTGCCATCAGCTGGCATGCATGGGGATGCAAAGGAGCTCCTTATATCCAGGAGTGATATTCCAAATATTTTAAAACTGGATAGAATCGGCACCAGCCAATGAGAGTGGATGTCAGCTGGAGACTGCTTAGCTGCTAAAATTTGGGCAGTCTGGGGTCTAGGAGAAAAGGCCATGGAAGTTAAATGGGGAGGGACTAAAGAAAGAGGATACTTGGAAGCTCAAGCAGGAATGTTCATAATAAGTGATACAGAATATTTTAATATTTCAGTAGCAGGCTAGAGCTGTTCCAAGGCATATCTATCTATATTTTCTTTAGTGTGCCATCAGAATGCTCATCTAGCTCTCCAGATGTGGCCTGAAAATCTTAGACATTTAGAGATTACTTGTTCTACTCATGACATTTTACAGATGGGAAAACCAAGGTTGAGAAAAGGGTGGGCTTGTCCATATGCATGAATAGGAAGACTCAGAACAAGGATCCACATCTCCTAAATCTCAATCCAGGTCACATGAGGTAAAGGAAAACTGGCAAAATATCACTACAACAAATTAACATGCCAAGTCATCTTTTTTTGTGTGTGCATAGGTTCTTTTGGAATGGTGTTTCAGGGTATGGATTATACCCTGCAGTGGAATTGCCAGGTCAAACGGCAGTTCGATTTTTAGTTTTCTGAGGAAATTCTATACTGTTTTCCACAGTGGCTGCACCAGTCTGCATTCCTACCAACAGTGCACTAGGTTTCCCTTTTCTCCACATTCTTTCCAACAATTGTTTGTTGATTTTTTTCACACTTTTTATTGTTGTCAAGTACAGTTGTTTCTATTTTCCCCCCACCACTCCCTCCCACCCCTGCCATCCCCACTTCCCACCCTTGATCCTAAACCCCCTTCAGTTTCGTCCATGTGTCCTTTGTACATGTTCTTGAAAACCCTTCCCCCTTTTCCCCTCATTATCCCCTCCCACTTCCCCTCTGGTTACTGTCAATTTGTTCTTAATTTCAATGTCTCTGGTTATATTTTGCTTGTTTGTTTTGTTGATTAGGTTCCACTTATAGGTGAGATCATATGATATTTGTCTTTCATCACCTGGCTTATTTAACTTAACATAATGCATGGACATAGAAAACTAAGAGGCAATGTGCCCAGGTTTCTGAATATTTTTAAATTTAATGGAAAACACCATGGCACACATGCAGCAGGTCTCAACAGAGTCCATGCATTATTGCCAAAGCAAATTTGAAGAGAATAAATCAAAGGTATCAATATTTAAAGTAAAAAAAATGCTGGCATATACTCTCATTTGGTAACTTTTGTCTTTCTGATTATTAGAAAGAAAATACCAAAAAAGAAACAAGAAGATAGACAAAAATGATTCTATTTGTCATAGTTTTATTTAGACAACTGCCAAGAGAATGTCATTGGCAATGACTTTGGGCAGAATGACTTTTTGGGTGCTTGGGGTTTTGTGTATATTGAGAAAGAGATGAATATATTCACATGTTCAAGTTTTAATAGTAACTACTAATATTTGAATGTTCCTTTACAGTTCTAAAAATGTTTTTCTAAACATGTAGTAGGAGATTATTTGACATGGGAAATATTTTGCAATATATTGCTAAGTGGAAAGTCAAGCCACAAAATGTATGCATAGTTAAAATGCTATTTTTGTTTAAAGAAAGTGTATGCTCTGTGTGTGTGTGTGTGTGTGTGTGTACATATAAGAACATTGAAGACATTAAAATACTATCTGTTGTCCTTGGTTGGTAAAATTATGAACACTTCTTTGATGTTTTCCTCCATCTTTTGTTGCTCTCCAAGTTTCTTGTTTTAAATGTGTACTGCTTTTGTAATTAAGAAAAAAAATTTGAGTGCCTCTATCCACATTTTTTATCCATTGAGCCTTATAATAATCATGTGACATATCATATACTATTTTATAGAAAAAATATTGAGGCTCAGAAGAACTGAGTGACACACTACTTGACAAGCAGCAAGTATTAGAGCTTGGATTTCCATCTTGGCCATTGATTCTAAATCTTATGCTTTCCTCTACATTACAATGCTCAGTTCTTAGAGCTGGCTTATGTGATGGCTCACTGCATCCCATCAGGGATATCTTTATGTTATCTGTGCAGCAGAGCACCATACACTCATTTGTACTTGTTAGTCATCCTGGAGAAATCAATTTTCCAATTAAAATGGTAGCTCTTCTGAAAATAGCACCAATGGCTTGAAGCAATTAAGCTCCCACAACAAATTCCTGCAGTTTTATTCATTTGAGCAACCATTATTTCCAAGCATTACACTGTGCACTGCTCTCAAACGTTAAAAGCTTCCTGGAGTCTCTCCTGGACTCTGTCATCTTTCTCTATATCCAATTTCCACTCTTACTAGTTTTTTAAGGTGTGTGTTTCTCTGTGACCTTTTTCTTAAAAGCTACTTTTTGCTTCCTAATAGGTCTTCTCCCACTGTGAAAAAAAGAAAATTGTGGGGAAGTAGAGCTATGGAGCTTAATGTGGCCACAAGCTCTGCCGGAAGCTCTGAAAATCTGACCCATTACTCCATTACCTCACAGATGAGCTCAGAAGGCTGCTGCTGTTGATTATCTGGGCATGGAACAAGTTCTCAGTAAATTGCAATCTCTGCCTTTGGATTTTCTGAATGCTGTTACACTCTAACTTTTCACACAAAATTTGCAGCATTGGATAAATGGTCTGAACAAGTGACATTGTTCAGATTGGAAATATTTCGAGTGGAAGCTCTGTAACAGTTTTGTGAGGTACATAAGAATGTTCTGGTTTAAGCCAAAATCTGAATTTTGTGTACCTTTCCCAGATGTATCTCTACTTTCATCCTTCAGAGCTAAGCTGTATTGTTCTGGGCCCAATGGCGATGATTTCCAGGTGTTTATTTCTTTACTCTGCTTTTTAAAAACAATGTGTATCTTCAGCTGAGGGTGCTGATATATATTAGCAATGTGACCCAGATATACCTGAGCCTCCCAGCCCTGTCCTAAGTTCACAGACACCATGAAGTAGGGCTCAGCAAGTCCACACTTTGAACAAGGAAAAATTCAGCTCTCCTAAGACATTAAGGAGAAACACAGGTTTATTGTAGCTTTCATGGAGCAGTGCATGAAAGGGTTGTATCAAGCACTACATGGCACACTTTAATAGCAACTCCTGTTAAACATCCCAGGGATCCCTGGAAAGCCCCCCTCAGTTATCTCTTCACCCTTTAATTGTGTCCACACAGAGGCTCTAAGTCTTCCTTGGTTCTGGATCTCACTGCATTGTCCTTCAGCCCTGCCCTCCTCCTCTGCCTCCTCCAAAAACCATTTCTTCGAATGCAAAACAGCTTAGTAAACTCTTTTAACTTTGCATCTTCATATCTATCACTCTGTCCAGCAAACAATGAACTACCTTTGGAATTAGTTGGGTATTACAAATTGCAAGTTATTTTTCTTTGTCATAAATCATTTTTTCCCTTATCACCATACTGTTGGCCACCACTAATAACTAGAGAAATGCTCACAACACAGTATCACCTCACACCTGTAAGAATGGTTATAATAAAAAGGACAAGAAATAACAAATGCTAGCAAGGATGTGAAAAAAAAGGGAACCCTTGTGCACTATCAGTGGCATGTAAATTGATACAGCCATTATGAAAAATAGTATGAAGGTTCCTCAAAAAATTAAAAATAGAACTGTCACATGACTTGGCAATCCTACTCTGGGTATATAGCCAAACAAAACAAAATCACCGTCCCAAAGAGATATCTGCACCCACATGTTTATTGCGGTGTTATTTACAATAGCCAGGACATAGAAACAATCTGAGTGTTCATCAACAGATAAATAGATAAAGAAATTGTGCTATATGCTATACACAGATCAATGGAACAGAACAGACAGCCCAGAAATAAACCCATGCCTATATAATCAATTAATATATAACATACAATGGGGTAAAGAGATTTTATTCAATAAATGGTGTTGGGAAAATTGGACAGATACATGTCAAAAAATTAAACTACACCACCTTCTTATACCATATGCAAGAATAAACTCAAAATGGATTAAAGACAAATCTAAGACATGAAACCAGAAAACTAGAAGAATGCATAAGTAGTAAAACCTCTGACATTTCTCTTAGCAATATTTTTTTGGACATTTATCTCCTCTGGCAAGGGAAACAAAAAAAAAATAAGCAAATGGGACTATATCAAACTAAAAAGTGTTTGTACAGCAAAGGAAACCAGCAACAAAACAAAAAGGCAACCCTGGCTGGCCTAGCTCAGTGGATTGAGCGCAGGCTGCGAACCAAAGTGTTGCAGGTTTGATTTCCAGTCAGGGCACGTGCCTGGGTTGCAGGCCACAGCCCCCAGCAACCCCACAATGATGTTTCTCTCTCTCTCTCTCTTTCTCCCTCCCTTCCCTCTTTAAAAATGAATAAATAAAATCTTTAAAAAAAAATTTTTTAAAAGGCAACCTACTGAATGGAAGAACGTATTTGCCAATGATACATACAATAAAGATGTAAAATTTAGAAACACCTCATACAACTCAACACCAAAAAACCCCCAAATAATCCAATTTAAAAATGGGCAGAAAACCTGAATAGACACCTCTCCAAAGAGGACATACAGATGGCCAATAGATACATGAAAAGATGCTCAATGTCGCTAGTCACCAGAGAAATGCAAATTAAAACCACAATGAAGTATCACTTCACACCTATCAGAATGGCCATCATCAATAAATCAACAAAAAAGCAAGTGCTGGTGAGGATGTGGAGAAAAAGGAATCGTTGTGCACTGTTGGTGGGAATGCAGATTCATGCAAGTCACCTTGGAAAGCACTATGTAGTTACCTCAAAAAAATTAAAAATGGAACTGCCTTGTGACTCAGCAATTTGACTTCTGGGAAAATATCCTAAGAAACCCAAAACACTCATACGAAAGAGTACATGCACTCTCATGTTCGTTGCAGCATTACTTACAACAGCCAAGATGTGGAAGCAACACAAGCACCATCAATAGACGAGAGGATAAAAAAGTGGTGGCACATATGTACAAGGAAATATTAGTTGGTCATAAAAAGAATGAAATCTTACCATCTGTGACAGCATGGATGGACCTAGAGTGTATTCTGCTCAGTGAAATAAATCAGACAGAAAATAATTTCACATATATGTGGAATCTAAAGAATAAAATACTGCGAACCAAAGTGTCGCAGGTTCGATTCCCAGTCAGGGCACATGCCTGGGTTGCAGGCCATGACCCCCAGCAACCGCACATTGATGTTTCTCTCTCTCTCTCTCTTTCTCCCTCCCTTCCCTCTCTAAAAATACATAAATAAATAAATAAAATATTTTTTAAAAAAAGAATAAAATAAACAAACAAACAAAATAGAAACAAACTTACAGATACAGAGAACAGACATATGGTTGTCGGGTGGGGGTAGGGGACTGTGTGAGAAGGTAAAGGGATTAAGAAGTACAAATTGGTAGTTACAGAATAATCATGGGGATGTAAAGTATAGCATGGGGAATATAGTTAATAATATCATAATACTTATATCCAGTGCCAGGTGGGTACATAAAACATTGAGGGGACCACTTTGTAAAGTATTTGATTATTTAACCACCATGTTGTATGCCTGAAACTAATACAGAATAATATTGAATGGAAACTGTAATTAAAAAATAAAAGTAAAGAAAGAAGTTGTGACATATGTTCTATATATTATATATGTAGAATAGAATACTATTCAGCCATAATAAAGAGGGAAATCTTGTCATTTGCACTAACATGAAACTTGAGGGTATTATGCTAAGTTTAATAGTCAGAAAAAGACAAATACTGTATGATTTCACTTCTATGTGGAAGTTTAAGAAACCAAACTCATGAAAACAGAGATCAGATTTGCAGTTGCCAGGGGCAGGGCTGGGGGATGGTGGTAATTAGGGAAGGTAGTTGAAAGGTACACACTACTAGTTATAAGATAAATAAGTTCTGGGTATGTAAATACATGACAACTATAGTTAACAATACTTTCTATATTGTATATTTGAAAGTTGCACCCTGGCTGGCATAGCTCAGTGGATTGAGCGCGGGCTGCGAACCAAAGTGTCACAGGTTCGATTCCCAGCCAGGGTATATGCCTGGGTTGCAAGCCATAACCCCCAGCAACCGCACATTGATGTTTCTCTCTCTCTCTCTATCTCCTTCCCTTCACTCTCTAAAGATAAATAAGTAAAATCTTTAAAAAAAAAGAGAGTCTACTACTTCCTTTAAGTAAAATAATTTTTTTAAAAAGTTGATAAGAGGGTGGACCTTAAAAGTTCTCATTACAAGGAAAAAAATTTTTAACTATGTGAGATTATGGATATTAACTAATCTTATTCTGGTCATCATTTTGCAATATATACATATATCAAATCATTGCATTATATACTTTAAACTTATGCAGCATTATATTTCAATTATGTCTAAGTAACACTTAAAAGAAAAAACACAGTAGCGTTGGCTTACCATGTGTACTTCTGAAACTGTAGGTCCAAATTTCAAGATTCTTTTCTTCAGGAGTAAGTCAGCAAAAGCTTAAGTCTTTCTTTAGCAGAGTCACTTGGTGGGGAAGCAGAGAGGGCCTGAGATGGAAAGCACCTAAGTAATTTAAGGGGAAGAAAGGAGAAACTAAAATTTAGTTTACATACATTATTGCATTGCATCTTTCCAGCCACATTTTACAGATGAGAAAACTGTGGGCTTAGAGAATTTTAAATAAAATGAATTTGAAGAATGTCCTTGTTGCTAAGAATCACAGCTGGGATATCTAAGCCAAGTCCATTGACTTCACAGTCTAAGGTTTTTCCTTATGCTCCATCACCTTCCATGGGGTTGGGATTTCCAATATTTAGAGAGACACCTCTTCTATAACACTGTCAAGCTCTTTGGCAGCTCAGAGTTGGATCTATCCAAAGAAAGCCATTCTTCTCTTATACCAACCTGGCTCAGGACCAGCTAGATTTAACAGCACCTCCTGGCTCAGTCTCTCCCAGTGCCATTGCAAGTCCTGCCTAAGCAGACGTATGAATCTCTGACATCTGCCTGGAAGGTCAATATGTTAGTGCTATTGGGATAGGGATGGTGGATGAGCTTGAGTGCTGTAGTAGAAAGTACCGTTGACCAAAAGTCAGGCTACACAGACTACCACAGAATAAATCAGTGTGTATCTCTCAATCTCTCTGGAAACAATTTTTTGCATAAAGTGCATTGAAACAGAAAATACAAGAGAATTCATATTTGTGGACTGGTTCTCACGATGGCTATCAAACATAAAAAAGTAAACCTTTTTCTTTATTTTATTTGTGAATGGCTTAGCAACTTAACAGGAACTGATTTAGTCTTGTGGTTTAAAATAGGACAAAACATATTTTAATTCTCTGTCATCTCCAAGAAGCGTTATTTTTATACATAGAGAGCAGGCCGTATGTGGACCTACTTTAGCCGCCTACTCAATGCCTGAGTCATTGCTCAAGTTACTTCATTTCTTTTGATCCTAATTTCTTTGACTGTGAAAGGAAAAAGGCTAGATAAATTTCCTTCCAGCCATGTGATTTACAGAGTGGTAAATATCTGCAAAGAACCACTTACCTCATGAAAAACACTATCCCATCCTGTGAAAAGTCCCAAACTCAACATATTTATCAGCAATCTTAGCTCCCTTAAAGTTAACCCCAAATTACAGAGGGAAAGGGGAAAAAGGACAGAAGGTAAGGGAGGCTGGGTAGGGAGTGAAAGTAAGTCTGAGGGAAATGCAACTGTGGGTTAACATGACTTTGCAAAGTTTTTTGGGGGGTGTGTTCCATATATTTCAGTTGTTTATCTCCAGGTCATATTTCTTATATTTTACATTACACTAACATCATGCTATATTAAAGAGTAGTCCATATGGAATTCACATTAGAGGGAGCTTTAGCTGCTTGCCCACATGTCTGTGGGGAGGGATTTTTCAATCATTAGCTGTTTGGTTTTTAAACCTCTTCAGATATTTACAAAAACTCACCATAATGTAGCAGTTCTCTAAGAATTGAAAGTGCCCAGTTTCCTTGTTAATTTTGTTACATATGAGGTTTGTTCCTGGACTACTAAAGAAAAGTTTTCAACTTGACCTAAGATAATCACAGCCAGCTTTCAAACATTGCCACTGACAGAATGTAGACCTGCATTTTGAAGAAACTTTTTTGACTGTGACCTCTGCAACATTTACCACTATTTCTCACTCACCCCTCCTCGAACCACTCTTTTCTCTTAGCTCCTGTAACAAACACCACATTCTCTATTTTCTTCTCTCTGTCCTCCAGTCCTTTTCATAGCCCACTCAGTCTCCACAGGAGCTGTCATTCATGCCACTCTTAAAACATTGATCACCACCTCTATCCTGATAAGGCCCACAACTATATCTCTAGCCCAGACTATGTCCTACCCTAGGGACCCAAACATCCACTGCTTACTTAACATTGGTACATAGACGGCTCACGGGAATCTTTGACTCAACATGTCCAAAATGTATCTCATCACCTATTCTTTAAAACTGACCCTCTACCCTGTGTTCCCTGTCTCCATGAATGACTCCACTATCCATCCATTCAGTAAACTGAACCAGAAAACTCAATAGCAACCTTGGCACTCTGTCCTCCCTACTCAACACCCATCCCATCAATCCTCACATAACTAAATCT
The DNA here is from genome assembly GCF_019186645.2 of Phyllostomus hastatus. Classification (NCBI taxonomy): domain Eukaryota; kingdom Metazoa; phylum Chordata; class Mammalia; order Chiroptera; family Phyllostomidae; genus Phyllostomus; species Phyllostomus hastatus. The sequence goes on from NW_025334041.1 coordinate 92,850,606, forward strand.
AACCCTCTATTATCTCTGGGATCTGGCCACATCTTTCTACCAGCACTCTGCCCCCTTAACCCACAGGAACTCTCACTTGGAACACTCTAATAGCCTTTTCCTCTGGTTCTCCTCTATGCTCCTCTTCATTCCATTCTTCATCTTACGGCCAGAGTGAGCTTTTAAAAACAGATATATAACCATTTTGCCCTACTACTTCCCATAGCTCTTAAGTTCATACTCCTTAAGATAGCATACAAGACTCCTCTAACTTGCACTCTACAATCCACACTTAATACTTCTTTTTTAAAATTTATTTTTAAAATATATTTGATTGATTATGCCAGAACAGTTGTCCCATTTTCTCCCCTTCACTCTCCTCCACCCTACACACCCCCTCCCACCCACATTCCCCCCCTTTAGTTCATGTCCATGTGTCATACTTATAAGTTCTTTGGCTTCTACTTTTTCCATACTATTCTTACCCTCCCCCTGTCTATTTTCAACCTACCATCTATGCTACTTATTCTCTGTACCTTTTCCTCCTCTCTCCCCCTCCCACTCCCCTGTTGCTAACCCTCCATGTGATCTCCATTTCTGTGGTTCTGTTCCTGTTCTAGTTGTTTGCTTAGTTTGTTCTTGTTTTTGTTTTAGGTGTGGTTGTTAATAATTGTGAGTTTGCTGTCATTTTACTGTACATATTTTTTATCTTCTTTTTCTTAGATAAATCCCTTTAACATTTCATAAAATAAGGGCTTGGTGAGGATGAACTCCTTTAACTTGACCTTATCTGAGAAGCACTTTATCTGCCCTTCCATTCTAAATGAAAGTTTTGCTGGATAGAGCAATCTTGGATGGAGGTCCTTGCCTTTCACAATTTGGAATACTTCTTTCCAGCCCTTTCTTGCCTGTAAGGTTTCTTTTGAGAAATCAGCTGACAGTCTGATGGGAACTCCTTTGTAGGTAACTGCCTCCTTTTCTCTTGCTGCTTCTAGGATTCTCTCCTTCATTTAAATCTTGGGTAATGTAATTATGATGTGCCTTGGTGTGTTCCTCTTTGGGTCCAAATTCTTTGGGACTCTCTGAGCTTCCTGGACTTCTTGGAAGTCTATTTCCTTTGCCAGAATGGGGAAGTTCTCTTTTACTATTTGTTCAAATAATTTTTTCACTTGTTGCTGTTCCTCTTCTCCTTCTGGCACCCCTATAATTCAGATGTTGGAATGTTTAAAGATGTCCTGGAGGTTCCTAAGCCTCTCCTCATTTTTTTGAATTCTTGTTTCTTCATTCTTTTCTGATTGGATATTTCTTTCTTCCTTCTGGTCTACACCATTCATTTGAGTCCCAGTTTCCTTCCCATCACTATTGGTTCCCTGTGCATTTTCCTTCATTTCACTAAGTGTAGCCTTCATTGTTTCATCTAATTTGTGACCAAATTCAACCAATTCTGTGAATATTCTGATCACCAGTGCTTTGAACTGTGCATGTGATAGGTTGGCTATCTCTTAGTCACTCAGTTGTATTTGCTCTGAAGCTTTGATCTGTGCTTCCATTTGGGCCATTTTTTTTGTCTTGTGGCACCTGTTACTAGTGAGGGGCAAAGCCTTAGGTGTTCACCGGGGCCCCAGTTGCTGGATTGTGATGCTGTATGTGGAATATGGGTCTGAGAGGGAACAACCGTGCTTGCTCCTCTCTCTGCCAGCTTTCAGTCACTCCCCCTGCTTCCCACAAGCAAATTGTGCCCTTCTGGTGCTGATTCCTGAGTGGGTGGGTTTGTGTACATTCTAGGACCCTATGGGTCACTCCAGTGAACTCTCCTGTGAGGCTGGAAATCTCTCCTAGCACCTCAAGCTCCACAGGTGTTTTCAATCAGTGATTTGAGGCTTTATTTCCCCATGCTGGGGCCCTGGGTTGTGCAGTCCATCCCGCTCCACAGTTTCACCTGGTTTATCTGCACACAAATGTGGGACTGCCCAGTCCACCAGCTGCTGCCTCACTGGCGAGCTGTTGCCTTGCCACCAGTCCTCTCTGCCCTGGCTGCTGGACTCCGCCCCTCCTACTGGTCTGTATGAATGTGTCTTATTTAACTCCTTGGTTGTCGGACTTCCATACAGTTTGGTTTTCTGTGAGTTCTGGTTGTTTTTTGTTTTTAAATTGTTGTTGTTCTTCTTTTGGTTGTATGAGGAGGCACAGTGTGTCTACCTATGCCTCCATCTTGGCTGGAAGTCTTTTTTAAGTTAAGAGATCCATGTTCTCTCTCATGCACAGGTTTTTATACACATAAGTGCCATTTCATGAACATTCCTACTTCCCTAACACATAAAAGTCTTTCTTGATTCCCTTCCCCTACCACACACACCTAGTTATTACAATGCATGGGAATTACCTATTTAACTGTCTTTCCACTGGACTATAGTCCATGAAGGCAGGTGCCATACCTATATTATATCTTCATTCTTAGCATAGTGCCTAGCATATAGGAGAAGTTCAATAAATATTTGTAGTACAAATATTAAGAAAATAAAAGTGTCACTGCTTTGAACTAGCAGCAATATCAGTGTCCTAAGCCTACTTTATTTGCATGCAATGTAAGCTAACTACTGAATAAAGAAAAAGTATTCTAGTTTTTCCTTTTGTAAAACTATTTTTAAGCAGCAAAATCCTTTCTTAAAATAAATATGTTAGAGCCCAATTTAAATAAAATAGACAGAAATAGAGCTGCTCATACTGAAACTGGAGTCGCAATCCTCATTCACTCATCCCTCTCGATCCTGAGGGATTTCTAAGGAACCCATTAGAACACTCAGAACTCAATGGTTTGAAAACCATTGATCCAACCAGTCCTACTGCAAATAGGCAGAAACAGTCATAACACCTGAGGCTTTCGTTTTTAAAATCTTCTGAGTGCCCACTAATAGGACAAGGTACTAATCTGAAGAAATAAGGAATCTCAGATGAGACCATTAAGTCACCCTATTTCAGCTTACCTGATGATGCTTTTCTAACCTGGAATGAAAGAGTAAAATACTCTTTCAAAGATTTAGAGGCTCAGAATACTTTAGGGCATAGCTTGAACACATCTTACCATGAACCTTGACATCTGAGGAGTGGCTCAGAGTGAGTCAAAGCTTAATAAGAGGATTTGCCCTGATGCTGTCTTTGCTTTGGTTGGAGACTGAAGTGAATCACACATATAAAGTTCTAATCCTCATGCAGTTGTGCTTTTCCTCATGTTACTGATACTCAGCACTGGAGTCTAGGGTTCTTTTCATTAGGAAATTTTTCTCATGAATAGTGTTTTCTGCCAAGGGCAACCAACTTGCTTCAGACAGACCAGCACTGAGAAGAGCACAGACGTTTGTCAATAGGAAATCACACAATGAAATGTCTCTTGGGTGGATGAGGTACAGTTTGAAGCAGTCGAGAAGAGAGTCCAGTCAAGGGCCCACAAAATACACTGGGTGAGGCTGTGGCACACACTGTTATCAGCGGGCCATGGACACTTACTGACCAGTGGGAGTCTTAGCCTTAAAACCAGCAAGAGGTAATTTCCTCTAGATTTCTTGGGGGAAAACCGAAACACTTTCATGTTCATAAATGTTGTTTATTTTGCTGTGGGAAAAACTAGAAGTGTAAATAAAATTCTGAGTACTTTAAGGACTATATGATGAAGAAGCACAGAAGAAACTTTATTAGACAAAAGTATGATAAAGTGCATTATTTTCTTTCACTGACTGCATGATTAAGAAGGAATCAAGGAAAAAAACTTATGCAACAATTAGGAGCTATGGCCATTGGAAAGAGGCTATATCTCACTTTGCTTATGTTTGGCACATTGTTGACAGTAAACTTGACATAATTGTACTATAAAAATGTATTCTTTGCTAAGGCAGATGAGGCAAAACAGGTTATTTTCTTACTAGGTTGTACAGTCTATTAAACACTTAAGAGATATTCAATTCAGTTCCTTGCTCAAGAGCTTTACAATCTAGCTTCAGTCTCAGAAACAGGCAAATAAATGAACCATGAAGACTTCGGTGGGCGTTGCAATAGCAGTCAACACAAGGAGAGCACAGGAGAGGAATACCTAGCCCAGCAATGGCTCCCAGGGGAGGCTTCTAGAGGAGATGATACCTGGGCTGAGTCTTGAAAAATAAATAAAATAGAAAGGAGGGAAAGGGAGAAAGGGTAATGGGGATGGGATGGGGAGGAAGAACTCTGGATGAAGAAAGCAGCATGCACAAAGAGAAGAAAAGTATTGCTTATTTATTAGTGTCACATGTTAACAGCATGAAGTGTTTGTTCGGGGGACAACAGGAGGTTTGGACAGAAAAGTAGGCAGGATCCAGGCTGTGAAAGACATAAAAGGCATTAAGCTAAGGAGTATGAACATCTATCCTTAATGTTACTGGGAGCCATTAAGAGAAATAAGCATAGAAATAACATGATTAGACAAACAATTTGGAAATAATTTATTAGCAGCATCATGGTGTCAAAGTATAATTTTAAGCAAGTTAAAAACATCAATCTCACGTTAATATGGAATAGGCACTGGTCAAACATTTTATTTAACTCATTAAATAATGAGGGAACCAGTTAAGCTGGTTCCAAGAGACTTGGATCAAAACACACTGCAGTGAGTTAATCCTGGGCAGAATGAAGACCACTTATACTGAAACGTAAGGAAAGGGTGAGAGAAGATCTTCGGATGATGGTAAAAGTTGGAGATTTATCAGAAAATTAGGGTGTGTGAGGGTGTGTGAGGGTGTGTGCTCATGCATGTGTGAAGCAGGGGAAAATAAATTTACTGTGGGTAAGGGGAAGGGGAATTACTTTTAGCCAAACGATGGGGAAGATAGCTTGAAGTCTGGGACAGTCACAGAAGATGAGAAGGGGAAGATTACTTAGCACCCAAACATATTACAGTGGTATGAGGAGCTAGCTGATCTACACCATGACTTTGTAGTAGAAACAACCATGGCAAATCCTGAAAACAAATCCTGAACTAGTTACGAGAAATAAATGATGAAAAGATTCCACTTAAACCACTTTGTTTTGCATTTTAAAAAGAGAGAGAAAGATGCGTGGGGTTTGTAATTCACTGAAGAGGTAAAATAGTATCAGGGGAAAACAGTACAGTCATTCACTGAGTATGTCCATCACAAACAATTTAATAGTCAACCATACAAGTAAAAAAGGCAAGTTACACAGACATCAAGTACCCAGGGCCATGCTTGGGTGTGTGGGGCCACAGTCAATTTGTTTTGCCATGTCCCTGTCAATATATACAATTTGATGTAAAAATTGCATTATAAAATTTATCACCCAATATGAGTAACAGTGGTTTATAATGAAGATTTAAAATAATTGATTAAAAAAGAAGACAAAGTATTTTGTTTATTGCCCAATCAGTGCAGATGAAGTTTCTTCAGAGTCCAGGCAGCATCTCTTCTGTTCAGATCCAGGAGCCATTTCTTCAAATTCTTTATTGACAAATGAATTGTTCCTGGCTAATTCCATATGTCTCACAAGCAGGGAAAATGGTATCAGCATTGTCATTCATGGTGTCATGGCTCTTTGAAACCTGCTTATATTTGAACAATACAGATTTCTTACCCCTGCAGTTCCCTAATACTATTTACTGTGTTTAATACTGGTTACATTGTGACACTGTATCATCTGCCATGTGCCACCTGTGAATACTGGCAACCAATTGCACTCTCAAATGTCGCTTCTGTGCTTTGATGATGATCATGAACATGAGACCAAAGCATGCAAAAAAATGTGAAAAGTAATTTGTTTTCTGGTCATGTTAAATTTGTAGGAATTTTAAATCTAAAGCATAGGAAAACACTTTCCAATCTTGTCTTCTCTTAAACTGGTGAGGCTGTAATTACTGCATTCCTAGAATGTGATTACTTTTAAGAGAAGGTCCCCCCTGCCTACCAAACATCACCAACCAGCAGGGCTACAAGTGAGGGACCCAAAGATTGAGCCAAAATATCAGTTTCATTAGCTCAAAGAAGTCAGTCCATTATTCCACAAAGCTTACCGTTCCCCTGGGAGGGCATGATGTCATGGATCAGAAAGGCCCATTAGCATTATAGGACAGCCTCTAAAAATCCCTTGAGGAGATAGGTAAGGCCACCCAGAGGACTGTCTGACTTGTGGCCTGGAGCCTGTGGTAGAGGTTGGGGGAGAGTAACAGTGATAAGGAGAGGAAGGTGTGCCATAGGGTACAGGACTTCCATGGCCAATCCCACCACACATGAGTGTTATACCCTGGGTGATACACTCATGGCTGATACACACAGCTCAAGCCCTAGTCAGTGGTGGATCATGAGTAGCTCTGATCTTGTCCTAATCTAATATAAAAGAGAACTTCCCCAAATCAGCATGTTCCCACCATTCTGGTATCCCTGCCATCCTGCCAAAGAAATGCTTCATGGGCAATGGGAACTCCCTGCTCACAAAATCACCCTCCTGTAAGCAGGGCCTGGCACCAGACCCCAGACTCCACTTCACAGGCAAACACACTCATAGCAACTCTGGACATCTTGTCAATCCAGCAGGGGAGACGGGGTGGGAAGTAGTGAGTCAAAGAGTGCCCCAGAGGAGAAATCTACCCCTGGGAGAAATGCATACCGAGGAACACTTGGGCACCTCACCCAGACAGCTTTGCCAGCACAGTGGTCTTAGCCACTGGAGGAGGATTTACAAAGTTTTGAGGAAAGCCATTCTGCCAACTGCGACTCAGGAGGGATCAGGTCTGAGCTCAGGGCAGGAAGGTACTGCACAGCACAGTCTCTAACACCAGAGGGGAACTTACAGAGTTCCAAAGAAGGCAATCCAAAGCATAGGGCCCAGGGCTGAGACCTAGAATATCCAACTTAAGGGAGGATAGCATATACCCACTACCCAGTTTCAGAAGAAAACACTGTTTTTTAAAAATTTCCCTGTAAAGCCCCTCTCTGATACCATGTCTTTCCCTCTACACTCAGAGGTAAAACAGAATCCTAAAATTTTCCTTTTTTTTCTTTATGGTTTTAGCACGTATATAGGGTCCAGCATAAATAATGCCCCTTTTATTATAAAATCATTTATTATGAAATAATAAGCATGTAATTCTGTCACATAACAATATCACATTCAAACACATGACATTTTAGGTGAAATATTCAAATTAAAACAATAAATTATTACACCCATATGATTACCCTACCAACCACACTCAAGCAGGCCTTACTTCTGACAAACCCTGTATTTGTATTACTATTTTTTAAGATTTTATTTGCTTTTATTTGTGTGTGAATATAAATAGAAAAAATTGTATATATTCTTGCTTCTTCATTGACTCCATGGGTCATTCAAGAGAAAATAAAAATCCCTGTAATATTGCTTTCCAATCCATGAAAATGGTTAATCTCTTCATTTAAATTGTTTTTAATGTTTCCTTAATAAAACTTTACACTTTTCTTCTAAAGGTTTGTACTTATTTTGTTAGATTTATTCCTAGGTACTTAATATTGCTGATTTTAATTGGTATATTTTCAGTTTTATATTTTCAAATTACACTGTTGCTTGTGTATAAAAATACAATTGATTTCTGTCAATTGATGTTATAATCAGCAATCTGGCTAAAGTTTCTCATTAATTTTCATAATTTATCTGGATATTTATGGGATTTTATGTGTGGGTAGTCATATATCATCTGTGAATAATGAGTTTTCTTCCTTTCTAGCCATGCATATACTTTCATTCCTTTTATTCTTGCTTTATTGAACTAGCTAGGTCCTTTAGCACAATGTTAAATAGAAGTAGTAATAATAGACACCTTTGTCTTGTTTACTAATCTCATAGGAAGTATATTCAATGTTTCATTAAGTATGATATGTACTGTTCACTATGGTAGATATTCTTTACCAGATTAAGAAAGTTTCCTTGTACTCCTACTTTAAGAATTGTTATCAAGAATGTAACCTGAATGTTATTTTTTTACACCTAAGATAAACATATGATTTTTGTCTTTAATATAGTAATTTATTTCATTAATCAGTTTTCTAATGGTAATTCCACTTTTCATTTCTAGAGTAGATCCACCTTGGTCATGATTTATTCATTTTTCCGTACATTTATTCCATATATTGGAATACATGGAAATGTATTTCCATACATTTATTCATTTTTCCATGATTCAAACATTTTCCAAATGTTTGATTTGCCAACATTTTGTCTAGGTTTTTTTGCATCATGTTCATAATTGAGACTGGCCTCAAGTATCAAACTTATTCTAAATTCATAAAATGAGCTGGGGAGTGTTTCCTCATTTTTTTTTGTCTTTGAAATAGAATGTAGAAAATTGAAATTATATGTCCTGTGAAAAGTTAGAACTCAACAGTAAAACTATCTGATCTTGAGGAACTATTGAGGGCTGTAGGGGACTCAGTTTGGATCCTGGATGGAAAAAACGACATTAATGGGAAACCTTGCAAAATTCAAATATAGTCTGAAGATCAGTTAATACTATTGTATCAAACTTTAGTTATGATTAATTGTGTTACAGTCATCTGAAATGTTAACAATAGGGGAAGCTGCATAAAATCTATATGGGAACTCTTGGTACTATTTTTGGAAGTTTTCAGCAAATCTAAAATTATTGCAAAATAAAGTTTGTTTGTTGTTTTAAAGTTGGGGGAATGAAAAAGGTTCCCCCAACTTTAAAAAGGTTGAATGAAAAGGAAAGGCAAGTGCTGACAATTGTTGAAGCTGAGTGGTGCTCAGCTCATTTTAAGGTTCTCTCCACTATTTTGCATGACTGAAAATTATTACAATAAAAAATTTTTAAAGGAAAACAATCATAACAAGAAGTGGTCTGACCTTGATTTTTACCTTGTAAGGTAATTTTAAACAACTGATTTATTTTTCTTTAGTTTTTTTGGAATTATTTTCTTTTTCTTCTTAAAGTTTTATACATTATATTTTTGTAGGAATTTAGTCATTTCTCTAAATTTTTGAGTTCATAGTCTTGAACTTGTTGGTAATCCTCCTTATTAACCATTTAATTGTCAGCATCAACTGTAATTATGATCTCTTTTGTTCTAATATTTATCTGCAAAAGGGTTTTCAAAGAAAGAACTTTTAAGTCTTTTTAATCCTCTCTTTTGCATTTTTCTCTTTTGTTTTCACTAAACTAATAGATATCATTCATATTTTTTTCTATTGCATTGATTTCTGTTCTTTATCATCTCCACTCTTTTATTTTTTATTTCATTATTTTTTAACATTATTTTTCTTAGTTTGTTAATTGCTAGCCTTCCATGTTTCCTAATAAAAGCACTTAAGGATATAATTTCTCACTACATGTCACTTTATCTGCATTGAATATGTCTTGATTTATAGTATTTTTATTGTCACATATTCTAAGTATTTTCTAATTTCCATCATAATTCTTTCTTTGACCCACAACTTATTTCATAGAAGATATCTTAATTTTTTACATATGAGCTTTTTCTAGCTATCCTTTTGTTATTGATTTCTAATTTAATTGCATTATGATTGTAAACTGTGGTTTGTATGATTTCAGTCTTTGAAAATTGTTGATATTTGTTTTACAGCTTAGCATGTTGTCAATTTTCAAAAAATTTAACCACATTGGTTAAAACAAAATTGTATTCTATAGCTGTTAGGTGCAGTGTCCTATCCATTTATTCAATTACAGCCAGTTTATTAATTGTGTTGTTCTAATCTTCTATCTCCTTACTTATTTTCCATCTTGGTCTAAGTACATATAAGTTTAGAGAACTCTTGCATCTTCCTGGAGAACTGAACATTTTATTCTGATGAAATGATTCCCTTTAAAGGTTTCTGTCTTAAGGACTGTTTTGTCTGATGCTAATATAGCAATACCAACTTGCTTCTGGTTAGTGTCTGCATGGTATAATTTTTTTCACACTCTTATTCTCAATTTTTTTAATCCTCTTATGTTTTAAATGTGACAAACAACATAACTGAATTCTTTAAAACAGAATATATATGTATACATGCACACCATCTGTAAATTTTTGCCTTATAAGTTGGGCACTTAGCCTACTTTTGCTTATTTTATTTTTTTCATCCTTACCCGAGAACATTTTTTTCATTGCCTTTTTAGAAAAGAGATGGGGGGGGCGGGGGGAGAGAGAGGGGGAGAGAGAGAGAGAGAGAGAGAGAAAGAGAGAGAGAGAGAGAGAGAGAGGAACATCAATGGGAGACAGAAACATCGGTTGCTTCTTATAGTTTCTTGACCAGGAACTGAACCCACAACCTAGGTGTGTACCCTGACAGGGAATCAAACCCACTACCTTTCAGTGTACAGGCGATGCTCCAACCACCTGAGCCACACCTGCGATGACTATTTTTGCTTATTTTAATTCCTGATATATTTGTATTTCTACCATCCTATTTTGTGCTTTTTATGTCTCTTGAAACTAATATTTTTTTCTGTTTTCATCTGCTTTTGTATTGATTTTTTCTTTTCACACTTCTTCCTTTTTAAAGTTATACAGCCTTTTGATAGTTATGCTAAAAATTTTTACTTGAATACTTAATATTTTTACCATTCTCCCAAACAATAAAAAGGACACTTTAACTTACATAGTTGGTTGTATGTTTCATTTCTAGCTAGTTTTTTTTTAACTTAAGAGATTACTATTGTTGTTGTTTTTAGCGAGTATTTACTTACAATTACCCACATTCTTAACACTTTCCTTATACCTCATTCCTCTATTTATCTCTAACCTTTCATGTGTTCGCTTTCTTCCTGCTTAGAGAGCAGCCTTCAGGATCTCCTTCAGTGAGCATCTATCCATGGCAAGCTCTGTGTCCGTTTGCTTGTTTGAAGATGTCTGATTTCCCCATCTTTCTTAAAATATGCAAATTTAGGTTGACAGTAATTTTCTTTCAGCACACTGAAGATTTTAAATCTTTTCTGACTTCCACAGTTGTTAAGAAGTCTAATTGTTTTTCCGCTGAAAGTAATATGTCTTTTCTTTCTTTGGCTGCTTTTACATTTTTTTTTCTTTGGTTATGGTATTATTTGATATTTGCTTTATAACTCAGCATCTAATTAGCTCTTCCAGAATGTGCCTACGTGAAATAAAAATCCTTTTATTTATCTTTATTGGGATTGTTGGGCTTTTTGAATCTGTAGTTTGTCATTTCTTGGAAATTCTCAGCCATTATCCCTTTAATTATTGCTTTTACCCTTCCCAGCCACTGCTGTCTGCCTGGAATCCCAATCAGATGATTGTTGTATTTCTTATAATATCTTCATGATTCAATATCTCTTTCATATTTTCCATTTCTTTGGGATACATTATATAAAATATTTTGATCTATCTTTCCTAATTCATTTTCCAGCTTGTGGTTATTCTGCTATCAATCCCCCCATTGTGTTTTTAATTTCAAACTTATATTTCAAACTTCTAGTGATTCTTTCAAGTTTGTTTCAAAACTGCTGGGTCATGTTTTGTGTATGTTGTCAATCCCTTCTCATTTCTTAACATACTTATTTTAAATTCTATGCCTGGTGATTTCAATAGCTGATGCCTTGCAGTCTGATTCTGTTGTTTGTAGTTTCTGCTGGCCTTTGCTCATGGTATATATTATTTCCTTTTCTATTTTGTGATTTCAACCATGACCTCATATTGATGGGACTTCTTTGAGGCCTGTGTTGAAGATGGGTACCTCCACGACAGATTTGCATTCGTTTCTGCTAGGCACTCAGGAATTATACATGAAGGGTTTACTTTAACCTTAATGCTTGACTTGAGGTTTTTTAGACTCCCAGGTATAGTGTGAACTGGGGCTGCAAGCCTGTGTGAGTGACTGCTATATTGCAGATTCTCAGGTGATATATTTCTCTTCTCCCTCCATTTCGAGTCTGTTTCCAAGGCAGGCAATTTTCCTTGCAATTTTTAGGGAGGCAGGGAAGAAAGATGGTAGGTTTATTTGTAGTTCATCCTTACACAAAGGGGTAGTCTTTTGGGGACCCAGCTTTAAGCAGAGGCAGAGAGGTCCACAGTTACACTTCTCACTTGGAACACAGCTTGGCCACTGCATTCACTCATTTGACAAATGCCCTCAAGGCAAAAGTTTCACCAGGTTTTTGCTTATGTCCTGGATTCCCCCTTGTATTTAGTTCCTGGACTCTAAATAGTCCTTATTTTTGCTGCCAACATAAAATGCATTTCAAAAGATTAAAAAATACTTTGTCATCTAGTTTTAGTTGCTTTCAGTGAGAGGATTATTCAGGATATCTAGTTTGTCCTGTTGCCAGAAGTAGAAGTCCTTCTGCCTTTGCCTGAGGGTTAAAAGATCTCAAGGCTTCCTTCCTGGGTCTTCCTGTCTCCTTATTCTACATGTCCTCTCTCCAGGAGGGGTGTCAAACTCATTTTCACCTGGCGGCGGGGATGGGGTGGGCAGCGGGGGGTGGCGGGCGGGGGCACTTCAGCCTTGCAGTTGCCTTCAAAGGGCCGAATGCAATTTTAGGACTGTGTAAATGTAACTACTCCTTAACTAGAAGCAAGGAGATCAGAGCTGCCTCCAGATAGAAACAAGGTGCCAGGCCAGATGAAACAAGGTGGAGGGCTGGATTCAGCCCACAGGCCTTGTGTTTGCCACCTATGCCCTAGAAAGTTTTATTCATTCCCACTACTTTGGTGCTCCTTACCAATTATCACCTTAATTATTCCTGTGTTTGTTTTCTGTAGCTGCTGAAACAACTTTACCACAAATCTGATGGTTTAAAATAACATACATTTATTTTCTTGTACTTCTGGAGTACAGAGTCTAAAATCAGTTTTGTGGGGATAAAATCAAGGTGTTAACAGGGCTGATTTCTCCTGGTAGATGTAGAGAATTCTCTTCTTGCTTCTGTTAGTTGCTGGAGGCTTCCTGCATTCCTTAGATTATGCACCCTTCCTTGTACACTGCAACATCTTCCTTCCATCGTCACATCTCCTATTCCCATTTTTGCAGTCAAATCTGCCTCTCTCTTATAAGGACACTTATGATTACACTTAGGGTACACCTGGATACTCCAGGACAATCACCCTATCTCAAAATCCTGACAATCACACCTGCAAAGTACCTTTTTCCATGTAAGGTAATATTCACAGATTCCAGGGATTAGAATCTGGATATCTTTGGGGGCCATTAGTCAGTCTACCACAACTTCCAACCCTGATCTCCAGACTCAAATTTTCCGTTTCCTTCTCAGCATCTATTAAATATTCCCCCAGGCTTTTGAAACTCATTTTATTTAAAATTGAACTATATTCACCAACTCAGTTAGTGACATCACCATCTTCCCAAGCATCCCATTTCAGTCTCTATACACTGCTCCTCCTTTACTCTTTACATCCAATTGGTTACTGAGTTTACCTCTAAGAAGTCTCTCAAATTCAGTTTTTTTCTATATTCCAAATTGCCTACTTTCCAGAACTTGTTATCAACTGTGTGACCTAACTAAACTCCTTACTTCCATTTCTCTCCCACCTAACATTACCTGGTTGTCTTGAATTCTCTTTCTAAATCCCAAATGACTATGTTACTCTCCTATCAAATTTGGTCTCCTTAATGGTTCTACCTTTGTCTACTCACTAAAATCCAAAATCATTCAAGGCTCTTTATAATCTGGCCACAATATGTGAGACCAGCTTTACCAACTACCATATGTTCCAGCCACCCAAACTAGACCGTTTCCTGAACAAGCCATGCCATTCATTCCTGCCCCCAGGGCCCTTATACATTCTGTTCCTTCTGACTTGTGAAAGGATTTCAACTGAAAATGAAACTGGAAGATATGAAATGGAGAACCTCATTCCTATCTGCTCAGGAAAATTAAAACAAAACTTAAGAACCAAAAGACTGGTTACCTGTAAAAACCTATAAAACTTACCTACAAACCTATAAAACTTATCTATAAAGTTTTATCTATAAAAGTTTATCTATAAAACTTATCTATAAACTTTACCTATAAAACTTATCCCTTGACCAACAAATATCCCAAGAACCTCTCTCCACCCTCAAGCCACTGAACTTGCCATTTGGAGTCTAGTTAAACTCCCCTTTCTTTGTGATCCTTGCCCAGAAATAGAGACTGCTTCAAACCCTCAAAGGACTCAAGTATAGCCTTTCACAGTTTGGATGTCCTGAATTGCAAGTCCCAAATAAACTCAAATTTTGGTAATTTAAGCTTGCTTCAGTTTACCTCTTTTACTTAGGTTGACAGCCTGGAAAAATCTTCCTTATCATCAACTTAGAAAATTCTTTTCAACCCTTCCAGAACCAGCTGAATTCTTAATTTTTTCTGAAAAGCATCATAGGACTTTACCACATAGGTTAAGGCTCCATTAACACTCTGGATATTGATTCAGTTATTTAACCATATTTATTGAGAACCAAATATGTCAAGGGCACTATGAAAGCAATGGGTATAAAAGGATAAACAAAGTGTAACTAGATCTTTCCCTCATAGGGCTCATAGTCTACAAAAGGGATACAGAGAAAAAATAGACAGTTATGAGTGTTTCAGTAGGAAAAGCATAAGATGATGTAGGAATAGAAAGGAGGGGAAACAAGTCCAGATATTTTAGATAACCAAGCTAGGAATCCAAGTTGGTGGTGGAATAGGTATACGCTTATCTCTCCAGGACCAAGCCTAAATTGAAACTAAATTATAGAACAATCAACCTGAATAATCAACTGAAGACTAGCTGAATAGAAGTCTTAAAACCAAGGATTTATAGGAGAAGCTACATAGAAACTGGTAGGAAGGGCAGAGATGCAAAAAAGGCTGGCCCTACACCTATGTGCTGCAGTTGAAAATCTGAAGGGATGTCTCAGCTGCAGAGATCCCTCCACTGAGGAGCAAGGGATCTCAACCCCACTCTGGCTTCCCCAGCCCAGATCATCAGAGCCTAAAAGAGGATCCCAGATAACATCTGGCTATGAAAGTCGACAAGGATTCCATCTGCCAGAAAGAGAGAAGGGTCTGCTAGAAACCAAGATGCCCTCTTAAAGAGCCAACACACAAAATCCTACTCACAGCCACTTTGGACTCTAGTGGAGGGAAAGTGGCTCAGAGCAAACTGGAGTCATACAGGGAGAGACTAGGTTGTGTGGCATTGGGCAGAGGGCTTAAGGAACAGCCACTAAGGTCCCTATGCTGAGTCCTCTCCCACACTGCCCAGAGATGCCACCTTTCCTGGGTTGAACACTCCCCTCTATATGGTATCAGCCTGAAAGAATGCACCAGCCCCACCCTCCCGATATCCCTTCCTGCCAAGCTTGCACCCTGCAGAGGAGTCTGCTGGCTGTGCAGACTTTCTTGGAGGGCTGTTGAGAAGGTCTCAGCTGACTTAGACTCAGGGGGTGTCAGACACACATAGGAGAGACTGTGATGTATGACTCTAGGGCAAGGATCATTACCCCACCCCCACTCCATAAGTCTAACTGGTACCACTTCCCTACAGGAGGTCCCGCTCTGCTGAGCTTCTACCTTGTGGAAGAGTCAGCTGGCTATAGCCAGCTGGGCCTAAGGTGAAGACTTGTTAGAAGGCTCTCAAGGAAATCTGGACAAACTCAGGAGATGAAAGGGACACAC
The DNA here is from genome assembly GCF_019186645.2 of Phyllostomus hastatus. NCBI lineage: Eukaryota > Metazoa > Chordata > Mammalia > Chiroptera > Phyllostomidae > Phyllostomus > Phyllostomus hastatus. The sequence goes on from NW_025334041.1 coordinate 92,866,228, forward strand.
AGGGAGAGACTGAGTTGTGTTGCTCTAGACCAAGGGCCATTTTCCCCTCACATGCCCAACCAGTGCCACTGTGCCTGTGCCCTTCTACCACATGATCAAATCTTGGTTTCTTTTAGCCTGATGAACTCTGCTGGCCTCCCTGACACTCCCTGAGACCTCACCCCACCACAATCCAATCAAAAAAGGGCAGAAAACCTGAATAGACACCTCTCCAAGGAGGACATACAGATGGCCAATAGACAAATGAAAAGATGTTCAATGTCACTAATCATCAGAGAAATGCAAGTTAAAATCACAATGACATCACTTCATACCTGTCAGAATGGCTATCATCAAAAAACAAACAAGGATTGGTGAGAAAGTGGAGAAAAGGGAACCTTCATTCACTTTTGGAAGAATGCAGACTGGTGCAGTCACTATGGAAAACAGTATGGAGGTTCCTCAAAAAATTAAAAATGGAACTGCTTTATGACGGAGAGACTCCACTTCTGGGTATAAATCTAAAGGAAATCAACACACTAATTCAAAAGAATATATCCACCCCTATGTTCATTGCAGCATTATTTACAATAGCCAAGATATGGAAGCAACCCAGGTGCTCACCAATAGACCAGTGGATAAAAACATGGTCGTACATATATACAATCAAATATTAGGCAGCCATAAAAAAGAATGAAATCTTACCATCTGTGACAGCATGGATGGACCTAGAGTGTATTATGCTCAGTGAAATAAGTCAGAGAAAAACAAATACGATATAATGTCACATATATGTGGAATCTAAAGAATAAAAGAAACAAACAAACAAATTAACTCACAGATGCAGAGAACAGACTGATGGTTGTTGGGGGGGGTGGGGGCTGGGAGAAAAGGGGAAAGGGACTAAAAAGTAGCAATTTGTAGTTAAGAATAGTTCTAGGGATGTAAAGTACAGCATACGTAATAAAGTCAATAGTGTTGTAATACCTATGAATGGTGTCAAATGGGTACTTGAAATATCGAGCAGGCCACTTTGTAAAGCATTTGGTTGTCTAACCACTACGCTATACACCTGAAACTAATACAAAATAATATTGAATGTAAACTGTAATTGAAAAATAAAATTCTAAGAAGACATGACAACTAATATAAAACCAAGTTCATGGGTAAGAACTGATGGGAGAAAGTTGGGTTAGAGAGAGAAAGGGTTCCATGATGATTACACGCTATATACAGTCTAAATGTTTGTCTCTCCTTTTCCCAAATTTATATGTCGAATTCTAATCCCAAAGGTGATGGTAGTAGCAAGCAGGGACTTTGGGAGGTGATCAGGTTATGCAGATGGAGTCCTCATAATAAGACTAGTGCTGTTATAAAAGAGAACCCACAGACCTCCCTAGCCTCTTCCATTATGTGAGAGTACAAGGAGAAGTCTGGGACCCAGAATAGGGCCCTCAACCAACCATGCTGGTACCCTGACCTTGGAATTCCAGCCTCTAGAACTGTGAGCAAAAAGTTTTTGCTGTTTATAAACCACCCAGACTGTGGAATTTTGTTATAGCAGTCCAAACAAACTAAGATATAGCACATATAAAAACCTAGAAATAAAACAGTGTATTCAGAGAACTAAACACACACACACACACACACACACACACACAAATGTCAGCAAGCCTGAAATGTAGAGAATGGAGTAGGGAACGTTTAGATAAGGAAGGAGTATGAGCAGAGTCAGATCATGCAGGAACCTGAAAGCCATATTCAAAAGCTGGGTCTTTATTCTAAGAGTAAAGGAAAGCCACTGAGGAGTTTTGAGCATGCAAGTAACATAATCTGATAAATACTTTAAAAGATTATTCTGGTTTCAAGGGTAACAGATGTCAATAGGGCAAGAACATAAATTAGGAAGTTTTTCCAGGAAACCAAGTGATAGCTAAATAGCTAAGCTAAGGCAGTGAGAGTGTGGATGAACAAACATCAGATGGATTTGAAAAATATATAGGACTTTATGAAAAAGAATATCAAAGAACAGCTCAGGTAGCTGGTTTTGGCTCCTGAGATGATAGTGGAGCCAGTCTCTGGGAAAGGGGTACAGAAAGGGGGTCAGCCACTGGGGAGTCAGCTCAGTTTTAGAATGTTGTAAAGCAATGCTTTTTGTGTCCTAATTTCTACCATCAGCTCATCTGTCATTTCCATGCAGCTGTGGGGAATGGGTCTCTGTATTTTAAAAGTATCCTACCTCTGCTTTTCTGCCTCTCAAATTCCTCCAGATCTGGAGAAGTTCATTAAACTTGGCAAAGGTATAGCCCAGAAGTGCCCCAAGTTACTATTCTGTGGGGGCAATCTTCAATCAGTGGGTACTGGGAGCTGGTTGATAGTGCCCCAGCCTCCCTTCCTTTGGAGAAACAATTCTGTGTCACACAGACAGTGATTACCAGTCTATTCCCACAATGACTGCCAGCTCAGGAATGTATCTTTACTGGTTTCTCCTCCGTCTGTGTCTTGTTGTTCCTGCCCCATCTCTCCTGCTTCCTGGAATTGTCTTCCCAAGTAAACTTCATGTATCTAAGCCTTTGTCTTAGGCTCTACTTGAGGGAGGGAACTCCAAACTGAGAGAAGTTTCTGTAGGACTTCAAAGTAAAGATCCAAGTTAAACCTTCAGGAGAAGAGATTTAAGGTAGAAGCGTAAATTTGCATTTTCTTCCCAATGGAGGCCAACGACACAGATGTAGATGAAATCATCAAGTGAGAACAGAAAGGGGCCCACAAAGTAAACTTGAGGAACAGTGACTTCAGACACAGGCAGAAAAAGACACAAGAAGACTGGAGATATAGGAGAAGAACCAAGAGAATCTGCAGGCATGGGAGTCCAGGGAAGTTTACAAATATTTTAGTGTTTGGTAGCAGGGAGTGAGACTGTGAAGAAAGTTAATATAGGAAATTCTTTTAGGAAGTTTGGCTTTAAGGGGGAAGAGAAAGATGAGGAGATAACTGACTTGATGAAAGGGCTGTGTGTGTGTGTGTGTGTGTGTGTGTGTGTGTGTGTGTAAAATGAGAGAGGATTGAGCCTGTTAGGCTCATAAGAAGCTAGGCAGAAAAACAGGATGAAAGTAGGTATGAGTGAGTGAAGAACAATGAAGATAATGAGTTTCTTAAGAAGAAAGGAAAGGATGAATTCCAGGTAGATAGATTAGATTCAGTCTGAAGAAGGGACTTGTCTTCCATTCAAACAATAACATAGTTACTTGCCTATTTTCAAGGATGATATCAGTAGATTATTCCAAAGCATAACTGCCTACTTCTTTTGCATTAAATTGTCTTTATCTGATCAACTTTAATTGAATTTAACCATTGGTAATACCTGATAACAAGTATAATATACCCATCAACTAATTTACTTGATGCTGACATGATATTAAGATTGGGGTCCTTCAGATGTTACATGTGTATTTGCTTGATGGTCTGTGGAAAACATGTGTTTCTCAGGTAAGGGAGATAAAGGGAAGTATCATTAAATGTCAACCTAGCAATATGGCATTATGTTACCCCTTCTGCCTTTTTTAGGGGAAGTCAGCAAGTCATTTACTGCTTTGTGGTCTGTCTCTCATTTATAAACTGGGCCTAATATGATAGGTATTTATGATATCATTTGTTCTTGGATATTCACAAATTGAATTAAGTTAAACCTTTATTGTCTATAACATTATAAATGAGGAAAGTATTCCTGAAGACCCATTTTTTTACTATAAAACACCAAAACCAATCATGAAAAGGCAGATACAGGATTTTACAATGATCTAAGTTTATACAAAAAAAAAATCAATGTTTCAAATAATGATCTTGGAGGATTCTTCTTTATCAACTGGCTGAGGCTTCTTAAAATACCAGTGCAAAGAAGTTCTAACTAAAGGTATTTTATTTTTTTAATTCATACTGATAAATCTCCCTGACACAAGTAAATGCTTCAGTGCCCTAAGGACCTTCAAACTGTGATCAAAATTAGGGCCATCTGCCTAAAAACTATTGTTGCAGATCCAGTGCACAGAAATTTTTTTGAATGTTAAAATTTTCCCTATTACGGTGTTCTCTTCATTTCCTGCACCACCTGCATCTCCTCATCCTCCTCCCATCTCTGCTGCTGATTTTATCATCATTAACTACCATAGCACACAGTAGCCTTCATCTTCAGCAGACTTTGTGGGCAAATTATTTGATGATACCCTTAACAGTTAATGTTTTGTGAACTGTATTCTAAAAGTAATCCAACTAGTTTTGCTTGCAATAAAAACTCCTTTCTTTGATGCCTTGGGGTAGCTATTTTTCAATGTAAAAGGACAATGCTTTTGCGAAAGCACAGACTAATTCAGATGCATATGGATTTGTTTCATCTATACCTGCATCCACAAAATCAAACGTTTTTCTACTTTACTTCCAACACCAGTCAACATAAGGGCAGCTTCAGCTTTCCTGTCACCTATGATGAGAGTCCTAAGCAGTCACAATGACAAGATTTGGCCAATACTGAGGAAAGTCATATTTACAATAATATAAAGGTCATAAAAACAGTAGTTTAAAGTGAACCAATTGTGAGTCAGGAGCCATCTGTACCCTTCTATCCATGTTTATTGTGAGGATTAAGAGCATAAAGTGCTTTAAAAACTGCAAAACCTTATACAAATGGGAGGAATTATTGTAATCCAAACCTGTATAATATATACAAAAACACACAAACTAAATAGCACTAATGCATTGCTCAGTGCTGGTCTGTGTGGTTAGAATTTGAAGCATTTCTTTTTCCTAAAAATCATAGGCCTCTTCTTGCTGAGTTAAGAAGTATTTTACACTATGAAATACCAAATGAAAGCTCAAACAGCACTGTACCATTCAATTCTGAACCAATTTCCCACCTCAGTGACAGACTGTTAAATAAAAAAGTTTACCCCTCCTAAAAGCTTTTAAAGGATCAGCATACCTTTTATTTAAGTACAAAAGAAAGAAAATCCCAACTAACTTGTTATAAACAAAACAATTTGAAATTCTACAAAAAGTCAAGAGATCATTTTTCCACAGGACCCCCTATTAATGCCTTGTGTGATTTTTGGGAAGGCTTCAGGCAGTAGAGGCTTCTGGAATTCAATCTGGGTTTTGCTGTCCCACCTACTCCTGTTGTGCCAAAGTGCCAAACCAGAGCACATAAACAAAGCCTCAAGGCAAATGCCAAGCTATTTCTGTCTTAAATTTTCTAAGATTAGCATAAGATGAGGATATTGGCTACATTCATATGTATTAATTCAGTAATGTTTAATTTCCAGCCACACCTATGTTGTCTCCTTCTCTTGGCTGCTTGTGATTTGCTTCTACTATTTCTTACATCACTAGAACAACAGCTACAATAACAACCACAGGAATTTTCACTAGAAAAACATGATCAGTAGCCCTCATAATTCTCCATGAAAGCTAAAATAAGGAAAAATAGAAAAGAGCTTCATGAAATGTATTTCCCCTGAGCTCTACCATGATTTATTCACATGCTTATTTCCATTGTTAATTACTTGATAGTTTACAGGTCTTTTCAGTCTCTGCCAGACTGACCTGGAAGAAATGCACTTCCGGACATGACTTCAGTATGTTTCATAGTTTACATAGCTTATCTTTATGGTCGGGATTTCCCTTGATCTGCACAAAAACAACTGTTGGAGAGGTAGGTATTATTGTGGATGAAGAAAGTGAATCTCAGAGACTTCAACTGACATAGGAGGAAAGTAGTGACACTTAAGGCCAGACTCTCCCTCTTCACCACCTATGTTTCCTTAGGTAGATGAATACAAGATAATAGTACATAAAGAATGATAATATGAGAAATGTTCAACCACAGAGAATACATAGAGATAAGAGAGAGAATTAAACAAACACATTAAAAATACAATATTGATTTTTATACACACATACCACTGTTTATAATTTTTTAAATTATAATCTACTTTCCTTCTAACAGAGCTCATGTTAATACATAAATTGAAAAAATAAACAAAAACAATTTAATTCATGTGTGTTTCTATTGACATATGTGTTATTAACACAGGAGGTGCTCATAGGCTATCTTCTCACACATAATAATTATTATTTACTGATGGCAAAGCTCTGTGGATGTGACTAAAGTGTCAGTGACATAAAGAAAAGCCTGTTTAAATGATCTGCAAAGCAGGGGCACAGCTGTAACTATGCCCTGGCAGAGTCTGTCAAGTAAATAGCATGATCTTTGCAAACACAGTGGTATTATTTTCTTCCTGGCATTTGTAATTTGTTAAAACTCTCAGTGTGCATGCCTATCCTCCTAATAACAGTGGCAAATGGCCAATCTCTGTACTTATCTCTTGCACACACATCACACTATGTATATTTGAACAAGTTTCTATATTTGAAGGAGTCATATACGTATATTCAAGAAATATACGTATATTGCACCAAGCTGTAAATTTTGAATAGTATTCTGTGACTGGTATGAGATAACTTACAAATCAGTGATATAACATTCAAAAATGCCAAATAAAACAATTTCACTTGAGATCCTATAAAAGTAGCCCAAAAGCAACTGCTGGATCTCCTTAGAAAAACAAACAAGCAAACAAACAAACAAACAAACAAACACCATGATGCTTCAAAACTGCTATTTGGTTTTGTAAGGCATACTACATCTGATATTTACAGACTGCATTATTGCCAGAGCCCCAAGAACGTCTGACTGGGATCCCAGCCATTGTCTACAAACTTATTTGTACCTTGGTAGATATGTGAATATCCAATAGCTTTCTAATTTAGAAATGATGGGTGGATTTTTAGTAACTTTTATTTTATTCATAATTTAAAGATTAGATACTAAAACAGGAGCAACCTAACATCACTGCCAACAAAATTCATCTTTAATATAAATCCCTTTAGGCATGACTTTTCTCCCCATATAATTATACGATCTCAGGATTTGACAAAATACGGGAGCCAAATATACAATTCAGTGCATGATTAAGAGTTGGACCCCTGGAAACAGACTGCCTGGGCCTGAGCTCAGGCTTTCATAATTACCATCTATGTGGCACCAGGCAAGCCTTTGGACTCCCTAAACTTCCATTTCATTTGTTATGGAGGGGGATACAATAGACCATCCCTCATTGGGTTGCCCTAATTATATGAAATAGCACCTGGCTCAGTACTTGCACACAGTAGGTGCTCAAGAAATGTGAGTTTTTTAGTTTTTAAAACATTATAGAACCAGCATTCCACCACATGCTCACTCAGCATTTGGTTGAAAACATCCACTGACAAAAAACTTTCCACCTCCTAGGGTATCCGTCTCACATTCTGAATCACTGTCTTTTTTTTTTTAAGAGTTTATACTTAATTTCTAATTTATTGTTTATTGATGGCATGTTTGGCTTTGTCAGAGAGCTTTTTAATATATTTTATTGATTATGCTATTACAGTTGCCCCATTTCCCCCCTTCACTCCCCTCCACCCTGTACACCCTCTCCCACCCACATTTCCCCCTTTAGTTCATGTCCATGTGTCATAAGTTCTTTAGCTTCTACATTTCTCATACTATTCTTACCCTCCCCCTGTCTATTTTCTACCTACAATCTATGCTACTTATTCTCTGTACCTTTTCCCCCCTCTCTCCTCATCCTACTACCCTTTGCTAACCCTCCATGTGATCTCCATTTCTGTGGTTCTGTTCCTGTTCTAGTTGTTTGTTTAGTTTCTTTTGGTTTTCCTTTAGGTGTGGTTGTTAATAATTGTGAGTTTGCTGTCCTTTTACTATACATGTTTTTTTTTAGTCTTCTTTTCTTAGATAAGTTCCTTTAACATTTCATAAAATAAGGGCTTGGTGAGGATGAACTTCTTTTATTTGACCTTATCTGAGAAGCACTTTATCTGCCCTTCCATTCCAAATGAAAGCTTTGCTGGATAGAGTACTCTGGGATATAGGTCCTTATCTTTCATGACTTGGAATACTTCTTTCCAGCCCCTTCTTGCCTGTAAGATCTCTTATGAGAAATCAGCTGACAGCCTGATGGGAACTCCTTTGTAGGTGACTGTCCCCTTATCTCTTGCTGCTTCTAGGATTCTTTCCTTCATTTTTACCTTGGCTAATGTAATTATGATGTGCCTTGGTGTGTTTCTTCTTGGGTCCAACATGTTTGGGACTCTCTGAGCTTCCTGGACTTCCTGGAAGTCTACTTCCTTTGCCAGATTGGGGAAGTTCTCCTTTATTATTTGTTCAAATACATTTTCAATCTGTTGCTCTTCCTCTTCTCCTTCTGGTACCCCTATAATTCGGATGTTGAAACGTTTAAAGATGTCCTGGAGGTTCCTAAGCCTCTCCTCATTTTTTTGAATTCTTGTTTCTTCATTCTTTCCTATTTGGTTGTTTCTTTCTTCCTTCTTGTCCACTCTATTGTTTTGAGTCCCAGTTTCCTTCCCATCACTATTGGTTCCCTGTGTATTTTCCTTCATTTCTTTTATGGTAACCTGCATTTGTTCATCTAATTTGCGACCCAAATTCAACCAATTCTGTGAGCTTCCTGATCACCAACCAGTGTTTTGAACTGTGCATCTGATAGGTTAGCTATCTCTTGATCACTCAAAAGGATGAGTTCTGGGGCACTGAGTTGTTCTTCTGTTTGAGCCATCTCTCTCTCTCTCTTTTTTTTTTTTTTGGTCTGGTCACTCCTGTTACTAGTGAGGGGCTGAGCCTTAGGTGTTCACCAGGGCTGGGCACCCCAGTTGCTAGATTGTGATGTTGTATGTGAGGGCAGAGTTGAGAGGGAACAATGGCAGTAGCTCCATTCTCCGTGGGACTTCAGTCCCTTCCCTGCATCCTTGGTTGCGTGCTCTGCCCTGCTCCACAGTCACCGCCTCACTGGGTCTGCCAGCTGCCTCTTGAGTACTCAGGGTCCACCCACTGCGATCTTGCACACCCCAGATGCCTTACATGCTCCTGGTTGCCTTGTGTGCCCAGTTCTCCCTGTTCTCCGAGCTGCGACCTGAGCCCGGCTGCTCGTCTCCGTCCCTCCTACTGGTCTGGATGAATGGGTCTACTTCAACTTCTTGGCTGTCCGACTTCCATTCAGATAAATTTTCTATCAGTTCTGGGTGTTATTCTGCCTCTAAATTGTTGTTGTTCCAATCTTGGTTGTGCGTGGAAGTATGGTGCGTCCACCTATGCCTCCATCTTGGCCGGAAGTCTGAATCACTGTCTTAAGAGTTCTGTCAGAGCTTAAATCTTTCTTCCTCTTCCCTCTTAGTGACCTTGATTATGTTTTCTTGGGCCTTTTAGGGGAAAAAAGTGCTTAATCTCTGTTCTGCATAACAATTTTTCCTTTCAATAGCTTAAGACAAGCTAATTTGGGTCATTTTTTCCTCCTGTGGGTCTATTCTGCAGGTGAAATAGTCCCAAAGCTTCTCCTCAAGTGCCATGTTTTCAAAGACCCCTCCTCATCAACACCATGATTATTCCTCTATAAACCTCTTTGGGTTTATGTTCATACAACAGTCTTAAAATGTAAAAACACAGCTAATAAAATAGCCTAGGTGAGGACTAAGAAGTTAAAAGCATATAAAATTCTGATTCTGAATAATGACAGTTTTAGTTTTTTGTTTCTGATTCTTATACCATTTACTTTTCTTGCCTAGTTCAGTGCTAAATAAAATTGTGGGGGGTGGGGAGTAGTAGGTATCCATGTCTTTTTGATTTTAAAAGAATGCTTGTACCAGCAAGCTTTACTATGTCAAGCAAATTTTGGTGGAACTTGTGCTAAGCATGTTGGAAATGGAGGTGTGGTTATAGAAAGTATAGTGTTTTTCTGATAAATATATAATGCCTGTTATTTTTGTATCAGACAACCTCAAAGAAAAATGAACTGTTGAAGTTGTACTTTTTAATAGCATATTTCACTCGAAAAAATTGTCTGCCTTAGCTTGCAATGAGAATGCATTTTTAATTACACAAATACTCCAACAATTGTTGAAATATTAGCCAATAAAATAATCTCAGTCACATCTAAATCTAACATAGTCTAAAGTTTGAATCCTTTGACAATGTTGTAGGACTATAGTTTTCCTGGTTCTAGACTCTAAGCTTTATTAGTGAAGCCCAAGGTTCTAATAGGTTTTTGGCAGTCTAAGCACACTGATGCTGGCAACCTCAAAGATCTGCATCCAGAGGTTATGTAACTCAGCAGTCCCTAACCTTTTTGGCACCAGGGACTGGTTTCATGGAAGACAATTTTTCCCCTGGGAGGTGGAAGGGGCCAAGACAGGAGTCAGAGCTCACGCGTTAGTGCAAGTGAAGCTCCGCTGGCTCACCCGCCGCTCACCTGCTGCTGTGTGCCCTGGTTCCCAACAGCCCATGGACTGGTACTGGCCTTCGGCCTCAGGGCTGGGGACCACTGAATTGTAATTGGCATTCTGGACCCAAGAGTTTGCCTTCAGTGTATTCATATTAAATACTATATGACAGAACATATAGGTAAATAGTTACATGTAAGTTTTGAGGATATTTTTCTAAGTAGGAAATGAAAGGCAAAAACAATAAAGTAATTGATGGGTTCAATTTCTTAAAAATGAAAATCTTCAGTTTCAAAAAATTCATGTTCATAAACAAGAGACAAATGACAAACGTGGAAAAATATTTACAATATGTATTTCAAAAAAGGGCTAATATGTTTAATATATAAAAGCTTTTTAAGAAACACTAAGGTACACACTTCAGTTAAAAAATGAACCAAAGGAGTTCCCACCAAGATGGTAGAGTCGGTAAATGCTATTCTTGCCTCCTCCCATGACAAAATCAAAATTACAACTAAACTACAGAACAACCATAATTTCAAACCGCCAGAAGTCTAGCTGAACTCCTATAACTAAGGGTATACAGACGAAGCCACATGGAGACTGATAGGAGAGATGGAGATACAACAGTTTTGTCCCACACCCATATGGGGTGTTTAATAATTGTGAGGGATCTCTCCACTGTGGTGGTCTTTCTTCAAAAGCAAAGGGTCCTAGCCCCACACCAGGCCCCTAAGTCCAGGCTTCAAGAGCCAGGAAGAGAAGTTTCCATAACTTCTTGCTGTGAAAATCAGTAGAGATTATGGACGAATGAGATGGAGGGCTGCTGGAGTTCTAGGTATTCCCCTTAAAGGGCCCCCACACAGACTTATTCACTGATGGACTCATTCCTTCAAAGCTCCAGGTCTGGGGCAGCAGTTTGAAAGATTCCAGGGACATACAAGAAAAAACTGAACTGTATGACTTCATGGTATGCCTAGAGACCACTTCTACTCAGACAAAAGTATTGGCAGAGGTCACTGTCCCTTTACTGAGCCCTCCCCCTGCAGGCACAGGCAGGTGTCATATCTGAGTCTCCATCAACTTGGCTAACACCATTTGCCTCACTCTGGTGATTCACTGAGACCCTGCCCTACACAATATTCAGGCACACCCAGGGCTCTGCCAGGGGATTTTCTACACAAACAGCCTATCTTAGCTCATGCTTCAGATTTTCCTAAATCTCTCAAAGGTTCATAAACTCTAAACAAGCAACATCTGACCTTAGAGTGCCCAGTACCAATAACTAAGCAGCCCCAGGCCCAGCACTAGAAAGAGCCAGCAGTTCATAGCTTAGCCTCTCCCAAGCATCTCCTAGCACAAGTGGGAGATTACTTTGGACCCTGGAGTTACGCTGCCTGAGTTTGGATCCTGTCTCCACTACTTAGTAGTTGACCAGGAATAAGATGACTTCTGTGCCTCAGTTTCCTCAACTATAAGTGGGGTTGGTGACTAGTATAGTCATTCTCATACCAAGTAGCCATGGGAAGGGCACAGGCAGCAGTTGACTTTGGCCTACACCTCCCAAGGCCCCAAAATCAACACACCTGCGGCTAACTTCCTACCACACCAGAGCACCACCTAACAACATCCACAAGTAACACATTGAAAGGGCATACTAAGCAGGTGCTAGAGCCCCACTAAAGCAAATTCTGCTCTATAGGGTAAGCCCCTACATAACAACTCCTCCATTGTAGCCACAGACAATCCTCACAACCCATCAGTCTGAGGGTCAATCCACCCCAAGGACATGCATGCCAACAGTAGTCAAAGCTCAACTACAACAGGAGAGCATATACAACCCACACAAGGGACACACCTGGAATACCTGTCTTAGGTGACTAGGAAGACTGTGCTTTTGGGCCTCACAGAACACCAACTACATAAGGCTACTCTACAAAGACTAAGAGATGTAGCAGTTCTACCTAATACATAGAAACAAACAGAGGGAAGCAGCCAAAATGAGGATATAAACAAACACGTCCCAAGTGAAAGAACAGAACAAAATTCCAGGAAAAAAAAAAAAAACTGAGACAAGCAATCTACCCGATACAGAGTTCAAAACACTGGTTATAAGGATGCTCAATGATCTTAGTGAGAACTTCAATAAAAAGATAAGAAACATGAAAAAGAACTAGTCAGAAATGAAAAATACAATAACTAAAATGAAGAATATGTTAGAATCAACAATAGAGTAGATAAAGCAGAAGATCAAATCAGTGATTCAGAAGATAAGGAAGCAGAAAACACCCCATCAGAACAGCAAAGCAAAAAAATGCAAAAACATGAAGATAGTTTACGGGGCCTCTGGGACAATATCAAGCTTACCAATATTTGCGTCATAGGCATACTAGGAGAAGAAAGAGAGCAAAGGATTGAGAACCTATTTGAAGAAATAATGACTGAAAATTCCCTCTCCTGGTGAAGAAAATAGACATAACAAGCTCAGGATTCTCAGAGAATTCCAAACAAGATGAATTCAAAGTGGCCCACACCAAGATACATCATAATTAAAAAACCAAAGGTAAAAAACAAAGAGAATCTTAAAAGCAGCCAGAAGTTCTGGCTAAGATGGAGGCATACGTGGAAACCCTTCACTTCCTTGCACAACCAAAAGGAGGATAACAAACAATCTAAAATCAATAAACAACCAATAGCACCAGAAAATCAAACTGCATGAAACTTCAACAACCAAGAAATTAAAGAAAAAATCAACCAGAACAACCAGACCGGTAAGGCAGATCACAAGGACCGACTCAGAAAAACCGAGGTGAGGCGGCTGAAGGGTGGGACTGACTGCTGAGCTTGGGGATCTGTGAGGGAGGGAATGACTTAAGGGAAAAACTGAGACTCACAGCTGACTGTGGGCTAAGGCTGGGGTTGCTGCAGTGGGAGATACTTCCAGTCTGACACAGGGGTCTGTTGGAATATGTGCTAGAGAGGAGAAGGTGAGCTGCATTGTTCCCTCTCTGGCTCCTCCCACATAGGCAGTGGGGCAACACAGCAAAGACGGTTGCCCTGCCCTGGTGCTACCTAAGGCCCTGCCCCTTACAACTTATCAGCTGCACCAAGACAAAGAAATGTGGCCCAAATTAAAGAACACAGCAAAACCTCAGAACTAAGTGATGAGGAGATTGCCAGCCTATGTGATGGAGAATTTAAAGCCCTGGTAATCAAAATGCTCACAGAACTGATTAAGCTTGGTCAAAAAAATGAAAGAATGAATGAAAGATACCCAAAATGAAATAAAACAAAATATTCAGGGAACCAACAGTGACAAAAAGGAAACCAGGATTCAAAGCAATGATTTGGAACAAAAAGAAGAAATAAATATCCAACAGGATCAGAACAAAGAAACAAGAATCCAAAAAAATGAAGAGAGGTTGAGGATTCTCTGGGACAACCTGAAATGTTCCGATATCTGAATTATAGGGGTGCCAGAAGGAGAAGAACAGCAGCAAGAAACTGAAAACATTTAAACAAATAATGAATGAAAACTTCCCCAATCTGGCAAAGGAATAGACTTCCAGGAAGTCCAGGAAGCCTAGAGAGTCCCAAAGAAGTTGGACCCAAAGAGGAACACACCAAGGCACATCATCATTAAGTTACCCAAGATTAAAGACAAAGAGAAAATCCTAAAAGCAGCAAGAGAAAAGTAGACACTTACCTACAAAGGAGTTCTCATAAGGCTATCAGCTGATTCCTCAAAAGAAACTTTACAGGCAAGAAGGGGCTGGAGAGAAGTATTTGAAGTCATGAAAGGCAAGTACCTACATCCAAGATTGCTCTACCCAGCAAAGCTTTCATTTAGAATGGAAGGGCAGATAAAGTATTTCCCAGGTAAGGTCAAGTTAAAGAAGTTCATCATCACCAAACCCTTATTTTATGAAATGTTAAAGGGACTTATCTAAGAAAAAGAAGATAAAAAATATGAACAATAAAATGACAACAAACTCACAACTATTAACAAATGAACCTAAAAGAAAACAATGAAAACAAAAACTAAGCAAACAACCAGAACAGGAACAGAATCAGAGAAACGGACATCACACAGAGGGAGTTCAGTGGGGAAGGGGAAGGGAGGAATAGGGGGGAAAGGTATAGGGAAGAAGAAGCATAATTAGTAGGTATAAAATAGATGGGAAGAGATAAAAATGGTATCTGAAACAGGACTCAAAGAATTATATGTACAACCCATGGACATGAACTAAGTGCTGGGGGGATGCTGGAAGGTTATGGGGGCAGGGTGCTGGGGGATAAAGGGAGGAAAATGGGAAAACTGTAATAGCATAATCAATAAAAATACTTTAAAAATTAAAAGTAAGTAAAAATAAATATATAAAATCCTTAAAAACAAAAGCAGCAAGAGAAAAACAATAATTACCTACAAAGGACCTCCCATAAGACTCCCAGCTGATTCCTCAACAGAAACATTTAAGGCCAAAAGGGACTGGCATAAAATATTCAAAGTGACTAAAAGAAAAGACCTACAACCAAGATTACTCAGCAAAACTATTATTTAGAATTGAAGGACAATTAAAGAGCTTCCCAGACCAAAGAAAGCTAAAGGAGCTCATTACCACCAAGCCAGCATTACAAGAAATATTAAAGGGACTTCTTTAAGAAGAAAAAAATTAAAAATATGAATAATGAAAAGGAAATAATTATATACCTATCAATAATTACTTTAAACACAAGTGGGTTAAATGTTTCAGTCAAAAGATATAGGTTGCCTGAATGGATAAGAAAACAGACCATACATAAGAAATGTACTTCATATTGAAAGATACACACAGACTGAAAGTAAAGGAATACAAGAAGATATTTCATGAAAACAGAAACAAACAAAAATCTGGAGTAGCAGTACTTATACCACACAAAATAGAATTTAAAACAAGGGCTATAACAAGGGACAAAGAAGGACCCAGCAATTCCACTTCTGAGTATTTATCCAAAGAAACCCAAAACACTAATTTAAAAAGATATATACACCCCCATGTTCATTGCAGCGTTATTTACAATCACCAAGATATGGAAACAACCTAAGTGTCCATTCATGGATGAGTGGATAAAAAAGAATTGGTGCATATATACAATGAAATATGGCTTAGCCATAAAAAAGAGTGAAATCTTAACAGCTACAACATGTAAGGCATTGTGCTGAGTGAAGTAAGTCAGACAGAGAGGGACAAATGCCAGATGATTTCATTTATATATGGAATCTAAAAAAAATATAAACAAACAAGTGGGACAGAAGCAGATTCATGGGTACAGAGAACAATTTGATATTTGTTGAATGGAAGAGGGTCGGGGAAGGGTGATAAAGGGGACAGGATTAAGGAGTACAAATTGGTAATTACAGAATAGTCATGGGAATGTAAAGTACAGCATAGGAAAGATAGTCAATAATATGATAATAACTATGTATGGTGTCAGATGGGTGCTGGATTTGTCAGGATGATCACTTCATAAGACATATAAAATGTCTGATCACTATGTTGTACACCTGACATTCATATAGTATTGCATGGCAACTGTAATTGAAAAATAATTTATTTTCAAAAATAAACAAAAGACATAAACATAGATGCTCCAAAACAAGAAATGCAAATGGTCAATATATGTATTTAAAAAATTCAACTTTACTAATATTCAAAGAAAAGTAAAATGAGGCAAAACTCTAATTTTTACCTATAAAATTGGCAGGAATTTTGAGAATCATAATATCCAACGGAGAAACAACAAGAAAATGTACAAGATTCTCATACATTGCTAGGAGTTTATCAGAAAGAAGTTACTATAAGTTTTTCAATAGTAATGCCATAAGAATATCTACGGTAATCTTAAAGATAAAAAATGGGCAATGGTGGAAGCATTCTAATTGCCTAAGTATAATATATTGGTTAAATAAATAATGGTATGGTTATGCAACTGAGAGAATAATATTTAAGTATTTGTAAAAACACTTATGATTTTTAAGCAAAAATGTTTATATAATAGTATTTATAGTATTATGCTGAGAAGTTATTGGTTAAATAAATTATGGTCTATTAACACAATATTACATAATAATATTTAATGATTTGGAAATGATTATGATTTCTAAGTGATAAAATATTTTTTAAAATACTATGATTACCCTAGATATAATTTTCACAATATATACAAACAACGATCATATATTATTTTTGTAATGTTTTTTAATATTCTTGTTAGACTCAGCCATTTTTCCAGCTTGTAGCATCTTGCTAACTGATGTTTTTCCTTGGTGAATTTGATAAGCATGTCTCCAACAAAGGTGGTTAAAATGATGAATAGAATAAGGTCAAAGGGAAATGTCATATTAAAAACAAAGGCATTGAGCATCTTTTTCATGAATGTCTACAGCCATCTGTATGTCCTCTTTGAAAAAGTGTCATTCAGGTTCTTGCCTATTTTTTAATTGGATTGTTGTTGCTTTTATTTCATGTTGAGTTTTATAAGTTCTTTATAAATTTTGGATATTAACCCCTTATCAGATGGATCAGGAAATATGTTCTCTTATTCATTGGGCTGTCTTCCCATTTTGATGATGGTTTCCTTTGCTATGCAAAAACTTTTTAGTTTGATATAGTCCCATTTGCTTATTTTTTGTCTTTTGTTTCCCTTGCCTGAGGAGATATATTAGATAAAATATTACTATAAGCAATATCCAAGATTTTACTGCCTTGTTTTCTTCTAGGATTTTTATGGTTTTGAGTCTAACACTTAAGTCTTTAATCCATTTTGAATTTATTCTTGTGTGTGGCAAAAGAAGGTGGTCTAAGTTCATTTTTATGCATGTATCTGTCCAATTTTCTCAACACCATTTATTGAATAAATTATTTTTAGACCATTGTAAGTTTTTGTCTCCTCTATCTCCTCAAATGTAAATTGACTATGAAGGTATGGGTTTATTTCTTGGCTCTCTATGCTGTTCCATTGATCTGTATGTCTGTTTTTATGCTAGTATCATGCTGTTTTGATTACTATGGCCTTACAGTATACAACTTGATATTAGGTAGTAAGAGGACATACAGATGGCTGAAAGACATATGAAGATCCTCAATGTCACTAATCATCAGAGAAATGTAAATGAAAACCACAATGAAATAGCATCATCTCATACCTGTCAGAATGGCTATCATCAATAATTCAACAAACAAGTGCTGATGAGAATGTGGAAAAAGGGGAACATTTCTGCATTGTCGGTGGAAATACAGACTGGTACAGCCACTGTGGAAAGCAATATGGAGATACCTCAAAAAATTAAAAAAGGATCTGCCTTATAACCCAGCAATTCCACTTCTAGGAATTTATCCATCATTAGATGAGTGGATAAAACAGCTATGGTAAATGTATACAATGGAATATTACTTGGTCATAAAAAGGAAAAAATATTACCCTTTGTGACAGCATGGATGGACCTGGAGAACATTAAGCTAAGTGAAATAAGCCAGTCGGAGAAAAACAAGTACCATATGATTTCACTCATATGTGGAATATAATGAACAAACTGAACTAACAAGCAAACTAGAGACAGACTCATAGAGGGCAGGCTGACAGCTCTGGCAGAGGGTGGAGGGATCGAGCAAAAGAGAAAAAGAATTCATGGACATAGAAAACATTGCGGTGATTGAGGCAGGGAAGGGAGTGGGTGGAAGTGGAAGAGGGTATAGGGAGGATAAATGGTAATAGAAAAAATACAATGAAAAATAAACAATAAAAGCAAACACAAAAGCAAAAATAACAAAAACAACCTACCTCTAGGCTGAAGCAATTTATTAATTAATATCCTATGGGTATACTCAATAAGTTTATAATTCATTGATTATACTCACATTTAGTGAAAATTTCTCAATCTTGTCCATAAGGTATGACAGTGAGGATGGGTAAAGGGAAAGATTAGGATATCCTAAGGAACATTATACTTCACAGAAAGCTAACCTCTCTATTCACCCTTTCCTTCTGCTTCAAGGAGTAGGGATGGAGTGGTTTGGGGAATGTTTAGTGGTAGTGCTGTTTCTCTGTATAGTAGTCCCCCTTTACCCATGGGGAATATGTTTTAAGAACCTCCATGGACACCTCAAAATGCAGACAGTACCAAACTTTATGTATACTATGCTTTTTCACATACATATGAACCTATGATAAAGTTTAATTTATATATTAGGCACAATAAAAGATTAACAACAATAAATAATAATAAGGTAGAACATTATAACAATATACTGTAATAAAAGTTATGTGAATGTGGTTTCTCTCCCAAATATCTTATTGCATTATACTTACGCTTCTTATAAGGACATAAGATGATACAATGTCTATGTGATGAGATGGAGTGAAGTGAGTGACATAGGCATTGTGATGTAACTTTAGGCTACTATTGACATTCTGATGATCCATCCGAAGGAGGATCATCTGCTTTGGTTAACCTGGATCATCAAGCCATGATGGTGTCCATAGTTGGATGTGCAAGTACTATTTTTGGACCAAGGTTGACCTGAGTAACTGAACCTGCAGAAAGTGGAACCATGGATAAAGGCGGGGTGGGGTGGGAGGTGCAGTGGGAACTACTGTATTGATACTTCATAGTATGTGGGCCTAACTATAGGTGGTTCTAGAACTTATGTAAACTCACCACCTTTTGTGCACAGCTTTGTAGCTTAGCCAGGGTCCAGGACATACCAGTTGACCTCCAGTTACACTTGTTTCCAACCACCTGAAACTTGTGTTAATCTTCACAGTGTGTGTTGGGAAAAAAAAAGAAAAGAACAATTTTGTATTAACAAAAAATACAGTGGGAAAGGGAATGGGATGCAGGAATCACTGCAATGATTTTCTATTTTTCAAAGCATATTTACCTTCAAGAAAATTTAGAGAGTTGTATTATTCATCTACTTAAATATAATAATTCAAGTTTACTTGAACTCTTTACCTATGTGTATACCTTTCATTTTAATACCAAATTGTCCATCTACAATATTTCTACTCTAATAGCTTTGATGTAATTGGGGTCAAACAATACAACTAAGCAATCTACAATATACTATTGAAGATAATGTATACTGTTTGTTAAAAGCACAGAACCACAATCCAAAACAAATAAGAGGGTATAATGTATTAATATTTGGGGGCAGGAAAATATTTTTTATAGTCAATAAAAGAAAGATTACCTGGCTGGCATAGCTCAGTGGATTGAGCGTGGGCTGTGAACCAAAGTGTCGCAGGTTCCATTCCCAGTCAGGGTACATGCCTGGGTTGCAGGCCATGACCCCCAGCAACCGCACATTGATGATTCTCTCTCTCTCTCTTTCTCCCTCCCTTCCCTCTCTAAAAATAAATAAATAAATAAATAAAGATTAATTTCCTTCCAGGAAGGAGAACAGAATTTATATTTTTACAAAGAATAACTTTACAGGGTTATTTACTAATCTTGCTGTGAATGATTCCCATGAGTTTAAGAACAGAGACTCTATCCTTCTCTCTTTACATTTGGAGCAATAGGTCTAGAAGATGGGAATCCCAAATTGTACTAGGCTGTTGATTCCATAAAAGTGGATTCCCTTCTCCATCCTTCAGTATTTAACCAATGTAATTGCTGCCTACAAGTATTGTAAGCATCAACTAACAATATTTGGAATGTTTTTTGTAGCCTTTGGATCAGTAATGATAGGATTCTTTCCAAACCACAATTTTTTCCTTCTGAAACTCTAATCTATTTTTAATATTCCTTCTGAACTATGACAGGCATGCTTATTATAGGAAACCTGAACAATAAAATTAAAAGGAAAAATACCCATAATTTTGTCAATTTTTTCCTCCTGGATTTTGATGAAATAATTACAATTTTCACTTCTTTTTTCAATGCTAGGAAAATATCTTTAAAAGAATTCACTCAGGCTTTTGATAAATTTGGTTAACATGGCTAATCACATTCTCTGTCTTTACTGGAAAAGCAATAGAGGTATTGCCTCACAGTTACAGTTGAATTCAGAAAATTAAATGCTGGCATGATTTCACTTCCTCTGTAAGTGTTTCTTCTTCACAAACATCATTTTAATAGATGTGTCAATGATAGCTATCACTTATAAAAAGCCTCATTTAATGACATAAATTTCACATCAACCATAACAGTAAGTTATCATTCTCACTTTACAAAACAAAGGCCTGTAATCAATCTCCCAGCTCTTAGAGGTGGTGAAGTGAGAATGTTAGGGGATTTGAACCCTGCTCTCTCTGCTTCTAAGGTCATCCTTTCCACTATAGCCCAACATCTCAACACGAATATCAAATCTGCTTAATTAGGCCCTGTGGTTGAGCACATCAAATGCTCCCTCCACCATTTATTTATTTTTTAAAACTAGTATCAATAATGTTGGAAGTAATATCTTGATGTATAAACCTTTAGTTTTATGATTATTTTCCCAAAGAAAGAGCTTTAAAGTTTGGATTATTACATTAGAAGTGGGATTTTTTTTAGGTAATTTGTACATATTGCCAATTGCTTTCCTCAATGAGATTGTTCAAATTATAAATCAGTCAGTGGAGCATGAGGCTTCCTGATTCATTGGGCCTTTTATAACAATCTTGGTTATTTTAATAGACAAAAATGGATTTTTTGCTAAGTTTAAAAATTTTTTTGATTGCTATAATTCACTGTGTTTTAATATATCAATTCTTCATTCTATAGAGTGAACCTTGTGTCAGGGCTAGCTAAGTCGCTGTACCAGATAAGGGAAGATACAGGAGTGGTCTTTAGACCTTTCATCCCCTTTATTCATTCAATCCAGTTCCCACTCTAGGTCAAGCACTGTGCTAGTATTCAGGATATAAAGTTGAAAGCCCATCCCTGACCTCAAAGAGCTTGTGAACTAGGAAGAAAACAGACACAAATAAACAATTATAGCACAGCATGACTAGCACTGTGACCAAGTAACACAGAGGAAGATGCTTTGAGAAACACAGAAGAGGCCACTTAAGCCATCTTCAGGGAGGTCCTGGAAGGCTTTTTGGAGATACTGAGGCTTGAGCTCCATCTTAAAGAGAAATAGAAATTAGATTTTCCCTAACATCTCCAACCAGAATTAACAGCTTCCTCATCCATGTGTGTATTTCTTTATTAATGTGTATTGTACTTACTTGTTTCCATGTCTCTTACTCTCTCATTGGGCTCAGATTCTTGATGGGGAGGACTATATTCCTAATTAGCCTATTACAATGTCAGAAAAAGTGGGAATAAAATAAACATTAGTTGAATTATTTTGAAATCCTAGCCTTGTTGCTATTTTCTCCCATAATTTCCTTTTGATTTATATAAATATGTGTTTTTTTCTTTTGGTTGTAAAAATATTGTTCACCACACACAAATCAGAATGGATGGAAAGTTGGAAACAGGAAGTGTTGGTGAAAGATTTGGAACAACAGCAATGTTCATACATTGCTGGATCTGAAACAACAGCAATGCTCACACATTTCTGGAAGCAGTAGAAATCGGTACAACCATTTTGGAAAATGGTTGGATCATATCTCATAAGCCAGCAAGTCCCTTCTTAGGAATAAACTCAATACAAGTGCATGCAAGTGTTTACCAAGAGGCATATTTTTACCAAAAGTGGTACTATTCATAATAGCTCCAAATTAGAAAATACAGATGATCATCAACAGTGGAATTGGATAAACTTATTGTGTTATGGTCAAAAACAGCAAGGAAAAAGACTCTACACTCAACAGTATGAAGGAATTTCATAAAAATAATTTTCATTATTTAAGAGCTAGATGTTTTTTGAAAAGCACTTATTGTATATTTACTTTTATATATATCATAAAAATAGGCAAAACTATGCTATTAGAGGTCAGGAAAAGTCAGTTAGAAGTGAGGTTCTGTGACTTAGAAAATAGGAAGCCAGAGCTTCTGGATGTGCTCTGGTAAGGCTCCATTTCTTGATCTGGGTGCTGGTTAAACACGTAAATTGTGTGCCCTTTTCTGTGTGTACCATTGACCATTGAAAAACATTAGGGGTACTGACCTGCCACAGTGTAACTTCTCAGCCCTTCTCATACATGGATTCCCAACCATGGACTGAAAGTGCATTATACTTGTTATTTTTTTTAATAATACATCTTATTTCAGAAGAAGCCGAGAAAAGCAGAAATGTTTTGAAAAATTTAAATCACCCAAAACGCACAATCCAGAAATAACTATTAACATTTTGAGTGATTTCCTTCTAGTCTTTTGAAGCGAGTGATGGTGTTACCTCCTCCCCTCTCTGTGTTCCCCACATATTTATACATACACATTTTACCAAATTAGGTTCATTTCTATTAAGTTTTACTTCTGGGTTTTTTTTTACTTGAAATTAATTCTTATCAAATATTCATTGAAAGTGTTTTTAAAGCTGCTGCAGTGTATTCCATGAAATGTATGTCATGTGCATGTGTGTATGTATACATACTTTTCTAGGAATATGATTAGGAATATTATATACTAGACGTATGAAGTCCTAGAATAGGAGCTACAGGGTCGTGAACATTCTTCACGCTCTACATTCGTTCTCTACTTCCTTCCAGAAAGGTTGCATTCCACTGGGAAGGTGTGAGGACTCCTCATAACAGAATCCAAACCCAGGTCACTTATTATTATTTCTACTTGTTTTTAAGGTACTGGAAGGCTTACAACAGGACTAAGGAATCTGCCGTATCGCACCCGGCTGCGGCGCTCAGCAGGAGCCGGCTTTCCTCATACCCCTACCTTCCAGGCGCCGCCCAGACTCACAACTTGCGCCTCAAACCCGTGCCTTGGCTGGGCTGTGGGGCTGCCTGCGCCTGGGCCCCTAGCGCCCCGCGTTGCTGCGGGAACAAGGCACCAAGCCGTGAGAGGTACCGAAACCGGGCATGGAGCTGCCGGATCCGGTCCGCCTGCGGCTGGGAAACTTCAGCAGGACCGTCTTTGGGGACTCAAACAGGACGGGCCCCGAGTACAACGAAGGTCCCGGTGAGTGGCCCGCCCACGGCCTGGCGAGGGTTTGGAGCAGCGGATTTTGCCAGGACCTAAAATGGCAGTTTCGCCTTCAGCTGGTTGACTGCAGTGCGGGAAGCGCAGTGGAGGAGAAGCCACACCGAGAGCTGAGGATGGGACGAATGTGGGCCCTGATGGTTGATCGTGTTGAAGCCTGGCCCGTGAATTGCAAATAGGGCAGCTGAGGTGGCTCTGGCCGTCCTCAAAAATTATATAAAAACTATAAAAGCCGCTTTCACAGCACGCGTCTAATCCAGCGCCCTCTGCGTTGGCAGGCGTTGCTTTTCCTCTGCGGAGGCTTCGGAGGTTTTTCTAGCCTAGAGGGAGGGAATCACTCCTTCTCATCCCTCACAGCCACCCCGATAAAATATGTTTTCCTTTTCTCTTTTCCTAGCAGAACAAGTACATTCCACTACAGGCGGTTTTTTGGCAGAAGAGATGGAAAGAGGGTTTTTTTAAGTGAATCATTTTAAACCACTATTCAGTCCAGAGTGAAAGTGGCCACGCCAGCATCGCCTTCAGTAAAACACTCCCCCTTCCTGCTTCTCCTTACCCTCCCCTAAATACACCTCTTCACCAAACCTAGTAGCAAAATGCCACGATGCTGCTACAAGGAACCTGACGACAAGAAATACCGCGGTTTCCTCTAAAACAGTTTCCCCTTGTTAAATCATGACAGAGAACGTGCTGTCAACCAAATCCATACAGTTTTATCACTGAACTCTGCTGGAAATAGAAATCGTTTCCTCTTTCTTGGTTTAGGTATTTTTAAAAGGGTCAGAGAAAAATGAAGTCAGTTTCTATAGTTGCATTTTTCCAACTTGATTATTTGCCTGCCCCCCTCCACCGCAAATTTAGGCCTCTTCATGATTTAGGATGTACAGAGAAAAACATAATGTGAAAAACTAGGTTTTTACTTTTCTCATATCTAAAGCTAAGGCATAACAGGCTCTAAAATCTGATGAGGCAAGGTGTCAGGGGTCAGCAGACATTTTCTATAAGGGCTCAATAGTAAATATTTTAGATTTTATAGGCTGTAAATCTCTGGTCCCTATAGATAGTGATAACTGGGAAGACAGGGCAGTGTTCCAAAAAACTTTATTTGTGGATACTAAAATTTAAATTTCATGCGATTTTCAGTGTCAAAAAAACATTATTCTTCGATTATTTTCCCCCAATCATTTAAAAACGTGAAAAAACACTTTTAGCTCACTTGCTATACAAAATCAGGCTGCTGGCTGGTAGTTTGCCTACCCCTGATTTAGATTATAAATGTTTTAATTTAAATTTGATTTACAGAACTCAACTTATACATTTGCAAAATTTAGTAAATTCATGCCTGTGCTTTCAAAGGTTCATTTACATATTAATTAGATTTTCAGTTGCATGATTATCAGTTTGATCTGCTGAAATACAGATATAGCATAACTCTTAAGATGTTATTGTACAAAATTTTTAACAGAAAAACTTCTTTGCAAAATTTGACTAGTTTCTGCTCCAAAGGTATTAAAATTTTCAGCCTAACTAATTTATCATTATTTTCCACAGTTTCTTTGTGGATCTGGTGTAGATTTGATTATTTATACTGTAATTACAAATATATATCATTATCATCTCCACAGCTGACCAAGAATTGTACTATTATTATGAAAAAAAAATCCTAGGATGGTGAGTTAGTTGCCTTCAGATTTGACAGATGTTGAGATTTCATTCCTACCCTGGCTGGTGCAGCTCAGTGGATTGGGTGCTGACTTGTGAACCAAAGGGCCCCTGGTTCAATTCCTAATCTGTGCCCATTCCTGGGTTGCCAGCCCAGTCCCTGGTGGGGGTCACGAAAGAGGCAACCACACATTGATGTTTCTCTTCTTCTCTCCCACCATTCTCTTCTGTCTAAAAATAAATAAATAAAATCTTTTAACAAAAAGACTTCATTCCTTCATCAGTGGTAATTTAATAAACAGGTGCAAGCAAAGTACCATATATCATAATTATGATTTTAAAAAGTAGGTCACAATCAGGCATATTCTTGGAGCTAAAGGAAACCTTGCTATGAGGTCATGATTATTCCTTTTATTTTAAAATTATTAAATGACAGATATAAGTTGTGGGGGAAAAAGAAAAAATCTATTTTTAAGAAATTTATTTTAGCCCTGGCTGGGTGTAGTTTAGTGGATTGAGCGCAGGCCTGTGAGCCAAAGCATTGCTGGTTTGATTCCCAGTCAGGGCACATGCCTGGGTTGCAGGCCATATCCCCAGTATGAGGTGTGCTAGAGGCAACCATACATTGATGTTTCACTCCCTCTCTTTCTCCCTCGATTCCCCATCTCTCTAAAAATAAAGAAAGGAAGGGAGGAAGGAAGGAAGGAAGAAAAATTTATTTTAGAGCCTTTGTAAATTCTTACAGTAAGAGCAATTGATTTCTAAATATGTATCTGCTCCTGTTAGAATTTAGTAACATTTAGGATGCAAATGTAGGGCTTAATTTAAAAAATAAAATTCTTATTTTAGGACCCTTCTTCATTATGTAAAAGCAAAACATTATACACTCAATCTTAGATAAATGAAATTCATGTATCACAAATGATGAGTCTGTTTTCATTAATTCATTCTGCTTATGTGTATTTGATATTTATGATTTAAAGCAAGATGCTAGGTTCTATGAGGGTCTCAAATTTGGAGAGAATGTGGTGTTTATATTGAGGCTATTTGTAAGTGAAAGAAAAGGAAAGGAGACATATATTTGTTATGCAATGCTTCCTAAGTGTCAGGCATGGTGCTAGGGTGAAACATATTATCTCTAATCCTTACTGGCAATCTGTGAGATCACTTTGATGTTACCATTTTACAGATGAAAAAATTGAGGATCAATGAGGTTAAATAACTCATCTCAGGTCCAGCATGCAGAGTCACGGGGAAGGTTGGGGAATTCCAGGTTTACCTGGACTCCAAAGCTCATGATCTCTTCTCTGCACCAGACTGTGTCTTGAGCAAGGGAACAAGGTTCTTTACTAACACTTCTTACACACAGATTAGAGTGATAAGTACCTACAAGAGAAAGAGATTTCTACTGGAGTGGGGGAGTACAATCAAGAAAAAAATTATGGAAAAAGTGGCATTAAATTGGATATTAATGAGTGGGTGGGATTAGGGTATGCTGAAAAGGGATGTGTATATAATTATAATTTGGGGAGATTCTTTTTTGTATATTAGTTTATATGTGAGAAAGTAGTTCTCATGTATTTTATGTGTTCATTTTATGGGCTCTTTACATAGAACTCTACAAAGGTGGTAATAGCAATTATAGTGTCTTGATGGGATTTATATTGATATTCTACTTTTAATCTAAACCAGTAGTATGCCAAAAAGCCAACAGACAGTAATGGCAAAATGCTAAAATAATTAAAAAATGTGAAATATACCCCCAAGTAGCCAATATATGAACTAAGTAGTATGATGGTGGACATTTCCTTTCACTGGCAATGATTATAAAGAGGCTTAAAATATGGAGTTTTGTTGAGCCAATGTGATAGTTATTCTAAGGAACTAAAGGCTTTATAGACATGGACCAGGCATAAGAGTTTGTCCTTTTTCTCTCTATCTCTGTTGTAGACAATGAAATGGTTTCCAGTTTGGCATTGCAGATGTCACTTTATTTTAATGCTTACTTTTTCCCACTTTGGTGGGTGAGCAGCATTATGATGCTTCAAATGAAGGTAAGTCTATACATTAATACTTCTGTTAAAGGTCTCTTCTGCATATCCTTGGCATTGTTGTATTGTCAATAAAATTTAAATTCTTAATTTCTTTTTAATCTCAGGTCAATTTTACTATGTGTGAGATTTTACAAACGTTTATTTTTTATTTTTTTAGTATCCAATTTTGCCTGATTACTACAAATTCATTGTGGTCACTGTTATCATCCTAATAACCTTAATTGAAGCTATCAGGTTGTATCTGGGCTACATAGGTAACCTACAGGAAAAGGTAGGCTCTTCTTTCCTTCCTTTCATACTACACACAAATGCAATAAGGTTTTCACAGCAAGGAAAGGGCAGTGAGCTGTGGTGGAAGGAGCAAAGGCCTGCAGTTAAGGCCTGGCTCCAACGTTACCTCTTTCGTCACTGTGGTCCGTTTGCTTAATCTCGTCAGTGTTGGTTTCTTTATAGGTAAAATGGGGGAAATAAAATAAATAAATAAAATGGGGAAAATAGTTCACAGTTTTGTTGGGACTACATGAAATAATTTATATAAAGTACCTAACATAGTAAGCACTTAAGAGTTAATCATTTTTTCTCTTCTCACCAGTCTTGAAAATAGCTTGGTCAATTAAACATGTTTATTTGGATCCTGAGTAAGAAAATGGGGGAAAATAAGAAGCTCATTTTCTGTGCTGGGCACATGTTTTCTGAATCATCATGCTGCCTAAGCATGTACAGTTAGTTACTGGGGCTTAGGAATAATGCCTAAAGATTCCTAAGGTTTCCTAGGCCCTTCATAATTAGGCCCCACCCAGCCTGTCTCACTGTATTTCTTGCTTTTTCCTAAAGTAAGCATCCATTCCAGGCTGACTTGTTGATTCCCAGTCATGCTCATCCCACATCTTTGCTTAATTACTTCCTTGCCTCTTCCTCTTTCTACCTAACTTTAAAAGCCTACATCCCGAATTCTTTCACCTTACCCTAATCACTCTCCTGTCTTAGTTCTTGTAGAAGTCTATTATTTCTAAGTGGTACATTTACTTATTCACTAAATTAGGATACTATGTCACATAAGTTAGTTTTCTAATGTAGACTGTAAGTTCTCCGAGGACAAGGACCATGTTATGTTACTACACTCCTTTTCAATTACAGAGATCACAAGACAGGTTCATGGTAGTTGCTTGTCTGTATAAACAAAAGAGTTTGTTTTCACTGAGTTTGTTTGTCTTCACTGATCTGAATATTCTCAATATGTATCATTTCAGGTTCCTGAGTTGGCTGGCTTTTGGCTTTTGAGCCTTCTATTGCAGTTGCCTTTGATTCTTTTCTTGCTCTTTAATGAAGGCCTAATGAATCTGCCCTTGGAAAAAGCAGTGCACATCATCTTCACTATGTTCCTTACTTTCCAAGTTGTTTCAGCATTTCTTACCTTGAGGAAAATGGTAAATCAGTTGGCAACTCGTTTCCACCTCCAGGACTTTGACAGGCTCTCTGCAAACAGAGGAGGCATGAGAACAATGAGATCCTGTATAGAAGAGATTTGACCCAGTGCTGTTTAGTGACACATCTGAAAGGTCATTCTAGAACTGCAAGAGCTAGGAAAACATCAGAGATCTAGCATGAGAAAAAGGACAAAGCAAGTATTTGGAACTGTGAACTCTCTGGCAATGAAATGCCAAGGTTGAGGGTGATGACAAACTGTACAATACACGAAAGCAGTAAGTCAACCCTAAAGCCTAGATGTCTCCCACCTGATGCCAAATATCTTAATTTTTGGTTGTTGTTGTCTCTCTCAGGTATGTAGAATTCTGTGTTGGTGGTTTCAATTTATCAGCTTTCCTGTAATATCTCTAGTTAGCATCTATAACATTTCTAGTTAGAAATGTGTATATTTCTTTTAAACGTGTTAGCTTTCCATGTCTTGGCAGTACATCTGAAGCACATGGAAATGCTTATCAATATTGTGGTGTACTAGACTATATTTGTAAACCAAGACACCGCATTTTCACGTCTGCTAGGGTTAAATTATAACCCTAGCTCAGCTGTTATCCTGAGGTTAAGAAGAAAACAAGTGGATTATCATGGTATTTAGGAAATACTTTTATCACAAAATTGTAACTTTCATACAACCATGTTCAGTATTTATAGTGGTAGTGGTGTGCAACATGTCTTTATAATAAATTATAAAACATTTATATTAAAGTATTTGTAACAAATCATTCTTGTCTTATGTGGTTCTTTTTGGCTGTGGGCTTATTTTTATTACACAGTTGAAAGGGATAGAAGAAGAAATATGTCGTAGAGAGCCTTATATCAATGTGTAGTGGACACTGAACTAAGTACACTAATCCTTGTGATTTCATCTGCTACATCATTATTCACTAAAGAACTGCTTCATACCCAATAAATTCATATGAGGCTTGATTTGAGTCTGTTAACCAAATTAACAGGTACCTGTTAAACCATAGTGAGAGCTAAGGTGACCAAAGGGGCTATTCTCAGGATCATAAATAAGCATGTTCCCTTGCTACTAGGAAAAACTGACTTAAGGAAATCCTGGTAAGAGCAAAATTGCTTGGATGTATCTTAACATTATATTACAGTGATTATAGGCTTGTCTTAAGGGATATACAGTAGCCTCCCCCCCTTATTTGCAAGGCATATGTTCTAAGACCCCCAGTGTATGCCTGAAATCTCAGATAGTACTGAACACCATATAGACATTTTTTCCTATACATATGTACCTATGATAAAATTTAACTTATAAATTAGGCACAGAAAGAGATTAGCAACAATAACTAATAACAAAATAGAGCAATTATAACAATGTACTGTAATAAAAGTTATATGAGTATGATTTCTCTCAAAATGCCTTCTTGTACTGTATGTACCTTTTCACTTAAAGAAGGCAGGCACTTCATGGCTTCTCTTCAGCGTCTCTTAACTGTCGGCATCACTGTTCTTATACTCTGGGGCCATCACTAAGTAAAAAAGGGCTACTTGAACACAGACACTGCAATATTATGAACGTTGATCTGATGACCAATGGGCGGGTAGCACCTACCACGCAGAGACACTAGACAAAGGGGTGATTCCCATCCAAGGCAGGACAGAGCAGGGCAGCATGAGGTTTCAACACGTTACTCAAAATGGACACAACTTAAAACTTAGAAATTGTTTATTTTTGGAATTTTCCATTGAATATTCTCAGTCCATGGTTGACCATGAGTAACTGAAACTGCAGCAAGCAAAACTTCAGATAAAGAGGGACAAAAGTAATACTTCTTTACTATAAGAAAAAGTGGCTTTATAAATAAGGTATTTTACTGAGAAACAGTTGTATCTACTTTAAAAAATTGTTCTTTCCAATTTCCTTTCTCTGTAATTTATGTTCATCTTAGGATTTCTATGTTTTGCTTTATTTATTCTTACATTGCTTAATTTTTTAAAAATGTTTTCACTTCCCGCTCTTAATTACACCTAACCAAATTACTTATGCTAATTTTATTTCTGCTTTTTATTATTACAAATCTTTGAACTATTACACAGTTCACCTTATGCACTGGCTAATTAACCTTTCCCTCATACCAAACTAGTCACAGGTATGCTCCAATAATTTGAAATTCTAAATAGAGTTCTGTGTGGAAAGTTCTCAAATTTGTTTCTGGATAGGAATAGATGGGTGATTCTGTCAGAAAATGTAAAATAAGACACTAAATCTACATAGCAGATGAATTAGGAGGATGACTGAGACTTGCTTATTTAACAGTTGTGTCCAGAGTTTTGTTTTAAATAGGGGAGACTCTGACACATGTAAACTTTAATTTAGGATTAAAAGATTAATGGCTAAAATAGCTAAAATATTAATAGCTAAAACAGCTAAATATTTTTAGCTAATAGCTAAACATAGCTAAATATTTTTAAATATTTAAAAATATTAAATACTAAAAATTTTAGAAAATGAAATTTGACTTATTAAAATCTTCTAAATTTTTTTTGCTGAAATAACAATATTCCTTACAATGCAGATATAATATGGGTGGAAAAGAAACCAAGAAAGTCAACTGAGAAAATGACAGTCATTTGTTTTTCATCTAAACAGTAAAACCATGACTTTTTTGTTAAACCATTATTTTCTATTGGTTCCCTATGTAAGCATATGAAAAATTGAACTAGAGAAGATATTTACATGTCAGCACATTTGGGATTTAAGTAGTCCTTATTTTTATTTTATTTGAATAAGTTTGTTTATCCTTAATTCTATTACACATTTCTCTCCAGGTATTCATAACACTGTTCTGAACATTTCTTATTAGGATGTTGAACTTTACAAATACTTTGTGTTTCACATTTTTTCTTGCAGAGTCTTTCTCATCACAGACAAGGTAGATGTACATTTCTGTAAATCAGAATGATTTTTAAAACTTGGATTTTAATCAATAAGTGTTTGAATGCCTACCTAGTATGTGCAAGGAATAGTGGAGCTTTCATAGATGAATAAGATGTGTTCCCATGTGGAAGGTAAAATATTTGTGAGATAACATTAAGACAAGTAGTAACATCTGGCTTCGTCAGTGAGGGGCATTGAATGAGTTTCTACCTGATAAGTACCTGACAGATAACAGTCCTTGGCTTCCAGCATATCCCCCCTCTTTGTTCCCAGCTCTTAAGTGTTGAAGATTAGCACATTGACCCTTCCTCTTCATCACCTAGCATTCACTAGTCCTGTCAGAGTCCCACACAGGGAGGGGACATGGGGGATGGGGGTGCAGTTAAACACATACACCCCTGTGTTCATTGCAGCATCATTCACAGTGGTCAAGACATGGAGACAACCAAACTGACCTCCAATATGATACATAGATACAATGGAACAGTACTCAGCCATAAGAAAAAATGAAATACTACCATTTGCGATAACATGAATAGACCTTGAGAATATTATTCCGAGAAATATAAACCAGTCAGAAAAAACTAAGAATATGATTTCACTCATATGTGGGATATAAAACAAACTCATAGACACAGACAACAGTGTGGTGGTTACCAGAAGGAAGGGGGTGGGAGGATAGTCAAGGGTAAAAGGAGCCAAACATATGATGACGAAAGATGATGTGACTTTAAGTGGTGGGCATGAAAGGCAATACACAGATCATATATCATAGAAACGTACACTTGAAACCTATATGATCTTATTAGTCAATGTCACCCCAATAAATTTCATATAGGTAAACAAACACATACACACTCACTGAAACTTGCCTGTCCACACCATAACAAAAGTTTACTGTCTGGTGAAAAAGGCAGATAAACAAATTATTGAAAGCACTGTGTGATGGGGGCATTGTAGGATTACAGAGAAGGGACAAAGTTTGAGGAATCTGGGAAGGCTTCCTAAACAAAGTAACACTTGAGATTTGGAGAACAAGTGGGTACAAAGTATTAATTTCAGTAGTAGGAAACAGGAATAATAGGGAGTGTGAGTACTGTTTCACATAGTTTGGTAAATCTGGTGGGAAGGGTGCAGGAGAAAAAGGCACAGAATAAGGTAGAAAAGCTTGGGAGGAGCTAATAAACAACACTAAAGTGTTTAATATTCTGAATCCCTCAATGGTTTCAACAGTGAAATATCACAACCATTTACATTTAAGGAAGACCTCTCTGAAGACAGTGTGGGAACTGGATTCAAAGGGTTGGACTAGAGGAAGA
Source organism: Phyllostomus hastatus (assembly GCF_019186645.2). Lineage (NCBI taxonomy): Eukaryota > Metazoa > Chordata > Mammalia > Chiroptera > Phyllostomidae > Phyllostomus > Phyllostomus hastatus. Next base: position 92,899,030 of record NW_025334041.1, read on the forward strand.
ACTTGATGTGATAACTTCAGAGGGAACAAGCTGGCCTGGATATAGTCCATGGCAGTAAAATAAACTTAAGTAGAACATATTAAAGTTTCAAAAATTAATTTTATTTTACACTTAAAACAGGTAACAGAAGGTTTTTCTTAATTCATTCTTTTGGGGATTATACACAATGGTAAACAAAATGACAACCTGATTGTCTTATTGCACATTCCCCTGCCCTCAAGTTGTTAGGTTATTTACACTTACTCTGTCTGAAATAGACTTTTTTTAAAAAAGATTTTATTTTTTTATTTTTAGAGAAAGGGGAAGGGAGGGAGAAAGAAAGGGAGTGAAACATCAACGTGTAGTTGCTTCTCGAGTGCCCCGTACTGGGGACCTGGCCCCTGACTGGGAATCGTACTGATGACCCTTTGGTTCGTAGGCTGACACTCAATCCACTGAGCCACACTAGCCAGGGCTGACATAGTCTTATAAATTTTATTTGACATAACCTACCTAAATCAGTCTTAATTTGCATCAGTAAAGACAATCTTTTTAAAAACTTAAACTTTAAAATAAATCGAATCAAGATTTTAAGAGTAAAGAAAAAATCATGTATAGTTCCACCACCCTGAAATAAAAACTATTAGCAAATGCCATGTTGCCCTGCAATTTTCAATTCATAAATGCTTTTTAAAAACATAGCTGTGACCATCATCGGCACTTATAATTTTGTACCCTGCTTTTCTGAGAACATTATAAATATTTACCCATCTTTCTACATAGTCACACAACCATCATCTTAAATGACTGCACAATAGTCCATCAAGTAGACAGTTATTTAACTTCTCTCCTGTTGTTGGGTATTTGTGTTGTTTTTTCTTTTGCTTTTATATACAACATTATAATGAATATCTCATACACATGGCTTTTTCCATATCTTAGATGATTATTTTTATTTAATAAGCTGGTAAAATTGCTAGATCATAGGGTATAAACATTTTTAAGAACCCTTGATGCATATTGCCAAATTATAATATCCACTTTCTGCCATTCACCACCCACAATTCTAAAGATAGAATAAAATTTTTGACAAAACCAGACTTTTGGACCTCAGTTACCCATTCATATTCGTGTTTCTGAGTAGCTACCATAGGAACACTGAGTCTCCCAAGGAGGGGAAAAAGAAAATCTAAAAGATGCAAAAAGAGAAGTATAAAGAATAAAAAGAGAGAGAGAGATTTTTGAATTAAAGGAAAACTGATAAAAGGCAGGAAAAGGATTAGGCAAGCTGGTCACAGTCAGCAACAGACAACGAGATGTGACACAATAAAAACTGGGTCATTGAGTTGGGACAGCCCTGGGACATAAAAAGACTGAAATGAAGTAAAGCTCTGGATTACTTTGTTCTTGAATATTGAATTTTTTCAGAAGCATGGAGCATGAAATATTATAGTGATAAGCCAAGATTGGAAACATAGCCAAGAAAAAGAGGTCTTTAAGGGATTGTTTAAAATGTGCTGAAGGAATAATTTGGTTTGGTCTTAAACGGCTCAAAAAGTAAATTGACATAAAGCTTTTGCATAGCAAAATAGGCATGGAGGCAGAAAACAATGAGACAAGCAGAATAGTTTACCCTGTAAATTTGTTACAATATAAAATGTTAGGTTTTAGTTCTAGAAAAGGTTTATCAGAAGCATTAAATGCTATATTTCATAAGTGCAATTAATACTAATTTGTTATAAATGTGTATACACACACACACACACACACACACACCCCTTTATTCTAGTTTTAAAAGACTTAATTTGGGGAATTTAAGTCAAGAAATATACAAAATTAACAGTTAATTGTAAGAATCATTCTAAAAATCTCCCCCTCTCCCACCTAGTGTTTAAGCACTTAAAAACATTCAGGCCCTAGAAAAATGTGTTTAAATACAGGCTTAATTGCAACATTTACATTTATCTTGGTGCTAATGTAGATTCATGTCTTCCTGAAAATGAGTCTAGGTATCAGTGTGTAATTGTTTTAACCAAAGTCAAGAAAGTATAGAACTCTTCAAAACAAGATACTAGAGGATAGCAAGAACATATACATATTTTATGAAAAAGCAAAGACACTTGAAATTTATCTTATCTATGTGCTCCATCTAAACACATTCCACAACAACACTCTTGTCTGGGAAGGACTTTTTAACCTATCAGGATACATTAAGATCACAACGTACACATAGCTATTTGTCCATCATTGTTCCACAGACCTAAGTGTTCAGTACTCAGCTTCATTAAAAATGTAAGCTTTTAAAAACAATAGTAAACCATGAATAGTCTTGTCTTTTAATTTTTCAGAACTCTAATAACACTATATTGGGCTGATAGGAAAGTGGGATTATCAATTCATCTTTAAATGTTTTTAGTTCCGGATTGAGTTATTTATATTCCAATTGAAAACAGATTGGAGACCCTAAATATTGTAGCACAAAAGAGACAAATATTTGATGTTTATATTCAAAATTCAAATTTAAACATTTGATGTGCACATTTAATTTTTATTTTATAAATTCTTAATTCATTGGTGCCTAGAACTACTAAAATGATCACTAGAGACTGTGGAAGTTTAGGACTTTGTTTCGATAGCTTTCCTAGAAAATAAGAAAAGAAAAAAAGGTCTAGTAAGAATATTCTTGTTTGGGGGGGTTGTTTGTTTGTTTGTTGCTGTTCTAAAAACTAGAGCTCCCTGTGGTTAGTAAACCCTTACTAAGGAAGGCTGGAAAGCATTAACTGTTGATTGTTCAGTCACTTACAAAGCAGAGCGGCAAAGGATATGTTCATGCTTTATATTTTCAGTATGCTAAGATTTTGTTCGGCAAAATAAACTTGATTTCGTTATCTCCAACAATATGCCATCCACTATGCTTTGATACTCCAGGACAAAAAGATAAATAGAATTGAGTCCCTGCACCTCCAGCCAAGGTTGAACGTAATGTCTTATGATAATACTTTAATAGAGTTATGTAAAATATGAAGATAAGTAAGGAGTTCTGTCTAGGGGGCAGAATAGTCTTTCAGACAGCTGAACGACATGGGCTAAGGTATAGACATTTGAAAATACAAGGCCTGAACAAAACGGAGAGTAGTTTGATATGATAAAATATGAGGTGTGTAGAGAAGGGCTTGAGATGAGTTGGAAAGACTGGTTTCAAGATATCAGTCTTTTATATGATATATTATGATAAAGAGTTTGAACTTTATGCTATAGGAATGAATGATATATCTACATTTACACAGAATTATAAAAACATTATTGCCATATTTGAAAATGATAGAAAGCAAAGAGAGCCAATATGATAAATAATACAATCATATTACAAAAGAATCTCATAACAGGCTGAAGTTCTAAGCACAAATACGTTTCACACACACACATACACTCATCGTCCAACATACACTTTTCAAAAAATCAGTCCACTAGTACACAATTAAGGAGCTCATTGTGTGCTATTCCTCAAGGGAAAATACCTGGGTGGTCTTAGGAGAGAACAAGCGTCTGTTAATAGATGTGTAATGATGGGATCGTGGAGAGTAGTGAACTCACTGTACTCTCCTATGTTGTACCCAACTTTAAGGTACCTTCCCCACAGTTGTACTTATTGAGATGCCTAAAACAAAATCGACCTAACCATGTCACTATTCTCCTTAAAATTCCACAAGATTCTCCATCTCCTGCAACTTAACACCCAAACTCTGTAGCGTGGCACACAAGGCCTCCTCCCATCTCTCTGGCCTTCTTTTGTCACCCCTCCAATCCTTCATCTGTGGCTCCTCCAGCGCACCTTTCTGGGTTTTTTCTCTCTTCACTGGTCTCTGCCACAAGTGATCTTATCCACATGGTAAAATTCCGTCTATCTTTGAATGCCTGCCTAAACCGTCATATCCTCTATGGAAACTTCCCATTGTCCCCCAACCTGCTTCCAGGTTAACTTTTGTATACTTTTTTTTTAATGTCTGCTGCTTGTACTTTATGATAGCACCTAAAAGAATTTTTGTATGTATTTTTGTATGTTAGACTCCCGTTATTTAATTGTATGGTCTCCATGAAAGTATCCTTAATCATCCTTGCATTTCCAAAGCTTAACACATTGTAAGTACTCAGTAAATACGGGGGAATAAATAAATGAATGGAATTAGTTAAGGGGAGTCAGTGTGGCACAGTGACTGAGAAAAGAGCATGGATTTAGGCTAATGTCCAAATACTTGTTCCATTTATCAGCTTGGTCAAGTTATTTAATTTACCTAATCCTTAATTTCTTCATCTTTAAAATGGGTGCTAACAGGGCTTTTGCAAGAATTAAATAAGATAAGCATAGCAAAATAAACATTTACAAATGGTAAATATTCTTATTATTTTATATTCTGAAATTTCTGGGTCACATAATTCCTTCTCAGTCTTTAATCTCACTTTGTTCCTTTTGGGCCCAGAAACTTGACTCTTAGGCTTAACTAGGCAGATATTTTGATGACTTCCATCTAAACTGATAAGGGACTTACTGTGTAGAACAGGAGCTGTATGTGGTCTGAGTACCCTGCACACTGGGCACAGGCACAGGCTTGCCCTCCCATTTGGGTGATCAAGTTACAACCACAAAGGTTGCTTATAAAGCAACGCTTCAAAAGAAGGAAATTGGATACTCTTACAAGGATGTTTAGAACAAGCTAATATATATCCATTAGGGACATTTCCACTCTAATGGGTTGCATCCAAGTCCCAACCCCCCTTTCTCTTAAAGCAGTGATGATGGTGGGGTTGTAGAAGTCTTTAGAAGTCATTGCTGTTATAGGGAAGTGAGACAGAGAAATTGTCTCAGGAGGCCAGCTAGTCACTTTGGTATTGTTCTGTGTGGGCCTAGCAGTTTAGTCCTGGACTTTTCCACAGAGAAACTCAATTTTGTTAGTATATGCATAACTAAACAGATTCAAAAGAAGTGCCCATGGTAACTAAACTTTTCAAAGACTGATATGCAAAACAGGGTACAAATTTATTAATTTATAATGCAAAATAAAACTGCCAGTATATATTCTTCTGGTAGGGAATTTATTTTTATTATTATTTTTTAAAATATTTTACTTATTTATTTTTAGAGAGGGAAGGGAGGGAGAAAGAGAGAGAGAGAGAAACATCAATGTGCGGTTGTTGGGGGCCGTGGCCTGCAACCCAGGCATGTGCCCTGACTGGGAATCGAACTTGCGATGCTTTGGTTCACAGCCCACACTCAATCCACTGAGCTATGCCAGCCAGGGCGGGAATTTATTTTAAAAGCCAAATTATAATCATTATAGTTGCTTGGAAGTCATGAGGTCAAAAAAAGTGGATGTTCATGCTATCTACATATAATAACTTCTCTCTACTCCAGAAATGTGTCTACCAAAGAACTGATGACTTGAATCTGTGCTGACCAGGGTTCCCTCTCCCAATGACCAGGGGAATGCCATGAGCAAAGCAGGGAGGCCAGAAATTTCATGATGTGTGTAGGGAATCCCAAACAGTGTGTGTAATGCCCCAGGATAAGCTGAGAGAAAAAAGTAGACAGATGAGGCTGAAGGGGTAGACAAGACCAGATCCTGGGATGTGGAGAATGGTATGAGGAGTTACCAAGGCCAGGCAAAGATTCATTGAGTGGTATTGAGAGCTTAGCTGGGGGTGGACACCATGGATGTATGTAGCTTTTCTAACCTAGCATTGGGTCATTGCCTATAGTTTTCTGGGTACCCTTGGACTCAAGGTAGATGGTTAAGTTAACCCAAAGTTAGGCGTATATGGGGCAAACACAGTGGAAAAAAACAATCGTATGGTGATTTTCAGGTATTGTCAAAAGAATGGCAGAAGGAATGAACCATGGGATCCCTACTAGGTAGAAGGTAAGTGAACCATAAAGGACAATGCACAGAAATGGATGGAACACAAGTCTTGCTTGTTGAGGTCAAAGCTTGAATATCTGTCTCCCCTACAGTCAATGCATCTTGATGACAAGGACCAGGTCTTATTCACTGTATCTCCAGTGCCTATCATCATGCTTGGCACTTTGTAGGCATTTAATAATGTTGACTGAATGCACAGATGAATGAAATAGCAAGTCATGTTAGAACTCAGAGCTCCTCTCTCCTGTTTTTATACAGTAGTTTCTTTAATAATTATCCCCTAAAAGGTAGAAATGCCACATTTACTCATATCTAAATCTTTGTGGCATAAAAAATAATCCTAATTTTAAAACCTACTGCCACTCTTACACTGAGAGTAAACTTTTAAATTTGCCTGGACTCCAAAAACAAATACAAGCAACAGCCACCACTTAATTGAACATGTACTATGTAGACAAATGTTGCATTAGGACTTTATCAATACCTCACTTGATCCTCAAATGAGTAATTCTTGTAGTTACTCCTATTTTACAGATACTGAAACTGAGACTTGGGAAAAGTTAAGGAACTCTTCCAGTGTTACGCAACAGTAAACAGAATGGAACCCTAAGCCTGGTGAGCTCTAAAGACTTTGTGTTTCCACTACTCGGGGCGCTACCTCTCCCCAAACACGTGCCCTGAAGGCATATTTGGGTTGATTTAGATCTGTCCAGCCTAGAAGCCAAAGCAGGATCAATGATGCTATTTCTCAGCCTTGAACCCTCAGACCTCCAGGAGTCAAGAGAAGTAGTAAAAAAGGATCAACAAGTTATTTTCATTGTTTTTATTTTAATGGAATATATTTACCTATAAAAAAAGATGAGCATGCAAACTAAAAAATCTGCAGTTTTTCCTTTTGGGCGGAATATTACCTGCTCCGAGTGTTGACCTCTGTCATTTCAGGTTGATCTGAGTTGATCAGCAGAAAAAGAGATGTGTATTTGATTAATCTCTTTTAAATAGGGAAACCCTTTGGCACAATACTAATTTGAAGGATTGCCATTTCTGAGGTAGGTCCTTGTGAAAAGCTCAGTACTTTTCATGCGCTATCTTATTTTCTCCTCCAAGGAATTATAATAATTGTGTTGTTATTATAGTATATTAATGTAATAATTATATGGGAATATCATTTTCCATTTTGCAAATGACAAAAATTGAGTATCAGAGAGGTCTAATAAATTAACCAAGATCACATAGCTTGCTATTGGCAGAACTGGGATTCAGAGTGAGGTGTGTGTGATTCCAAGGCTTTACCACACCATTCAGTTTTAGAGACTGAGATCCTATTGCTTGAAAGGCACAGGGCCTCTAGGATAGTGTTCAAGAGACATATATACCTTTGAAAATTTGGGGCATAGGAGAGAATAATAAAGGAGTGCTCGGTGAGGGGGACTCCAGGCCCCACTGGATGGGAATCTGTCCCACTGCAAACAGCCAAGGGGTCTAGAACATGAGCCATGTAAGAGCCGAAAGCAGTGGGACTTTAAAACAGCTTGTCATGCACACACTCTTCCTTCTCCCTCCTCTCTTAGAAAAAAACAAAACCTTCATTTTATAAAGCAAAATTCCTGCAAATGCAAATTAATGAAGTGCAAACTGAGAGCTCACACAGACACTGACAGTACAGAAAAATATTCATCCACATGGGGTGGTCAGAAAATGGTTCAGAGAGAGGGAATTTGAACCATTGGTGGGTCTGTGCCAGTTAAGGTGCCCACATACTTTTCTGTTTCTCCTAGTAAAGGGTCTGGTTATTAAATTAAAAACTAAGAAAATTTTTCTACAAATTCGTAACTTTTTGAATCCTGTGAGTCTAAAACTTAATGTTTCTAAGTTATAATCTTTAAAATATGAGAAATGGCCAGACCTTCCTCAGTGATTACACCTTGGCATTTATAAAGTTTTTAATATCAGAATTAAATATTTTTTGGAATCAACATTTGGCCCTAGAGAAACAAAAGGAACTCACTGATTCTAGATTTCGTAGATTTAAAGGCTGTGGTACTCATGTGTAACATGCTTACCTAGTAATATTGATGGAAAGTTTTTGTTTTGTTTGCTTTTTAAACTTCTTTTAAAACAGTTAAGGGTGAGGTAGGCGCATGTGCACTTGGTGTGGCACTGTGTGGCTCCCTATCACACAAAATCTTAATAACACCTACAACTTGCCAAATGTCTTTTGAAAACTTGTCTTCTAGGTTATAAAAACAGCCCCAGTAAGCTGCTGCTTTCACCGCATGAAATGGAATGAGCCACATATTTCCTCCTTTTGTAAACAAGCCCAAATCAAAACACATAGATTGAGGATTAAAAAAGACACAACAAAAATACAATTAGCAAGCCCCTCACGAAAATGCCTTCTCTAGTCTTGGGGTGCAGGCAATCCCTAGTCAGTGATTCTCACTAAAGACAAAAACATTTGCTCACAGCAAATGCAGCTGCAGTTAATAACATAGGCAATATCAAGAGCAGATCTGAATGCACACATGCCAGTAAAGAGATTTTCATGATTTCAGTAAAGAAAACCCCACCTTCTACCCCATTTGGGGCCAAGAGCGAAGCCAGGCAAATGGAAAATATGCTGGAAACTGTGTTGGGACTCTCCAATGAAAACATTCCTTCCCTTTTCATTCTAACTATTTGATATAGCCATGCTTCGGAGCTAGAAGATGAATCAGAGTCACCACTTGCCCTCCGGGCAAACCCGCCCTAGGAGTGTTTTACCATAATTGCTTTCTGAGATGAAGGGGCCACTGAAGGATGTATTTACTATTTTCAAGCCTCAGGGAGTATGTGTGATGTATGCTGCCAACTTTAGTCACCTGGTAAAGGTGTCCATTATGGAAGGCACCTTGTTTTCAAGTTTAATTCCTGGCTTAAAGTATAAGCCCCTGTATTACTGACTAAAAGATAGCCAAACTCCACAAGAGGGTGTTCATGTGTATGTGTGTGTGTGTGTGTTTGGTTTTGCTATTTTAAAATCTGGCCTCTGAGCAGAGGAATTGTGCTAAGGTTGGGGAAGTCTTTTAATTCCACTCAGCCCCCGCCCCCCCCCAAAAAAAAACAAACCCAGAGTAAAACAGAGAGGGAGTGCCAGCCAGTAGGAGCTCTGGGTAAACCTTTTAAATCCAGCCTCTTAATGGGTTGGGGACTTTCTGTTTCTTTCTTCCTTGATTTCCCTAAATTCAGGATTCAATTCCTAAGCTTCCTAGTCACAATGCAAAGGGAGTTTAGTTTTTAGGAGAACTGTATGACTGGGTCTCCTACGTTTGGGTGGCAATCATGGACCAGCAGAGTTTCTCCTTACTAGTTGCTTTTAGGATTGCTCTAACTATCTTGGGGTTTCTAATTCTTTTTCAAAAATCTAATTTTTTATCAATAAAAAGCTTGTTTAGATATTGATTGCCTGTTACAAATAATCTATTTCTACTTCATGGGAAATTCAAACAGGTCAGTACCAGGGCAATGATTTTTATTCTCCATTCAGCATCTTTCTATGGCATTCATTTTAATAAACATCTTTCTACAGTAGCCATCTGTGTTAAAACTACTATCTTGGTCGATTGCAAAGCCATTTGGGTGGCTTTAAAAACAGGGAATCCTAGGCTTGGGAAGAGAAAATGACATTGCCAGGCCAAGTTCCGTGAGCACAAAACTCGAATCCAGGTGTGACAGCTGGCCACGCAAGGCCATGCTGTCCCCATACTCCTCCTCTTTCATATGCATTGTCATCTCGAGTTATGGTCTCAAGTTATGGTCTCAAAGTGGACTGAATACTGTGAACTGGATCTTAATTATGTTCCATCTTCTATTTCGAAGTAAACTCAGGGTGAGATCTGTACAAGATTTGTTGGTTCATTTTGGTTTTCAGATGCTTCCTTCAGCTTCTTTATCCATTAAAAGACACTCATACCACTCACCTATCTCAGAGGTATTTTTAGGGTCAAATGAGGTCTGTGAAAAGGCTCCAAGAAAGGTGAGCATTTATTATTGAAGTGGGCAGAACAATGGTCCCTCAAAAGGCCCACATCTGAATCCCTATACCCTGTGAATAGTTAGATTATACAGCAAAAGGGAATTAAGTTTGCAGATGGAATTAAGGTTACCAGTTGGCTGATTTTAAAAGAGGAAGATTATCCTGGATTATCTAGGCAGTCCAATGTAATCAGAAGCGGCTTTAAATGTAGAAGAGGGGAGCAGAAGAGTGAGTGTCAGAGGGATGTGATGTGAGGAAGACATTTGCTGGCTTTAAAAATGGAAGGGGGTATAAGCCAAAGAATGCAGCCACCTCTAGAAGATGCTAAAGGTAAGAAAGTAGACTCTCTCCTAGAGCCTCTAGCAGGGAACACAGCCCCGCTGACACCTTGATTTCAGCCCAGTGAGACCTATTTGTGCTGTTTTAAGACACTACATTTGTGGTGACATGTTACGTAGCCATAGGAAACTAATGCAATTATTAAAATGACTGAACTTCCATGAACTGAAACAAGTTCTAGATGGATTATGAGAGCTGAGTGAAATACAGTGAGTGCTCTCCCAGTATCTGCCTTGTAGGTCAGCAAAACACATCCAAAAAGAGAAAGGGCTGGCAGGAGCACACAGCCAACCAGGGAGTGGTAAAGCTCAGACTGGAGCTGCCCTCAGGATACCTCGAGTAGGGGCATGTGCTAAAAATGACAAAAGATTGATATGCATCCCATCCGTTAGATGGGAACACCCTCACCCCAGCTGTCATCAAGATGGGCAAAAGACCCCTCCCATTAATGGTTGTCCCTCCATTGGAACCGCATCTACTTTGTCTCATTTGGGTCTCCCCTACCCTTTCAATTCTTTCCAGGCTGTTCTCAGCTCATTTCCTTGGTAGCAGGAGTTGGAGCTGGCCTGGCCAGAGCACTGTGAGCTGCCCTGCAGCCAATCCCCTGGATCATCACTTCTGGCCATTAGGTTCCAGACTTAGGGATAGGGGCAGAATAACTGAGTGACTTCATCTTTATCCTAGTGTTGCTGGAAGATCATTCCTGCTTCACATACATCTCATCAGAGGGCCTCCAGGGACAGAGGCTGAGCAAATGCAAGATTTTAAAATTATTTTCCTCCAGCTGTGCATTAATATTTTATTTCAATCTTACCCCACAGCCTGTTCAAGATGAAAAGCTTGAGGGGGTTCCAAAGGTGGATCAGAGCCAGAATGATTTTTGCCCATGTCTCCAGGCCCCAGCTCTCCCCCACCTCCAACAGCCTTATCGTTAAAATGAAAATCCTGCCCTGGAGAGTCCTCTCTTCCTGCAGATTTACACACACCCAGCACCCCAGCCAGGACTGAGCGGCTCTTTCCTGGTCAAATCAGCTTCCACAGGGGCATCCACTCTGACCCACATTCCTGGAACAATTTCTTTTGCAAATCAGCAGGTTTTAAGCAAACAAGGGCGCATTTAAGGACACTGAACTCCACAATTAGCTGAGGGTAAATTTGGCAAAGCATCTGGTCTGCTTACCAAAATGGAAATACAAAAAAAGTTCAGCCTTTAAAATGAAACATTGACTGTGTGAGGTTAATTTTATGCTAGTCTGCTTGAGGTGGCCCAGAGAGGCCCTGGCTCTATACAAAGGGTGAGAGACCAGGATTTCTGGGGCTGCTAGGAGAACCATCTGACTGGGGCAGATGCCAAACACAGAGACAAATATAATGTAACGGTGCTAGAAAACAAGAGCAAATAGCCGGTCATCTTTTGTTGGCATCTCCTAAAGTCAACTTTCAGTAGGCTTTAGCATTTTACTAACTGTGAGCATTAGAATTGTTAAAAAGATACTCTGGATTAATCAAAGATCTACTCCCTGATCTCTTGGACCTTAGAACACATTTTATGTAAAAGCCTTGTGCCATTCTTCTGTGTAATGCAAGGTCAAAAGGTCAATGAAACAATAAAAAGGGCAATGGAGAGGAGAGAGTGGTGGTAGCAAATGTATTCACTACTAAACCCTTTGAGCCACTTACATCTCATGAATATTTTTGAAATTTTGTAATCCTCCCCTCTGAGAATCAGAAAGGCCAGTTTGACATAATATTTCCAAACACTGGAGTGAAATAACACACACAAAAATCAGGAAGATTGGGCAAGCAGGTTTTCAGGCGGAAGAAGTAGGCGATCACGAAAGTAAATATTATCTTTGCCCCATTTTTGAGCAGTAGGTAGTCCCTGATGTAATAGAAATTATGAATCAGGAAACTCGTGACTGCTCTTCTTTTATCCCTCATTCTGCTTATCTGAGGAATTCTTCTATAATTCTCCACTGGCTGCATCAGTAGCAGTATGACTATCCTTTCTGGTCAAAGACAAACTATTCTAAAAAACATAAGAAACAAATAACATAGGGTTTCCGTAATGGTAAATACAGACTTAGAGACATGAAAAAGTGTCAAAGCATGCATATAGAAGCTGGAAACTATAAAGAGGTTGTTTAGAGTAGAGAGTCCTCGTAGACCACAAACTGAATGAAAGTCAACAGGTCTTTAAAGAACCAGAGGAATATTTGTGAGGCCAGAAACAAGACCACAACATGTATGTGCTAGGTATGATTGGGGTAGTTAGATACCTGTGACTTTTTAAATTTAAATTAATTACACATACACAAAATTTAGAATTCAGTCCCTCAGTCACACCACATTTTGAGTGCTCAATGGCCACGTGTGGCTAGTGGCTACTGTATTGGACATCACAGACACAGACTGTTTCCCTCATTGCAGGAAGTTCTATCAGATGCCACTACGGTAGAGATAGAGAAGCCCTGGAAAGAGTGTGGACAAGTACCACCAAAGTCACTGGGAAACAGAATCTTTGAAAGGTGCAACAAACACTAAGTTAAGTTTCTTAAGCTCTGAAAGGAAAAAGGTGAGGAGAGACTAGGCTTTAAAACCTCGGTAACTGTTGAGTCAAGACCAGATGTTTTCCACTTGTTTGAACAGCTAAAGAAGGAAGCTTGTAAGTTAGTCATAAAGAACCCCTAATTGCGAGGGTACTGGACACTGGAAGAGAATAAAAAGAAACTGTCAAATTTGTAAATTTGGGAGAGATCTAAAAATAGCATAGTGATTTGACATTCTGGATTTTGTATTGAGGGATTGACTAGAATGAACTTTGTCTTAAAAAAAAAACCTTGGATACTTTTTATTTTTAATTTTTTTAATATATAATCTTTATCATATTTTTTCTATTACCATTTAGTCCCCTTATACCTCCCTTCCCCCAGCAAACACTACCTTGTTGTCCATGCCCATGAGTCCTTTTTCTAGAATAAACTTTGTCTTAATCATTAATTTGCCTTGATCAGTTGAAGTCTGGTATATAGAGTACTTCAATGATAGACACAAATAAGGGTTGCTCTGTGAATCCCTTAGGATTTTGTGGGTTTTTTTTTTTTTTTGGTCCTTCACATACAAGGTGGCTGTCATCCCAAATCACAGTCAGATCTTGACCTCAAAGTCTGGCCGCTTTCACATCACCCATAGTCTCCTTTGTTTCCAAAGAGAATTAGAAAAGCTCACCTAGGTTTTCCTCTGAGCAGCCCATTCAATGTTCCGCCCAGTACTAGGGTAAACAGCTAGGCTTTGGAATCAGACAGTCCCATATTTAAGTTCTAGCACTTACTGGGTAACACAGACAGTCATTTAACCATCTTATTAGACACACTGTCCTGGTTGCAAGTAGCATTTTCTAAGAAAAACTGAAAATGTATTGGTGTCTATACTGGGAAACCAAGGGTCTGCTCCCCACATAAAAGGAACCTACATTTTAGGATCTCTCACTTACAATTATTCTATTTTGTCACCAATTTAGTTTAGTAGTCTTTTTTGATGGGAACTGATAAAACCCCAACCCAAACTACCTTATTATTAACGGAATTTATAGGCTCATGTAACCAGAGTGGTTCAAGAGTAAAGCAAACCTCAGACATGGTTGAATATAGGGGCTCAAATGAGATATTTCTCTCCTTCTTCAGATAAGGAAAATGATTATGAGAGCCAAGTTCCAGACTTTACTTAACAAGCTATCCAGAGACAAAGATTATACTTTTTCTAGGAAAAAAGTCTCAGGAAAGTTTCTGGTTGGTTCAGACTGAGTCAATACCCATTTATGTATGGACCAGTCATTATGACCAAGAGGATAAAGTGCTCTAATTGGTCAGGCCTGGTTCACATGTTTGTCTTTTTGCCTAAGGGTAGACTGGATAACCCATATTCAAACTGCACGGATTGACTTCCTTACAGGAAAGAGGAGCCTTGAGTGTTCTGTGGTTCATAACAATATGCTCATTGCAACTTGTCAGTCTTGGTTTCCTCATCTGTAAAATGGGAATGGAATAGTTTTCCCATAGAACTAGTATAAGATTAAATGAAGTAACTTGTATAAAGTATCTGGAACACTGCTCAAAAGATGGTAGCTAATATTTTTGCCAAACAATAATTTACTATTATTTTGTTTAGGACACATGGTGGTTTTGTAATATATCAACTTAGCTAGGCAGAACTGATTTCCCAGAATTCCCTTCCCTGTATGTTTCTAATTAGCTTAAGCTACAAGAAAGATTCCTGTGTGAGATTTGGAAGGTGGAGGTGAAGCAGCAGCCATTTTGTGACTCACACATATCATCTGCTGGCTCACTTTGTTGGTGAGGGGTAGCAGTTGAGCCTACAATAGGTCCACCTTCCCCTAGAACCTTCTTCAGATCCTCCACCTCCTGGGCCAAGTGTGTGTGCAGTCTGGTGATGCAGGATGCCAGCTGCTCCTGCAGGACACACATACCATCAAGTCACAGGCAGTGAGAAACCAACATGGGTTTCAGTCCTTTCTGGGCTCCACTTCATGCTTGTGGGTTCTAGCTTGTCCTTGTTCTCCACTCCTTTACACCCACCCATCTCCCCTGGGAACTTCGAGCATTAGACCCAAAGATAATAGCCTTACCAAGACTTCTTAAACAGCTCCAGAATTGCATAAGGCCAAATCCCTGTCTCTGTCTGTGAGGCTGTCTCTCTCTCTCTCTCTCATACTCACTCACACACACACACACACACACACACACACACACACACACCCTTTGAAGTGATTCTCCCTTTCTCACTGGCCTCTGACGGATGAATTCAGAACCTAATTTTTCTAAACTTCCCCAACCTCCATTTTGATTTTAAAGGAGCAAAGACTCTTTGGTCCAGGAGAAGCACAAATTAGGATAAAACTAGAGCTGACAGTTAACCTTCAAAATAATAATTTTTAAAAAAAGCAAAGAAAGAAAATAAGTTAAAATACCACAGTACCAACCACATTCTAACTACCCCCCGCCCACAGGCACAGTAAATAAACGAGATCAGTATCCTTTATTATTGATCTGGCATTGACTCATACTTGCCCAAGGTCAATAACAAAGCCAATGCAAGAAGCAACAAAATGAGCAAAGGGGAGGAATTTGATTACAAATCAAGCCAGACCCTTTCTGTCTAGTTATGTATAAGCTTAAGGCCAGTGAGCGAGCATGTCCAACACACCCACGTATATGCACCATGGGAATTCTGGCCACATGCCTTTTTGCGCTTGGAGATTTGGCTGGGTCCCCGGTGGCAGCTCCCCAGGACAGTGTTCTGTGAACTTCCTCATTCCTGCCCTCTATACAGGAAGCAACAAAGCAGTACATGTTGCTCCCTTCTCTGCGCTGCAGGGAACTCATAACAGGCAACATTGGCTAAGAAAGGAAGCATTCCCATCCCGTCACATGAACTGAGGTGGATTTAGGAAAATGTGAGTTCACTTCAGGGCTCCATCAAAGCATCTCTCAGGACAGGGAAGCTCATTGGCTTCTTGACCCTCCCTCCCAACTCTGTCTGCAAATCTCTCTTCTTGCACATGCCCACCTGAAATATACCCACCACAGTCATTTATTGTGGACTCAAGCCACAACCTTGTGAAATAGTTTAGTCTTTTTTTTTTCTTTGTAACAGTAAGTAGAGATCCTCCCAGCAAGGAATGGGAGGTTTAATGGCAGCTGGTGGGGCTTTTGGGGATTAAGGAGATACAGGACCCAAGCAGTAGGGGAGGGGAGCCCTGAAGATGCAGTGCAAGTTCTGGGAGCTGCCATAGCATGAGTGGCTGGGATTGCTCTGGTAGAGCTGTAGGCCAGGGGTCCCTTCAAAGTAAGAGATCACACATAAAGGAATGTAGAAAGGCCCTGAGCTTCCCTCTGCCACAGCTTAAGGGCACATACCTTCCTCTTTGTACCTCCTGCATCAAGTCAGGGGCCTGGCTCACCGTTCTCTGAATGGTAGGTCAGATGCCTCTGGCTTCCTGCCTCTCATCCTGGACCTCACCTCTGATTCTAACTGCAGTTTGTCCTCACCTCACCCTGACAGCCGCTTATCTCAAGAGCAGGCTCGCATCTTTTGCTTCCTCTGTTTTAGGGTTTCTAGGATGCCGTGGACACTAGTGGGAGTCCACTTAGCACTCACATATGCACAGCCCTGACATGTGGGGGAGTTAACACCGCCAATGGAAGCCTCGAACAGAGGGCAATGGGAGCTGCTGGATGAATGCCTCTGCTGGCTGATCACCAGGTGAACTGTCCTGAGAAATTTTTTTTCACACTCCTCTAAAGGTTCTGGGTGGGATTAAGTTCCCCTTACAGAGTGATAACCTTGATAAAACACCTATATTGGCTTTTATTTCCTTCCCTCCCTTTCCTTACTTCTGCTCCCTGGGATCACCTCCCCAGTCAGCACACAATCCCTTATTTCAGGCTCAGCTTTCCAGAGGAAACCCAGGATAGGAAAAACAATATTTTTGTGTAATTTAAGTAAAGCCCAGAGCCCCACGAGGCTCAGCCTTGGCAGCAAGTTCAATGCACTGTCCAGCAAACAATATGGCATCACGGAGAAAAATATTCAATCTTTAGTATTTATAAAGGTACATCAAAGAGAACCCAACACTTCCTAAATTCTCTTTGTCCGGGCCCCAAACCACCTCACAGACACTCCAGGACCCCTTGAATGCCAATCTTGCTCTCCTTTTTCATCTCTCATATTGTATGAATGTATTTGGCTTCTCCAGCTTAAACCATGCACACACCTCGCTACAGTAGCTGTTCTGCTTCAGTTTCCCTGAAAAGACAGCAGCGATCTCTTTGGGGTGGAGGTGGAATGGGGACTCCTACTCCCTCCCAACGCCCTTTGGTTCTTGGGAAAAAATTAGACTAAGTTTCCAGGGTGTAAACATAGAGCCTGGCTTGCTTAGTGCCTAGAGAGATGCTACAGGGAACACACTTTCCTTGTCATGACACATACAGAAATGGGCATTTTTGTATATCATATTCCAGAAAATGGGTAAAACTCTCATCCCAAAGGCCAAGAGGCTCCCCCTCTTGCTTGGCACAGCACCGCCATTTGCAGCACACCAGTGTCAGACTGCCACAGGTGGGAAGGCTGCGGGACGTGCAGGGAGTGACCAGGACCCTCCACACTGTGGTGGGTCCTGAGAACACGTGCAGAGTTGGCGCTGGCTCTCTCTCTCACACTCTCTCTCTCTCTCTCTCAGCTTCCAATGAACACAAGCACTTGCTTGACATTTTCCTGCACATTCTTTCATTTTCCAACTGCCTCCCTGCCCCCATCCGCACATTCCACAATATGGCAATTAATTGTTCTCCGCTGCTGAGCAGCATTGGTGTGCATGACCACGACTGCAGTCCTGCTTTGTTCCCAGTTTAGTCAGTGGCTGTCTCTGGCTGTCCCTCAAAACGCAGACAAAACCAGCCAGCTGCAGACCCAGCTGTCCGCAAGCCCCAACACTGGCATTCAAGTGGCCGCAAGAGAGCCCATACAGTGCCCAGAGAGAGCCCATTCTTCTCCTTTCTCCTCTTAACAATTGACAGGCTCTAAGAAAGGAAACCGTGAGCTCTGGGCTTGGCAGCGGGCAGGAGGCTCTTGTTAACAGCTTGCCTTCCTGTTTATATAGGGTCTGGCAAAACTGTTAATTTCTCTCACGGAGGTGGCAAATGGGAAAACCAGAAACGCCAAGGAATAGCAGCCTGGAAAACAGCCTCAAAGGGACTTC
Source organism: Phyllostomus hastatus (assembly GCF_019186645.2). Lineage (NCBI taxonomy): Eukaryota > Metazoa > Chordata > Mammalia > Chiroptera > Phyllostomidae > Phyllostomus > Phyllostomus hastatus. The sequence continues at coordinate 92,917,055 of NW_025334041.1, forward strand.
TTGAAACGAAGCAGAAGGCTGAAAGTGGGGGTAGGGAGTAGGGTGGGATTATCTTGGGTTCCCAGGCCCAGTAAAGAAGATATTGGCAACTAGCTGTCTGTCCAAAAGGACTCACTGAGAACCACTCTGTGGGGATGCCTCTCCCCATCTGCTTCCCTCCGAAGAGGGTCATGGGTTGCTCAGTAAGCATCTACCTTAACACCTGCAGAGTTTCCCCATCATCCATTAGCAACCCTGATCTGGCGGCTCTGAAGCTGAAATCCCTCCAGGAAATACTCCAGGATTCTGAGTCCCTCTGCTGGCCTGCTGCTTCCCTTTTACTCCTGAACCCTAGACAGTGTGTCTCTGCTCCACTTATCTATACCCTGAAAGCACCTGGGGGAGAGTCTGGTTTCATTGTTCTGGGGAGGGACCTGGTGCTGATCTGTTTTAGAAGCTTCTCAAGTGATTCTAATGTGCAAGCCAAGGTTGAGAATGTCGGGGAGGAAAACCTTTTCCTCTGCCCTCTTAGGTTCAGTGACTGAGGGATTGCAAATTTAGCCGTCAAAAGACAGATTAACAGGAGAAAAAGAATACAAATTTATTAATATTTTATGTGCACAGAAGCTCACATAAAAAGTAAAATTCAGCAGTTAGACTCAGGAACTTACATTCCCTTCTTAACAAACACAAGGTTTGGGCTTCAAGGGACAATAAATTATGGGGAAGTGACTAGGAAATATATGGAGAAAACTAGTGGAAGATAAGGGTAATTTTAGTAAGGCTCGGTTATGCAGACTCATCTTGGTGCTGAACCAGGAGTTGCTCCCCTCTTCCTGATATGGGAGAGGGGTACATCCTCAAAAGGAAAATCTATGCCACATTCACAAAGAGAAATGTATGCCCTCCTTTTTTTGTGGATAAGGGAAGGGCAGAGAACTCCTCCTGCATCTATTCCTTCTCAATCACCTTCAGCTCAAAATTATCATTATTCCAAAATAGCATGTTTTGGGGTGGCATATCCTGATCTCCTTTAAGAACTACTGTGAAGGATGGATCATTGTTATTTTCACTATAAATTATTATTTTAAGTTAAATGTTAGCTTATCTCAAAGGGCTGTTTGTAGGGGTGGGGATGGAGACAAGGAATGAGACGAGAAGGAAGTGGATTCCAACAGTCACAGCCCTTGGCTGGGGAGACAATAGTTCTGAATTGACCGAGACCGAGGGTATGGTGTGGAGAAGTGTTCTTTGGGATGTGAGACATGGGTGCTAAATCTGGGAAAGTCATTCAGCCAACTAGACCCCAGGGTACCGCAGGCTGCCTTTTACATGATTTCCCTGGACTCCTGAGCCTCTTGAAGAAAGGGGAGGGGTGCCTTATGCTTGCTTGTATTTCCCAGTATCTGCCAAACTATAAATTCTCATTATCCAGTTCCTGAATTTGCTGCCTCCTGTTTAATTCAACAAAGGCCCCTAGCTGCTATTTTATGTAGGAATGTTACCATGCTTTCATGGCCTGGAGAAAGACAGGGCTGTTTGTTCTAGAGAGAGAAGCAGCTTCAGAGTGGGTGGGAGAGCAGGTTGTAGGCTGAGCCTTGGGGAAGCATTTGCAAGCCTATGGACACAGAACACTGGGGTTGCAAACATTGCAGAGAAATGGAGCTATTCTTACCACAGTATAGAGCTCATTTAAATATCCCTATGCACACAATTCTTGTCAAAGGGGCTGGATTGCAAAAATTAGCTATTTTGGAAGTTTATCTATTATAGAAGGAAAAATCGAGATTTTCACGCACGTTCTCTTTGCTTCAATTTTACACCAGGGAGTGAAATGAGGATGTGTGGATTTGTGGAGAGCCCTACAGCTCTCTACTTGAGGCTCTTTGAGGACTCTCAAAGCCTGGCCAACAAGCCCTCTCCATGCCACCACGCTGAACCCCTCCCATCCTCAGCATGACCATCCAGAGTTCTTACAGGGCCTGAGGACCTGCCAGGGTCCTGCCCATCTCCTGTCTGGGAGGCTCTTACCAATCCCCTCTTCTTCTTCTGTAATGCTCAGCTTAAGCCTAAGGATCCTCCAGGAAGTCCTACCTCCCCCTCTCTCTCTCTTCTGGAAGCTTCTAGAGCAAGCAAAGTCCATATAACAGTGCCAACATCCCTTTGTGATCCATTCTGGAAGTAACCAGGTCATCAGTTCTGCCAAAATTTCCTTTGCTGATATATTCTCTGTCCACCCACCTCAGTCCTGGTATTCCTGAGACCACGCGAAAACCTGGTGGTTGTGGTCTGCCTACCTCCTCAGTAGGAGTGTAACCAGTAGGAAACAGCCCAGGTCAGACACAGAGTCAGCAAGAGGCCCAGGGATGCTGTGATCCTTGGCTGCTTCCTTTACTCCCAGTGGGGGGAGCTGATGATGGGGGGAGAGGAGGAGAATATTGTGTCAGCTCTGCTGCCATGCGGCCCTGGCTGTGAGTTCTCTGATGTGGCCACCTTCCCTGGTTCTGTGTTGTAGGTGTCCTTCCAGAACTCCCAGGGCCACAAGCTGTCTACCATCCCTGCTGCAGTTCCACTGTGTTCTTGGCTCCCAAATCCTAGCCAGATCCTCAGCCCAGACTCATAGGGAACAGCTGAACACATGATCAGGAACCAGCTACCTGGGTTCTTACTATGCAGCTAGATGCTTCTGGCACCTTACTTTTCTCATTCATCAAATGGCACCTACTTACTTTTGTTAAAGCGATTAGAACAGTGCTTGAGACATAATAAATGCTGGTTATTGTTACTTAACATTCTTTTAATGGAAGGGAGAGAGGCCACCTAATTTGTGTTAGTCCTGCACCCTGAAGTTTTCCCATCTCTGGGTTTAGTTCTTATTGTTAGAGGCACTTCTAGCTTCTCTAAAAGCTTCTAACTTCACCCAATCCTGGGTTTCTTCATGTGCTGTCCTGTGCCTCCCAAACAGACTAGCCAGGGGCAAGTTCTTAAACGGTTGTCTTTAATCGTCACCCTGGTGTAGTCTATTTCAAATTGTCTTGAACATGTCTTTGTTGTTGTTGTTGTTGTTACATAAATTAACCCATTTATTATTGGCTAGCAATGTTTCAATTGTGGAGCTTCTACTGGTCTTTCAATTCCTTCGGTCTTCTGATAGATGGCAGACTTTACTGTGACAGCAGAAGTGGTGTTGTAGGTCCAGGCACCACTAGCAACTGTTTTCATGCAGGAGCCACAATGCCAGGTCCCCACTGCTCGCCTCTTCATGTTGGTTTTGCCACAGAGGGAGCAAGTATACTTGGCGTGCTGGCTGATTTCAATTTTCTTCACCATTTTCCTGAGGGAGGCACCATAACAGGTGCTGTATTTACCGATGATTCCAACTTTCTTGGTGCATTTAGCCTAGGCCTCAGCGAGACCGACACCATTTTGCCGCTGAACTTGTCAGTCTTGATCCCCGAAACTTCTGTGTGCTTCCTGAGGAAAGCAATTCTGTCTTGTACGTTTTATCTCCCAACTCTGCCTAACATAGTTCTAGGCATTGGATGAATGACACATTAGGACCTAGAAGAACCCAAAAGCAATTTTCCACCTGCTAACATCCATAAGACCGAAAATAACACCAAAAGGACCTCCTTGACCTAGGACATCTGGGCCTTTGGTAAGCTGGAATTGTGGAGTGACAATCAGCAGAACTTCCAGCTCTAGCCTCTGTCCACTCCCTGAGATCTGGAGTAAGCCCAAATAGCTTATTTGGGAGACAGATAGGGGAGATACCAGTCAGAGCCAATAAACAGGCATGCTTCTCTTCCTTAGTTTTATTTCCTCAGTGGTGCACCAAAATATGCTGAGCCTAGAGTCTGCAGTAATAAAACAAGCACAGCCCATGAACGGGCTATAATTGCAGGCTGCAAGGAAAGCCCCAAAGCTCTGCTGTGATTCTCCATGACCACCCTTCCTTTACTGGGAAGGGAGCTGTTTATAGCATCTCTTGGGTCCCTCTAGCATTTTAGAGCCTTTGTTGGAAAATGCTTTCAGATTAGCATTAAGTCTGTGTTATCCTGGAAGAGACTGGATGAGTAATAAGTGAGTTAACCTGCACTGTTTTCCACAAAGAACTCTAAATCCCCCCCACCCACTTCTCTGAATAAAATATCTGTATTTCCACCCACACTCTCAGCTACCTGCTGCAGGGGCTGAAACCCTGCCAAGTTTTGCTTCAACACTACAGCTTCTGGAGCTGCCAGGGTCCTGTACTTTGTGTCTTAGTTCTTGCTCTGCCCTGATAGAGATAAAGGTATATTAATGGGGCCAAGGGGTCCTCTGCCAGATGGGCTGCAACACCATAGACATACTGCAGTCAGCAGCCCTTGGAAAAGAGTCCAGACATCAAGTTCTTTACTGTGCAGAAATGGTCAACAAACAGCAAAACAGACCACCTCCCACCCACCCTGCAAGCCACATTCCTGCTTGGCATCCGGGCTCAACCTTTCCCTCAACTGAAAGGCTCTCCCTTTTCCTAGGCACCCAACATCCTATTATCTTTCACCCTTAGCCCTAGCTCCTCCTTCTCTTCTGTCCATTCATTAGAATGTGTTAATTGAGCACCTGCTGAATCCCAGAGAGTGGACTAAAGATGGGGATACAAAAATGAAACTCACAGGCCCACCCTACAAGGAAGGAGCTGCTCCCAGTTTAGGAAGTCCTCCCTGACTACTCCAGCCCATGACCACCTGCCATTTTTTGGACTCCTTTGAACATCATTTGGTTGATCCAGTCTTGGCTTTCATTAATATTATCTCCAACTTACAGATGAATTAATAGTTCCTGAGAGGTTAAGAGAATTGTCCAAGGTCACTGTGTCAGTTGGTAGCTTTTAAGTGATTCAGCTGCTCTCTATGTTGGCCTTATTTCCCCAACTGGTCTCTAAGCTTCCCAGGAGGTGGACAAGACTTTAGCTTCTCTGCCACAACCTTCCAGTCAACAACTTTGCATACCTTCAGCACCCATAAAGGCTGATGACTTGCTGATTGCTCTTGGACTGGCCCAAGGTCAGAGGCCTGCTCTGCTTGGAATCCCGCAGTCCAGATGCTGCATCTTGAGAGTCTGAATTTCTTCTCCATTGCTCCATCCTCATACTCACGTTCTTATAGTGTAGCTCCCTCTTGAGAAGCAACAGCTTTCAGCCTCCGGAAGGGAACATGCATCTCACTGTTTGCAAATAGCCTTTGCTTGCTCCACAGGCACTATCCTCAAGATGGACCCAGGTGAGAAGCCCTTGAGAGGGGAGAGGTTTGCTCAAATAGGGGTCTTGGCTGTGGTCTTCGTTCCCAGAGAAAAAGCAAGTAACCCTGATCTTTTTTTGATGAGCCATCTGTGGCGCACAGGAGATAATAAAGTAAACTTGATTTTCCTCCCAAGGAAACGTTTCAGGCTTCTCCTTGTGTGGGGCTGTGGTCTTGCCAAGAGAAAATGATGTGAGGGAGGGGTCAGTGGAACTGCAGGGAGCTCAAGGTGGACCCAGCCCACAACACATTGGGCCGACCACACCGAAGTCACCGAGGACCCCGTGTGCCTGGGCCTCTGGCCAAGGTTAGGCCTGGCTGTCATCCAGACAAAGACTGCTGTGCCATGAAAGTGTGCATCCATGGGCACGGCCTCATGTAAAATGCCACAGGCTATGGGCCAAAGTCTGCCTGTGGGTGTTTGTTCCTCTAGGAGCAGCTATAAAAGGCAGGGGAATTTTGGAAGCAGGAAGTGAGAACTCCACATAGGAACATTTAGATTTCAGGTTTCAGGTCAGAATCTAACAGAAGATTTGATGTCCTTCTGTCAATTTAAATGTCCATTTAATTCTCCCTCCAGAGCTGGCCCCAGGATCTGCTAAGTTAGGAAAGAGGACTTAGGGCCTTGGAAGTAATCCTAGGGGTGGAGGCGCAGGGAGAGACGGGCTCAGAATAGAGAGAGAAAAGGTACCCCCCCACCCACACAGACGTGCCTGGCATGGTGAGGGAAACTGACTGAGACTAATCTGCCAAAGAAAAACAAACCAACTGATGAGGAATCTTCCTAGAGCTCGGAGACCTGGAAGAAGGAACCACTGGCTGGCCTCAGAGGTGACCTTGCTTTAGAGGTAAGGGAAATCTGAGGACACACTCTGGAAGAGAATATTCAAGGCCAGAAGAATATCAGGAGACAGAGGTAGAGGTTGTAGAGAAGGGGTGGAGATGGGTTTCCTCAAGGGCAGGGGAAGGGAAAGAGACTTGACAACTTGAGACAAACTCATAGCCAATCAGCAGGACCCTGGCTGCCCGGAGCAGCTGACAGCCAGGAGACAGCCTGCTTCTAGGGCACCAGACACGGCCTCTTCCCAAAGACCACAAAGCTTTAGCCAACAGAAAAGCTACCTGGGTCTCCTGGTGCATTTTCCTACTCTCAGGAGCCACGAATGTGCCGCTGTCTTCTGTTTCCCTGACCTTACCAACTACCCTCAGCAGAACAACTGGATAGTCTCCAAATGCTATTCAGTATTTGCCTCCCATCACCTGGCAATGGGCAACAGGCAGACTGAGTAATTATTACCTTTATTTTAAATTTTGTTTTCTTGAAGTAAAATTCCTTGGAAAGAACTCTGAAAGTAAGGAAAAGAAATCCTAATTTGGCAACACCATAAATTTTTTTCATTTTTCAGGGCAATATAATCTCTGGCTCTTCGATTAAAAAAAAAGGGGGGAAAGAAAGAAAGATGAGAATTAACTGGAAGTGACCTTAGCAAGAAGCTAAATTAGCCCATGCAGTTTAAAAATGAAGACAGAAATCTTAGAAAAATTCGCCCTTCCCTATTTCACATGTGTGACAGGGCTAAGGGACATCCTAGCCGTGTTCACACATCACCCCACCCTGGGCTCATTTTCAAGGGAGGGCTCAGCAGTCTCTACAAGCCCAGCCACTTCTACTGGACCTAACCTGAGGCTGAAATATGCCACCAGACAACACAGAGACATGCATTCTTATATGATGAGATGACTGTGTAGCATATAAATTTATGCAAAATAAATACTAAGTGAGGGTCTGAAATAACATAAAATGCATTTATTTGCACATTTTCTGGAAAAATAAAGATGTTGTTTGGCTTGGCCCTCAGGGAATAGATGCCCCGACAGAAGGTGGAAGGGGTGACTGCCTGCCATGGCTGGACCTTCCATGACATCAGACTGAGCTGACCCCTTAGTCCAAGGTGACCTTCCCATCCAGTCCCAAGGCAGCGCTTAGCTCTGTCAAACTCTCCTCACCACCTTTAGTAGGTCCCCTCCCAACTCTAAGGGCTCCTTCACTGAGTTCTCTAACAGAGATCGTGAACGGCTGTCCTTTCGGTCAGACTTGCTGAGACGCAAGGATAAGTATCTTTGCATCTCTCACATGTGTACATTCCCATCCTATCCTATCAGCTGCACCGTAAGGTCCCTGCAGCGACGAGTCTTACTCTACTTCTCCTGTTTCAGAGGTGTGTCTGTGATAAGCACTGCATCTCCACTCTCACAACCCTCCTCCTCCAACCCGCAGACGCACCCATGTACACAGCAGTTCTATCCAGCAATCTAGAAATTAAACATGGAGGCAGCAAACACAGGAACAGCCTAAGTCAGGGCCCCACTCGTGGTTGTACTGGAAACTGATTTTTTTTAAGGTGACAAATGTGACTATCCCTTGGACTTCAGGCCAAATGTCAAATGAAGATGTGGAGTCCCTGATTCTGTCACTTGGGGGTCTTTTTTTCCCTCCTTGAAAACCTGATAGGGTGTGGACAAGAGTAGCAATGTGCTGACATACCCCACACCTCCCCATGCATGGCCCTGGCTTGAACGACAGCCTCTTTAAGAGCAGGGCGGAGGTGGTGCTGGCTGTTCACACAGCATCACATGGAAGGCCCAGGGCTAGGACTCACAGGCAGAGATGAAGTGGAAGAGAACTTTTAAAAGGCAGGAAAGGAAACCACTCCAGCCCTGCACATTGACCAAAGCCTCCACAGCCCAGGTTCTCCCAAGGCTGCTTTCACCACTAGTGACCTAAGCCTTCTGAGCGAGACCCAGTGGACCACCCGGCTGAAGGCACTGAGGATTCATTTCCTCTGAAAGGGGTTCTGAGTCAACAAACACCATGGTTTCACAATTAGCATCTGCTCTCCAATTACAAAAGAAAGCAGACAGAGAAGGCGGGCATGGCAGGCACACCTGTCATTGACCGCAGGCCCAAGTAGGGAAGCTCACCCCCTGCCTGAGGCCCTGCCACCTGGTCCTCAGAGAGTGTCAACCTCTGTGAACACTTGGCCTCCTGTGCTTCTGCAGCTTGCAGGAGCCCCAAGGGCAGCAAATCCGGGCTCTCCCAGCCCTGAGTCACCACAGCCCCACCTAGCCCTTCAGCCAGAAAACAGAACCACTAAATTCCAACCAAAGGCCCAGAGAGATTGAGAGGATTCAGAGAGGGCCATCAGTGGGCAGTCTGGCAATGAGACTGAGCAGGACAAAGCAGGACGAAGCTCTGCCAGAAGCTAGAAGAAACAAAACCTTCGGTTGGCATCTGTGGTGGAGGCCTTGGCTGGGTGCCAGGGTGAGGCTTCCCAGAAATGTTTTGACAAGGATACTCCGAAAGTCTCTGTGGTGCTTCCAAGTTCACGTGTTCATAGAATGTTAAAGAGGAAGAGGCATCTTCTGAGGTTTTGTAAGTCTTTTCTCCTCTCTGGGCTATAGCTTTCTTATCTGTACAGGGAAGGGCTTGGACTAGATCTGCAGGCCTCAACCCTGTCCTCACATGGATACCACCGGGGGATGTTACTGTCCTGAGCTTGTGATGTCTGAGGTCGCTTCAAAGTATAACCCCAGGGACAGGTCCGGGGCCCGTCAGTGGAGGAAGTACTGTGTGTAACAAGACTGACCAAGAGTTGAAAATAGTTTAAGTTGGGTAATGGGCAAATGGGGTGGGGGCAGGGTATTCTGGTCACTCAACTGGTTTTTCAAAATAAAGTTTTTAAAACCCAAAGTACTAATACCCTAAAACTATCTATTCCTGGTGCTCACCTGGACCTATTAAATCAGACTATCATGAGGCTGGGGCCCTGGCATTGGAGATTTTAAGAAGGAGTCCCAGATGATCCTAGTGTAGAGCCAGGATGAAGAGCACAGAACTAGACACTCTCCATGGTCCCCACATGCAGCTGAGGCACCCACAACTTTGACCAAATATAAAAAGTCACATTCAGCCCCACCTTTGCTTCAACTTCCTCCTACTGGATCCCTTCCTCCCAGAGGGAAAATGATGGGAGGGGCTGAAGCAAAGACCCACGTTGTGCTTAGTGCAGGGAGCCCCTGCAGGGCCTCAACCCCAGGCCCTCTGGTTAGCCCACTCTGCCCTAAATAGAATGGTGAATTCTCAAAGCTGCTTCTCAAGGCCTCCTGGGCCACCAATGCCAGCTCAGAAAGGGCCTGGACAGGACCAACCCCTCTCACCCATACACTGAGCTTGAATTTGAGCCTCATTTTCAGTCTTTTCCGGTGGCCAAGCAGTAGTCTGGCCTCTCATCTCTCTGAACACAGCAAGTCACATTCCTGTTGCACTTCTCAGCAGACACTGAATGTTCCTGGACTGTTTCCCAGCATCCTTTTTTTCCCCTGTTGGATTTAAGCATCTGGGACCAGGAAAGAGCAAACAGGCTCAGTTTGGATTTCCACTCAGGATGCTCAGTTTCCTGGGGCCACCACATGTTCCACCTGCTTTCACTGTGCCCCACCCCCACCCTCCTCCATGCTCCTGTCCTACCAACTGGTGCAGACCTTTACATTCCAAACTCCTAGCAAACTGCTCAGAAAGCGCTCTCACTCTCTCGCACTCTCTTGTGTTCTCTCCCTCCCTCCCTCCCTTTCAGAAAAGGTTCCTCCTTTTCTGAAATTCAGGAACTTGTAGGTTATGTTTCTACTTTTCACATAGATGCTCCCCACTGCCTTTCTCTACCTGAAGCTGGCTTCCCAGTTTGGCATTTGAGGCCTTTCCTATTACATCCCTATTTAAAAAAAAAAAAATTTCAGCCTTCTGTTTTGGTCTTGCTGGTGTGCCTATGTTTCCCAACATACCTTGCTCTGCTCAGGCTAATCGTCCTGCTTTGAAGAATGGATTGCCCTTCTCTTTCTGCCTGCCATCCTTTGAATTTGTCAAACAAAGTAATAATAGAAATTAAAATGTCCTGAGCACTTAAACTGTGCCAGCAATGCTAAGCACCTTACAGGCATCATCTCACTCATTCCTTACAAACCCTGAGTCACTTTTAAAAACTTTAGACTTACAGAAAAGTTGCAAAAATAGTAAAGAATTCTGCACACCCCTCACTTAGCTTCTCCTAATGTTAGCATCTTACACAACCATAGTACATTATGGGACTTCTTTTTCTCCCTAATGTTCTTTTATTCCATCAAGGATCCCACATGTTGTTTAGTCATTGTTGCCTTGTACTCCTCCAGTCTGTGAATCGTCCCTTTAGTCTTTCAGTTCTTTCAAGACGTTGACTCACTTAATGTTGCAGGTTAGTTACTTCATAAAAAGTCTCCCAGTCTGGGCTTATGTGATATTTTCCTCACGATTAGATGATGTTACACACTTTTGGCAATAACCATATTAGTGTCAAAGTAAGGAACATTCACACCTGTAGAGAATTTCTGGTGACTTTATTTGAGTCAAACTGACAATTTCTGGGAAGCAGTATCTCAAAGGGTTGAGAAATGCTCCAGAGAATGGCAGTTTATCACCTCACTTTGTACGTTAGAATCAAAGGAGAAGCCATAAAGGGGTTAGTTGAAGTCCATTGGTGACAGATTAGGAGAGGCAAGAGAAAGTGAAGTGAGGAAACCTCTGGGATTGGATAAAAGGTAAAATGATAGACACATACCTCTTTTGCACAGGTGAGTAAAGGATAGTTAACAACCAACAATTAACATGATAACAATAAGAGGAGGTAGATTTGTGGTCTCAGATTGTGCCCAAGGGGTTTGGGAAAAAGGGAAATTACCTTGATATTCCAAAGACATGTTATCATACATGAAAAAAAAAAATAGGCTTAGTTAAGGCAAAGATTGACCTTTATTAGGGAAAAATACTGGCCTAGGACAGGAACTGCTTTTAGTTAATAAGTTTGATTATAGACCATCCTATGTGGTTACTTTCTGTCTCTGAATTTGTAGGGCCACCTCACAGGCCTCCCCTGAGCTTGGCAGGTTAATATGTGGCCCCTTTTCTTCCACAGAAGTGATGTGTGTTCTTCTTAGTGCATCACACCAGGGGTTTGTGATGCTGATTTGTCTTATTATAAATCTGTCATGTTAACCTTGGTCACTTGATTAACATGGTATCTGCCAGGCTTCTTCATAATAAAGTTACTCTTTTTCTCTTCGTAACTGCTATTATATCCTTTGGGAGAGACACTCTGAGACTATACAAGTTTCTCCCGTTTCTCCTCCAGCTCCTGCACTGAGTTTAGATCCATCTGTGGATCTTGCCTGCAGCAGTTATTACTGTGTGTGGGTCCGGAAGGGGTGCTGTCTTTCACAAGGGTCCCTATTTTCTGGACGAGGACACTGTGTTCAGATCTGGAATGTAACTTGCCCAAGGTCCTAACGTTACTAGGTGCAGAGTCAGATCTCGGACACCAAAGCACTGTCTCTGACACTAAGCTCTTTGTTCTCTTCACTGGGGAGTGAACCATGTGCTGTCCTGTGACACCCCTTGTCCCCCACAGATCTTCCATGTGTGGTCTCCTCCCCAGACAGGCTGTTGGTTTCAGGAGGGCAGGAACTGTGTCTCCAATTTCACTCCCCAAACTGCCCAGTGCAGTGTCCTATGACCAGTAAGTGCTTGTGGACTGACTAGTCCTGGTGATACCAGGGGCCCATCTGACTCAGATTAAAGTTTAGCTTTAAGTTCTAGATCTAGAAATCACCTCTCTCTCTCTCTTTCTGTGTGTGTGTGTGTGTGTGTGTGTGTGTGTGTACACACATCCACCCTTTCAGAGACCTAGCCTTTTCCTCCATAATCAACAACCCCTAAGGCAGAAGTTGTAGCCTGGACCTGACCAATGATAGAGCACAAAGCCTGGACCTCTGGCAGGCTAAAGATAACGTTTTGACCTAAGTTATATTTCAGCTTCTGAGCAATAAGGCAGAATGACCCCTGGGCTACTTTCCCATCAAACCAGACAGAGGGACAGTGGAATAGACCTTAGAGCTGTCCTCAAGACCCGAAGAAATGATTTATCACCCTTACCTCACCTCCAACCAATCAGCTCCCAGCAGGCTCCTGAACCCACACTGTCTTGTGATTTTGTCCTGTATAACCTGTAACCTGCATGCCATCAGGGAGTCTGGGCTTTTGAGCGTTAGCTTCCCATTCTCAGATGGTGCCATCCATAATAAAATAGCCCACAATTCTCCACTGTGGCTGCTGGTGTCTAGTGTTCGGCTCTGTCAGTGCCCAGTGGGCGAACTCTCTCTGTTCGGTCACACTGGGAGGATTGAAGTGGAGGAGGAGATGGAACCAAAAGAATGTCCAGCTTCGTTCCTTTTTCCCAGCTCAAAAGATATTAAGGCTGCAGACACACCCAAGTCTGTCCAGAAGGGGACAATGGTGGGCCAGTCACCCGAGGGGCAGGAGACTCAGGAGAGCAGATACCACCAGGGGTGTGTAAACCAGAGGTTAACTGGTGAGAGGGGCAGGAGAAAGTTCAAGAGAATAAGCAGACTGAGGGAGAGGCGGAGGGAGGATCTTATCAGGCCCATCATTTTAAATTGAATGGCCAAGCCAGTTGTGGGACTTTAAAGAAGTGCAAAGTGGAGCTGACTGAAAGGATTCAGGGGAAGAAATTTACTGAACTCATTAGCCAGAAGTGTAGCCTGAAGAGGCCTTTTCAGCTCCAGTGTTTCCCCTAATTACTAGAGTCTCTGTGCCTCTAAATTCACATTTATCAACAATACAACATGTATTTATTGAGCGCCTTCCATGTGGCACCACTGTACCAGCTACTGGGAATAACACTGCGCAAACCCAGGGTCCCTAGCTCACTGGGGAGGGGCAGGTTTGAACTGACTTGTCTTTCCCAGGCCACAGGTGGGTTAGTCTATGCTAGAACGAGAAGTGAAGGGACAAGCACACCCTGTGTGATGTCCTGCATAGGCCAGAGAGGGTCAGTGACTTGCCCAAAGTCACACAAAGTGGCACTTCAGGTCTCGTGATGCTGATTTGAGGGTTCTCCCTGTGCTAACACATTTCTTAACCACCTTTGCTCACTTTTTGATGCAGAGGGTGGAAGGAGGAGGGACCTGAGACACCTGTGGCAACAGAAGGAGGTCAAGGAGACTAGGGAGTAGTGGGGTGTTTATGAAGATGTTCATGTAGGTAGGGCCAGGGCCACGGCTGAGGGCAGGTAGCTGGATGTGTGGAAAGCCTGGCTGGTTGAAAGATGGTTTGCTCACAAGGAACACAGACTGAAAACACTGAGAAACAATGCTGGAGGCCAGTTTCAGGCCTCAGTTCCCAACTCCTCAGCTCTTTGCTTCTATAGCAACTGTCAGCCCACTGAAGGGGCCACCAAGGCCGAACGCCCAGGACCTGGACTTCAGTGGTCCGTAGCGAGAGGCAAGTGGAAGTGAAGAACAGTGGTGAAGTTGAGTGAGGGGACAAGCACTGGACTGGGAGTGGTCTTCAGCTCTCATCCTAGCTCATGCAGGATATCCAAACAAATCTCTTCACCTATCCGACCCCTGGCCACATGCTGGATGCAAAATGAGGGCTGGGCCTGGTTCCGTGGTTTTCAGTCTGAATTAAACAGAGAACTTGAGATTCAGTAGGACCCAGGCATACCCCAGAGATGGGGTACAGGGGGGCAGAAATGAGACTCAGGAACATGCCTGGTTAACAAGTGCCCCCAGATGACACCGGGCCATCCCCCATCCTGGGCCATGCTTTGACCACCAGTGGACTTAGTCATCTCTGGGGTCCATCACAGCATTTCCCTGAAAAAGCCAGGTTCTTTGGGCCAAGTAGAGGAGAGGCTACTACCTTTCAGAGGTCCCCTGCCTGTTGGTGTGGGGCAGGCCATTGGGAGAAGAGGCTGGGCTGCCCCACTGACCAGACAGGGTGGCAAAGCAGGACACCAGCCCACAGGGAATGAGCACAACCCACACTGGCAGTTAAGCTTGCAGAGGCTGCAGAGGCAGAACCTCCGGATGGGGGCAAGCCATGCTGTCCGTTCAGGCCTCTGAGGTCATGCTCACCTCCACCCCCCTCCCATCCCCAGCCTGGTCACTTCAAATCCCAGCCAGGCTAAAGGTCATTTGAACATATTTGTATAACAGAGAGCAGAGTTCAGGGCCTGAGGTCTGGAAGCACCTTGTGCTGTCCCAAATTTCAGGACAGCAACAAGCTGAAGAGAACTTACTAGAACCCAGGGGGCTGGCTGGAGACTCCAGAACCCAGTTTTCCTGTGGGAAATCGTGTACTCAACAGTTCATAGCTCCAAATCTCAGCTTGTCCCACTGTGCACGGGCCATGAAAAACCCCATCTTTCAAGGGTTTCTTCCTCCATGAAGCTGCCCCCCCCACCAGCCACAATTACCTGCTTTTTCTTCTACAACGTTGAGTCATCTTAGTGCTGACAAAGGTAGGGCTGTCCCATTTTTGTTCACCTGGGAGCCTAGCAGACAGCAGGTGCTCACCAAATTAGAAATGGAATTGAACGAGGCAAGGGTGAGTCTTCCAGTCCAGAATGTGAAGAAATTATTGTGTGGTTTGTTATTTTAGATAAGTCACTGATCTAATGTTATAGATGGCCAGAGTTTGGTAAAATAACCATTTTTCAAATAATATGCTACATTTCCCATTAATAATAAACTGTTCCCAAAGTAGTATCAGGGGATATTTGAAGGAGCCCAAAAGATTGACTGCACAAAGTAGGAATGGCAACTGACAACACTTAGCATCTATTTTTTTCAGAGCTTTAATTTGAATGACTGGCATCCAACCTTATATAACAAAAATGGATGAACTATTATTTTGGTAAATGGGGAAGGTATTTCTCCTAGAAAGACAGGCAAGACCAAAAAACCTGCATACACAGCTAGTAATTATGAAGGAAGCACAATCTGAGGACAAAGGAGTTCCTGGGGACTTATATCTTCCCCACGGAAAACACAATTAGGAACTTGGGTGTCGGAGTGCTGGTGGAAGGGCAAAACCAATTTCATGCCTGGGTCTGAGGTGGCCCCTGGCGGTGAGGGAGGTTTGGGTGTACCAGGTTCTGCAGGTTAACTGTTGTCCCTGGAGCCAAGGGGCCTGAGGAGAGGTGTCTGCAGCCCGTACTAAAAGGACTTCACCTCAGAGAAAGCACTATTTATGGACAGTATGACTGAACAAAAGGCAAACTTCAGGACAACAATGACTGTGTTTGGGTCCATCTGATAGGCTTGGAGCAAATCCTTCCAGGGAAACTGGATGAAAATGAAAGTATGTGCTCCAACTCGGGTGAAACGCCCGGGCCTGACACCTGGCTCCCAGGAGAGGGTATGTAACAGTGAAATCTTTAATTGTAAGGTTTATTTTTTAATCTATTTTATTGATTATGCTTTTTACAGTTGTCCCATTTTCCCTCCTTTATTCCCCTGTGCCCTGTACTCCCCAACCACCTGCATTCCCCCCCACTCTTAGTTCATGTCCATGGGTCATACATATAAGTTCTTTGGATTCTCAATTTCCCATACTATTTTTAACCTTCCCCTATTTTGTACCTACCATTTGTGCTTCTTATTTTAGAGTCACCAATGGCTCTGAGACACTTATGACAAAAATGTGGCAGAGAGAAACCTGGAAGCTCAATGACTGAGACAAAGACCTGCAGCCACACTCCAGAGGGTGTTGGCCTCTTGGGCCCCTGTGACTGACTCACCTCAACGGCTCAACTGCAGCACAGGGAGGAAGGACAACTAGTCGGCTCCATGGAACCTCAATTTTGTCACCTATAACAATCATTTCTACCCATAGGCTTGTTGTGAGGATTAAATAAGATCACAGCAGGACTAGCAGATGCTCTTCCTCAGACCAGAGCAAAGGGCACCTTGGCCTGGCTACATAATATGTAACTCTGCATTCTGGTGTAGAAAACAGAGGTGCTATGCAGTTACTCCTGTAACTGAATGAGACACGAGTTCCATTGTCCCTGATTTTTAGTGTTTAGAATTTTGGCTTTTTGATTTGTCCTCATTGCTTTGCTTGTTTAAGGAAAACAACTTCACTGGGACCTGAGAAAAATCCAGTACTCACAAATGTTAATAGCAACATGATAGTTTTATAATGCTACAAGGACATTTGAGCTGACTTTGAATGTCCTCTTTTCCCCTCTGGTTAGGAGCTCACATGGACCACATGAAAATTCAATTAAGCCACACAGTTTGTTTTATAAGTGAAGTTAGTGTGGAAGGCAGTGTTAGCATTCTTTGTGGAAAAGTGTTAGCCTGGTGTGAGCACGCACAGAAGAAGTCTCTTGTTGTCACAGGCTGGAAAAGGAACTAAATGAGAATGACGATGCTCTAGGCAGTGACTTGGTTGAGAAAACTGGTCAGGAAGCAGAAACATGGGCACTGCATGAAGGCCACAAGTCTGTGACCTGAGACCAGCCTACAGTAGACAGCCTCGTAATTCTGAGTGACTTTGCCTTGAGTCATGAGGACAATAAAGAAGTTCCAATGAAACAGCCTCGTAAGCCCAGATTATACAGGTTTCAGTGACGAACAATGAGGGGCCGGTGAGGGGTCATGCCAAGGCACTGCGGCAGACTCCCTGAAGAGCCGGTGTGCCTGCCCCCACGAGCGAATGTGGAAGGCACACACGCACCCCCAACACACACAGATATGCTGCCTGTTAGTCACAAGAACAACCCATGGATTCTCAATAAAACCTGTGGCATTCTCCCCACTATGACGTCTGACTGAAACCTCTCCCATGAGGGGAAGCAATTCTCCAGCTACCTTACAATTTTCAGTCAGAAATTCTACAAGCAGGGAAACCACAGGACCCCAGAATTACACTTCTAGATATTCACACCTGAGAAAGGAAGTGGTAGAAAGTTGTATATAAACTTCCTACCAGCTTTATTCATAGTAGACTGTGACTCTTCTTTAAAGACTGAGGCTAAGTTTACTTCAAAACTAGAATTCAGTTTCTCTCAAACTGTCTGCAGGATTTCATATTGGCAGAGTGCCTGAAGATGCCTCTTGAGAGAGTCTCTGAGAGCTGTCATGCTCAAAAACATTGAAGAAGCCTAGAGCACTGTCCTGGCCCAGGGGTTCCTGCAGACACAGACATACTAACCAGCAGTTGCAAGCGCCTCTCCAGAAAGCCAGCTTGTCTTGAATTTTCTGCTCTAAGCATCTTCTGGCCTAAGTATCAAAACCCAAGTGCCCATCATCTGGATCATGGGGGCTAGGTTGCCGAGGGCCATGTGCCTGGCTCAGCAGCATCACACACATCACCTCTTGATTATCACCATCAAGACAGTAGTTTACGCTATACCCATTTTGCAGGTTTTTAAAAAGAGTTTATTTATTTTTTGAGAGAGAGGAAGGGAAGGAGAGAGAGAGGGAGAGAAACATTAATGTGTGGTTGCCTCTAGTATGCCCCGTACCAGGGACCTGGCCCGCAACCCAGGCACGTGCCCTGACTGGGAATCAAACTGGCCACCCTTTGGTTTGCAGGCCAGTACTCAATCCACTGAGCCACAATGGCTGGTGACTCTTGAGCTGGGATTGATCCCACATGGGCTGGCTCCTGTAGCAACTGAGGTCGCCACATCACAGGTGGAATGAACCACTGGGAATCATCTCTGAGTGGCACCAAACAGGAGCATAAGGGTCTCACCCCATGAGGGCACACTGCTGCTTATTGCTTTGTATTTCCTGTCCTACAGTGTGTGCTCCACCAGACCTCCCCACACAGGAAAGGCCTTGGTGCCTTCCTGAGATGCCCAGACCAAGATGTAGGGTTGACCTGCAGTTCTAACCTTAGCATTTTATAAATACTAACTGAGTGATTTCCCAAAATGGCTCAGTTGTGTTAGGTCTCCATATAATAGGCAAGAAGGCTACCCATCCTTTCATACGTAATAAATAGCAAAGTCAGATCTAACATCCAGGTCTTTTTCTGATACCAGATTGTCTCTATTCTCTGTCTTCTCAGATTAGAGAAAAAAAAAAAAACCCAGAGGGAAATGCTGGTGCATGAAGGCCTGAGCTCCTCTGCAGTAGAATAGCCATTTCTGGGTTAGGTGGCAAAGCAGTGATCAGGCCAGACGCTTCAGCACGCAACCTCTCAGGTCAGGCCACAAACAAGTGGGAGAGCAGCTAATTAGATTAAGACATTAATCACAGACTTGGCTCAGAGCCTAGTAGCAAAAGCTTGCTGCAGCCCCCCTACAGTGCCCCTCAGCTGAGAAGTTCCCACTGGGCTAGCTCAGCCCTCTGCATCCAGGCAGCCCATCCCCACCCCACCCCCTCTGGACTTGGAACTTGGAGCCATGGGGACTTGGGAATCAAACTTTGGCCAAGAATTTGATGCATTTGGTGAGAAACTCATTCCAAATCTAATAGTTCATTGCTATCTGCAAGTCCTCTTCTGAGCTATCAGCACACACACAAACTGATGCCTCCATCCCTGAAGCCCTTTACTTCTCACCAGCGCTACCACACCCAGGCACACACCCTCCTTCCTCTTGCCTCGGAGGACGAGGCTGCTTTTCCTCCAGGCGGAGGTGAAGGGGGAGCCCCTTCCCTCCCAGCCCTCCTTCAGTCCATCCACCGGGGCGTCAAGTCAAAGGACAGTTCTCGGCCTTCTCTGGGGTTACGAGAGAAGCGGACCAGGGAAAGGCGTGCTGAAGTGAGAAGGAACAAAGGTGCAAATGGCTGTGTGGCCAAGACAGTGACACAGCAACACAAATGAAACTGGAGGTGGCTGGAAGAAATGCCACCTGGAGAGTCGGGGAGTTCCACTTTCGGCGGACAGCATCCTAGGGAGCCTTTGCATGGGGGATGCTGACCCCTGCTGGCCACGTGCGAAGACACTGCGTGGTTGCCGTTGGGACCGTGACTGTAACCTGGGAGTCACCGACTGCCTCTGGCAAGCCTTCGGTCTCAGTGGAACCACAGCCCTGAACGGTGCCATGGAGGCAGTGGGCCTGGGCCTGGACCGGGGTGGGGGTGGGGGGCACAGTGTGGCCTGGGCGTCAGAGCCGCACACGCCCCCCAATTCGGTAATGTTGCTGGTTGTCTTAGCCCCTCCAAGCTCTCAAATGCTATTAACACCTCAGCCTCACAAGTTCTAGAAGAGTAAGAAGAAAAAGTGTAAAGAAGGACGACTGTGGTGTAAATGGCTCTGATATCCTTCCAGTTCCTACCTGGGCTTTCTCCAAAAGGCTTCCCGCCTCAGGATCGGCCAACTCCGAGTAGTGAGGGGGTGAAGCAAGGTTCATTTAACAGGTGGTTACTGACTGGGGTGGGCCGAATAAATGCTTCCAAAGATATCCAGGTCCTAATCCCAGAAACCTGTGAACGTTACCTTATATGGCAAAAAGGACTTTGCAGGTGTAATTAAGTCAAGGCTGTTAAGATGGGGAGAATACCCTGGATTATCAGATGATTCTTAATGTAATCACAAGCATCCTTATACTCGCATACCTCGTTTTATTGTGCTTCACAGGTGTTGTATTTTTTTTTTTTTACAAATGGAAGGCAACACCCTCCGCCAGAAAAAAGATTGACTCACTTTACTGTCATACTCACTTTAATACGAGTATCTGGAACCGAACCCACAATATCTCTGAGGTATGCCTATAAGGCCTAAGGCCAAGGCAGAGGAAGACCATATACTACACAAGAGAAAGAAAACCATACTACAAAAAAAGCAGAGAGAGATTTACGATGCTACACTGCTCACTTTAACATGGATAAGGGGCCATAGGCCAAAGAATGCAAAAGTAATGCAGCTCTAAAAACCAGAAAAGACAAGGAAATGGATTTTCCCCTGGAGGCCCTGCTCATCCTTGATTTTGGCCCATTGAAACTGAATTCAGATTTCTGGTCTCTAAAACTCTAAGAGAATAAACATGTGTTGTTTTAAGCCACGAAGTTTGCAATAATTGGTTACAGTAGCCATCAGAAACTAATATCTGACCTTCTACTCAAACTCTTCACCTGAAGTATCTGGGTCACCAGGGGTTTTCTCAGCCCTGTGCTGGGACTATAGGCCACGTGCTGATGCAGGACCCGAAGCACACAGGCCCGCTCCCTGAGGAGAGTAGGAACCACAGAGAACAGGCGTGACAAACAGGATCGGAATCCAACTAGTTCTTCCTAAATTCACAAGAGTCTCTGTGATTTGATGGCACTGTGAGTTTTTCGCCTCCAGAGAGACCAAGTTGGTCTCTCTCCCACCCTCCTTTAGGGAAGCAGCAGCTATCTATCCTCAGAGCTTCTCTGATTTCTCCATGCACAGCGGCAGCTCCCTGCTCTGAAGATCCTCCTGGCCTTGAGCACCATCTAGTACTTTGGCATGTAGCTCAGGTTGGTAGGGGTTGAAGGGAGAGTGTTTGCAGAGGTTCCTCAGATTAAAAACAGGCGCTGACACATTCTGACTCAGAGGATTTGCCTTCTTTTTAAAAAATTGTTATAGCTTCACCCACGGGCACTTTTTCATTGCTTTTAGAAGGAAGCAGGACAGAGAAAAAGAAACATCAACATGAGAGAGAAACATCGACTGGCTGCCTTCTTGCATGCTTCCTGACAGGACCTAACCCCCAACCTAAGTGTATGGCCTGACCGGGGATTGAACCTGCAACATTTTGGTTTGCAGGATGACACTCCAACCAACTGAGCCACACCAGCCAGGGCAGAATTTACCTTCTTAATGTAGGTTCTAGTCGTGAGCCACATGAGGCCTATAGCAAACACGAGTAAGACAGCTGTGAACACAGCAACTCTAATCAGCATGCCCAGGTCGTTAAAGGATAACCCAACTCCTGAAATACAAGGGAACGATTGTTTTAAAAAGAGAGAGAGAGAGAACCAAATGACAAGCTTATATTCCATTACCTCATGAGCTTTAAAAAGCACTTTCAGTGGTTTATACTCTTATGTTCCTCATCCCTAGCATATTGCCTGGCATATAAATGGTACATTTTTGACTGAATTACCACTAATATTTTATCAAAGGCCAAAGCCAGATGTGGAATAAACTAAATCTGGTAATGTAAGGACTTGTCACCAACTTTGCCATATAACTCTTTCAAGAACCCAATAATACTTCAGATTAATAATAATAATTAATAATAATAACTCAGAATTAACTTTGGAAAATGTCCAACATCCCTTTGTGATATGGAATCTAAATTGTCTGTGAGCAAGTGACAAAAAGTCTCTCATCACAGGCATATCAGAAATTAATTCCTTGTCTATTTTTAAAATGACAGAAACTGTTGAGGTTGAGACCATGCACCCAGAGAAGCACAAAGGCCAGTTGTGCTTCAGAATGTATTCTATCAGGATGTAACAATACAGATTTGGAGAGCTAGAATTAGTTTTCATACCACCTAGCAACTATCTTTAGAGTGAAATCCGCAGATGCCAGATCTCTGAAACTTCAAGGTGGCCACCTCACAGACTTTATTTCACCTTAGCTCTTGTCACTGCCTGCAATGTTTATGTCCCCTCCAAATTCTTATTGCGATTCTAACCCCCAGTATGATGGTATGAAGAGGTGGGGCCTTATGGAGGTGATCAGATTACAAAGCTGGAGCCCTCATGGATAGAATTAGTGCCCTTACAAAAGAGGCCGCAGAGAGACCCCCTGTAAGGACACAGTAAGAAGATGGCTAGCTAAGAACCAGGAAGCAGATTCTCATCACTGAATCCACCAGCACCTTGATCTTGGACTTCTAGGCCCCAGAACCCCGTGAGTGATAAAATTTTATTGATAAGCCACCCAGCCTATGGTAGTTTGTTACAGCAGCCCAAACAAATGAAGACATAGCCTTGTCTGGACACTTGGGAGGGCAGGGGCCGAGGAGCAACATGGAAGAACTGCTGTTGAAGGAGCTCACAGAGAGGGCACCATAGCTGGTTGACCCAAGAGCTGGACCTGGGCGATCAGAGGCTCCTTGCCCCTCCCTGTGCTTAGAATGTGTGTTCGCCCCACCATCCCCGCATGAGGAGCCATTTCGAGGGTGCAGCCTTGAGAGAGCAGTGCGTGTGAGACCATGTAAATGGCATACATGCCTGAAGCCTGCTAAGGCCTCTACATGAACTTTTAAAATTCTGACAGGCAGGGGAGGAGATTTACTCATCTTGTGACTGCCCAAGACTAGCCTCATATGTAAGTTTCCTTGTTTATTAAACCTGTCCCCTACCAATCTGGAGCGGTCTGCTTCTCTTCAGTCTCTCCTGGCCACCTGTGTATTGGGACCAGTTTAAAATTCCCCCATACTGAGCCTCTCTTGTGTGCTAAGCTCACATTTCTCTTGAAATGCAGAAACTAAGAAACACACACACAAATACCCAAAGAGCTGTGGCAACATCACTGTGGGATCACCCTCCTGCCCTTTGAGTCCAATGGAAAAAGACTGTGGTAAATGGCATCTTTGCTGGAATTTCAGTATTAACATTCAGAGAGTTAGACAAAACCTTCGACATCTAGTCAAACCCTTTGCTTCATAGGGATATTGAGACCCAAACACCAAGCTTACACAGCAAGTAGCAGGATGAAAATAGTAATTGTGTCTATAGATCTGCTTGTGGAAGCACCAGACACTTTATAGAATTTCCAGGGTAACTGTACCAAAAGAATTACTATCACCAGCAGTAACTCCTTAGAAAGGGGAAGGCCAGGAGAAGAACTTTGTCCAGTTCATTAAACAGGTGCTCCATCTGGACCTTGTCAGAAGGAGCTCACTTGATTTCCCAGTGCAAGTCCCTGCCCAATGTCATCTTTGGTAAGAAAACTTCTGAAAGCAAGGACACAAAGGATGGAGCCTTGGGAAACAACCGGATGTTCAAGTTAATTCTTATGCACATCTACTCTGATCAGAGTCAGGAATAGCATCCTTGTGGAAGCACTCCAAAGCTAAAGTTTGCAAAAGAAAAATCCGTACAATGAAGATTCTCATGATTTTCCATGTGTTCCAAGTTGTGAAACAGTTTCTGAACTTTGTGTCCTTCAGAGAATGTTTTCTTTGGTATTTGTGGCCAGAGGCAGTAGGCTGAGGCTCACCCCTGACCTGAGGACATGCAGGTCTCAAGGGAGATCCCAGCAGCTCAGAAGCCTTCCAGTTGGAAAGGCACTGGGGCAGCCAACACCTGTGTGAGGAACACACACAGCATGCCAGGCTCCATGGGAATTCATACTCCTTGTGGCAGCATCTTTTCTAGAAATGTTTTGGAAGGGAGGAAAAGAACACCAGTAGTGTCCACAGACACCTTACTTCCTGTTTAATCTTTCTCACTGCAGATTTTAACACTTTGGAAGAGTACCCACTCAGAGACTCTGGGGTGCTCTGACTTAACCCTCACTTTAATACAACTTCGGAGAGAGGGGAGGGAAAAAATCGTATTGACAGAGCACAGTAATATCACTACGATATCACAAGCCTCAGGGACTTTTATCCCTGACTGACCTAACACATGCTCTCATTGCTTGCATTTCTGTTTGAGCTGACACTAGACTTGGGAGTGGATTCTGAGACGGTAGCCCTTGGGTAAACTAAGCCTGATCAACGTAAAACTTTAGACACAGTACACTAAAAATACATTAAGTTTATGCATTTATAAAGCAGGGAAGGCACATAGGCGGAAATCTGGATCAGAAAGGCTGATTTCTGATCAATTCCCTGACACAACCAGTGAGGACCACACTTTGTAGTTTGAATACACAGCCATCCTCTCTCCTGTTATTGGCTTACAAGACAGCTTTATAGGACTCAGGGCTCTAAACATGATTAGTGGGTTTGGAATATATCTAACACTCTCGAGTCATGAAATTTTACCTCCTGGATCATGCTGAAATGCTAAAACAGAGCCATTTCCAGGAAGTGAGGAAAACACAGTTACATCTCCATGGGCAGCAGGAGAAAGTAAAAGAGAAATTAGTTTTGCTTTCCTGTTTATAGGAATCAAATCCCTCTAGTGTTTCAAACGTAGTTCAGACATTGATAATGGTTTTAATAGTAGATGAAACATACTTAGCTCACATTCTGTGCCAAGGTACTGATGTTCAATACGCACTCTATAATCAAGTTGGTGAATCCTTAGAACCCTATGAGATACTATTATTTCCATTTCACAGAGTGTAAAACAGAGTTTAGATGACTTACCCAAGGTCACACAATGAGAAAGCTGCAGACCCAGGATGCAAACCCAACCTGTCTGGCTCTAGACGGTGCACTTAAACCAAAACCTCATAAGACTGTATATGTGCCTGAGTTCCTTCATTCTCAGCCGCAGTTACCTCACCTGTAGAATGGGGGTCCCACCACCAATTTAGATTATCAAGGGATTCACAGCAGAGCACTGAACAGCAATGTTGTACACAGTGGAGTCTCAACTGGCATTTACTCCCTCTCCCACGAGGAAAGATTTAATTTTATTTCTGAGAAAAAAACTAAGGGAACTCTCCAACCCATATCTTGTTTAGGTGTAGCTTTGGGGCTTTTAAGGTTTCACCATGAACAAAGGATCTTCTTTCCCATCAGAGGGAAGGGGCAGATGCCCTGGGAGATGCCCAGCTCCCATGGTTTCCTCATCTCTTGTTCTAGCAGCCCCTCGGCCTCTGCCCTTCTGCCTCCCAGACCCTCACAGGTGACTCTCGGGTCTGAGATGGTTTGTAGCTGCCACTCTGGGACAAGGACAGAGGAAGGCTGCTCACTACCAGGGTTCATGGGTGATTCTCTCCCAGGCTCAGCAAAGGCATAGTAGTGGCCTCAGGACACACTGCCAGTGGGTCTAGAGGTCAGTCTCACGGAAGTGAGACAGCCAGTGCTTGTGTGGTAAAGTTGGAAAATTTATAATAAATGAACCAAATAAATCCCTCATGATACAGCACAGAGAGGCAAGATGATGAAAATATGAAAGAAGTTAAGAAGTTTGAAAGATTGACTTAGAAAGTCTTAGCTATAGAATTGGAGTCCCAGGGGTGGAGGGTGAGATGGGAAATAAGTAGGGAATGGTGGTAAAAAAAAATTGGAGGAAGAAATGGATGTAAGTTTTCTTGCATAAAACAACAACAACAACAACAACAACAACAACAACAAAACCCACACACATCCACAGATCCAGATGCACAAAGCAGTAATTAAGGATGGCCGTAAAACCTCTGTGGAATCTAATTCTTCTCTACTTGAATCTGGCTTGGCCTCAGCGACTTGCTTAACCAATAGGCAATTGTGGAAATCATGCTGCATGACCTTCAAGGCTAAGTCAGAAGCAGCCTTTCAGCTTCCACCTTGGTCTCTTGAAAGCCTGTGTTAGGGAATGCCAGCCACCTTGTAAGAGGGACACATTTGCATCCAGCCTTCCAGTTGTCCCCACCAACATCCGTGGTGCAAATGGATGTGAGTGAAGTCTTATTGGATTCTCCAAACAACCCCAGATTTCAGTAAATACCACCAAGAAACTCCTGTCAACTCCACGTGGAGTTGGGAGAACTGTCCAGCTGATGCCTGCCTACATTTCTGACCCACAACAGTGAAGTTAAAATGATTGTTTCTTTAACCCACTAAGGTTTGGGACAGTTTGGTACATAGCAATAAATAACCAGAACAGAGAATGCACAAGTAGAGTTAAAAATAAAGGAGCCCACAGAAACATAATAAAATTATAAAACATGGACGACAAAGAGAAGGACTTAAAATAAGTCAGACAGAACTGAACACCTTGAAGAAACATCACTGAGACTTCTCCATGGCAACCATGAAAACCAGGAGACAGTGAGTCAGTTTTGAAGATGTTGAGAGAAAAATAACTGTCAACTTAGAATCACATACCCAACACAACTGTGATAAAAGCAGGTGAAAGACATTGGATAAATAAAATCAAGAGTTTACTGTCAATAAGCTATAAAGAAACTTCTAAAATTAATTTAGAGAAAGATGGTCTGAAATACAGAGAAGAATATGAATGAAATCCTAAGTGTGTATGATATGTGAGTGTGTATCTCACCAGTATTTAATTTAATTACTGGAGTAGTTCTGGGGTATCTCAGTCTCCAGGGAGAATGAACTCTCTCCTCAGAGGGACAGAGTAGACATAACAGTAGGAGCTTCTACAACCTAGGTCCATTTCCCAGAGGAGGCTCCTGGGAAGCTAGAAAGGGACACTGGCACTTCCCAGGTGAGGTCTCTCCATACCTGTCCTAGGGGATGGGTAGATTGCCAGGGCTTAGCTTCCTGTGAAGTGGGCCCTTTGGAGGGCTAACTGGCCATGTCATCATGCTCTTCAAAGGTCTCCCCAAGGGAGGTCACTGCCCAGATGGTTTACAGCTTAGAGACCAGTGAAGCACCCAGAGTAACATATGCCTTTGGCCCCAAGGGAGCTTTACTTCCAGGGAAGGACCCCAGGGAGTGTGAAAGCCAAAACCCTGGAACTAACTCAGAGGCAAAGGGATGCAGACTACTTTCCAGTCTTTCCTTCAAGCTGATTTGTTACTCTGTGCTCTCTCTGCTGTAGGAGGTAGCTGAAAGCAAGTTCCCACTCCACTTTAAGTAGTGAGGACCAGCAACTGCCCCAGTAGAAATAGCTTGCTTGGGCTCAGGCCAGGAAGTACTCACTGAACTAAATGCTGGCTCTACTCCAGCCAGATTTGGAAAGGGAGCCAGAAAAGCCAATGAGCTCTGCAGATGGTGCTCCATGTTAGTCTGTAGAAAGCTCAGGTCACAGCTCCCAGGGAGCTCAGCAGAGAGGCCAGCAGTCACTCTGCTCTTTCCCTTGACTGGACAGGCCCTGGGGGCATGGCTGGACTTTGGGAGCTGAGAGAGGGATACACCCCCCTACCCTCTTGTCTCAGGCAGGGCATCTGAAGGCAACTGTAAACCTGACACCAGCCACAAAGCTAACATAGACACCCTCATGTTTCCCTCTGGAGTCCCAGGAACTTTGTCACAGGCAGAGAGCAGGAAAACCAGTGTGGGCAGGGGAACACACTCAGGAGCAGCAGTGGCTAGAGGAACTTGGTGGGGGCCATTGTCGATATCACTCTGGCCGGGCTCTGCAGTGGTTTTGTGGACAGTGCCTCTGGACTTGGGGAACCATGTGTTGGGTCTCTTTCTGTAAGATCCCCATGATACTACGACTCATAGATCACACTCTGGGGCAGGCTGTCCAATTGTCCTGGTTCCGAAAGGGGTGAGGACAAAGCTCTCCAATGGCTAAGATATGACTCTGCTTCTGAGAGAGGCACTTGAAGGCCATGGGAGAGACTAGGTGGTATCAGCACTTCACTACCCAGAGATGCAGCCACCAAAGTGACTCCTGCCTCATTGGAAATGAGCCCAGCACTTAGCCAAGCAAGCCCCTTGATGGCAGGAGTTGAGGTATCTGCAGGAAGAGCAAGAATTCCCCAAAGCAAGTCAGCCAGGGAGCTCTCAGCTTGAGGCACAGGAAGGAGGATCTGAAGATGTGAGGAAGCTATGTGATGACAGGGATAGGATAGAGCCTGCCTCCAGGAGGGCTGGTATTCAGTGGCCAAGCCTGTCCCAGATTTGTCCCATAAAAATCATGGCATTTCAGCCCTAGCTGGTGTAGCTCAGTGGATTGAGCGCGGGTTGCGAACCAAAATGTCACAGGTTCGATTCCCAGTCAGGGCACATGCCTGGGTTGCAGGCCATGGTCCCCAGCAACCGCACATTGATGTTTCTCTCTCTCTTTCTTCCTCCCTTCCCTCTTTAATAAATAAATAAATAAAATCTTTAAAAGCATGGCATTTCAACAGGCAAGACTCTTGTTTATGAAGGCAGTGGCTTGCCCCCTCAAGGAATGCCCTCTACCACCTGAGAAGGGCCAAGAGAAAGTGGCTCCCCTTCCCAGGGTGTGTTCCTTCAGCTCCAGTCACCTAAACCACGAAGTCACTGTGGATTCTTCTCTACCCCAAACCAACCCATCGGCATGTGCTTACGGCCCCTCTTTCACAATGCCTAGAACCCAGCTGAATTTTACTCCCACCTGGTACCACATCTTTCACTTGGATTATTGGAGTAGTCTCTAGCTCATCTCCCTGCTTCTACTGTCATAGAATGGTCCCTTCTTCAGAGTGGTTTTTGTCCAAAGAGATACCACATCATTCACATCCTCAAAACCTTCCAGAAGTCTAACCTCACTCAAAATGAAATCCTGACACCTGAACAGAATCTTCAAGGCCTGTCAGGATCTGGCAGTTGCTTCCCAGACCTGCATCTCTCTAGCTTGTTCATTCTTCTGCAGCTGTAGTGTCTTCCCTTTCTGTTCTTACAGCATGTGAAGTTCCTCATGCTTACCCCAGGGACTCGGCACTTCTGTAACCCATTCACGGAGTACCATTGTAACTACCGCAGGCACTCCAAGCCAGGGAGCTCCACTTTGGTTCGTAATATTCCGAAAAAACCACCGGGAGGATGAGCAGATGTGAACATGCCGTTTGTTACTCACTTTACAGGGAAGTGCACCCACAGTGATGGCAGATCAGGTGGAAAACCTCACCCTGCATCCGATTGTGGCCACTTATGGGTCAGGGAGGGAGCCGTGGTGGGGAGGGATCTGCAGTAGGGTGTGAAAATGCCACAGGGTTGTGATAAACACGGGATTGAGGAGGCTGGGAGTCCAGATACACACAGTTTCCCTTACTCCTCATGGCTGCTGGCCAGGTGGCCGCCTGCGCTCTGAGGTCACGGAGGGGCCATGTCTTGAGCTAACGTAGAACTGTCTCTCAATTCTTCACGTGGCTTTCTTCCTCATTTCAACAAGGTTTCTGCTCAAATATTACCTCAGAAAAAATCTTCTCTAACCACAGTCAAAAACTGATACCCCATCCAAAAATTTCTTATGCTTTTCTTTCCAGAAGGTAGAACTACTAGATATTTTTATGTTTGAGTGGTTCATCACCCTCACTAGAAAATTAGCTTTGTGGAAGCTTAGAATACTATTCCCTTAGAATAGAATTCCCTCCCCCTAGAATAGTGCTTAGCAAATGGTAGCCACTCAGTAAATAAATGCTGACGGAATACATAAATGTCTGTCAACTATTTGACACTGTGTCACTTGAACAGGACATAAGGTCAATAAGCAAAAGACCACGAGGCCAGTGAGGGGAACTACTGGAAACATGTCCCTGATTTGTGATGATAACAACCAGAGTCCACTTAGAGTGCATGAAAAGTAGGACAGTGGCTTTCAAACTTGAGTGAGCCTCAGAACCACATGGAGGGCTTATGAAAAATAGTTTACTAGACCCAACCTCCAGAGTTTAATTTAGTTGGTCTGGGGTGATGCCCAGGAATTTGCAGGTCAAACAAGTTCCCAGGTGATGCTGATGATTCCAGTCTGGAAAACTCGTTTTGAGAACCATCAGTGTAGGTTGAACTAAATAATCACCTTGGTTCATTTCTACCCAGAGAAGCCCAGGACAAGTCTTTCTTGAAGAAAGCCAACATGCCTGTGCCTCCTTATACCACATGGATCCTAATAACTGATCTTTGCTCAAAATGTGTCATTCTCTCTTTTGATATCTCACTAACCTTCAGTGAAGGGTTCCCTTATCCTCTTGGCTAAATTCTTCAAAACTCAAGTCTTACCTCCTCTGTGGAGCTTTTCATGACCACACTGGCCCTTGTGCACTCCTCCTTTCTTCCCACCTGTGCAACTGCTCCCATGGTTTACATACTGGACCACCTTTCTAATCACTGATTTTTTTTTATTTTAGAGAGAGAGAGGCAGAGAGGGAAAGAGAAACATCAATTTGTTGTTCCCCTTATTTATGCTTTCATTGGTTAATTCTTGTATGTGCCCTGACCAAGGATCAAATCCATAACCTTGGCATATGGAAACAATTCTCTAACCAACTGAGATACCTGGATACCTGGCCAGAGCTCTAACTACTCATTTTCCTAATCACTCTACATGCTATCTCGCTTCATCTCAGACCAGAAACAGAAGGGCAAGCCTAGGGGACATTGTGACTATCCCCGATTAGGGCTCAGAACCATGACTGAAACACATTCCACGTGGCCTGCTGCTGTGTGTCCCTACTACTCAGAGATGATCCCCAGCTCTGGAACTCACTGCTCACTGAGTGGCCCTCAGAGGTATCTAGGGAGCACCAGGACATGACTTCATTTAGACCCTAGATGCAGCTGGAGACAGAAGGAAATGACAGAAAATTTATCCTTCACCCCAAAGCTTCTAAATCTGGATCTTCCAGAAAATACCACCCACAAACATACCAAGAGGAGTATTCTCCTTTGTCCTTTCTAGGGACAGCACAAAAGATGTAAAAGGTAGAGTGTGCACCAGGAGGCGTACAGATGAGGACTGGCCCCAAGAGAGAGGCCAGGTGGCCAAGCAGGTGTTCCTGGGACGGTCTCAGCTCTGCCTTTACATTAGTATCACCTGGGAAGCTCGTAAACATCCAGATGGCCCAGGCCCCACCCAAAACCAATTAAGTTAGAATCTCTGGAGGTGGAACCCAGGCCTTGGTACTTTTAAAGCTCCCTAGGTAATTCCCACATTCAGCCAAATCTGAAAAAAGCTGCTGTGCCCTCTCCTAACTTTAGGCCCTCAGAAATGTCAGTGCAGACATAGCAGAGTTCTCTGTTTTACAATGCTTGGGCTACCTCCTAGAATGGCGGTTCTGGTGCTTGCCTGTCCCATGTTGCTCAGCTCTGAGAAACAACTCCTTAGAGAAAAAGGAACACTTAAAAAGAGATCAAATATCTGGCCAATAGGATTCCCCCCAAGGCCCAGACTTGGGATTTTATCTCTGCACTGAATCGTGTCTAGTGTCATGAGGTTTGGGTTCCTGAAAAAGCCCAGAGCCACGCACCCAGCCCTAACCCTTGTGCCAGAGCCTGGAGGCAACTTTGTGCAGGAAGCCTGTGGGAGCCTCTGCAGAACAGAACAACTAGTCTCAGCTCAGCACCAAGGCCAACTTAGATCTGTTTTCTGTTGATTCCCTGCATTTGGGGGGTAAAGATATAAGTAGAAGACACTAGAATAAAAGAATTAGTCCTGGTCTCAGGGGTGTCATAATTTGATGACCACCTTCTCATTCATTTCTTCAGATGCCGAAGTCGCACAATGTTGACAACAGAGACCACACCCATGCTCCAAACACACCTGACTCGTCTGTGTCCCTACAGCATCATCCACCTCCAAGAGCTCTTCTGCCTGGGTGACTATCATTTCTCTGCCTAAGGTACTGGCTTAGCCTCCCCCACAGGTGACAAGGGTTATGAGACAGTGGATAAGCCTTACTGGCCTGTGGTCATAAACATGCAGGGTCTCTCGGAATATTGATGGACTGAGAGAGAATATGAGCAGAAATGTTTGGAGAAGAGGAAGGTTGTTCTTCCCGGTTTCAGAGCTCCTTTGAGAATTAATCACGATTAAGGGCAGAGTATGTGGCATGCAGTGAGAGACCAAGTTGGGATAGATATGACAGTGTCAGTCACCACTGTCCAGGGGCCAGAAGTCCAGTGGGGGCCTGGCTTCCATTCCAGACATCAGGCAACAGAGGGAGACCAAGAGAAAGAAAGGCCACATGGGGAGCAGGGACCCCACTTTAGCTGGGGTTGCCTTCCTTCTACAAGCAGCAGGGACTTGAGGCCACACAAAGCCTCCACCACCTCCTGCTTTTGGGCAGCCCTGGTCTGAGGAGTGATTAACTCATGAGGCACCTGATCTGCGTTATCCAGTAAAGGGCAGGATGCCCCCACCACAGCCTGGATGTAATCAGTGCTGGGGGAACGTGCAGCAGGAAAGACTGCTGGAGCTGATAGAACCACTTCCCATCCCCCACCCTGCAGCCCTCACCAGGGGCTGAAAGGAAAGGAGACAAGCCCGTAGACCCTTCTTCATTTATTTCTCAGGAAATCTTACCACCCAAACTTGGGCAGAGCTAAGGCTGGGGATTTCCCCGTAGCAAAAACAAGACGGATGTCCAGTCATAGGCCTGTGACTGGGACAGCAAAACCTTCTAGCCACACTTTTCCTGAGTCAAGGAACTCCAGGCATGTCGAAGTCCTGGAGAAGATGTGGGGGCAGGGCATGGGGTGGGGGGACACAGAGGAATTCCAGGGCCCTGAAATTATACCATCTCAGTAAGTCTTGCCAGCTCAGGCCCCACTGCCCTGAACGTGTTGGCTGTCCTCAGAGTTATGTCCTGGGTCAAGGACGCTCCTCCCTCCATACTTCTCTCAGGGTCATCTCCTCAGCATGCAGCACTTGTACTGCCACCCATGCCCCCACACTCTGAAATCCTTACCTCCGCTGCAAGGTCCCTGAGTGTCAGGCCGGCTGCGAAATGCTATTTCCACCTGGACACAGAGAGCCCCTTCCCCACGTGTCTGCTCCTTCTTCTGCAGCTTGATCAGCATTGCTGCTGTCCACTCTGGCACCCAAGCCTAAGGCCAGGAGCTGTCCTGGCCTCCTGAGCCTCTCTGCCTTGCTTCCCACAGCCGTTCTACCTTGGATGATGCTTGCTGCATATGCCCCTGTCCTCTCCATCCATTCTATCATTGCCTTAGTTAGAACCCTAGAATTCTCACTTACCTGTGATGATATTGTACGTTCAATGTGACTGGGGGGAGCCCTAGTGGGCAGTTTTTCTGCAAAGAAAAAATTATTCAAAAATAACTTTGGTTTTTAAAAATCAAACTTTTAGCATTATCAATTCAAAAACCTTCCTTTAGCTTTTTTAAAATTTTACTTATCTATTTTTAGAGAGATGGGAAGTGAGGGAGAAAGAGAGGGAGAGAAACATTGAGGTGTGAGTGATATATTGATTGGTTGCCTCTTACACACCCCAATCAGGGACCTGGCCTGCTACCCAGACATGTGCCCTGACTGGGAATTGAACTGGAGACCCTTCGGTTCACAGGCTGGCGCTCACTCCTGAGCTGTACCAGCCAGGGTTAGCTTTTTTTTTTTAACATATAAAGTTTAATATAAAGAATTATGAACTAGGAATAAATTTGGTGATTATATTACCAATAATTATTTTGAGATACTATATTGGACAATATTTTCAGTAAAACTCTTAAAAGCTAAGGGCTAAGCATTTTTAGGTGTCATTTAATGTACATATATATGAAGAAGGACCAAAAATAACCTGGGATTTATTTATAAAAAATTGTGTATTTATTCTTACATGTTTAAACTTCAGTCACCTTCAAAATACTCACTATTTGATGCAATACACCTATCAAGGCATTTTTTTCCACTGCTCAAAACAGTTTTTGAACTCATCAATTTTGACGCCTTTTAATGCTTCTGCCATTTTTTTCTTGTTTCACCTCTTCCATGTTTGGCAAAATGTTTCCCTGTAAGGACTGTTTTCATCAGGGGAAACAACAAAAGTCACACAGGCAAGACTGGGTGAATGGGGAGGGTAGGGCACAAGGGTCATGCTGGTTTTGGTCAAAAACTGCTGAACACTCAGTGTGGTGTAGGCAGGTGCACTGGTAAATTCCCCATCATGAAAAGGGAAAATGTGTTGAAAGAGTCTTCAAAAAAATTTCACTGAAGCCAAATGTAGCCTCTCACAACACCACCAGCTAGTATGCTGATATAGATAAGTTCCTAGAACACTCACCTAGCAGGGGAAGCCTGTACTACAAGGGGTCTGCCCTCCAGAAGCTAATTCCAATTTTGGGGGCCCCCCTCATATATACATTTTATTTTATCTATTTTTAAGTGGCACATTGTTCATTCCGTGACATTAAGTACATTCATAATGTTATACAACCATAACCACCACCCAGCCACAGAACTCTGCCCATCTTGCAAAACTGAAATTCTGTTCCCATTAAACAGTAATTCCCCATCTCCCCCTCCCTCACCTCCCAGCAACAACCCTCTACTCTCTCCAAGTTTGACTACTCTAGGTACCTCATGTAAGTGGAATCATATTTTGTGCTTTTGTGACTGGCTTATTTCACTTAGCATAAATGTCCTCAAGATTCATCCATGTTGCAGCATGTGTCAGAATTTCCTTCCTGGTAGGTAGAAACGCTTCACTTCCTCACACAACCAAAAGAAGGATAACAACCAATCTGAAAATAATAAACAACCAGAAGTGCCAGAAAATCAAACTGCATGGAATTCCAACAACCAAGGAGTTAAAAAAAAGTTCACTGAGACAGGTAGGAGACTGGCAGCTGAGCGGAAAGGACAAGCTTGGCGAGGCAGCAGACGGCATGGGGGAGGCAGGGCTGGCTGAACGGGAAAACTAAAGACTGAAAGATAGCTGTAAACTATGGTGGAGGTTGCCACAGCAGGAGAAATTCCCAGTCTTACCTGAGAGAGTTAGTTGGAAAGTCAGGCTGGAGCAGAACAAGAGAGCTACATGGTTCCCCCTCGGACCCCTCCCCCACAGACAGTGCCACAATGAACTCTCAAAGAGGTTTGCCCTGCCCTGGTGAATACCTAAGGCCCCACCCCCTTACAGCTTAATAGGTGCACTGGGACAAAGAAATATGGTCCAAATGAAAGAACAGAACAAACCTCTAGAAAAAAAACTAAACCACAAGGAGATAGCCAACCTATCTGATGCAGAGTTCAAGACCCTGGTAATCAGGATGCTCACAGAACTGATTGAGCTCAGTCTCAAAATGAAGGAACAAATGAAGGCTACCCTAAGTGAAATAAAGCAAAATATTCAGGGAACCAACAATGAAGGGAAGGAAACTGGGACCCCAATCAACAGTTTGGAACAAAAAGCAAAAATAAACATCCAACCAGAACATAATGAAAAAACAAGAATTCAAAAAAATGAGAGGCTTAGGAAACTCTGGGACAACTTTAAATGCTCTAACATCAGAATTATAAAGGTGCCAGAAGAAGAACAACAACAGCAATAAATTGAAAACTTATTTGAACAAATAATGAAGGAAAACTTTCCCAATCTGGTGAAAGAAATCGACTTCCAGGAAGTCCAGGAAGCCCATAGAGTCCCAAAGAAATTGGACCCAAAGAGGAACACATCAAGGCACATCATCATTAAGTTACCCAAGATTAAAAATAAATAGAGAATCTTAAAAGCAGGAAGGGAAAAGCAGTTAGTCACCTACAGAGGAGTCCCCATAAGGCTGTCAGCTGATTTCTCAAAAGAAACCTTACAGGCAAGAAGGTGCTGAAAGAAGTATTTGAAGTCATGAAAGGCAAGTACCTACACCCAAGATTACTCTATCCAGCAAAGCTATTATGTAGAATGGAAGGGCAGATAAACTGCTTCCCAGATAAGGTCAAGTTAAAGGAGTTCATCATCACCAAGCCCTTGTTATATGAAATGTTAAAGGGAGTTATCTAAGAAATAGAAGAAGATTAAAAACTATGAACAGTAAAATGACAATAAACTCACAACTAACAATAATTGAACCTAAAAAACAAAAACAAAAACTAAGCAAACAACTAGAACAGGAACAGAATCAGAGAAATGGAGATCATATGGAGGGTTTTCAGTGAGGAAGGAGAGTGAAAGAATGGGGGATAAAGGTATAAGGAATAATAAACATAATTGGTAGGCATAAAATAGACAGGTAGAGGTAAAGAATAATATAGGAAACAGAGAAATCAAAGAACTTATATGTACAACCCATGGACATGAACTAAGTGTGAGGGGGAATTCTGGGTTAGTGGGTGCAAGGTAGAGGGGGACAAAGGGGGGAAATTGGGAAAACTGTAATAGCATAATCAATAAAATATATTAAAAAATAATTTCCTTCTATTTTAAGACTGAATAATATTCCATTGTATGTATATACCACATTTTGTTTATCCATTTATCTACACAAAACCTTCCTTCAACTTTTAAGCTCTTAAAATATTTTTCCTATTTAGCCCTGGCTTGTGTGGCTCAGCAGACTGAGCACGGAACTGCTAAGCAAAGGGTCACTGGTTCAGCTCCCAGTCACGTCACACGCCTGGATTGTGGGCCAGGTCCCCAGAGTAGGGGGCACACAAGGCAACCATACATTGATGTTTCTCTCCCTCTCTTTCTCCCTCCCTTCTTCTCTCCCTAAAAATAAATAATTAAAATCTTTTAAAAATATATTTTCCCTATTTATTATTTTAGCAAACAAAATTGTACCAAGCATCTTAAAGGATATCTTTGGTTGACATTTGGTTAATATTTGGTCTCATTTATAAGCTTAATTAATTAGATACATTCAAACACTTAAAACTACATTTATAAATGTAACACGCAATTTCTTTTTTAAATGCCTCAATTGTTTGACTTAAACAAAGCCTTACCAATAACTTAAAAAACATAAACCTAATAAGCTAAACTAATAAATACAGTCACATATAAGCTCTAACTCTTCCAACAGTATAAATAAATATATTAAACTTTCAATTTAAAATCACAAGTCTAACTCAGTTACTCAATTACACTTTTAAATTTGAATTAGAAGTCTCAATTTCCCTCTAACAGGTTAAATTCTGTTCAACATTATAAGTAATTAAAATGCCAAATATGCATAGGGTATTCTTAGAACAAAAAAATCAAAACTGTAGGTTTATTTTCAATCCTTTCTATACTTAGTTTTAAATCTTCCTGGGCTTAACAAAATTTCCCAGAGTGGGGGTTTCCAGACTTTCTGAAAATAAGAATCACCTAGGACATTTATTAAGCATACAGATTCCTGGGTCCCCACCCAATGCCACTGAATCTGCATTTCCAGGAAAAGACCAGTTGCTCTGCATGATTATAAAAAGCCACACGTTTATCTTACACAGAAGTTGGTAAATACTTTACTTAGGGGGAAAATGCTTCTCCGACATCCATGACCCAGGGCTTGGCCAGGCTCCGACTGGGTTCTTGTGGGCAACTCTGAAAGGTGACCCACCTTCCCTGGAGGTGAGTTTTATCACTGCTTGTGACTTCAAGTTGGGGTACAGCCCGTGGGCTCCATCACTGGAGTAGACTTTGCATTTTTCTGGCTCTTCAGATAATATAAATGTGCTCTCCTTCTCCATCTAAAGAACCGTGTCATTCTTTTCATGTCTCTCTAGGCTGACAGGACCCACACCCTCACAGGTGTTAAAATGCTGTCCCACTGAACCTAGTGTCTTCCTTGGCTTTGTCTGACTACATGGTCACAGCTGCAAGGTCACTATTCTGACAGGCTCCTAAAGGGTGCCCTGATCTAGCCCTGCCCCCTCCACACAGTTCCTAGATGATCTTCCCAAGAGGCAAGGCCACAGCACACCGTGCTGAACCCTCCCCTGGCCTGCCACCTCCAGAGGACACAGCTGCACTGGTTCAAGGCCTAGTTCACTGATGCCTACCTTCCTTTTCGCAGGTCTAGCTCAAGCCGCTCCCACTGGGCCCAGCCCCACAGAACTCCCCTGCTGCTCTCCCAGGGTCCTGCTCAGCAGCCCTGTCTGGGCCAAACACCTCCTGTGCACTGCTGCATCGAGGAGTCAGAGCAACATCTGAAGCCCTCTGAGCCCTTTTCACATATTTGCTCTGTAGTTTCCTTTGCCTGCAGTGCCCTCTCCTGACTTTAAGACAGTGTGTCTCCTCCTCTATGAAGCATTCCTGGACTGTGAAAGTCAAATCCATTCCTCCACTCCGTGGTATCCCCACTTATCTGGCAAATACTTCCGTTTGCACACATCTACAATTATTTTCTTACATAGAGCTCGGTGAAGCTGGGGACTCCTGTATTTTTTGTTCACCACTGAAGCCTCAGCAACACGCAGAGCCACGCTCATTAACTGAACAACGCCCCCTTTTCTGCCCTAACCCCATCAATCACCGACAATCAGATGTCCTGGGTTCCCCCTGTACCACCCATGTTCTCTTCACTGCCCTAGGCTCAGAGACCTTTTTTTTTTATTTCATTAGGTTGGAAAAGAATAGTTTAGGGGCTCCCCTAAGTATCCTCACCACATACCCCAGGGGCCTAGACAGCTTCTCCCCCAACAAATGTGACTGGTGACCGAAGTGTGACCATTGACCAAGATCTTTGTTCTATATGGGAAGTGCAGACAGGTGCCCGTGATCAACAAGTCCTGACAAAGACGCCCCCTGCCCAGGGCCTGCCCCCAGATTGGACACGTGGGAAAGTGTGCGAGAAGCCTGGCTGAGGCCCACAGCAACACTGGTCTGCCCACACCACTGGCCCAGGGGTGACCTGCGGGCCACACTCTGCTCCCGAGGTTGTTGCTGCTGCTGTTGCTACAACCACCCCTGTGGTGACCCAGCCCTGAGGACAGCTGGTGTCAGGCTGGGGACTGAGCCATTTCATGCATCTTCAGCAAACACCAGCCTCTTCTTCCCGCTTCCTGTGTGTACACGCAGCTGTTCCCGTGATTGTCCTACACTGGACAGAGGGGCCAGTTCCAGAGTTCTGGACCTGGGTCCTGCCTCATCCTGCTCTCTGGGGGGAGGGCACATCCTTGCTAGAATTTTAAGCCTCAGTGAAGATTTGTTTCTACTCAGGCTCAGTGTTGAAACTCAGGGCACAGGCCTTTATTTGTCTAGCTAGGAGAAATGCTAGGAGGTTGATAGCATTTCAGGTCAAGTGTCCAGCATTGGACAAAAGAGGAGCCAAAGAAAGTCTGCATCAGAATGGCTGGCAGGAGAGGGGTACGTTTGCTAACATGCAGATTCCTGGGCCCTACCCCAGGCCTTCTTGCTCTAACCTCTGGGAAAGGGAGTCCATAAAACTGCCCCATCAACAAGGCCCCACACTCACCCCCAGCTCATTCTTGTGCTCAGGAGA
Organism: Phyllostomus hastatus; assembly: GCF_019186645.2. Lineage (NCBI taxonomy): Eukaryota > Metazoa > Chordata > Mammalia > Chiroptera > Phyllostomidae > Phyllostomus > Phyllostomus hastatus. The sequence continues at coordinate 92,956,071 of NW_025334041.1, forward strand.
GTGTGCAAAGCGTGGCCTGCCGAACCCGACAGCAATAAAATCAACATGCCTCACTCTCCTAAAGCAGGAAGAGAAAACTCATTTCTGTCTCAGGGCCCAGATTTCAGCAAAGTCCTGGTTGGCCAAAAAGTCCGTTTAAATTTTTCCATAAAATAAAAGACACATTTTTCATTTTCACCAATAACTTTATTGATTTGAATATTTTGAGTATGTTGGCTCTCTCCCACTGTTGGCTTCTGGTGGGTAGAGGCAAGGGGTGCTGCTGATCATCTTCCATGCACAAGACAGCCCCACAGCAAACTCGTTGGTCCAACAGTTTGTTGGACCAACAACTTCACAAACCACTTTTGACACATTTGATCAGTCACAGCACCTTCTCCATACACTGCACAAATCTTTTTTTGCATTTCAGTTGTGTTTTTACCTTTCTTGAAATAATAAAGCATAATATGCTGAAAACATATTTCTTTCATCTTCAATATTAAAAGAGCTACACAAAAATTCATCAATTTTGATGTTTTTTTAAATGCCCGCTGATATGAGAGCTGTCACAATACAATCTAACAAAATTGTTTCACATGAAGTTAAAGGCAACTAAGCACTATTAGAGCCATCTTAAAGAAAAATCTAAATGAACTTGTTGGCCAACCCAGTAAGAGAGGCACAATCATTAAACCACCTCCGGGTGAGTGCCGCGTGCAGTGTGGGTGCACAGGTGTGGGTGTGTGGTAGGCAGTGGCTTCAACTTCACAGAGGTTACAGTGGAAGATGCAGAGGAGATCAGAGACCGATAGCGAGGAAGGAGGGGGTCTCCAGGGGACTGTTGCACAAGGACAAACCAAAAGCCCCCTACCCTTCAGCCTGTAGGGTCACAGGAAAGATGGAGACTGAGGAAGGTCTGACTGAAATATGAAATCCCATATCACAGCAGGACTGGATCTCAAAAACATAATGTTGGGTGAAAAGAAATCATCACAGAAGAATAATTTGGTAGATTCCATTTACATGCACTTTTAAAACTCAAAAACGAGAACAGCATGTGGTAGAGCAATGTAAACTTAAACAATAAGAAAGGAACACAGGAGTGATGCACTGGGAGTCAAGACAGAGGTCCCCGTGCTGCCTCTGGGAGGCAGGGAAGGGGAGCTTTTAGAGAAGAGGGACCACAGGCAACTTCAAAGGAGCCAATGAGGTTCTGTTTCTTAAACAGATAGTGAGTACTCAGGTCTGGTCACATGTACCTAATACATATTTTGCGTGTATAATATGAAATAATGAGCAGTATGAACAAAATAAACACAACTTGTTCATCAAATTCTAGTAAATACAGTAAATACTAGTAAAAGGTGTCACCTTCTGGAATTCATGGCAGGTGTGTCTTGCATGAACAAAAGGAAGTCCCATTTATCAAGGGGGGTATGAATGTTTAGTACTTGTCACTGACTGAACTTGCCCCGGGGACAGCAATGGGTGGTGAAGTCTTAGGGACCCAGCTGAAGGAGGAAGTAAGGAGGAAGTAAGCGTCCCATGCCCAGGGCTACAGGGCACGGGCTGAGAGCCACATAGCAGCAGTGGCAGTGTCCCATGAAGGAGTCGGCAAATCCAAAAGGGACAAAATGGGACTGGGAGCCAAGCAGAGGGAGGCGGTACCCGAAGGAGCCAGCCTGCAGGAGTTCTCTAAAATGGATTTGGTCCTGTCTGTGACCAAGCAGGGCCTAGTCTATGACAAGATGCTAGAAATAACCAACAGCCTGACCTGAAGCAGATGTCACCTCTAGAGGTAACACCAGCAGGCAGAGACCCAAACTGCCAAGAGCAACCCTGAGGAGCAGAACCTGAGATGGGCCCATTAGCTGCACATCCTCGGACATAAGGAGCCTTGGAAGGAACCTGTCCACCTCTGGTTCAGTGTAGACATCCCTTCTCCATCCTGTCACTTAGGTCCCCAACCTTTGTGTGAGTATTCCAGTGGCTCAGCATCTCTGGAGGGGTCCTGTCCTATTGTAAAAAGACAGTTTTTTTGTTCTGAGCTGTGGCACATTTCCCTGATGCTGTTACCTCTTGTCCTCAGTAGCTGTGCAAAATGAGCCAAGTCCCTCTTTTACCCACCAGGTTAGCAGGACTGTGGGTGTATGCCAGTGAGCAGGACAAGGTCCACCAGGGGGACAATGTGGTAAGCACAGAGTCGTGCCAACTGGGCTGCCCCTCAGAGAAGGACTTGCTGCAGTCAGCAAGCAGGCTCTTGTTTCTCTGGGGTTGACCGAGGGCTGCCTCACCACGACCATGACCAAATGCAAAGACAGATCACAGGAAGGGTGTTGAACACTGACCATTGCCACCTACCCACCAAGAACCCCGCTGGGCTGAGTATGCCTGTGGGGCTGGCCTGGTCAAGCCTATTTCACTGTGCAGCCACTCCCTCTGCCCAGTCCTGCTTCTGCTTCCGCTCCCTGCCCTTCACAGGGGTTTATCCCTGATAAGTGTCCTGCTCACCAAACTCCAGCTCAGCCCGTTTCCAGAGGGCCCCGTCTGCCACAGAAGGGGGGTCTTTACGACAGATTAAACCAAAGAGGAGGCAGTTTTAGACCCATTAGCAAAGAAAACGAAAATGCTGTTGAAAACCTTATTCACTGCAGGCTTTGCTAAATAAAGGTCTGGAGTTTCCCTAAGAGTTCCTTCAAAACAAACAGGAAGGATTTGTAAGAAACTCCTCTGCAACCCACCAGCCTGAGCATGTTGCTTCAGAGTGGGCGAGACTGCAAACACGCTCAGCTCCCCACCCCTGGCAGAGCTGGAAGAGCTCCCCATGGCCCTGTCCGTCACCCCTCTTCCATTTGTTGGTGCTGGAATAGGATTTGTTAGCACAAGCCAACAAAACAACCTGGCAGTTTCCACTCGCTTGGAAAGCGTTTCTTCTCGAGTTTGGCTTCTTTCCTACTCCCAGAATTCTCAAAAGCAGCCACTTCCTGGTTCTCCCTCCTCTGACCCATAGTACTGACTGCCCTGAACCCCTGTGTGCCCTGAGTTGTGCATTTTGTGCGTTGTTGTAGGACGATCCTCTGGTGGAGGGCTGCTCTGGTTATTTATTTATCCCTTGCATTATTGTTTTCTATTAATAACAAAACAACAGCCAGCCATTCCTGTGGGCTCCTCAGGCAGACTTTCCAAAAAAATAAATCTAAGATTTGATTTCAAGATTTTATTTATTTTTAGAAAGATGGTAAGGGAGGGAGGAAGAGAGGGAGAGAAACATCAATGTGTGAGATACATTGATCAAGCCCCCAACTGGGGATCTGACCTGCAACCCAGACGTGTGCCCTGACCTGGAACGGAACCGTGAACTTCAGTTCGAAGGCTAACACTCAATCCACTGAGCCACACCAGCCAGGGCAGATTGATTTTTTCTTTTTGTGTGTGTGTGGGAAGAAGACTGTTCCAGGTCTCCTGTTAGAATCTCCTCCTTAGATGGCTGCTGGGTTAAATTATAAGAAGTGATTAATCCTCTTTTAAAATTACTTTTATTATCATCTTTTTTTCCCAAAAAAGAAATCCACTGTATTAGTTTCCTATTGCTGCTGTAACAAATTACCACAAACTTAGTGGCTTACAAGAACACAAACGTGGTATTTTATCGTTCTGGAGGTCAGAGGACCAACATGGGGCTCACTGGGCTGAATCGAGGTGTCAACAGGCCTCCGCTCCTTCCCTGAGGGCTCCAGGGCAGAACCCATTTGCTTGCCTTTTCCAGCTTCCAGGGGTCACTGGCATTTCTAGGCTCAAAGTCCCTTCTCCCATCTTCAAAGCCAGCGATGGCTGGAGGCTCTCACAGGGCACCCCCTCTCCTGCTCCCCCCTCTGCATGTAAAGACCCCCATGATTGCATTGGGCCCAGCTGGGTTATCCAGGATACTCTCCCCTCCTCCGGGCCAGCTGATTGGGAGCATCGATTCCATCTGTAGACTTAATTCCCTTTTGCCAGGTAACTTAACATATTCTAAGGTCTAGGACTTTGGGAAGTCATTGCTCTGCTTACAATATCTATGTTCACTGCAGGAAATTTAGAAATACGAAAAGGCATAAATGAGAATATATAAGCCATTTCCAGCCCCACGTCCCAGAGAGGACCACCAACAGTTCAATGTCTATTCATCCAGTCCTTTGTTCAGTTCATGTTCTTTTTTTCTTTGTAAGCTAGGTTCAAATAACAATACTATATATGGTGGTTAGTAATTTTTTTAATAATATATATATATTTCCATGCTGTTAAATATTTACTGCATTTCATTTCTTTAATGGTTATCTAGCATTCCACTATGTGGATGTACCACAATGTATTTAACTAAATTAGTCAATCCTCTACTGCAGGACACATCATTGATCTTCAACTTTTCCTCATACATGGTAGCCCCGTAGAAAACACCCCTAGAGCTACACCTTTGTACACATTTCCTAATGGTATCCCAAAGATTGGGTGACCACGTCATTTATCCTCCAAAGCAGCGCATTTTTGAGGATGATAAAGGACAACCTTAAAAATTAACAGCAACTAATAACTACCAACAAGCCAGGACAGACCTGGGCATGACTCATGTTGCTAACTGACCTCCTGAAATGCTGTGACAATTGACACTCCCACGGGCAGCACCCAAGTGTCCCAGCCCTGAGCAGTTGCCAACACTGCCAGTCCTCAGCCCCCACCCCACCCCCAACCCTGCTCCCAGCCCCCATCCTCCTCAGGCTCCCCCATCCTCCTCAGGCTACCACACAGAAGCAAGTGCCATTCTCACTCTCAGTGGAGACGTGGCAGTGAAGGCCTGCTTCTCATGGCAGGGAGGGGACAGCGAAGTCATTCTTTGCCCTGGTTGCCAGTTTTATTCAGAAGAGTCTATTGTGGCTTCTGATCAAGGTAGATGCTGGATTAGCTTCTAGGCAGCTGTGACCAACCTGCCCTCCCTGTGCACAGGCCTGGCACAGGCTCCAGCGGGGGTGGAACCTTCCCAATGGGCCTTTCCCAGACCCAGGCCGGTGTCCCCGGGAGCTCTGTAACAACACAGCACCACCTAAGCAAAGCTACCTGAGCAGGACACACTGACCCTGAAAGAGAAAGTGTGAGAGGGCAAGGGCAAGGGCTCAGAGCTGACTCGACCCAAGCTCCCTAACTGAGGACTGCTCCAAGCAACAGGTTACACTTTCTCATCACAGGACTTCCTCTGAAATCAAAAGTCAAAAACACATGGAAGAAAGCAGCTGCTGACACCATGAAAATGAAAAGACTAAGTTCTTTGGGAAAATTCTAACATTCAGATGGGAATTTGTTTGCTAGTTTTGTTTTATATTTTGGTAGAGGTCATTTGCCTCTGGCCACCAAGGTTAGAAAATGCCCTGTGGGATACCACCTGCCACACCACCCATGCAAGCTGCCCTGGGCAGTGTGAGTGCAAACCCTAAAAAAAGACAAATCAAACCCTCAGACTCCTTGCCACAGGCCTTTCTGACCTACTAAATGAGCTCACCTGATGAAACCAGTTACCTTGTCCACCCAGAGGCCATTCGGGAAACATTGGGCCGATTCCTGTGGACTCACGCTGGAAAAGCAAATCCACAAGGGCCCTGGGAGCAGTCTAGTTGGAGCAGTTTTTCTTATAAACAGCCTGCTCGCTGCCCATAGAGAATATAAGGCCTTAGAAATAAAGAAATAAGCTCCCAAATAATGTTCCAGGTGATATTTTGTAAACACATCTGCAAGTTGTGCTCCATATGTTAACCTGGAAAATGAGCAAAACACACCTGTAAACTTTGTTCTGTTCATTAAGTAAGCAAAGGCCAGAGCTGTCTAGCCTGGCACATGAACTGGCTAATGACCAGGTCTCTAAAACTTGGGCATTCCCTCTAAAAGAATTGCTCTTAAAAAAAAATGTCCACTTTGATGTCTGTGGAGACAGTCAGTGGGAGTTCTGGGCTGTTGGATATGAGCAGAGGCAGAGTTATGGGGTCACCATTGGTCACAGAAAGGAACCTGGCAGTTTGGGGAAAGAAAACACTGGCCCACAGCATCGGAATCCTCACATCGAAAGTCAGCTTTTGTGTTCAGAGGGATGGGAGCCGGAAGTTCCTGAGTCCGGACCTAGAACATGGCCTCCCCATAAGCTCTGTGGGCCCTTGGCAGATGGATTTCTATAAAGATATCTTTGATGCTAAAGACAGGTGGCACTAGAGAAGGGTTAAATGTCGGGTCTATTCATAGACCCTGGATGCCCAGATTACCTCATGTGTCATCTCCTATAGCTGCTTATCCTGGAGCCACAGCCCCAAGAAAATCCACACGAAGTGACAGGGACAGCCTCCACTTGGCCTTCTCCCTCACTGCGTTCAGCTCACTGCACAAATGTTACCTGTTTGTAAAAGTAGGCTGGCCAGTTACCCTACCTGAAATAGCCCCACAATTCCCCACCTTGATTTCCCTTCATTGCATATATTACTCATTATATTAGACATGTATGAACTTAACAACTGTCTCCCCAGTGAAAATGTGAGATAAAAGAATGGAGATACTTTTACTTTCAGCCAGGTCCCCAGGTCTCAGGACAGTGCCTGGCCCATAAAAACAGTGCAATAAATATTCGTTGAAGAGTGAATAAATCTTAAAGTTAGGGTTGAGTCATACACCAGTTGGCAGGTATTTTACTAGGCAAATATGGACTCACCTGAGAGATATGTGAAAGAGGTGCAGAGTTTGTGGTGGTTTTAAGGACAGATTGATGAGGGGTGGGGACGCCAAGAACCGTGGCTTGTGCCCTGCAGCAGCAGACACCATGGGTGGGCATAACCCATGGGCTTGTTCCTCCCATGCCCCCTTTCTGACTCTGCATAAGCTCTCATCAAACCCTGGCAGATCGTAGCCTGGTAGAACTGAAAAACTTCAGAGGGATCATTTGAATGATGAAGAAGCAGGCTCAGAGAGGCTTCAATGGCCGAGCTGGGGCTGGAACCCAGGTCTATCTGATTCCCAGTCCAGTGTTCTTTCCAAAATACAACATTGCCCACACAATACAACACAACAGTACAATTACTGAGGCCTCCTAATATTGGAAAGGAATCATTTGGGGAAAATTGCTCCTTTAAATCTTTAACCAGGGGCCACTCCGAAGGCATCAAGCAGGCTCTAAACTCTTTCTTCTGAGTTTTAATACTGCTCCACCAAATGACAGCTCTGCTCTTGCAACAACAGCACTGCTCAGCAGAACTTCCTGCAGCAACCGCAGTCCTCTGTTTCTGTGCGGTTCGTTACTAGTCACATGGAGCTTGAAATGTGGCTAGTGTGACTGCAAAGTGAATTTTAAAGTTTATTTCATTTTAATTAATTTACATTTTTTGTTTTTTTAATTTACACTTAAATATGAATACTGAGGTGGCTAGTGAGTATTGTTGTTGGACAGTGCCATTCTAGAACCTAGTATACATAAATATTACACTGAAATATAAGGACAGAAGTGGAAGAGAAGGGGAGGAGAGAAACACACGCAGATGCTGGTTGTAATTCCTCCTCATAGCCACAAGATGGCATCATTGATCAAAGTCTTTACTCTGAAAAGCAAGGCAGATTGGTTTGGGATCCTCTGCTCCCCTCCCTCCCTCCTCTCTTTCCTTCCTCCCTTCCTTCCTTCTGTATCTGTCTTTCTATTTTTATTCTCCCCTCTCCTTCTTCTCTATCTCTTCCCATACCTCCTCTTTGTCCCTCCCCTCTCTTCCTCTTTCAGTACTGACTTTTGGGGGAACTTGAGCCATATGATACAGCAGAGCCTATTTTGTGGAGCTCAGAGGGATAAAGATCCCTGAGACTGATATCTGGCTACAAGAAGAACAGTGGTTGGCTCACTGGGCATGACTAGAAAGGCTGGTCCGCCTGCTTTTTCTTCTCTCTGGGCCCTGCCCTAGACTTGGCCCTCAGCTTGGGTGGCTGGCAGGGATAATCTTGTTCACTCACCTTCACCCTTACCAAGTCCTCCCCATCCCTGCCAAGCACAGTTCTTGGGAGCTCCAACGCTCAGATCTGGTTCTAGAAGTCATCAGAAAAATCTCTAGAGAAATAAAAACACAAAGAATGTCTCCTGGTGGGGGTTCAGAGGTCTCCTTTGCATTTTGGCCTAAGAAAAAGGCAATCAGTGACTTAGGGATGGTGAGCAGAGCTTGCAGCATTTTCCTAATGTCTTTGTAGGTTGGGAATAAATCTCCAGGGATGGGGCAGGGCTGCAGGCTACTTCCAGTACAGCAGGATCAGGGCTATGAAAATAAGCACACAAAGGAAACTTCAAAGCTCTTCCGGAATCTGAATAGGCAGGGCACTGCGGAAGGGTCATTGGATGTTAACTTTGCACTGAAAGCTGTCTTAAGAGCTTTCAGATGTCCCTGCAGCTCTGAAAAGACACAGGACCCATCCTCTCTCAGTGGAGTCAGGATTTGACAGGGCCCTGAAGGCAAAGACAAGGTGAACAGAGCCCAGAAGTTGGGGGTCTAGCTCTAACTGTTCTCCGGCTTAAGAACTAAGGGAGATTTCATCTCTGCACAGTGAATCTGACCACTGCAGGGGCTTACCCCACTTCAGTCCTGCCTCTTCCCAAACCTGGTCAAATCCTGACACAGCTACTTTAGAGTAGGGCTTGGTGAGAATTACTAGCATCATTCATTTCTGAGGCCCAAGTGGCTCCTTTATCTTTGATAGGCACAGGGATCAAAGGAGGGTATTTATGTCTTAGAAACAAACCTCCCATTCTTTCCCCTGCTTTAATAAATAAGAAAAAGCTCCTAAGCCTCCTTTCCTCGCCCATCTCTTCCCTGCCCAGTCCTCTCTGTCTTAACTGTCCCTGAACTAAAACAAACCCTTCTCTCTACAATTTCTCTCCCTTTCTAAAGAACCAGGTCAGGTCAAGCCACCGTCTGCCCTGCTCCAGAGAATCTTGGCTGCAGCTGTGCTGTGGAGGAAGTGGTGCTGATCCCTCTGTCCCAGGGGAGGGTGGAGGTCCCTGACCTCAGTCAGGCTCTCCCTGGGAACCTACAGTCTTTACTTTGCCGAGGTGTGTGTATCAGCGCTGGAGTCAGAATACCTGGGTAAGCTAGAATCCTGGCCCTGTCGCTTATCAGGTGTGGGACCCTGAGTGAGTTATTTAACATTTATAATCCTTAGTTTCCCATTCACTAAATAGGGACAATAATAGCACCTAAGGCAAGCTTATGAGAAGTAAATAAGATAAAATATGTAAAATGCTTATTAAAAAGCTTGATACAAAATAAAGTCAGGTACATTTACCAATATCTCAACACCCTTATTTTATTTCCAAGAATGTGTAGCTGGAGTGCAGACAGAGTCATTCCTGCTCTTTGTGGCCTCTAAGAGATGCCGAAGTGAGGGCCCCACCAGGACCGGGGGCCACCACTGTGACAGGGGTCAGGTTGTGTGGGCAGAGGGGGCTGCAGCCTTACAGAAGCTGTGAGAGGCGCCCAGGTCAGTTTCCCTACCTTGGCATTATTGGTGTTTTGGGCAAATTTTTGCTATGAGTAGTCATCCTGAAGTTCAGTGAATTTCAGAACTTTTAGCAGTATCTCCGGCCTCTTCTCACTATGTGCCAGTAGCAGCCTTCTAGTTGTGACAATAAAAATAGAATAAAAATTAAAGAAAATATGTCTCTAGACATTGCCACATGATTCCTAGGGGGTAAAACCGCCCTTGCTGGAGAACCACCTGTGTAGGCAGATGGGGAAGTATGGGGGCGCCCCCAAAGGGTGAGCTGAGATGAGGAGGCAGGAACGAGCATCACCAGACGGAGGACTCTCCCTCCCCAGGCAGGGCTCGGGCTGACCCTCAAGGCTGAGTGCACAGGTTGACCTTGGAACATTCCCCTGACTTTCTGTCCATACCCCCTACCCCCAAGCCCCTGGATTCCCCCTGTAAGCATGTGGCCTACCTTCCTCAGGGGTCCCTGCTTTGATGTGAGCCTCCATGGTTCCTGTCACCAAACCAAAATACATGACCCTGTCCAGCCCCAGGGGCCCCGGCTGAGACACATAGCCCCAAATGGCACAGGACTCTCACTGAACAAACTTTGAGTCAATTCTCACCTCAGGGCAGAGCATGGAGCCAGGTTGCCTGGGTGTGAATGGGTCCCTGCTTCACTACTCACTCACTGTGTGAGCTTGGACAAATTGCTTGACCTCCCTGTGCCTGTATACCCTTACTGTAAAATGAAGACAACAATAGCATTCACTTCAGAGGCTTGTTATGAGGTTTAAATGACTGAATATTTAAAAGTGCTTAGAACAGAGCCTGGCACATAGCAAGTACTGGGTATTGTTCAATAAGCTGAAATCCATCAGGAAGCTGCTACAGACCAGGATATGCCACATTCTGTAAATCGGCAGTTGCCCCAGCTATTGTTAGCAGCCATCTGGGCCCACAGCTCAGCAACCTTGGGTCTTGAGTACAGCAAAGAAAGAATTCATAGCCAAGAACTCTAGTGCAAGAGGAAGTTTATTTAGCAAGCAAAGCAAAAGTTCACTTGAAAGAAAGAATTGAGCGGACTGCTCAGAGAGCTACCTTAACCTTTTAGAAAGAAAGTTACAGAAGCAAAAGTGAGCCAGCTTGGCTGCATGGACTCAGGAATCAAGTTACAGAGACAAAAGAAGGGCCCTTGGAGCTTCAGAGAGAGAGAAAGTAAAGATGCAGGCTTGAAGAAGGAAGGGGGAGGGTGCTCTACAGAGAGAGAGAGAGAGAGAGTGAGTGCGAGAGCAAGCACTGTGTCCTTTGTCTCAAGGGTTTTTTATCTGTTTTCTAAAGGCAGGAATTTTAGGGGGGTCTTGGGGGAGGATCTCAGTAAAATATTTACCAGCTTTCCAGGTGTGTCCTTCAATATGCTGATCCATCAACATGAACATATAAGGTCAGGGTCATGGTCTCCACTGATTGGTCAGCACCAGGGAGGTCATTGGTCATAACACCTGGTCCTGATGTCAGCCATGGTGTCAATTTATTTGGTTTTGCTGCTTTTCTGGGTCTAGAGCTTAAACACAACTGAGGCCTAGATGTTATCTCTAGTTTGACTAAAACTCTGTCTTTGATTATTTGATGCTAAAACCACATTGTCCTGAGAGCTTAATGCTTAAGGGAGTGGTCCTGCAAAGGAGAAGGAAGCAGGTGAGGCAGAGCCTGGATGGGGCCAGTCAGAATCATCCACCTGTCTCAGTTTCCCCATTCTACTTGCCAAGGAATTTCGTAGCATCTTACTCTCTTGCCTCACTATGACCTAAGGTCCTGCGGTTATATTTCTGTGGGTGCCTGGGGCAAAGGGGCTGTGAATTCTGAGGTGTCTCTGCTACAGAGAGTGTTGTTCAGACAGAAACTCAGTGCCAAGGGATCCAGAACTTCCCACTTCACAGCCCCTGGGATTCCTTTGATTTGAGAGTGTTGAGAGGAAAAACTTCTTCCTACCAACTTAGGTTTGAGGGGTGGCGTGAGAGGCATGTGAACTAACTGACAGTAGACAGATTAACAAGAGAAAAGATGAGGTTTGCACATATACTGAGTGTGGGCACAAGGAGTAACGAGTAAGTCACTGAACAGTCAGAGGTAAAGGTTTTTATATACCAACTTAACAAAATCAGGGGTTAGGCTTTTGTTTGGGTTAGGATGGAAAGTTCTGATGAGGCATGGGTTGTTTACATGATTTCTTTGGGAATATCCTGGTGCCCAAGGTCCGTGCCTCCCAGGCTGCAGACCTCCTGAGCACGGGGGGTGGGGCTGTGGCAGCTGCCATTCCGAGAGCTCCATGCAGTCAGGTAAGGGACGTTCAGATGGGATTTCTTTCTAGTCTGGTGTTGGGTCATTAGTCTCTTCAAGGCAAGTACCTGGGGAGGGAGAAGGAGTGAAGAAAGAAATGGAGGTGAGGGGCTGTGACTTTTGGGGAGGCCTACTACGTCTGCCTGTCAGAGGAAGCAGCGCCACAGCCAGGAAGGCTCCTTAAAAACTCCTCCACATGGAGTTGCTAAGTGCTTGCGTAGGTTATCTATCACTATGTAATAAATTACCTGAAAATTTCATGGCCTTAAAAACAAACATTTATCATCCCTGAGACTGTTTAAGAGTCAGGGATTTGGAAGCTGCAAAGCTGGTGGTTCTGGCTCAGGGTTTCTCATGACGCTGTGGCCAAGGTGTTGGACCACGCTGCTTTCATCCGAAAACTTGACTGGAGCTGGAGGGTGTGTCCCAGGTGGCTCCTCATGTGGCAGCTGGCAGGAGGCCTTAGTCCCTCACCACGTGGACCTCCAAGAGGTCTGCTTGAATGTCCTTACCATGTAGTAGCCAGTGGCTCCTTCCAGAATGAGCAGCCCAAGACAGAAACTGAGGCAGAAGTCTCATGTCTCTGCTCAGCTGGCCTCAGAGGCACAGGCCATCTCTTCTGCTGTATCCTGTTGGTCATGTCAACCCGCCCTGCTTCAGTGAGAGAGGAGATGGCACAAGGGCGTGAACGCCAGGAGGTGGGGATCACTGGTTAGCATCTGGCTGGCTACCACAGACTTGAAGGTCTCTCTCCCAGATGTTCTCCTGGGCATTGGCCCAGATGTCAGCCCAGTTCAGGCAATCCCTGGCAAGGCCTCGCAGACAAAGGCCTAGTGCACTGGGGTGGGATTTGGTGCTGCTACCCATTGCCTTGGTCTGCCTCCTCGCTGAGCAGCCCATCCACTCAGAGTTGGGTGAGTCAAGCCCATCTACCATATGGAGGCTTGCCATTAGTGACAGCTAATGGCAAGGCACTGGGTGGGAGAAGCACTGGGCTAGTGGGCCCCTCTCTGAGTCAAGACTGATAAATGAAACCTTCCCACTAAAATTAAACTAAATTAAATTTAAAAAAAAGACAGTAGGGAAACGTGATTGTAAAAGGTTGGCCCAAGATTTCAGAGGAGGGGAACATGATGGGGCCGGGACAATCCTGCAGGTTTCAGAGAGCAGATAGGACTTCAGTTAAGTCCAAGCACTGCAGCTCTTCCTGGGCCCAAGATGATGAACTAGCCACTGCTTCCTGCTGTTCTGTGCCTCCCAGCCACTGCACATGCTCTTCCCTCCCGCAGGAATACCTTTCCCCTTCTCATTAACTCCATTTATGCTTTCAGATTGAGCATGAAACACTGCCTCCAAGAAGCCGTCCCTGAAGCCCTTCCATCTGAAGCAGCTGCCCACCTCTGTGGTCTCAAAGCACCCACACCCTCACCTCACAAATCTCTAACAACACTGGACCACACTCACTGCTTAGTCTCCACTAGACTTTAACCTCCTTGAGAGCAGGTGACAATGTCAGATTCAAATCATACACTGCCCAGCACAGTTCCTGGTGCGTACTCTGCACTGAATAAATGTTTGTAAAAGGAAAGGGGACAGGGGCGGGGGGGGCGGGAAAAGATGGGCTCAGGAGACAACAAGTAACTTGTCTCCCTCCCTTCATTCCCCGTGAGGGGGGCTTCGAGCAAAATCGGAGCTGTTGGCTAGAACCACTCTCCCTTTGCTGTTTCACATCCTGAAAAAAACTAACCTGGACAGTTCTAGCTTAGACTACATAAAATGTCGTTGGGGAAACAGCTTTTGGTGCTGAAAGCATGCAAAAAAAAAAAAAAAATGTGGGCTGAAGGAGGGTTTGTTCCCAGAATATCCTGACTTTGCTGGAGGAGCTTGAGGCTAATAATAGGTTGAAACAGCCCCAAGATGACAATCTCTCTGGGAAAATCTTGTGACCCAGCACGTTCCCTGACAGCAGTCAGCAGTGCTGGAAGGAGGCTATCTGTGTTTAAAGAGACTCAAGGCCACGGCATGGAGTGGACCCAAAATAGGATCAGCCGTTGGAAAATCACAGGGGTCTGAAGGTTCTGGAGCACTCGACTTCCCCTGGCGCTGCCCAAGGCCGCCCTCCAGCCCCACTGTGCCCAGAGGCCCAGGCGATAGCCAGCCCGCTGCCCCCTCTGTGCACACATTAGACCTCTGGTTATTCACAGCCACTCACTCGAGTTCTTTTTCCACATGCATCAGGTTAATATTTTAAATATTAACTTATGTTTTGTTTTGGTTTAGTTTTCTGTTAGCTGAAACTACATGTAACGCAGAACAAAATAGCCAGCTCCCTGGTTCAAGGCACCCACGTCCGTCAGCAGGGGCAGAGCTCGCTTTCATTTATTTATTCTTTTACCTCTTCACCCGTCCCTAACCTCATTTTCCTCCTCTTACTGCTTTTTTGTGATTCTGTATGTCCTGCTTACCTATATTTCCATTTGTATCCAGCCCCAGTATTGGTATTATTTTGTGCATATTTTTTATTATTTTTTTCAATCCTCACCTGGGGACACTTTTTCATTGCTTTCAGAGAGGAAGACAGAGAGGGAGAGAGAGGAACATCGATCAGTTGCCTCCCACTCACTCCCTGGGCATGTATTTTTTCATAAATATGCTGCAGCGGTTGTTCCTATACGTATCATTCCTGTCTCACTTCTCTCCAGTCAAGATTCTGAGATCTTGGAATGGCCCTAAGTCGATACAAATAACTATGGACCAGAGCCTTCCCTTTATCTGCGGGATAGTACTCATCATTTGCACAGAACACATTTTATTTATCTACGTCACTATGAGTAAACTTCTGGGTGTTTCCAAATCTTCGCCATCACAAACAATCCTGTAAAAGCATATTCACGCATGTCTCTGGGCACCTGGGCAGGAGTTTCTCCAGGCCCCGCACGCAGAAGTGCCGGGCGGCGGGGTCTGTCTGGATCCCACTTCACTCAACACTTCCAACAGCTGCCCAGAGCCGCACGCCAGCCATCACGCCCGTGAGCGCTTCTGTTTGCCGTCACCTTTGGCAGAACGGGATATCACCCAACCTCTTAATATTTGCCAACCTGAGCGGTATAAGAGCTATATCTACATCTTAACCAAATTTTCCGTAATATTTTCCTTCCTATCCCCCATCTGCGTTCTTATTCCAAGTGCCAGGTGGTTCTGTTCCCATGTCCTCAGGGAAGGGACGTGATGGCTAAAAGCAGGAGAAGAGTGGAAGGGAGGGAGAAGTTACCTCTTTCTGGCTTTTGAGTTTCAAAATCCCCGGCTTTTGGGGAACCCAAAAGGATTCATGGTGCAGAAAAAAGACTGGGAGAAAAACATAGTGAAAAGAGAGGAAGAGCAAGCAGCCCCTTTGACCCAGCCCCGCTGGGCCAAACCACGGTGGCTGGGCTGGGTGAAGGAGAACGTTGGGAGGAAGGAAAGGAACGTTTCCATGGGTGGCGAACCAGCATGCTGACTGGCTGAGGCAGTGGTGTGGATGGAGGAAGGGGGTCGGGTGTGAGGGCCCCTGGGGTGGGGGGTGGGGGGTGGGGGGTCGGGTGTGAGGGCCCCGGGGGTGGGGGGTGGGGGGTGGGGGGCCGAGGCTCCCTGGGTGGCAGAGCCTTCCTCTAACGCCTCTCAACCCCAGCTGGTTGGTGGGTGTTGCAGTGTAGACATCTGACCTAGTTACCAGGTATTTCCTTTTTTTTTTCTCAAGAGAATTCAAAATGAGAATTTTTATGTGGAAACTCTCTTCTTAAAAAAAAAGTTCAAGCATATTAACAGTTGGTAAAATAGTCTAATGAACTTGCTTGTACTTATCAGCAGGTCTCAACAAGTATCAACTCACAACCAGTTTGGTTTCATCTGTAATTTCCCCCATTCCTGAATATTTTGAAGTAAATCCCAGACTCACCATTTTCTTTGTAAAGATAAGGACTAACGTTTCTACCCGTAACACAATGTCCTGACTAAATAAGTCCCAATAATTTCCCATTAAATATCTTGTCAGTGTTAACATTTACAGTTTTCTCAGAAAGGTCGTAAGAGTTTTTATTTTCTATTTTACAGTTTGAAACAGGATACAGAGTCCACACATTGCAAGTGATGGATGTTTTTAAGTTTACTTTAACTGTAGGTTTGCTCCCCTTCTTTTCGTCCTTGCAATGTATCTGTTAAAGAAGAAACCAGGCCCTTTGTCAGGTAGTTTCCCAGAGTCTGGATTTTGCTGGTGCCATTGAACATGTTTCTCTGTTTTCTGCATTTCCTGTAAATTGGTAAATGGATCTAAAAGCTAAAGCTCTCATAACAAAATGCTCATAATCTTTCGAAAAGAATTTTGAATACTGTCTGAGCCAGACAAAATATCTCCTGCCCTGGCTGTGACCCGCATGCCCCTTATTCCCTGCTTCTGGCTGAGATGTCAGCGGGTCGTGCGCGGAAGCATTCAGGGCTCTCTGCTCAGTGCTGAGTGAGCCCCAGAGAGGGAGCAAAATCCGAATGAATGTGTAGGATCTGTGAGCAGGGGGCCCTGTGCCTCACATTCCATACTGAATTGCACTGAGAGAGGGGGTGAGACCCCAGAGATGGAAAGAGGGTGTGCATCCCGTGGAGGCAGCCAGAGCCTGGGATGGCCTGGCAGGGTGCTTCACAGGCACTCAGGGGCAGCCCAAGAGTGCAGAGATGCCTGGTCCTGAGGGACCCCACGTCTCCATACCAACCAAGGAGCGTATGCCCTGCCCCATCCCCAGGGCCACCAGAAGTCCTCCAAAACTAGGCTACTAGAGGAAAAGGGGGTGGACCCCACATGGTTGGGACAAAGATCAGGACACCTTGATGGAATGGAGACTGTAGGAGAGGTTCAGCTGCATTCAGGAAAACAGAGAAGCTTATGTTTCTTCCTTGCTCGAGTTTGGGCACTGTGGTTCCTACTCATTTCAAGGGGAGCTGCCAGGGGCCCCTAAAAACCCCTTTGCAGCACCCTGCAGAGATATGTGGCCCTCTCCCCTTGAGTGAACTGGACTGAGGATATGAGGGTAACCTTCAGAGGTCAGTGAGGACTCTAGGAATCCTCCTCTCCCTTCTTCCTTCCTGTTTGATTTTGATGGAAGTATTCACCTAACTTCCTGGGTTTTGTCCTTTTAAAAACCATTTGAGAGTACCTCATAATTAATTTACAAATGGATTTTGTTTTTCAATATGAACTGAAGCTCTTAGTTTTTAGTAGAAGAAATTTGACTGTGTTTATTTATTACTATGTTTAGTCATTTCCAGGGTTCATATTTTATATTTTCTTGTTTCTTTTCTATTATGTCTTTTGCTTATTTGCACCTTATAAGTAAGTATGTGAGGTAAGTCACATTTTAAAAAATGATTTTATTTATCTATGTATTTATTTTTAGTGGGGGGAGGGAAGGAGAAAGAGAGGGAGAGAAACAGCAATATGTGAGAGATAGCAGTCAGTTGCCTCTGGTACAAGCCCTGACCAGGGACCCAACCCACAACCCAGGCATGTGCCCTTACCGGGATTCAAGCCAGTGACCTTTCGGTTCACAGAATGACACCCATCTAACTGAGACACCTAGGTTAGGGCAAGTCATGTTTATTTATTTTTCAGTAGTTAATGGGCAATTAACTTAAAACAAACAATGAACATTTTCTTTTCTATACTTGGTCCTATCAACAATCAGAATTTTCAACTCTCTTCTATGAGAAACAAAACAATTTTGCTTTTCACTGCCTACCAAGTAAAGGCAAAAAGTATTCAAAAGAATTTAAAAGGTTATCATATAATGGAAAAGACATGTTTAATAAAAAATGTTAGGAACGTTGACTACAGATGACCCCAACATATAGTTCCAAAATACGTAAAGCAAAAATGGATATAAATACAAGGAAAGTTCTTTTAGAAAAACGATGGAAAAGAGATTTTACTGGCCTATCTTCGATTATGCTTGAATTCCACTGCATAAAAGCAGAAGTGCAAATATGGCAGCTTAATCAAAGGGAGTGTTTCTCCCAAGTTACAAGAAGTCTGGCAGCCTCCAACAACCAGCGCAGAGGTTGTGGAAATTATCAATATTCAGGCTCCTCCTAAATTCATGCTCTGCTAGAGTATGTCATTTTTAACCTTGAAGGATAGCAGAATATGCCATTCCAAATATGCCATTTTGGCATAAATATTATTCTAAGCTAAAGGCAATTGAGAAGAAGCAAATTCTAATAAGCTCTCTGCCCTCCCCTATTTGCCTAAAAGCAGGATATAGATTTGTAAGGGTTCCCCTCTCCACCAAGAAGGACAAAAGTTAATCACTACAGATAACTCTAAACCCTTATTAGCCTGGAGACAGCACCAGAGGACTCTACCATATGCAGCCAACCCAAATACTACTTAACATAGGAATTTTCAGGGAGATGCATACCTCTCTCTTTAACTCTTTGACTTCTGTTTGTTTACTCTTGAATCCCTGCCTTCCCCTGGAGGGTGACACATTATTTCCCTGTCTCTGGCAAGTCACATCAACTAGTCTCTTAACTAATCACTCTATCTCAGCAACACACTTGGTTGGTTGGACAGCGCCTTGCCCATTTCAGCCAGAAACCCAAGTCCCCTACTTACTATGATGCTCCTCATCTCTCACCTTAGCCCCCCAGCCTGTCCCATCCCCTGAGAAAAAGTATCTCAGAGACAGAATTAATAGACCTCCTGTACTGTATATAATTTCTAGCTGTCCATGGCATGTGATGTATGAGTCCATTCCCAGATGTTCTCATGCATCACATGCTAGGCCACAAGCACAATCTCAAGTAGTTCAAAAAAACCCAGAAATGATACATGCTATGTTCTCTGGCCAAAATACAATAGAATGAAATATAAAGTAACAACCAAAACAAATAAAAATAAACCAACTACTTGGAAATTTAAAAATTCTCACTGAGTCAGCAATTGAATTGGAAAGAAAATCAAGAATACAAAAGGAGTTTATTCAGAAAATGATTGTTAAAACATGCCACAGTAATCTCTGTGGAATGTATTCAAAGCAGTACTTTTAGGAAATTTTATGATTTAAAATTTTCTCTGTTTTGGTGGTTGATAAAAAGAGACCATTTTAGAAAGAATTCCACTAAAGATTTAGAAAGGGAACGTAAAGACAAGCTAAAAAAGAAGAAGAAAATATGACAATAAAAGCAGGGGATAATTTTGAAAATGAAAAATAATTTTACTAGGCTCAACAAATAAAACCAAAAGCTAAGTATTTGAAAAGTAAAGCTACAATTTATTAAACTAATAACTTGGGAAGGGGAAAGAAATGTAGAACGTTATTCAGCTACTGGAGGGGGGGGGTGTTAGTTTTCTATTGCTGCATAACAGATTACCATAAACTCTGGCTTAAAAGAACACATATTTATTCTCACAGTTTCCCTGGTTCAGGAGTCCAAGTATAACTTCATTGGGTCCAGGACTTAGAGTTTCAGCGGCAGCAGTCAATATGTTGGCTGCACTGTATTCTCATCTGGTGGTTTGACGGGGGAAAAAATCTGCTTCCCAGCTCAGTTGTTGGCAGAATTCATTTGCTTATGTCTGCAGGGCCGAGGGCCCAGCTTCTTACTGACTGTGGCTATGCTCAGGTCCTAAGGACACCTGCAGGCTGTTGCCATGTGGCCCTCTCCATAGGCAGTTCACAGCAGGGCAGTTGGCTTCTTCACGGCCAACAGGAGAATCCCTCCTGTCTACTTAGACAGTCTTATATAACAGACTTAATCAAGGAGTGACGTTCTATCACCTTAGCCATGTATTGGGTTGGCCAGGCATGTACCCTGACTGGGAATCGAACCTGTGACACTTTGGTTCACAGCCCATGCTCAATCCACTGAGCTACACCAGCCAGGGCTATTCAAAACAATTTTATCAGATTGTATTGTGACAGCTGTCCTATCAGCATGCATTTAAAAAAACATCTAAATTGGTGAATTTTTGTGTAGTCATTTTAATATTGAAGATGGAAGTAAATATGCAACATTTTCAGTGCATTATGCTTTAGTATTTCAAGAAAAGTTAAAACACACACAAAAAAAGATTTGTGCAGTGTATGGAGAAGGTGCTGTGACTGATCGAACGTGTCAAAAGTTTCGAAGTTTCATGTAAGAGATTTCTTGCTGAACGATGCTCCACCATCAGGTAGACCAGCTGAAGTTGATAGTGATCAAATTGAGACATTGAGAACAATCAATGTTATGTCACGTGGGAGATAGCTGACATACTCAAAATATCCAAGTCAATAAAGTTATTGGTGAAAATGAAAAATATGTCTTATATTTTACCAAAAAACCTAAACAGACTTTTTGGCCAATCTGATAACATACCTAATCAACAAACTAACATCCCCTCTCCCTTGCCATGGCATATAGGTTAGAAGCAAGTCACAGGTTCCACTTGCACTTAATGGAAGAGGATTGATTATACAGAAGTGTTCTTCACTGGAGGTCACCTTAGCTGGCTCCCACATGTTGGGAACCGCCCTGACTGGTTTCAGAAGCTGAAACCCCCACCTAGGCTAAGGCTAACTAAGGGAACGCCCTTGGAACCGTAAGCCAGCAAGGAGACAAAAGCTTATCTCCCTGGCAGGAATGCTGCTTCTGCTGCTTTATTCATAACTGAACCCCAAAAAGCTTGGTCGGTTAGCCAAAGACAGGTAAGATTCCCCAAGGGGGGAATGACCTAAGACAGGCACGATTACTTGGGAGGCCCCCCAAAAGAAGGACTTTGGGGACTGCAGCAAAAGGGGGTGATGGACCCTCGCTCCTCGGCTTTGACATAGCCTGAGTTCTCATTGTCTGGGAGAAAATCTCCTTATCTCTTGGTTGCCTTAGTTCCCGTGCTCCACCTAAGCCTGAAACAATGACAGGGTGGTGCAGCTCTGTGCTGAAAAGGGCGGATTCCCCGGGTGATCAGGCCTAAGAAAGAATATGTAAATTACTGTGAAGCCTGCTTTGTTTAGAATGCTCTCAGGTGAATGAGAAAGGTCCTAGGAGGAAGTTAGTTTGTTCCTCAAAGTCTTACAGCTCTTTTACCCCAACTCAAAATAGACCCTCAGACTTCCTTGTTTTCTATGGTTCCTTACTTCCCCCGTAATGAGTACTGTACTTTACCTGAATTATTATGTAAAACGAGCCCAATAAAAGCAGGTTTGGACAGTAAATCGGCGTGCTCCCCACTAGAGGGGGTGGCCATTCTGTCCCTACTTCTCCACAGAAACTAGTCTGTCTCTGTGCATGTTTTTTCTCGCGTGTTTTCGTCGAGCCATCTGCAGCATTCCGTGATCACTGCTGGCCGGTGGCCCACGCATCACCCACATATTGTTGTCTACCACAATATGGGTGAATGCCTTATCCCCCCAAACTTTCCAAAGCTAATTACCTGACCTTAAAAAATGGCATTTGAGGAGTTCTGTTCCCTGACGATAAGACTGAAGCTCCAAAAGAGGCATAAGCAACAGGGAGTATGAGCCTTCGAGAACAGTCTTGGGCCCTCACCTGTATGCAATTTAACACCCATTGCTACATCCCAATCTACAGTGCAGCTTGAGTCTAGCCTCTGTCCTCACTTCTCCCTGACTTCAGACCCAGCTACAGTACTGTCAATGCTTGGCTTCACTGTTTGGCTTGACAAGCACCTGCAACGGAGTCTCGCTGTCCATGGTATTATGCTATCTTGCTAAGGCCATACGTGCAATGCATACAACCTTAGGGGCCTAGAGACATTCTAGGTCCACATCACTTGGTCTCATCTCCTGTCTTATAACCTGCCTTATCCACCAGATGTTGCAAATATTCTGATCCATATGCTGAAGGGCCTATCTGTGACTGACGCTGTAAAGAAAGGGGCAGAGGAGTACAATTTACAAAGTCTTACTTGGTAAAGGCTCTCTAGGGATTGGCTGAACTGGAATTGAAAGACTCTGGGACTGCTTTTGTTAATGATGGCACTAGTAAAATGTATTTTTTATTTTTATAGGATGATCAGAGAGGAGCTGATGCACTGATTTGGTCTTCACTAAAATGAATTGGGCTTAAAACATCTCTGCTCTGTCATACCTTGTTTCTGAACTTGGAAAAATATGGCCTATTCCACAGTTCATTCCGAGATATAAAATACACATGGCTTGATCCTGAAATCTAATAAAGGTAATGCACAAATAAAGAATACTATAGGCCATGTATTCTCTTTTTAAAAAATTTTAAATTTAATCTTTATTGTATTTTTTCCATTACCATTTAGTCCCCTTATACCCCACTCCCTAGGCCATGTAGTCTCAGTGGGGCAGTATCACCATGCATTCCAACGGAACAATTTGGTTCTTAGGGTGTTCAAAATTCTTATTCTTTTTCTGTAGAAAGTGCAGATATACAGTTAGCACATTTTCTGTGGACTTAAAGTGACATGAGGAGCAATTAGGAAACAAACATCTAGCAGAGAAGGTGGAGGTAGTCCACGGAGGCCGCTTCCCACTCCTGAGTGGGTTCCGAGCTTGATCTTGCGCTGAGCCATGGCCCAGAATACGCTGTCCTCGCACTTCTGCGGTGGACATAGATGAGTTTGACAAGAACAAATTCACGGACCAGCAGGAAGAGACAGGCAGCCGCAGGGGCAGGCGAGCCAGGCCTGGACCTAGGGAGGTGGATGGGCTCCAGTGACAGGGGGCTGTGCTCTGGCGCTCCACACAGCCTGTGGAGCTCTTCGGGCAGCACCGGAAATCAAGCACTGAAGGAATGAGCCCGGGCCACGGTGCTCAGAGTGCTCACAAATTTTAAGAGCGGCGAAATTGAGCAGGCTGTGCAATCACTGGGCAGAAATGGCATTGACTTGCTAATGAAGTACATTTATAACGGGTATGAGAGGCCCACAGAAAATATAATAGCATTGCAGTGCTACCCCAGTGGCATGAAAAGGCATTAGCAGTAGGAAGTCTACGCTCCATTATGAGTTCTTACAGTAAGAAAGACTGCTTTTAAAAAAGAAAGACTCACGTTACCTTGAGAAAAATTTTGGATACACAGGCTGGTGAAGACGGGACTTATAAATGACCATCTTCCTAGGAACTCCCAACTGTTCCAGGACATGTGTCTGCTGAAGTGTATTTTATCTTGAAGGTGGAGGGAGAAATTGTCTTGCTGTTTCCTGAATCCTTTGCAGGATCTGCTAGTCTCTGCCTTTGTCCACGAGTAATGCAGACTGCTGTTGTGACTGTCTGCCAGAGTGGCTGGCCGGTGTTGGTCAGGGCTACCTGTGAGCACTGTCTGTTTAAAACCGGGGATGGGTTGGGGGGGAGGGCACGATTTGAGCGGGTGCAGATCCAAGGGCTGCAGTGAAAGGGAGAGCTTGTGTTTTGAAGGGGAAAATCCCAGAGGGTGTGTACAGACATCCCATCCTCCGAGGAAAGCTATCCTGTCCTCCGAGGATGCAGCAAGCACTTCATGACTTCATCATGAAGTGCTTGCTGCATCAAAAAGCTCTTGGCCTATTAGTATATACATAAACAAAAAGAGAGTAAAAGATGTCTCAAAAGTCTTCTTAGAGAAGAATAATGAGAAAGAGGATAAGAAGCATTGCTTCAGGGCATCTTCATTTATATTTATAAACCACCCACAAATCTCACATTTAAAATGTATATAAAATAAAGCCTCCATGGCCAGGAGGCTTTATCACAAATATGATTAAAGAACTTGCCACAAAGGCAACTGTTATTAATAATAACAATAAAATACCCCCCATATCACTGGGTTAAATAATGAGAAATACAATCGTTTCAACAGGTGCTGAAAAAGCACTTGATAAAATTCAATGGCCACTTCTCATTTTTAAAAAATAGAAAAGAGAAAAGCATTACAATAACAAAATACAGAGCTATTTAAAACAGAGCTGACTTTATCTTTAGTGAAAAACAGAAGAATTGTTATTCAAAATAGTAACAACCAGGAAGCCCTGCCCATCTACCTTCACCCCAGCCCCTAAAATGACTGTCCAGCCACTGCAGCTGGAGTGAGAGATGAGATCCAGTTCACAATAGTAACAAAAAGTAAAAATACTGAATAAGAATTGTAATCATTTTCAGTATGATCTAATTTAAGTTTGAAAAAAATCACATATTTTTTATGTGTTTATATACCGGTATGTAAATAAATGAACAGAAAAAGATCTGGAAGTCGAAGACAAGTGCTTTTCCCAAGAGGGAGAAAGAAGATGGAGAAAGTGTGAGAGAGGTTTGTCTGCTTCTTTTGAATTTCTTCCAATTATAACGTATTAACACAGAACTTATATAATTTTTAAAACTTTATAAAACAGCACATATGACTCCATTTTGTAAAGTTACAGGTACCTTTGTGTACACTTAGAAAATGTCTCAAAAGACAATTACACTCAGCAGTTATATATAGACAGTGGAATTTCAGGTGCTTTTCATTGTGACCTTTCTTATTAGTATTGTTTAATGTTTTACAATGAGCATGTGTTATTCTTATAAAAAGGAATTAAAAAATCTTCATCTTGAAAGTAAACAAAAGAGTTAAATGAATGCTATTCATGATATGCACAAGGACATTTTTAAAACTAAGATAGAAGAAAGAAGAACATATACAAGTGGAAAATAGATCATGTTTCTATATGAAATAAAACCCATGACTTCAGATTCTTAAGTTCTCCCTTATGTTTGCAATAATGACATTTTTGCATACTGTTCCAATACTTCTTTAGCACCATACTTACATAATAGTGTTGATGAAAAGAAGTGATTCTATAACTTTATTGTGCATCAGACTCACCAGGAAGGCTTATTAGGGATCAATTTGACCAAAGATCTGCAAGATCTGTACACTATAGAATCTGAAAACTGCAAACATTGCTGAAAGAATTAAAGAAGACCTAACCTACATAAGTGGAGAGAAATTCTAAATACATGAATCAGAAGATTCAACATTTAAGATGTTAATTCTCACTAAATTAACCCATAGATTCAATGCAATCCAAATCAAAATCCCAGAGGCTCTTTGTAGAAATTAAAAAACCAACTCTAAAATTTATCTGAAAATTCAAAGGACTTGGAACAGTCAAAACAACTTTGAGAAAGAACAAATTTGGAAGACAAGCACTGCCTGATTTCAGACTCACTATAGAACTACAAAAATCAGGACACCATTTCATTGTGTAAAGCAGACAGATAGGTATCTCAGTGGAACAGAACAGAGTCTGGAAATAGACTCACAGATATGTGGTTAATTGACTATTGACAAAATTATCAAGGCAATTCAGTCGAGAAAAGAATGCTGGAAACAGCCTAAATGTCCATCAGTAAATGAGTTGATCAAAAACCTGTGGTACATTTACACAATGGAATTCTACATAGCAGAAAGAAAGAAGGAACTCCTACCATTCCTGACAGAATGGATGGAACTAGATGGTATTATGCTAATGGAATAAGCTGGAAGGTGAAAAACAAATACCACATGCTCTCACCTAAAGTGGAACTTAATCAACAAAACAGACAAGCAAGCAAAATATAACCAGAGACATGGAAATAAACTGGCAGTGACCAGAGAGGAAGGGGGCAGGGATAATGAGGGAAAGAAGGGAAAGGGTCAAGTCAAGGAATATGTATAAAGGACCCATGGATAAGGACAACAGTAGTGGGAGGGGAGAGGAATTAATGTGGGAGAGGAGTGGGCCAGGCAGGGGAGAGCAATGGGGGAAGAAAAATGGGGACAACTGTAATTGAACAATAAAAAAATTAAAAAGAAATGCTGTTAAAACAATTCAAAAGAAAAAAAGAGAACATTGATTTCTACCTCATATCATATAGAAAAATTAACATGAAAAACTGAGTAACTACCATAGATTGGAGGAAACACAACAGCTAAACACAATATGAATTCCTGGATTGGAAGTTGGAACAGAAAAACTACATTAGGGATAAAATGGGTAAAATTTAAATAAAGTCTGTAGCTTAGTTAATAGATAATTTCCCTAGTTTGATAATTGCACTATGGCTATGTAAGCTGTTAACATCAGGGGAATTTCGATAAAGGATATATATGAACTGTCTGTTCTATTTTTGTAGCTTTTCTGTAAATCTAAACTTACTTTATTTTAAAATAAAATTTTCTTAGAACTTAACTTTAAATGGATCATACACTTAAATTTAAGAGCTAAAATTTCTAAAAGAAAATTAAATAGAACATCTTAGTTAGCTTAGTTTTAGCAAGATTTCTTAAATATGGCACAAAAGGTACAAACTATAAAGGGAAGTTATCAATAAATGAGGCTTCATCAAAATTTAAGACATTTGCTCTTCAAAAGACACCATTATAAAAAATAAAAAGACAAGCTACAGACTGGGAAAAATATTAGCAAAGTATATACTTGACAAAAAGACTTGTATCTGGAATATATGAAGAATTCTTACAACTCAACAATAAGATAAACAACCCAATAAAAAAGGGGCAAAAGATTTGAACAGATACATCACCAAAGAAGATACACAAATGGCAAACAAGCACATGAAGATGCTCGACATCATTAGGTATTAGGCACATGCAAATAAAACCACAAGGAGATATCACCACACACTTTCAGAATGACTAAGATTTTAAAAGACTGATCTTACCAAGTGTTGTCAAGGATGTGAGGAACTGGAAGCTCATGTACCGTTGATGTAAATGCAAAATAGAACCACCACTTTGTAAAACAGATTAGCAGTTTCTTTAAAAGATTAACTATACCTACCGTGCTACCCAGTCATTCTGCGTCTAGGTATTTATCCAAGTGCAATGAAAGCTTATATCCACACGAAGATGTGCACATGAATGTGTGTAACAGTTCTATTTATAATAGCTCCAAACTAGAAATAACCCAAATGTCTATAGACAAGTTAATGGATAAACAAATTGTGCATATCCACATAAAGAAGTATTACTCGGCTGTTAAAAAGGGAATAAAACACTGATACACAATACAACAGGGATGCATTGTAAGTGGCTGTGCAGGAGTCTGAGGCCCCAGCAGGAGGGGTCCTGGGGACCAGTCCCAGCAGGGACGCCAACAGTGGTCAGGCATTTGTGCCCTGTTGGTGAGCCCCAGAGTTGAAAGCTGGCTGCTCCTGGGGTGTCATTCTGGCTGTGCTTTTATTCCTTGACTCCTGTTCTAGCCTGGTACTCTGTCCTGCTGCTAATCCTATGAGCTACGGATAAGAAAACTGTTATAAATTGGGTTGTGTCCCCCAGAAATTTTTATGTTTAACTCCTAACCCCCAGTACCTAAGAATGTGAACTTGTTTAGAAATAGGGTCATTGCAGATGTAATAAGTTATGCTGGGGTAGGGGGGCCTCTAATCCAATATGACTGCTGTCCTTATAAAAAGGGGAAATGCAGACACAGACATACAAACAGGGAGCATGCTATGTATAGGTGCAGGTGAAGATCTACAAGCCAAAGATTGCCAGGCACTGCCAGCAAACTACTCCCTGGGGAGAGGCATGGAACTTACATAATTTTTAAAACTTTACAAAACAGCATATATGACTCCTTTTTGTCAAATTGCAGGTACATTTATGTATACCTAGAAAATGTCTCAAAAGACAATCACACAAACTTAACAGCTGTTACATACCATGGTAGGATATTAGATGATGTTCACTGTGATTTTTCTTTTTAATGTTCTATAGTGAGCATGTGCTATTTTTATAATAAAAAGGAAAAATACATCTGTATTTTGAAAAGAAACAATCAAATGGGTGCTATTTGTGATATAAACAAGAACATTTTCAAAACTAAAATAGAAGAAAAATATAAACATGTGGAAAAATTGATGTTTTTCTTTATAATTTATAGTATATTCACACATAAATATAATAAATCTTCCCAAGCAAGATATAAATA
Source organism: Phyllostomus hastatus (assembly GCF_019186645.2). NCBI lineage: Eukaryota > Metazoa > Chordata > Mammalia > Chiroptera > Phyllostomidae > Phyllostomus > Phyllostomus hastatus. The sequence goes on from NW_025334041.1 coordinate 92,983,843, forward strand.
GATGTATTATAATACTAATGAGCACTTCAAAATAAAAAGCATCCTGTTAAAATATTTATTCTACTCTCCTTTTATGAAACCCACTCACATAGCAAAAGAAATTAAAAATAGAAGGAGGGAAGCCTCCATTTTCAATGAGACAAGGAAGCACCAATTCAGAAACCAGGAAGGAAACCTGCTGTTTACTTTGGGTTCAGAACCAGATGGGAAAGAGATGCCAGGTGCTTCCATGGACCCACGGTGGGACCTTTCAAAGGTCCATGGTGGAGGGCTTATTCTGCCTACAAGATGAGGTAGCCTAGGCTGGGCTGCCTCCAGAGACTGAGGAATACCCTGGGGACAGTGGGATCCATACTGCAGAGTGGCAGGGCAAGTAGAGCTGCAGGGACCACCTTGCTGACCTCAGCAGCAGAGAGGGAGACACGTGAGGATGAGCCAAGGGAAAGGAGGAAGTGAGGGCACTGCTAGATTGTACCTCAGGGAGCTCATAAGTCTAAGTCACATAGATTCCTGGAACAGCAAAAGCTGAGGGGAAATGGTCTCCAAGAAAAAGGAAATAGCTGAAAGGGTGTTTGAATCAACAAAAACTGTTAAAATTGAAGACTAGATGTTCTCCAATCCTCCTACTTTCTCCATTTGTCATACTGTTATTGAGCCAGTAGTGGACCCCACTCAATGACAGTAATAATCAAATAGGAACCATAATGAGGTCTATGCATAGAAATTGTAGAGAAAGGGAACATACACAAAAGGCTGACAAAAATAAATGCTGCAAGAGGAATTAACTAAGGAAATAAAACATATGTTCTGATAAATTCTCTGTTATCAAGAAAATGTCAGACAACACTATCTGTTATAGAAAAAGACCCCAAAGAAAAGACATAAGAATTCAAAGAAGAGATTTAAAAAATGAAAGAATATGAAAGACAGCTAGTAGATTCAGGATAAAAATGGAAGAGTAAACAATGATAGAGAAGCAGTCTACATTAGAAGCGGCAGACAAATAGGATACAAGTAACTGACATTGTATCCTATTTGTATCAGGAGTGAACCACTGTGGAAAGACTGAGAAATCACACAAAATGACCAAAAACAGTAACCAATATTTGTTAATTTTTCTAGAGAATATTGCTATTATTATTGAAGAAAGACCATTAATAGGGATCCTTGGCATTTCTCAAGGCAAATAGGCATTTCTAAAGAAAGAAAATAAAAGGAATTAAATATAAATTATTTTCAAATAGAAGAGAACTTTCTTATAGTAAGAATGACTTGACTCTAGAGATCCAAAGGGCATATATATTCCAAGAAAAATTGATATAGACTATTCAACGTCAAGATATATACTACTGAAGTTATGAAACACCAAGGATAAAAAAAAAATCTCACATGGATGGCCATGTCATTAGTAAACCACATACAGAGAGAAAATTGAAGTTTTGGGGGCTTTTTCACAATGCCAAAAGACAGAGGTCCAACATCTAAACAGGTTTAATAGAAAGAAAATGCAATCCAAGGATTATGTACATGTCAAGTTATCCTTCAAGTAAAAAGACAAGCATTCTCAGGCATATGAAACCTTAGGGAATAAAGCAACCAGAACCCCTTCTTGGAAAAACAACTTTTGAATGAAATCTATCCAACCAAAGGATGAGTAGAAATAAATTCTAGAGAAACTAGATGTATTAATTTCTTAGGGCTGCTATAGCAAAGAACCATAAACTAGATGGCTTAAACCAATAAAAATTTATCATCTCACAGTGCTGGAGTCCAGAAGTTGGAAGTCAAGGTGTTGGCAGGGCCATGCTCCCTCTGAAGAAGCTAGGGAAGAACACTTCTTGCCTCTTCCAGCTCCTTACAACCCCAGACGTCTGTTGGCTTGTGGCAGTATGACTCCCACCTTTACATGGTGTTCTCCCCATGTCTCTTGGTACAGTCTTCCCTCTATGTTTGCCTGTGCCCAAATTTCCCTGTTTATAATAAGGACACCAATCATACTGGATTAGGGCCCACTATAAAGACCTCATTTTAACTTGATTAATTCTATGAACACTCTATTTCCAAATAAGGCCACATTCTGAGGTATTGAAAGTTACAACCTGAACATACCTTTTTTGGGGGAGGATATAATTGAACCCATAACACTAAGGTAACACAGAGGGGTGAGCACTGAGTCTACTAAATAATAAAGCTAAATATAAATGACAATAAGAAGTATAATTAAAGAACAAAATAAAATGAGGTAAACATTAACAATGGGAAATAATAAAAATCAAGAGACAGAGTTGGGCAGTGGGATAAAGTATAAGTGTAGGTAATTCCTCATTAGTCACAGCAGGAAGTCAATAGATAGTACTTAAAATTGAAACTTGTCTTTAAAAAAATAAGGCATAGCAAATTCAATTTCAACATTTTCATTCCTTTTTTTAAAATTCTAAAATAATTAATCATTTTCTCTGGTAGGGTAGCTTAGTTGGTGGCTTAGCATCATCCCATATGCCAAGGTTGCAGGTTCGATCCCCAGTCAGGGCACATGCAAGACTCAACCAATGAATGCATAAATAAGTGAAACAACAGACTGATCTCTGTCTCTCTCTCAAATCAATAAATTAGAAAATATGAAAAAAATTGCCTTGGCTGGTATGGCTCAGTTGGTAGGAGCGTCATCCTGTAAACAGAAGGTTGGGGATTCAATCCTTAGTCTGAGTGCATATGATCCTCAGTCCAGGAGCATAAGGGAGGCAGTCAATGGAGGTTTCTCTTTCACATTGATGTTTTTCTTTATCTCTCTTTCTCTCTTCTTACCCACTTCCTCTGTCTCTAAAAGCAATGAAAAAATGCCTTTAAGTGAGGATTTAAAATTTTTTTAAATTAATTTTTAAAGAATTTGTGGGGAATTAGTCATTTCTAAGGTTCACTTCAGTTTTTCTACCATTAAGTTCAAGTAACATTAAAATTTTCTATTGCTCTGACTAGTATGACTCAGTGGATTGAGCACAGTTCTGTAAACTGAAGGGTTGCCAGTTGGATTCCCAGTCAGGGCACATGCCTGGGTTGTGGGCCAGGTCCCCAGATGGGGGTGTGTAAGAATCAACTGGTTAATATATCTCTTGCACATTGATGCTTCTCTCCTTCCCTTTCTCTAGCCCTTTCCTTCTCTCTAAAAATAAATCAATAAAATCTTTTAAAAAATAATTTAAAAACCTTTTTTCATCTCAAATAGTATGCAGAGTATGGTCTTATTTTTATAGAATTCCATTGGTTAACCTATTTATCCACATACCTATAGAGTCTCTAATGATGTTTTATAGATGTTGGGAATGGTTCTCTCTGGGCAGAATTTACAGTGAGTTTTTATTTTGTTTTTTTTTGTTGTTTTGCTTTCTTTGTTATACTTTTCTACATTATTTGAATTTTTATAATGAAATTTGTTATCTTGAACAAAAGCAATAAAGTCATTGTTTCACATGTTCCCAAAACCTTTCTTTGTAGACATTGAGTGGGACTTTGCATCAGGTCCTAGGAGGAGATGGATCCAGAAGGCACAAGGTGGCATCTGAGGGTGCTGTGACAGCTGACACAAGGTCTCTGGGCTATTAGGAGGCCCTTCTACAACCGAGAGTCCTGTTGCACAGCTGCTGTGGCAAAAAAACTTCTCAACTTCAAATACTACCACATATATTCAGGACTTTCCATAGTCAGACCCAGCCACCAAAGAAGCCATGTGGCCCCTAAAGTCTGCAAAACAAGTCAGACCTGCTTCTAGCTTTTGAGTGTGTCCAATGCTTGCTTTATTGTGACATCAAAGAGGCCAGTGCTCCCAGAAACCAACTCGGAGGCTGGCTCTGTCCTTCTCAGCTCCCAAGGAAGAGAGCTGTCCATGTGATTGTCCTGCACTCATAGCTACGACCAAGTGCCCCACTCCATCCCCCAAGCTGGTTTTTCAACAGGAAAGGCATCTGGGCATGTAGCAGTCATCATCATCTCCCTATTCTATTGTTCCTCTTCTTCTAACTGGTTGTCACCAAGTGTTTGGCAGGAAATTTATCTTTTATTACTTGGCTTCCTGTATTTTAAGACATGATGGTGGTTTCTGTGGATACAGCATGTAGACAGTTGGGGGTTTTGCAAGGCTGAGCACATCACAGAAGAGCTGTGGGCTTTCAGCCTTGCTTCTTAAAAGTTGGGGCTGGCCCTCACATTCAATCTTTCTAGCCTGTGTAACATAGCAGATATCCCAACAGGACACACCAGCTCAGCAGCAATGGCTGCAGGGATAAGCAGGGAACAGCGGCAGAGAAGTCTGCAGTGGGAACAGGGTCCCGGCCTGAGGAAGGGCTTTCCATAGGGCTTGAGATGTTACCTAAATGTGAATGCAGGCCTAAGAAAGTGTGGCCCATAGAACCCACATACTGAGCTCTGCCAAAGGACTGGGGACCACATATATATAGCCAGTGTCTACAAAGGACAGAATCACTAGTCAGGTTGTCATAGTAACATAGTCCTAGAGGCAGGTGGTGAATGTTGAGCATAGAGAAACACAGCAGGAACTGTGAGGGCAGCACCTGTCAGCAGCCTGGGGAAGCTTTTGGAAAATGTTGTCCATACTCACTTTTTTTTTTTTTAACAAAAAGACTATTAACCACAGAAAATTATATGTTAAAAAAATGTACAGGAAATCAATTCATTTCAAATTAAATAATACTACAACTCATGATCTCTGTGTTCTAAATCAAAGTCCTAGAATTTACTTGGTGCAATCTGTCCATTTCTAGATACATCTCAGACTGGTACTAATTATCCAGAAAGGCTGGGTGTCTCAAGTTATATCCATTCAGACAAGGCAGCAGCAATCAGCTTATCACCCCTCCCCCACCTTTGGATTACCTGTGTCCCCTTGGAACCCCTTATCCTTTAGTTCTTTGATTCATTAGCTTCTCATGTGCCACTGTACCTGGCTAGGCTTTTTCTTCTCTGACAGTTCTAGTTTGGGCAGATGACTTTTGATATACTTATTTATATTCATTTAGTTGTATCTTTTCCACACCACAGTTTGAATCTCTAGACAGCTATCTCTGTTTATTAAAAATGTAACTGTACTCATTCAGTGAAACTAGATTCTGAACATCAGCAAAATGAAAAGGGTTATTTCAGCAGAATCTTCTAACTTCCCCTAAGAGTAGACCACTGCCCGAAACAGGGGCTGCAGAAGTCTCTGCCTTATTCAATGGCAAACCTTGGGTGACTACGTTTAGCCATTATTATGTGAGCCTCTCAGCTCATTCACTCCTCAACCTGCTCCGATCAGGCTTCTGCTTTCTCCACCCCACTAACAAGCTCTTTCCAAGACCACCTGTGAGCCTCTACCATGATAAATACAATTGACATGTTAAATACAATTTCCTCATGGTTTAGCTCCCAAATATCTCTGAAACCAGACCTCTCTTGAGTTCTAGTTTCATATATCCAACGCCTGTTAAGGTGTCTTAATTTTCCCCAAGCAACACACCATCATGCCCTCAAGCACTGTCCCTCTTCCTGGGTTACATCACCTGTGTTATGTGACATTTCTGCAGTCCAGGGAAGTGTGCTCATGAATGGAAATGAGAACCATTCTGGGGTCCCCAAAGCAGAAGTGACTCTGAGAGCTGAGATTACTGTCCTTAGTTTGCTCAGAAATTACAGCCTTGAAGGAGTTAGCAGATGCTGACATCAGAGGGGAATTATGGTTGTTCTTCCTCCTGTATCTATGTCCCCTTAGAGGTCTTCATCTCCCCAGGTGGGAGATGGGGAGAAATAACTATGCCTCTTGTCTGCACTAGTGATGTCAGCCAAGAGACACAAAAGCAAGGATGGAGGGGCTCAAGTGGATGGAGAGCGAGCTCAGTAAGATTCCCCAAATGCTCTGGTACGTCCCGAGAATACAAACCAAGCTGACTCATGTAACTCTGAACGCTGGAGCTTTAATTTTTCAAAAACACACTTCCTTCCTGTATTTCTAATAATGACTGTTTCTAGCTTTTCTGGAAATCCCACCATTCACCTTCTCTGTTTCAAAAGCATTGAGTCACAGAAATAGAACCATGAGAAAAGTTACTTTGACCCCTTTGCTCTCAGAAATGCACTGGTGGAAAGAGCCCAGGGGAATGTGGTGGGGAATCCTTCTCTAACTGGTTGTTTTATCTCAAAGAAAAATAAACTAGAAGAAAAGATACAGAAATATTTGAAATTAGTCACGCACAGGAAAGGGATTTTGTGGTAAAGAGTTCACACTTGCACTATTACAGTGTTTAGAGAAGTTTTTAACTTGATATCCACAAAAGGGCTTTATCAGACTATATGCTCCTCCAGAAACTGGGAGCTACATGTTTTTGCGTCTGTGCATTTTTCTGAGGAGAGGGAACATAGCTTTTATCAGATTCTCAATAGGGTCCCTGACACCCCAACGGGTAAGAACTATTCACTTAGAGGTTAACTTAGTTGTATTGGTTATTTTTGCTGTATAACACGTTACCCTAAAACTTAGCAGTGTAATACAGCTAATATATATTATTATCTCACAGGTTTTGTGGGTCAGGTATTGAGGGGTGGTTCAGCTGGGTGACTGGGCTCAGGGTCTCCTGTGATGCTGCAGTCATGAAGTCAGCTAGAGTAGCTGTCATCTGAAGGCTCGACTGGGGCTGGAGAATCTACTTCTGAGATGGTTTGCTCAAGTGGTTGCTGGCAAGGTTCCTTGCTGGCTATAAGCAGAGGGACCTCCATTCCTTGCCACATGGACCTCTCCACTGGGCTGTTCAGTGTCCTTCAAGTGAGTGTCTACTACGGAATACGTGACTAAGAGAAAGAGCAAGGAGGAAGCCACAATGCCTTTCATAACTTAGTCTCAGGAGCCATACACTTCCACTTCTGCCACATGCTATTCTATAAGTAAGACAGCTCACACTCAAGTGGCAGTAATTAAGCTCCACTTTTTCAGGGGAAGTGTATCAAAGAATCTGTGGGCATATGTTTATACTACCAACCTAGTAAAGAGGCCTTACTTTATAGTCTTGCTGAGAAGCAACTTTCTCTGTACAATCCTCCCCCTTTCTCCACCCCCTCATTATGCAGTGTTTGGGACTCCCCCAGGGTAGGGTATCCCCATGACCTTGGGCAAATTATTAAACTTTGTGTCACAATTTTTTCATTAGTTACAGGGAACAATAGAATTATTGTATGAGAATTTAGTGAGATGCTGGATTAATAAATGTTTTACAATGTTACTTATAATAATAGTGGCCTCAACCTCAATCTAGAGATTTCCATTTCCATTAAAAAAGAACTGCATATTTATGGACTGTAAATCTTCTACATGGGATGAGAAGTGATATTTGTTTGTTAAGAATCTACTTGTAGAGTAGGTACTATAGGGCAGGGAGAAACAAAAGTTAAAAACAGCTTCTGTCCTTAATAGGTCTATGTAGTTGGGGAGAACAGATATCTATCTATACATGAAACAGGAATGCTTTGAAAGTCAGTCCTGTGACACTCAAGAGCAAGAGCAAGTATCTGCACTGAGCATAATTTTAAGGTTAAGATTCAGGCCAGGGAGCATGAGTGAAAATTAAAGAAAGATAAATACTGAAGTTTGAGGGGCCACAAATAGCTTTTCAGGGACCATAGCAGGAAAAATAAAGGGGTAAGGAAAAGGATTTATAAAGTCAAGATTTCACAGAGAAAGAAATAAACTTAAAGGAAAAATAGAGGAGTGTCTCTGACAGAAGCACTGGTTGGTGCTGTTGCGGTCCCTGAAGGAGAGCTTCACCATATTTATCAATCTATTTACTGAAACGAAGATACCCTGTTAACTTTTCAAGTGCAGGGAAAGTGTCTATAGGCATCTGTGATCCAGCACAGTGAGCTGTGGAGGGTGCTGTTTTTAAAAATGCAAACTGGAAAACCACTTCTCTAATTCAGACTTTAGATTAAGATGTTTACTGTCAAGCATTCAACAGAGCTGGCTCCCCAAGCCCAGCTTTTCTGCTTGCTTCCTATGGTGGGAGGGGCCAATTTCCAGGAGCGCCTGACTCTACACAGTTCCTCCAGACTCAGATTCTCAACAGCTCTCACAGGCAACCTCACAAGGCTGTGGGGGAGGGAAGAGCAGAAGCGGCTCCAGTCTGGGCTCAAAGGCCCATCTGCAGCGTGGAGGGAACAGAAAGCAAGGATGCCCAGATACTCCTGGGGCCTTCTTCAGTTGCCAGCTCTCATCTCTGAGGTCTGACTCTCCACTATCATGTTTTGGGAACTAGCCTAAGTTAATTTTAGTGTATAAGTAGTCCAAGATGTTTTGAAGTGGGTGAAAGTCAGCTGCTTGCTATTAAGTTATAACAAAAACAAAGCTCGAACCAGATTTTAATCCTTTATACAGACGTTTATTAAATAAACGTTCATGAGCAATTAGGCATAGAGCATTCATGCAACCTACTCTGTAGGTTCCCCCAAGGCCCAGCTCCTGTCCTTTTAAGTGATCCAATCACTGCCTGGCATAAACAGTTCACCAAAGGCAGAACCAACAACATTTCAGAGGCATTTCATTATCCTTGTGATCAGCACCAGGCACAAGAAACCCCCTAAAGCTGTGTCTGGAGACAGGAGTGGCTCAGGATCAAGTGTCTGGCAACCTCCTTACAGGTTCACACTAATAGCCTTGCTAGACTCTCAAACAATGTTTGGCAAATGTGAGGAGTGCCCTAAAATATTTCAGTCTGTTCACATGCCTTGACTATCTTTAATTTCACCAGTAAGAGCTCTTACCTATCATTCCTCATGGTAATGACAAAGCCACTAATTTTATCAAATAAAATCCATTTATGATATTATTGTGCCGATTTGCAGTGTCTGCTGCAAAGCAAAATACAGATTATTCAAGCACTTGCAGGGGCCACCTTGACACGTGACCTGGACTTGGAGCTTAATCTAACCAGCGAGTAAACAGCATTACACATCTATAGTGCAGTAATTTCAAGTAAATTGTAAATATCAAGACACTTGCTTTGGCCTGGGAAGAAGAGACAATCATCTTCTTCAGGTTCGGTGGCGCTAGTGGACACCAAGAACATCAGTCTCAGGTTCTGTGACTATTTCATCAGTCACAGCTTCTGTGTGGAAAGATGACTTGAGATATGATTAAAGTCTGTGAGATCGTATGGAGGACTCCAAATTCCTAAGTATTATATTACAGGGAGATACTTGTTACTTGAAAGAGGTTATTGTAGTACAAGTAGAAGGAAATATTATTTCACATGGTTCTTACAAACCTGGTTACCCCCAAGAGTAGTTCAGGCTATAAACAAGTCATTCATTCTAAGCCAAATCAAAGGTCATAATGTGTAAGCCCACAAAAATATTTTATTTGGCCTGAGCAATATTGTAAAATTACTGAATTTTATTATTATACTTAAAAAATCAACTGCCATTCTCATAAAAATCTGGGTTTGCAGCTTCGTTTGAAAAAGATTATATCTGGCAACAGTAGCTCTGTGTTCCGTGCTGTCAGGCAAGAATCGAGGACCCATGTGACAGGCTTTTCCTCTCCAGCTTGCACAGTCCTCACGGTGCCCTAATAATTCCCAACACTGAGGCGAACTGCCAGGCCTCACTTACAATCTCACCTGCACTGCCATATTTCTTGTAGTAGAGGTACGAGACATGTGAACTATTTCTTGTACCTTAAGCAGCATTATAGCATCATAGTTAGGAGTGTGGACCCTAGAGGCAGACAGCCCAGTTTTGAATCTTGGTTCTTTTTGACTTTCTGGCTATGTGACTAGGCAAGTAGCTTAACCTCTCTAAGCCTTGTTTTCCTTATTTGTAAAATAAGAATACCGTATTTTGCCATGTACAGTGTGCTCCCATGTATAATGTGCACCCACATTTTTGGCCCAAACTTTCAGGAAAAAAATCTTTCATTTTAATTTTTTAACTTAATTTTCTACTTATTTATATTTAGAAACAAAACTGATTATCATATTCCAGGGTATTATTTTGCATATGGATATCATTATTGCTTTCTAGAGTTATACTTTTAATGCATAAGCATAAATAAGAATTAAAAACATTTATATAGATATGGAATTAGTACTACCCGTGTATAATGGTGCATCTTATTTTTTCCTCAAAAATTTAAGTAAAAAAGTGCTCATTATACATGGCAAAATATGGTAATACCATCATCTACTTCATAGGATTGTTGTGAGGATTAAAACACTAGTGCAGCCTTAGATAAGTGCCCCTGAGAGGGCTGCATGTTCCACCCAGCCCATTTTAATCTTTTATGTTACCCACCTAGCCCCTGTAGGCATTGGGCTTGTGATACCTTATTTAAGAAAATATTTGGATATCATTCATGAGGAATTATTAGCAAAACTGATGCCCTGACCAATGTGGCTCAGTTTGTTGGACGTCATCCTGCAAAGTGAAAGGTTGTTGGTTTGATTCCTAGTCCGGGCACATGCCTGGGTTGCAGGCCTAGTCTCTGGCTGGGGTGTTGCAAGAAGCAGCTGATCAATGTTTCTCTCACACATGTATGTTTCTCTCCTTCTTTTTCTCCCTTCCTCTAAAAATAAACAAACAAAATCTTAAAACAAAACAAAACTGAGCATCCAAAAGACACTCCTTACTTTGAAAATCATTTTATGAAACACCCCTTAACTATCTGCACCAGCCCAGCCTTGAAACTAAGTTAACAGACCAGTATCCTGGGTGGACCATGAAACTGAATTTCTGCCCAAATGCTCCATGAGAATAAGATGTTATCCTTGCCTCAATAGACACCATGTCTTCATGAAAAGACAAACTACAAAATGAGAGAAGATATTTACAACGCACATAATGGCAGAGGATTAGTATCAAAAATAATTGAAGAATTTCCACAAACTAATAAGAAAAAGACAATCAACTCTATAGAACAATGGGCAAAGAAATGAACAGGCACTTTACAAAGGAAGAAACAGGAATGACTTATTAACTTTCACTTTCTGGATTGCTCAATTTCATAGCAATCCAGAAAAATTAAAGTTAAAAAGCACAATAAAATATTATTTCACACCCATCATATCAGCATTCTTATAGCCTAACCGTATCACCACCAGGCCTATGCACTACTGGTTGAATGAAGATTGGCGTGACCGCTGTGAAGGGCACTTTGCAACTCTCTGGAAAACCTGTTCATCCAAAGTTCTAACGGTGTCACTCCTAGGAATAAACCCTACAGAAACCCTTGCAGAGATGCACCAAGAGACAAGCACAAAAATTTTCATGGCTCCATTGCTTATAATAGCCAAAACTGATAATAACTTATAAGCTTATGAACAGAATAGATAAATTAAGTATGATACAATCATACAATAGGGTAACATGCAGTCACTATATCCATCAACAAGAAGCAAACTGCATGACAAAACACACACACGATGTCATTTATATAAAATAACATGCAACACAGCATTACATATTGATTGGAGATACAGGTATAAAAATATATGGGAATAATAAGTCTCAAATTTAGGATATTGTTTACCTGTAGGAGAAAGATAGGAAAATGACATCCAGGATGGGTCATTTCTTGAGTTGGGTAGGTGATACCTGGTTGTGTGTTATATTGATCTTTATACATCTTTGCATATATTAAATATTATAAAACAAATTTAAAAATAAATGGCATGATTAATTTTTATTTTGCAGGTTTTCTTTATTATGTCAGATCCAATTGAAACTTCTTCCAGCTTGTATTAGTTTCCTGTTGCTATTTTAGCAAATTGCCAAAAACTTAGTGGCACACAACTTTATTATGTTATGGTATTGGCTCATCTCCCATCTTCAAAGCCAGCGGCATAGCACCTTCAGATCTCTCTCCCCAACCCCCACCATTTGTCACCTTATCTCCTCCGACTCTGACCCTCCTGTCTTCCTCTTATAAGGACCCCTGTGATTACATTGGCCCACTCAGAGAATCCAGGATAACTTCCCACTTCAAGTTCCTTAATTTAATCACATGTGTAAAATCCCTTTGCTGTGTATCATGACATATTCACAGGTTTGGGGGATTAGAACATCTTTGAGGGCCATTTTCTGCCTGACACATGGGACTTAAACATTTTGCAGACCCCAGCGCTGTGTCTGTTGTGCTCAGTGGGAAATCCCCTGGCCTGCTTAGCTCTTCCTAAGTATCTGAATCATTTTCTCTGAACTGGATGGGTTTCCCTAGAGACCTACATGTCCACAAAGCAGTCAAAGGTAAGCCCCAGGGAGGGGAGGGGACAGAAAATCAAAGAAGCTGGAAATTCCCAAGCTGGAGAAAAGGGTCCAAAACTACTAAGTGGGGCCCTGAACTAGAACAGTTAGATCTCAAAGTTTCCTCAGAGCTGCTGGACTGATCACTTGAAAACATAAATCTGATCATGTCCCTTTCCTGTGTAAAACTCCGTCAAAGCTTCCTCTTGACTTTAGAACAAAGCCTTTAAAGGGATGCCAGTTTCTCAATGTCAGCACCACCGACATTTCCGGCTGGATAAGTCTTTGTTGCCAGAGGCTGTCCTGAGCACCGCAGGGTGTGCGCAGCATCCAGGGCCTCTCCCTGCTAGATGTCAGAAGTTCCCCCACGCACCCATGAAAGCACACTGGTGACAACCAACTTGTGACAATCTTGCCAAATGTCCCTGGGGGACAAAACTGCCCTTGGCTGAGAACTCCTGTCCTAGGAGGTCCAGCAGGATGTGGGCCCTGCCCAGCTCTCCACCTATTTTCTCTGCTTTAGCCACTTCAAGGAGGTCTCCAGCTAGCTGAACACAGCAGGGCCCTCGGGCCTCTGGATTTCTGCACACACTGTTCCCTCTTCCCGGACCACTCCTCCCCACATCTTCTCACCTAGTGAAGTCTTTCCTTGTGTTGAAGGGGAGCAGAGTTTTGCTACACCAGAAGGCACTTTGCTATGCCTTTTTTGGAATACTGTTTATTGTAAGGTTATCTAAAAAACAAAAACCCAAGATCTGAGTCTTGGAACTGAGTATGAACTTTGAACTTTGAGTTCTTTGAACTCAAGAACTGAATCTTAGAAGAAACTCTGACCTTCCCCAAAATTGCATAGATGAATTTAAACAGAGAACCTGCTCCAGGGAAGAGCTAGCATGCAGGTAACTATATTTTAATATAAACTAAGTGTGGCAAACAGGGAGGAACCTAGAAAACCTATTTGTTAGATTCCCCTCTGTGTCCCATTGTTTCTGGCTGGCCTGGCAAGAATTCATTTACCAAATATTTGTGCCTTCCCATCTATCTGTGAATTGCCTACCTTCCCTTTGAAGTATAAACCACTACCTCCTTCTCCTTAGCTCAAGGTGGCATATAAGCCTCAACTGCTTGATTTGACCTTAGGTCCCATATTCTTACAGGAACCCCTGTATGCACATACATAATTAAATTTGGTTATTTCCCCTTAATCTGTCTCATGTCAATTTGATTATTAGGCCAGTCAGAATAATTCAGAGGGAAAGGGGAAAATTTCCCCTCCCCTACAGTGTCTCAGTCTAATGCCTTCTGCTCAGACACCCCTGCCAGCCCCCCTTGCAGAGACTACTGCCAAGTGTTGTAGCAGGGTCCCCACCCCATGCCAGGGGTGTCCAACCTTTTGGCATCTCTGTGCCACACTGGAAGAAGAAGAGTTGTCTTGGACCACACATTAAATATATTGTGACATGTAATCACAAAAAAAAAATCTCACAATGTTTTAAGTACATGTACGATTTTGTGTCAGGCCACACTCATAGCCATCCTGGGCTGGCTGCATGTGGCCTGCAGGCTGCAGGCTGGACCCCCCTGCAACCCTCTTCACACCTGCCTTTACGTGTCTGCCCCTCCCCCCCCAGGAGGGCAGGGTCTGTGACTGTCTGTCCTACTGACTGCAGTGCCTATGGGTTAGTGACCACATACATGGTCTGCATTACCTCGGGGTGGCAGACACCATTGGCCCAGCCCCCATCTGGTCCATAATCACAGGCCCAGAACAGGAATCGGACCACGAAGTCAGGTAAACACCCAGGGAAGAGCTAGGATTCACTGTCTGCTCCTTACTGTGTCTGGACTGTGTTGGCCCCATAAAAAATTAAATAGTAACTCAGTGTGATCTGAAAAAGAGCCTTTTTTTGAGGGCCATGAACCCAAGGATTCCTTCACATGAGGAATCCTTTGCCCCAGGGGCTCCTGTTAAATGATGTTCTACGTTGGGGAAGAGCCAGCACCATGAATGGTAGCAGCTGCCAGGACTGTTTGGGAAGAGAGCCAGACAGTGGTGACTCTGCAGCAAGGGAGCAGCCGAGCAGGGAGAAGGCTGTCACCTATCGTGTCTGGTACGACACACCATTCACAGGACACATTCCCAGTGAGAGAAATCTAGACCCTGGCCAAATTCCCTTGGTCTGCCCCAACGTGACGCATCCAAATGCAGGCAGAGAAAAGATCAAACGCACCACAGAAACTCGGCCCCATCTTGTCAAATGATCAATGCTTTTACCTGACTCAAAAGTTGTAACTGAGACTCTGAAATAAAATCCCCTGAACAGTGCTAAAAAGACACAGCCTAGCCCCAGTAACAGGTGCCCAAATTTTCCATGACAGGTAGGTAGGCTGTCCTTGCTCTTTGCCCGGGACCATTCCTCACAGTCTCCCAGCACCAAGTCACTCAGGCTGAGTCCGTCATGTTGCCAAAGCCTGTACTCCTTGTATTATGTACTTAGAACATTCCTTTAAACACGTGTACCTTTCTCCATAACAAAAATAGGTATTTTCTGGCTCTGTAAATAACATATGCTCCTTGTAAAAAAAATGCAAACAACACAAAAAAAGTGTAAAGAAAACAAAAATCACCGAAATAACCACCAATATTCTGCCGACCCTGCTTTTCTACGTCTCTTTATCCAAATGTACACATAAATGTGATTTTTACATACATAAGGTGAACTTCTTTGCTTAAATGCACATATTAAAAAGGAAACTTTCTATTAGCATCACTAATAGCAAACTGCCATCACTTGCCAGAATAGAAGGCAACCCCCTACAAATACAGTGCAAACAAAATAATGTGATTGAATATCTGTCTAGTCAGATACCAGAGCTCCCAAGGATCCAAAGCCTGAGGGCCAGTCTCTAGGAGTTTAAAAGGGGAATTAGCAAGTATTAGAGAGGCTTGACAGGTTAGACCAAAGGAAGACTTTCTGCCAGATACAAATAGAAGTACTGAAAGGAAATTAAGAGACAATCTTTCTCTACTCCTACTGTTATGTGTTCCACAGCTATGCAGTAACCTAAACTGTCTGGGGTACCCATAAGTACTCCCACATTCTGTGGAGAAGGCAGGGGCAGAGCCAGCAAGGTACCCATAAGACAGCATGGGGGGGAAAGGCCCCGCATGCACTGGCCCCTTGCCCCCAGGAGCCTCAATAAACCACCAAGCTTCCCACTATATCTCGGAGGCACCAATGCCGATCCTGCCCTCCCCGCACACCCAGGCAGCCCTCCTTCCTCAGCCTGGAGCCCACAGGAGATGTCAGAGCTCTTTCTCCTCCTTTTTTCACAAAGACCCTTCTGTCTCAGGAACCAACATTCCTGGGCAGGAGACCCAAAGTCTTGTGTGTGTCAGTGTTGGAACAAGAACTTCTGCCCTGGGCTGGGTCCTCTGGAAGGGGCGGGAGACAGCAGGAGTAGAGTGGGGCGAGCAGGGCACCCAGGGTGCAAAACTGAAGAAGGTGCTCGCTCTCTGCTGCAGACCCTCAGGACCCTGAGAGTGGGCACCCCGCTTGCCCAGCCCTCTTTCTGGCCCTGGGGGGCTGAGCAGGGCCACGAAGCAGTCAGCATGTGATCCTGGGACAGCTAGGTATTTGTGTGAAAAAAGAAAGCACTGGATTTTTACCTTACTTTACCCTACACCATATACAAAAAATAAATTTGGTATGTCAAAACATAAAGATGAAATGAAAGCTTAAAACTTTTAAAAATATAGGAGAATTTTTTAAATTGCTTTGTGACTTGAGGGTAGAGAAGGATTTCTCAAAAAGACACCCAAGAACAAATCATAAATTAAAGTGTTGATAAATTCAACTGGTTGTTTTTTTCAAGTCACCATAAACAAAGTTAAAAAACCAAATACGAACTGGGAAAACACAACTGCGCTGCATATAAATGACAAAAGATTAGTATCCAGATTCTGTGGAGCAGGGTGAGATTTTAAAAGAACATGAAGAAAAGTAGACAAAAGACTTCCATTTCCATATTGTTTGGACTATAAGACCCACCCCCCAATTTGGGAGGAAAATGGGGGTGAATCTTATAGTCCGAATGGAGCTTACCTGGCTTGCTGTGGTGGGGCAGGAGGGGCAGCAGCTCATGTTATTAAATATTTTACCACATTTTTTGCTTCAAAAAATTTTTCCCTATCTTCTCCTCTAAAACCTAGGTGCATCTTACAGTCCAAAAAAATTGGTAACAGAAAATTCACAGAAGAGGAAACATAAATATCCAATAAATACATAAAAGATGTCCAAATGATCTGCTCACTGAGGAAATTTAAGTTCAAATTACGATGAAACGCCAGTTCACAGCCATCTGGTTGGCAAAAATGCAGAGGCCTGACAAAGCCACGTGGTGGTGAGTATGAGGCGGTGCGGACTCTGTCAGCCGGCAGGAGGGAGGGAGGGGGGGAGGGAAGGATGGGAGGGCAGCTTGGTGCTATCTGGTAAAGGCGAAGGCATGTATGTAAGCACAGCCTTTACCTGAATTCTTTTTTGTTTTTTAACTAAAAGAGATGACAATTTTATTTTCACATTTCATAATACAAACAAAAGTTGCTTTTTTTTGGTCCCACTACTCCCCTCCAAAACTACTCTCGTTTAGATAAGAAGAGGGAGCAGGACTTCCTTGTCATGCTGTTAGAAAATACCCAGAGCCCCAGCACTAGGATTCCTGGTGAGGTAGCATGAGTAATATACAAGTGATAGAAGGAGGCTCCCCTCTTTCCTTGTGTCTGCTCAAGTCATTTCTGGCCGAGTGGGTGCCACCGTGGGACAGGCGAGAGGTCTCCTGACGGAAGGCCCAGGCATCACTCATGTGGCCTCCCATAGGTGGCCTCACTCCAGGAGCAGGCCCCACTGGCATCGTCCCAGGAGGAGGCGGGGCCCCCACATGGGGTGCTGGCAGCATACCAAGGTGAGGAGGGCCTGGGAGACTGGGGGCAAGTGGGACCATTGCTCCTGCAGGAGGAGGAGGAGCAGAGAACGCAGTAGGAGGCAGGGTCCGGTTGTTTTGTCAAGCAGGTTCGGAGCCTGCTCTTCCATCCATTCCTGGCGGTGGTTGCTCACATTCTCCGTGTTTCCCCCCACTGCAGTGGATCTTTCTCACAGGTGGAGAGGCCTGGGTGAGGTGTGTGTCACCCGAGTCAACAAGAAAACTTGGACACGTTGTTCTGCAGGCTGTTGGCACTGCTGGGAATGACTTACCTGGATTCTTCTATCTTCAATTCTTCCAAAATTTGGCATCCTGCTACACCTTCCTCAGTTCAGCTCCGAATACAGCCCTTTCCTCTTTAGACATCTTCAACAGCTCCCCTGTGAAAGGGGATTGCCCGTGAAAGGAACGTCACACTCTAATGACATTTTAGCCTTTTGTGGAGTAACAACGTATGGTTTATATTCCATTCTTAATAGTCCTCTCATAAAATTAACCTCACAGGCTGAAATATCTCTTTTAAATCTTTAACCATATGAAATGTTAAAATAAAGGAGTGGTGAAGCTGGAGGATAATCTAATTTTATACCTTGATGTTACAGATGGGAATGCTGGGGCCCAGGGAGGCTGAGTATCTACCCAAGGCCACCCCACAAGATAAAGAATCAGAGGAGACCCCAGCTTTCCTGAGTTTCTGATCAGGGCTCTTACCACTGTGCCTCTCCTCCTGGATGGGCCCATCACAGGCCTGGCTGTGCGGGTACATGGAGTTCCAACTACTTTGGCTGCCTTCACGTCACCTTACTTTAGGCAGCCCAGCAGCGACAGCCACCCTTGGTCACAAAGTAAATATATGCCAGGGAGCTGGACAGGAAAGCACTTTTGGTGCTGGCAGCTTGCCGGTCCTGAAGTACTCTATCCCTGAACTGGGATGCCCTTGTATTCACCTTGTCAACAGGGAGCAGGCAGATCTTTCCTTTACTGTAATTGGGTTAGTCTTTTGGGTTTGCCCTCTTCCCAGCTGTCAAAAGGGATTATACAGAAATGTACTGCTGCATCGACCACAGATCAGGTGCAGGCTGAGGCCAAAGCGGGAGGAAATTTCCAAATCCATTCATTAATCACCTTAAATACCAGGTTGCTGCTGGCTGCATTTTCTTCCAGCTGTAATCACTTTTGCTCCAACCAGAGCTCAGAGGTCATCCTGTGAGCTGCAGTGCCTTCAGCAGAGACCTGGGTGCAAACACAGGGAGGTAAGGCATTGGGGCAGCCCATGAGTGTCTGTGCTCACCTGGGCAAGTGTTCCCATGCCTGAGAGGGCATCACATTAAATAACAAATTTTAAAATACATGGTGAGTCAAGACAGAGCCCACAGAAGAAAGAAAAAGCTTTTCTCCTGCTGTTGGACAAGGGGCCCTGAACTTTCTTGCACTAGACCCGGAGCCCAGCTGTATCTTATCCATTCAGGCTGCTCTAACAAGATAGCACACTCTGGGTGATGTAAGGACAACAAAAAATTGTATCTCACAGTTTTGGAGGCTGGATGTCCAAGGTCAGGGTGCTAGCATGGTGGAGTGAGGGCCCTTTTCCAAGCTGCAGACTTTTCACTTTATCTTCCTTCTTAAGGAGAAGGGGGCAGGAAGCTCTGTGGAGCTTCATTTGTAAAAGCATTAATCCCATTCACAAGGGCTTTACTCTCAAGACCTAAGCACCTCCCAAAAGCCCCACCTTCTCATACCACCATCTTTGGGGGTTAGGATTTCAACGTATGACTTTGGGAAGACACACCCATTCAGACCATAGCAGTTTCCCAACTGTAATGGGTGGAAGGGAACATCTGTTTCCTCAGAACCCCACAGGTGCCTGTAACAGTGAAGCCCAGCCCATTAGCCTTCCTGCATCGGCACCTGAGAAGGTCTATGGAGCCAGGTTCTGTGAAGACCTCTGACAGTTCACCCCAGGGATCCTCAAACTTCAGAGAGTAGGATGTTCTCAGGGGCAGCCCCAGAGGTTCTGACTCTTAAGGAGGGGCCCAAGATTTCACATTCTAAGGTGATCCAGGTATGCCGAGGCTACAGGTCTGTGGTCCACACTTTGAGTCACACACTTTGTGGTGACGACTTTACTGCACGGATGAAGCCACGGAAACCGGGTACCTCACCCAATGGCACGCACCCGTTCAGAACAGGAACCACAGAAACCAGATCTCCACACTCCAGCAGCACCTTTCCAATGACCCGTCATGGTCCTCATGGGGTTTGAGCGAGGAGGTGAGAACCATGCTCTGTAAGTTTCCATAAACGCTTGCTAAGCAAATGAGTGTTTAAGCAACGAAGTAAACCAGCCCTCATTCTCCCCCTTAGGTGAGGCAAGTAGCACTAGAGGTCAGAAAAATCACCTTTGGAGTCTTGGTTTCCTTAATGACAGCCAATGTTCATGAAGCATTTAAACAGGCATTTATCCTCTCCATGAACCTGTGGGAGAGGCACTATTACCATTATCCCCATTCTACAGGCGAGGGAACCGATACTCAGGGAGTTTAGGGAATTTGACCAAAGTCACAAAACCATAGTGCAGAGGCAGGATTTGAACACATGCACTCTGACTTCATAGCCCAAACTCTCACCATTCTGCCTGAAGAGATTATGTCTTTGGGGTCCACCGACGCAGTTCTGGCTGCCTCCCTGGAGGCCCTCCCACTCATCTGCTCTCTAAATCTTCCCACTTTTACCATCCAGCTCAACCCACAGCTCCCTTTGAGGATTCCTCTCAGCCGTGCAGCAGCTCTACTCATTTAAGCCCCTCAGGCAGCTCTCTGGGTCTGATCCAATCCACCTGACCCCAAGCCAGTGCTTCTCATGAATGCAGTGCTGGCCTTAGAGTGGGCCAGAGTGGCCCCTGGTGTTGGCCCTGGCTTCAGAGGGCCTTGCTCTGCCCTTTCTCTAGCTTGCCCCTTCCATTGGGGTGGACCATCAGTGGAGGGGTGGGAGAGAATGGAGGACCTAAAGCCCCTCTTCTGGAATGTTCTGAGTACCCAGTGCCCTGGAATTCCCTGCATAAATGGCCCTGAGCCATTCCCAGGGCTTGCATGGAACTGTCTGCTGGCTCATCCTTACTGATTTTAGAGAGGGGAAGAAGGGGAGAGAGGGTAGGGGCAGAGAGGGAGAAAGAGAGAAACAGCAACGTGAGAGAAAAACATCAGTTGGTTGCCTCATACACACTCTGACTAGGGACTGAACCCACAGCCTAGGTATGTGCCCTGACTGGGGATTGAACCAGTAAACTTTTGGTTTATGGGACAATACTCCAACCAACTGAGCCACCCCGGCCAGGGCAGGTTTCTTTCCATTTTTTATTTTATTCTTATTATAGAAATAATAAATATGGTTATTTTTTAATAAATAAGAAATAAAAAGTAGCAGTTCCATCACTGAAACTCCCTTTGTTGTATGTGCACTGTGTGTGTGTGTGTGTGTGTGTGTGTGTGTGTGTGTGTTTCAATTTCAGGACAAAATGGAGTTACTTTTGTTAGTGCACATCACCAAACCAAATAACTTAATAACTAACCTATTTGCAGTTCCAATCTCTCCCAGGGGTACAATTTAAATCAATCAGTCTGGAATTTCCACACTAGTGAGCTAATCTGCCAGATAAAAAGTCCTGCCTTCCCCTAAGGCAAGTTGTCCTTGCCTGAAATAATTCACTCTCTTAGCTTCTTAGTCCCACCTTCTCTCTGAGCATAAACACCTTCCATGTTGTACAACTCCAGGGAGCATCCTTCTATTTGCTACTCGGGATGCTGCCCAATTCATGAATTGCTTAACAAAGCCAATTCGAGTTTCAAATTTACTCAGTTGAAATTTGTTCTCTAACACTACAAAGGGAGTTACTAGAACAAAAATACCAGAAGTCTCAAGTTTCCATGAGTCAAAGACTGCTTAAAGTACGGTACGTACACACAATAGAACGAGATGCAGATGTCAGAAAGAATTAGAACGTTCCCATGATACGGAATATTTCTGAGGTAACTTGGCTCCATCCAGCTAGATGGCTGCCTTGTTGTTACTTGTATGGAGTACTGGCCTCCCCCAGGGCCTTCACGTTCCCTCTGCTTTATATGTTCAACTTCAGAAATCTGCAAGGCTCATTCTCTCACTTTCTTCAGGCCTGAGTTCAAATATGAGTTAACCGACAAGGCTTTCACCAACCACCCTACAGAAAATAGCAACAACCCTCCCACACACACACACTTGCTCCTTGTACCCTTAACCTGTTTTTTGTCATACCATTTATCACCTTCCACTGTATACTTACTTGTTTATTTATTTCCCACAAAAATGTAACCTCCATGAGGGCAAGGAATATAAGCTTTGTTCACTTCCAAGTACCTAAAAATGTGTTTGGCACATAGTAGGTGCTCCGTAAATATTTATTGAATAAATGAATATATTACGTGAAAAAGCAAGATGCTGGGCAATGATTTTTAATATGCTTATATTTATGCGTTTTTAACATTTTCAAGTCAGCAAACATGCATTCAGTGCTACTGTTACCATTGGTGTTTAGCTAGATATTGGGAAGGGGAGCAAAAGAGACTAGACATGGAGCTTAAAAAACTGGGAAGCAGGAGCCTGCTTGCTGCACCACCAGGAAGCTACAGCTTCTCACACTCCAGGAGATCGCAGCAGTGCTCCGCAAGGGGATTAACTCTCCTCCCTTGCCCCCTCCAGTACCAGATTGTTGGGGGGCGCAGGGGGAGGTGCTGTCAGTCTAACTAGGGGATGAACCCTATCCAAAGCCCACAAAAACTTGGGAAGTTGACGGGTCATTTTGAGAAGCACCTGGTCTGTTCCCAACCCAAGCTCCTGGTTATAACCCCAGGGAAACAAACTCTGTCTCTTGCTTGTGACTCACACTCCCACGGAGCACTCACCTGCTCTCATCATGGCCTCCAAGAGGGAGCCTGAACACCAAAGCAGAACAACGGACGACAGCTGGAAACACACGCTGAGGTACTGGATGCTGGACCGGACTGGACTGGACTTTAATGTGGGGCATGAAGTCTGGGCAGTGGCTTTCCTCCTGGCCCTACTGAAGACCAGATTGGACTTTTCCATGGTGAGACAGAAGAAGATGGCACATTGGGAAGTCAGGAAGGAAACCCCCTTAAATGCACATCATCAATAAACCACAGCACAGAGTCACATCCTCCCATGTGGGTCTCAGGAGATTCTTTTCCTTCCGACGCTGCAAGAACCCCACTGCCACCAATAACACTCCTGTGTAGAAAATAGTGCAGAAACTGCTCATGAAGGATCAGAAAGCTGAATAGCAGTTTACAATCCAATTCAAAAGATAAGACAAGCCATAAAATAAGGATAAAAAGGAATATGTGGAAAGCAAGCTTAAGTTAGAGACTTTTTAAATAATGATTTGCAATTACAAATAATGTAGCAATGATTAAACTTGTGCCTATGTATTTTTTCAACTACAGTTTATTTTCAATATTATTTTGTATTGGTTTCAGGTGTATAGCACAGTAGTTAGACAATAATACACTTTACAAAAGTGTTCCCCCTGACATTTCCAGTACCCATCTGGCACTATGTATGGTTACTATTTATGTTTTTATTTAAAAAAAGACTAGTTAGGCACCTGGGCAGTGTGCCTCAGTTGGTTGGAGCATTGTCCCATAGACCAAAAGGTTGAAGGTTTGATACCCAGTCAGGGCTTACAAGGAGGCAACCAATCGATGTTTCCCTCTGACATCAATGTTTCTCTCTCTCTCTCTCTCTCTCTCTCTCTTTCTCCCCACCCCCATGCCCCACTCCCTTCCTCTCTCTAAAAGCAATGAAAAAATAACCTTGGGTGAGGATTTAAAAAGAAGAAGAAAGGAAAAAAGACTAGTTAGGGAAATGTTTCAATGTACATGAAATATCTTTAACAGGTTATAGAAGAAATAGGTCATGCTCGTTGCCTGCAGGAAGGGGAACTTGATGGCTGGGAGACAGACTGGGAGGAGGTTTTTCATTATATTCTATTTGTAGACCCATAGGGTGGCTCTGGAGGGACTCAGGGAGACTGTCATGACAGCACACTTTGTGGTTCTTTATCCAGTCCTATCGGGGGCCCATCTCTTGTAAAGAATCTGACAAGGCACCAGCTTCCCAGAATGACTCCCTGTTATTCTCCTGCCTAATCTAAAAACGGACTGTGAGAAAGAGGCTGATGAGCTCATTTTCATGGACCCTAACCCTCGCAAGTACAAATGAAGGTCACATACACCCTTAGTCTTTGGGTCTGTAATTGAATCTTCCTTTACTGGGTTGGCCAAAAAGTCCATTTAATTTTTTCCATAAAATAAAATACACAATTTTCATTTTTACCAATAACTTCATTGATTGGGATATTTTGAATATGTCAGCTATCTCCCATTATTGGCTTCTTGTGGGTAGAGGCCAGGAGTGCTGCTAAACACCTTCTAATAAGACAGCCCCACAGCAAAGAATTATTTGGCCAAATGTCAATAATGACAAGAAACTTCGTAAACCACTTTTGACACATTTGATCAGTCACAGCACCTTCTCCATACACTACACAAATCTTCCTTTGCGTTTTAGTTGTGTTTTTACCTTTCTTGAAATAATAAAGCATAATACACCAAAAATATTGCATATTTTATTCCATCTTCAATATTAACATGGCTGCACAAAAATTCACCAATTTTGATGTTTTTTAACACATGCTGATATGACAGCTGTCACAATAGAGTCTAACAAAATTGTTTCAAATAAAGTTAAAGACAACAAAGTGCTACTGGAGGCATCTTACAGGAAAAAAACAAACTTTTGGCCAACCCAATAGTAAAAATGTGAATTTGCAGAGATTTCATTCAACTTGTTCAAGTCATGAATTTTGATAAGAACAATTTTCTTGCTCATTTTCACAGTTTAATTAGCAATTAAAAATTCACTAAATAAAGAATTTGTAAAGTTCTTTGCTCCCAAATTCTATTAGAAACCTGTTGAACAGAAGATTGCTCACATTTAGCATTTCTGGTTTTTAAAAATTTAAGCAGATAATCCTTTGAATGTCTTTTCTTTTTTGGCTTTTTTCTTTTCTGAGTGGTGCTGTTATATTTTCTAAATTGATCCCAACTTGACTTGTACTCATTTCCAATGACCTAAGTATTTACAAAGATGTTTTTCTTCAAAAACATTCAAAATTATTAATATTACTAAGGAAAATGCAAAAAAATGCATAAATTAAAATTTTTTAATTTAAATAAAGCTGATTTTTAAATTTATTTTTTGACTTTTTTTTAAAGATTTTAGTTATTTATTTTTAGAGAGGGAAGGGAGGGAGATAGAGAGAGAGAAACATCAATCTGCGGTTGCTGGGGGTCATGGCCTGCAACCCAGGAATGTACCCTGACTGGGAATCGAACCTGCGACACTTAGGTTCGCAGCCTGTGCTCAATCCACTGAGCTACACCAGCCAGGGCTAATATTTTGACTTTTCAATTAAATTGTATTAAATATTATTACAGAAATAAAACAACAATTCTGGATTGTGTTTTTTTTTGCAATTATGTCTTATTCTTTAAAAAAAAACTGGTATAAAATGTCTTATCAGTAATACAACCTGTAGGTTGAAAATTCAGAGACAATGAATTTGGATAAAAATCCAGAGTCAGTTAACAGTCTAGATGACAGAGAGACTTCTGTGAATTACACACCTTCCAACTGCCTGGTCTGAACATCATGGGAAAGCTGTCTCGTCAAGTGCTGCCTGCTTCAGTTTCAGGAAGCCTTTACCTCCAGGTCAGCAGAGGGTGTGCAGGTCCAGCCAGGGTTAGGTGCCTTCTTTAGATGTGTCACGTGACTCCAGATGTCTACTCCCTGGTGTTTGGTAGCCCAAGGATTGATTGGTTAGGGGCTAGTACTGATAGGGGCCTTACCAGTGAGGTTGAAGAGTGTCTTTCTGGGGGTATCTTTCCCAAAAGACAAAATTTCCAGTTTGTAAAATGTGTTCCTTAAGGTCTTCATCTACGTGGAATACACTGTCAGAAGATTGCTCTACCAGAACACGGCTGATTTTCATAGAAGGAATTAGGCCTTTACAGTAGGGAACTGTAGCTCCTTTCATAAGCTGCAAATCAGAGGAGGCAGGGGCCAGGTGCGCTGGGCACCCCGTGACTAATCCAAAGGATGAGAGTGTATGGGTACCAGAGAGAGTGGATCTGAGATTTAGAATGACCAAAGTATTTGGAGGTTTTCTACAAATTCTGCCAATTACATCTTAATAATGTTATTAGTGCATTCAACTAAACGTCAGGATTAAGGGTGGCAAGGGCAGTGAAAGTGTTGTAAAACCAGCCGAGCAGCGTAGACTTCTCAAAGCACCCGATAACATCAGTCCCCCAGTCACTGTGGAGTTTGAGGGTTCCCTTGGTAGGGATATTCTTTTCCAAAGGGACCATTAGCCATTGAGGAGGCAGCAGTCTCTCTACTCAGGGAAAGCAGAAATCTAGTGAGAAAACATACAGACCATGACTGAAACATTATTTCTATCCATGAGGCCGGGGAAGCTGTATGAAACCCATTTGCAAACCTTGAGTAGTCCTTTAGGGAATTTAAGATATCTGGGGGCAGTGGGAACAAGCTTCCCTGGTTATCCTCGGGACAAGTGGGAAAAATGAAGCAGGTGCTTTTTTCAGCCTAATTAAACCTCCCCAGCAATAGTGATCCATGCATGCTATCATTTTGCAGTGGACCAAGGGTTTCATGCATCTGCAGTAGATAGGAGTGGAAATCGTGGAGCCATAGGACAGGGGTGTTATTTGGCCTGAACCAGACCTTTCTCTTTTTATCAAACCAACAATTGTTAGACTTCCAATCTTGTTTTTCCTTTTTTGAAACCAATTGTTGGGCTTCTCTAGCCAGTTTTTCTAAGTTATTATCTGGGGAAATACCTCTTTGGACCAAGAAGAGGTTCGTTCCCTTAAAGGCACCTTTCCTTGTGGGAGCATCAGCAAAGTGATTTCCTTTAGCTTTCAGAGAGTCAGCTCTAGAATGTCCCTCAATCTTCATAATAGCTAAGCAGGAGGTGAAAGTCCAGCCTCCAATAAATCCTTAGCACAATGGCCATTTTAAATTTTATTTCTGCTGGAAGTAAATAATTCACTTTGTTTCCATAGCATTTCAAAATCATGAGCTACTCAGAAAGCATATCCAGTGTCAGTATAAATGGCAATTTTGCCCTTGGCCAGGGTGCAGGCCTGTGTGAGTGCATGTGATTTGGCTTGTTGGGCCATAGTAGCTAAAGGCAAAGGCGCCACTTCCATTACATCAAAGGATACTGATACTCCATATCCTGCACAGTCTTTGCCATTGCCACCTGTTAAGCCAGAATCATCAGTGAACCATGAGAAGTCTGCAGTACTCAAAGGAGTTCCCTGCAGATAATGACTAGGGTCAGGAGGCAACCCATCAGTGTTAAGAAGTTGTGAGGGGCTTCATCGGCAATCTCAAACTCCAGGGTCAGTGAGGAAGCAGTTAGTTCCGGGGTTTTAATGCCACTTAATAAGCAAAGGCTCTATATCCTCCTTCAAATATCTTACAACTATAACTACATATATACAAATTCAGGAAAAATACAAATTTTTTCATATGGCAGCATTCCTCAGATACTAGTGTATTGCTACAGTATGATCCCCAACACATCACACCTCCCTGTGTCCAGCTCCTCTGCAATATGATTTTTGCCATGCCTCCCATCAAGAGAGACTATATCCTCCCTTCGCCCTTGGATCTGGGTGTCCCTCAAGGCTTCATTGGTCAACAGAATGAGACAAAAGCAACACTGTGTAACTCCCAAGGCCAGACTTTTGCTCTGAGAAGAACTGAGGCATCCCAGCCAACAGCCAGCGTAGCCGTCGAACATGTGAATGAAACCACCCTGGACCATCCAGCCCCCCTGTGGTGCTGCTGGCTGACTGCAGGCACAGCAGAGATCAGCAGAAAAATCACACAGCTGTTCCCCCAGCTGTCCCCCTCCCAAGAAATGTGAGCAAAGACATTAGTGCTTTAGGCCACCGAGTTTCAGTGTGGTTTGTTACACAGTAACATGTAACTGACACCGACACTTTGTGCAACTGCTGTGAAGACTGAGCTAATTCATGAATGCCTCCAGAATCACAAATTAGAACAAAGAGAAAAAAATGAACCCTTGGTACTATTGAGAAACAGTATTTCGGTATTCTAGAACCTACTGAATTCATGCTCTTTGAGAGGAGGGCTATGACAAATTAATTTGTCTTTTCTCTTATCTACACATATCAGCCAATTCAATTCTTTCTCCTTTCAAAGCAGTGACAGTCTGCAGGGTCAGCAGAGGCAGAGCCCACAAGCCTTCACAGCATTTGGACTCAGCAGTCCTTTCTAAGGGCAAATTACCCTGGCCCGTTTGGGAAAATGGTTGAGGCCTTTTTTCAGGATTTGCCTGTGAACTGTGACTAGGGAAAATTGGTAATATCTATTAAGTTTAAAATTTGCCAATTTCTTATACATCAATCCAACTTCAAGGAAACTATCGTATAGAAATAAAAGGACCAATATATTAGAGTACCTATGCAAAAATGTTTATCACAAACATTGTTTAAAGTAGGAAAAAGTAGAAACAACTTAAAAACAGCATTGATTAGGGTCTATCTGCATTAGCGAACATTATACAACGGTTGAAGAGATTACATCTGTTGACTTGAAGGGATTTATTCATTCATTCTTTCATTCATTAAACATTTACTGAGTGTCAGCTATGAAGCCAGCACTGTTCTGAATACCAGAGATACAGCAAGGAGCAAGACAAGGTGTGTTGCTCATGGAATTTACCTCTCGATGGAGAAAGACAGACCACAAACAAATAAGCGCTATGTCAGATGGTGGCGAGTCTGTCTATGAAGAATAATGAAGGGGGGTCCAGAGACCAGCCTGGAAGGAAGTGAGGGCAGGAGCTTTGTGGCTCTCAGGAGGAAGGGCAGTCTAGACTGAGGAAACAGCACGTGCAAAGGCCCTGACTTGGGAGTATGCTTGGTGCGATATCTAAACATCAAGGACACCAGGGTGTCATGGGGACGAGGATAGGGGTCAAGTCAGAGAGGAGAACCATAGAGTGTGGCAGGGGCGGGGGAAGGGGTGGATGTAGATCACATGGGGCCTTGTAGCTGCTGGTGAGGACCTTGGTTTTTACTCTGCATAGGATGGGCAGCCTCTGGAAGGTTTTGGGCTGGGGAGCAGCATGGCCTGACTTAGGTTTTTAAATGATCCTTCTGGATGCTGTGAGAACAGACTGAAGGAGGTTGCTACAGTGAGACAGATAGAGAGAGGGGATGGCGCTAACACCAAGGTGGGGAAAAGTGGTGGGATTCCAGATTTGTTTTGATGGGAGGGCCTGCAGGATGTCCTGGCAGAACTGGATGTGGGGTGTGAGAAGGAGCCAAGTGGCCATTAAGTAATGTTAATGAAAACAACTAGTTTTGGAGTAACGAGTGTAGCGCGATCCCATTTTTGTTCAAATAAACAACAAATAAAACACCCTCTCCCCCTTGTGCATGGATATTTGTGTTGGTGTTACATGGCCAACTCCTAGAGCTGCCCATGACAAAATACCACCGACTCTGTGGTCGAAACAACAGAAACGTATTTCCCACAGCCCTGGAGGCCAAGAGTCTAATATGAAGGTGCTGTCGGGTTATTTCTGGTGGGACCACTCTGCCTGGCTTGCAGACAGACCCCTGCCTGCCAGCTGTGTCCTCACATGGCCTCTCTCCTGTAAGGCCCCACCCTTCTGACCTCACTTCATCTTTATTAGCTCCAACTATAGTCACACTGGGGTTCGGGACTTTAACATTTGAATTCCTGGGAAGACTAATTCAGTCCCTAACGCTGAGTATGGAGGAAGTTGTGAAAGGTGACCTGGGAATAGTCGGCAGGGATGGCCTGAGGGACTGTGGGCCAGGTGCGAGTGTTGATTAATTTTTTTCCTTTGAACAGTTCCATTGGTTGCAGTGAGTATGTCAGTTTTTAAACAAATGTTGACAAGGCATTTAATATAGAAAGATTTTAAGAGAGATAAAAAGCCACCTTGGCTGAAAATTCATTCCTGCACGAATTTTCTCAGGCTACCACTAGCCTCTGACTCAGCTCCTGGGTGGTGGATGGTGGTGGGGGAGGGGGAAGCAAGGATGCTCAAGCAAGCTCAGCTTTTGGTGATGGGGTTAAAGGGGCCAAGGAGAAAGGACGTGGATATTATTCCCCTCCCTGAATCAAGTCTGGGACATCCGTGACAGACCCCCTCCCCCACCCTCACAGGCAACTGGAGTCAGAGTGTCTGAGATGGAAGTGACTGGAGGGAAGGCTTCGTGACTTGCAGCCGTGAGGTCAGTGGAAGCCTTGGGTAACCCTGCCATGACTCCCTCCGGAGACGCAGGGCTGGGCTGCAGCGAGGACTCCAGCTGGCACCTTCTGCACTCCCCACCCAACCCGCCTTGATTCTGCAAGCTCCAGTGAGTATCTTAGTTTTCTACCATAGTTTTCATTCAGAAAGAAAACAGCATGTGTCTTTCACTTCTCTAGACCCCTCTCAGCACCATGGAGGAGCTTGCTTCAACCCAGCACCCTCAGACTACCACAGTTGGGGTTCTGAACTCCAATTCTCAGTGACCCTGGACAAGCTGCTTGACTCTGCTTATCCCCAGCTGATTTTCAGTGGAGATACAAATTGCCACCTCATAAAGGTGTGGCGGACATTCAGTGAAAGAAGGTAGACAGTTTGCCTGTTTCTTCCTCTGTCAAGTGGAACCTGCCCTGCTGACACATCCCATCAGCAGGAAAAACACTGTTACCTCCTCACAGAACCTGTCGTGTGCCAGAGACTTTACACGGTACTCTACAAACACAGGATTCATTTTATAGCCGAAAAAAACTAAGGACCAGAGAAGAAAGGTAATGTGTCCAAGATGACACTGCTCAGGAAGAGTCGAGGTGGGACTCAGGCCCCAGCTCTCCACCCCAAGGCCTAAGCTCTTTCACCCCACCACCCATATGATTAGTTTGTACAATCACCTTAGAAGCACAGACCCCTGGGTAAACATGAGGTAGCAGTGTCTCTCTCTAACAGTTCATCCCTGGGCCCAGAGTGCCCCAGGACTGCTCATGAATTCACTACATACCTGCTTTTATGCCCATCACTGAGCCTGACAGGCCAGCAGCTCGGATCTGTGGGTGGAGGCTGGTGTGAGCCTTGGCTTCTGTGTCCCAGGCATGCGCTGAGGGTACTCCGTAGTGAGGAGGGCTGGAGGGCCCCACAGGCAAAGGCTGAGCCCCATCCACACTCTGGGTGATCTTAGGCCAGTCGCCTCTCAGGCCTTGGGGACACAGCTATATAATAAAGATAGAACCTGTCATGGTTTGGAGACCTTTCAGCTGTAAAGATTTGCGATCCCACAGAGAAGCTGCCTTGAGTTTCCACGTCTGGGAGTAGAGGCCTCACAGAGAAATCTTGAGCCTCACGGTTTCTAGAAAGCTCACCACAAATCCCAGAGATTACAAATTCCTGCCAGGGTCCCCCTGTCAAGGTAGAGAACATCCACACCTGCCGAAAATGCTTGTAAGGGTTTATTTGAGCCAAACTGACAACACATGTTCATTAAGTGCCGGTTGAAGAGTTGAAGGGCCCATCCACAGCTCAGGTGTTTATTGTTGAGTCTAGACACACCCCAGTTCAACACGCTCTCATTAAGAATTCATTAGGTACCATGACGGTGCTCAGTGTCAGCAACACATAGAGACCTACTCCCTGTTTTTGAGGGGCTTATAGGAGAATGAGCACCTTGCTGGGCCCTATGAGGGCAAATATTAGGAAGATGGAATTCCCCTTTCAACAAGTTTACCTATGTGGCAAGAGGAGCTGAAAAAAGGAAAGCATGTGAAAAGGAACTTGGAAACAGAGACAACTGCAAGGACAGTTATTTAGTCCACAAATAAAACAGAATTTGTTAAACTATTCTCTTGGCCTCTGTTTAGGGAATAATTCATGTCATGCTATTAATTACACTGGATGGAGCTCACGTTACTTCTGCTTCACTTGTGTGCGTGAGCCGGGGAGCTCCCGATGCCTGGGCACGCAGACCAGCCGACGCCCTGCCGTCCCCTCTTGGCAGCACTTGGGCTGGGCTTGTAGCCTCTAAAATGCCTTGCAGACCTCTCCCTGCCTCAGCCAGGGGCCTTTAACCAGAAGGGCCACAGATGTACTGCGGTTAACTACTTCACCTCCCCCAAAAGTAAACAAATAAAAGGAAGAGTTTATTTAAATTATTTCAATTCACCTGAAGCCAAAAGAACCTGAATAGCCAGCCAGGCCAGGCCTAATGTTCTTAAAGCTTGTCCTCAGTTCTTCAGATTCCCAAGTCCAAATTTCCAAATTATCTTATCTTTCCAAGCTAGGCCTTCAGTCCTTAGATGCTGGCTGCTCTGTGGGCAGAAAGCCCCTCAGTCAGGTCTCCACAGCCTGGTGCAGTCAGCCTAACTCCGGCCAGGAATAAGTAGTAGAAAGCAAGGCCCCTTAGGCCAGAGTCAGTGACCCCAGAAGAGGACTGGGTTTGGTAGAGTGATCAACCTTTGTCCAGGACTGACATTTCATTAGAAGTGTGACTTTTAGGGCTAAACCTAAGAAAATTCTAGGCAAACCCAGGTGAGTTGATCCCTGGTACAGCCAACAGCCCATCTATTTCCTGTTCATATATCGTTAATTCTGAGGAGCACATTTCTTTACATTTGACATCACTGAAACCGGAATGAGGTTTAAATTGGTGGTATCCTACAGTGGCTGTCAGCCGGGACTGAGCCGAGTTCTCCGGGAGAGGAGGCACACTTGCCAGTCACTTCTGGGGCACTACCAACCAGACCGCTTTAGTTTTCTGTTCGACTTTCCTAGACCACATTGACAGTGCGAATTCTGACTTTTAACCTGCAAGAGGGCAGGTTTGTGGTTCAATTTCTCAGGAGAGAATTGTTCTTCCTCCCTCTATGCAGTGCCAACATCGTGACATGCACATTTCTGGCCAGTCTCTTCCTTGGGAAAATTTCTCTCTGGTGTCCCAGCTTTTATATACAGTCTCCTTCTTTGGTACTTTTTTCTTTTGCAAAAAATAATGGTGTGGCTTACAGTTGATGGTATCTCTGGTTGGATGGAGATTGTCAATCCTCAATGGCCCCCAGGGGGGCAGAGGGCCTTCGCTGGTGTTGGAAGAAGGCACAGTGCTGGATGGCCCAGACACTCTGGGCTAGATCCAGAATCACAGTGGCTGTTCTCCCCACCAAGGCCTCTGCCCTCACAGGCCCGGCTCTGAGCTCAGGGGTCACTTCACGGACCTGTGCAGCCCTGCAACTCACTTGAATTGCTCTTCTTGACCAGTTTCTCAAGACAGGTCAGTTAGAAACATCGACAGCTTTTCTTGCAAACACAAAGCCCATTTATGTGAAATGGCAAACCCCTCCTAAATGTTGCCCTAGGTAGAAATCCCAAGGAAGCAGAATTGTCATAGACAGAAAGAGGAAGATGCAGTGTTTAAACTTGGAATCCAGAATCCATGGTTTCTACACCTAGATTTTCCTTCATTCCCTGGGCTTCTCAGCATTTCCTGTGTGTTGTCTGGTCCCTTTCATCTGTCCATTCTATATGTCATTCCCTGAGGGCCCCTCCCCATCCAAAGCACCATGTCCTCAGCGTTGGCTCAGGCCTCCTCTTCTTCCATGGTTTGTCTTTCTTGGTATCACATCCCAGCTTTCTGGGCTAGGCTCCTTCCACCCCAGCCCAGGGAAAGCACAGCACCCCCTGCTGCACTGAGGCCAGCCACAGTGAAGGGAGAGACAGGTGCACTGGTACCCTGCAAAGGCCTTTCCAGCTGCACCCAGCCTGACTGGATGGGGGGGGTGAGCATAGGGAGGACCGGTATGCCAGTTCCAGGCTGACAAAAGGGAAGGAGTATGAGATTTGGGGGGAGAACTAAGAACTCAGTTTGAAAATTAATAAACAGAAACCTCATTTAAAATGGAGTCAGGAGGCTAGTAGAGAGAGCTCTCATGTCACTCAGTGCATATTACTGACCCCACCAGGAAGAGAAGAGTACCTCGAATCTCTAGCAGGACGTGATAATAATTTACTCCCTCAGCAGGAGGAAGAAAGAATGTCTCCTTGGCCAGTAACAACTCAGCCAAAGGTAGACTGCCACAGCTCAGCCAGTGAAAAGTCACGATGCTTCAAACTCGCACTTCCACACTGGACTCTTCTTCACAACAGTCCCTCCCAAGTCGATGAAAGAGTGGCCCTCTCCTTTATTTCTCTAGATTTGTGCGTGGTTTGCCATTAGACTGCATGTCCTGAAGTGCAATTCTTTGTTGTTCCCAAATAAACCCACTTGCTGGAGAAATATCTGGCTGTTAAAAAGAAACAAATTTTAAGGTCAACACCAGCGTAGGTAAAAATAAGAGCTTACATTGTCTGGTTTAACCTAAACCGTACCATAAGACCCGAGGGTGTTACATACAGTGGAACTAGGAGTCTGATTTTGGTGAAAAGATCACTGGTTTTAGATTCAGAGATATGCATCTAAACTCTTTCCTTTCTGGCTGTATAACTTTGGAGAAACTGCTTCAACACTCTAGACCTTAGTTTCCCCATCTGTTAAGGGTGTTATTTCTATCCTAGGGTTATGTGAGGGTTAAATGGAGTAACTTATGCTTTAAAACTGGTTTTGTAGGCATTAAAGCATTACACAAATAGAGTACTTATGCCTGGGAGGGAAGAGAAGGGGATATTCTGTTTAATTATACACTGTTTTTCAATGAGCAGGTTGTGAGCCATCAGCATGTGGTAAAAAAGTTTAATGGGTTCTAATCAACATTTATTTTTTTAAAGAATTTATTTATTTATTTTTAGACCGGGCAATGGAAAAGAGAAAGAGAGGGAGAGAAACATCAGTGTGTAGTTGCCTCTTGTGCTCCCCCTACTGGGACCTAGCCCACAACCCAGGCATGTGCCTGACTGGGAATCGAACCGATGACCCTTTGGTTTGCAGGCCAGTGTTCAATCCACTGAGCTACACCAGCCAAAGCTTTTTTTTTTTTTTAAGATTTTATTTATTTATTTTTAGACAGAGGGGAAGGGAAAGAGAAAGAGAGGGAGGGTTCTAATCAACATTTAAAAAATAAAGTAGAAAATATCAACACATATCCCAAGTAGTAAGGGGAGGTATTGTGTTTTTTTTTATTAAGTTGTGTATGTGTGTTTATCAGTATGTGTGTCATGATGTAAAATATATGTCTTTTATATCATGACACACATACTGACACTTTTTTCTGTGGTAAATAACAGAACTAGAAATAAAGGGAGTCATTTGTGCTTTGTTGTGTTTTTTAACTGCAGCATTTCCACATTCCAAGAGTGGGAGAAGAATTCACATTGGGAAAGAATCGATCTTTTGTTTGGGAAAACATTTTAACAGACCCTTTAATTAAGCAAAGGTAGGGCCCTGAGGCCAGGTTGAAGCAAACTGTGGCTAAACTGCCCTGCATTATAAAGTCAATATTCATTCTGGTGTGGGGAGGTGGTCTTAGAGGAGATGGGGTTTAGGCTGGGCCTGAGCAAGACCCTGAGTAAAGGCCTCTCCACACGGTGTGACCAGATGATTCAGGGTCTCTCTGTACTAAATACTGTGTAAAGTTTTCCTCACCTTCAGTGGAGTTGATTAAGCATCCTAATCTGGTTCTGTCCAGACAGCCCTGCCTCAGGAATGATGGACAGGTTCCTGTTTGTGAGCAAAGCACCCCAGAGAGAGTGGGCAGTGTGCGAAGCCCTTGAGGAGGTTGCTGGAAGGATCCAGGAGAATTTGGGAGCAGTATGGATTGGGAGAAAAGACTACACGGGTGGACATGTATCTGGAATCCTTGGTGATATATGAAAGGGGACTGGAATTCCTTTGGCTTCAGAGCATGAGTTATTTTCTTTCAATATTTAAGTAAAGGGTAATTCTGAAAGACTGGAAAATGTGGGGACATCAACCGTGTTAAGGGCTAATGAGGCTCGAACACAGTTGAAAATTCTAGAAATGTACTGACCTGCAGCTTCAATCAATGTTTAGGTGGAGTGTGATCATTACCACTCTATTATTATGGTTATCATGACCACCTCCTACCACAGGGCACAGGCTCAGGACAATGGTAGACAGAATAGTGTCCCCTTAAAGATGTCTACATGCAAATCCCCAGAACCTGTGACTATGTTAGGGTCTATGACAAGGAGGAATTAAGGTTGCAGGTAGAATTAAGGTTTCTAATCATTAGAACAACTAATCCTAAACTTTATATGAAACTAAAAAAGACCCCAAATAGCCAAAGAAATCTTAAGAAAGAACAAAGTGAGAAGTGTCATGCTCCCTGATATCAAGCTCTACTACAAAGCTACAATATCAAAACAGTATGGTGTTGACATAAAACCTGATGTATAAATCAATAAAATAGAATAGAGAGTCCAGAAATTAATTCTCACTGATATGGTAAAGTATTCTATGACAAAGGAGGCTAAGATATACAATGGGGTAAAAACAGTCTCTTCAATAAGTGGTGTTGGCAAAACAGATACAACAAAGAAAAGAAAAGAAAATTGAACCACTTTCTTACACCATACACAAAAATAAACTCAAAATGGATTAAAGACTCAAATGTAAGACTTGAAACTATAAAACTCCTAGAAGAAAACATAGGAAGTAAACTCTTGACATTACTCTTAGCAATATCTTTTTGGATATAACTCCTTGAGCAAAAGAAACAAAAATAAATAAATAAACAAATGAGACTACGTCCAAATAAAAAGGTTTTGCATGGAAAAGGGAACCATCAACAAAATGAAAAGACAGCCTTCTGAATGGGAGATGATATTCACCGATGATACATCTGATAAAAGGTTAACATCCAAAACATATAAAGAATCATACAACTTACCACCAAAAAAAAAAAACAACAAAAAAAAACAAAAAACACCAAAACAACTCAATTAAAAAAGTGGGCAGATCTGAATAAACATTTCTCCAAAGAAGACATACAGATGGCTGCAGACACATGAAAAGATGCTCAACATCACTAATCATCAGGGAAATACAGATTAAAACCATGAAATATCACCTCACACCTCAAAGCTAGCAGTGGTTGGTTGATAACCACACTTGTCAGAATTGTTGTCATCA
This sequence comes from Phyllostomus hastatus, assembly GCF_019186645.2. Taxonomy (NCBI): domain Eukaryota; kingdom Metazoa; phylum Chordata; class Mammalia; order Chiroptera; family Phyllostomidae; genus Phyllostomus; species Phyllostomus hastatus. Next base: position 93,020,397 of record NW_025334041.1, read on the forward strand.
ATAAAACAATAAATGACGAGTGATGGCGAGGATGTAGAGAAAAGGGAACACTTGTGTACTTGTTGGTGGGATTGTAAATTAATTCAGCCACTATAGAAAGCAGTACAGAGACTTCTCAGAAAATTAAAAATAGAGCTGCCATGTAATCCAGCCATTCCACTTCTGGGCATTTATTCAAAGAAAACAAAAACACCAATTCAAAATGATATATGAACCCCTATTCTCACTGCAGCATTACTAGTAGTAGCCAAGATATGGAAGCAGCCCAAATGTCCGTTAATAGATGAATGGATAAAGATGTGGTATATGTATATGAGTATATACACAATGGAATATGATTCAGCAATAAAAAAGAATAAAATATTGCCAATTTGCAATAACATGGATGGACCTACAGGGTATTAGGCTAAGTGAAATAAGTCAGGCAGAGAAAGACAAATACATATGATCTCACTTATATGTGGAATCTAAAAAAACAAAATAAATGAATATGCAAAACAAAATAGAAACAGACCTGTAGATATAGAGAACAAGGTTATAGTTGCTAACGGGAATAAAAAATATATATTGAGATAAAGAACACATTGCTGGGGAAATTCTTTTTCTTAAAATCAAGAAAATGCATTCCCTATTCCAGTTCAAAGCAACAACAACCAGGCTCATGGTAAATGGGAGAGCAGGAGTTATGCGGGGTAGACGTGCCTGTCATGGAGGGATCAGAGCAGGCCAGGGAGTGGGAGAGTGAACAGAGAGTGTGGACAGAAGGCCAGTTGAAGCAATCCTTTCAAAAGAAACCAATGGACTCCCTTTCCCTGGGGCTCGAGCCACTGGGACTGGTGGGCCATAGGTGGGTGTATGCCTTAAAAAAAAAAAAGGTTGCTTATCAGCTGACCTTAAATTAGGAAGATTATCCTAGATTATTTAGGTGACTCCAATGCAATTATAAGAGTCTTTAAATGTGGAAGAGGGAGGCAAATGAGGGAGTCTCAAAGAGATGTGATATGAAAAATATTAACCAGCCATTGCTAGCTTTGAAGACAGAAGGTAACCACAAGCTGAGGAATGTGAGTAGCCTCCAGAAGCTGTAAAGGGCAAGAGAACCTGTTCTGCCCTGGAGCTTCCAGAACAAAACACAGCCTTGCTGTTACTTTGATTTTAGTCCAATGAGGCTCTGCCCTCCAGAACTGTTAGACAATAAATTTATTTTGTTTTGTTTTTTAAGACTTTCTTTTTTTAGAGCAGTTTTAGGTTCAGAGCAAAACTAACAGGAAGGTACAAAGATTTCCCATACACCCCCTGCTCTCACACAAAAATAGCCTCCCTCATTATCAACATCCCCCATCAGAGCGGTGCATTTGTTACCACTGATCAACCTATCCTCAAACATCATAATCACCCAAAGTCCGTGGTGTATGTCAGGGTTCACTCTTGGTATTGTACATTCTATGGATTTTGAAATACAAACATATATGAGATAAAAAACACAATGCTGGGCAAACGTATAATGACATGTGTCATTCATGTTTCATTAAGCTCAGAGACTGAGATTGTCCTTGCCAATAATTTATTTAACACAGGTTCAATGTGGAACTTATAATTTATAATAATATTTCACAAGCCAATAGCATACAGAAAAGTATCTCTTAAGCAATAAAAAATAACATACTCCAAACCAATCATAAAGCAATTACACTATGGTTCCAAGCAAAGGGGAGATTAAATCTTGTCTAATGCTAGTTGAGGTGGACGTTCTACAAGTTGGTTCTCAGTACAGTCAGTCCTTCCAGTTAAAAGCTTGGTATCAGCTGCCGGCTTGGGTTCCTTGCTGCTGGAACACATAGGTAGCAGACAAAGTGGCTGAATGGGAAGGTTATTGCTCCTGGGACCATCACACATTAGCTTACATCACTGCCTCCAAGGAGTAGCCTTGCTAAGGCAGGAATAGATGTCCTTCTCTTCCTGGGACTGCTGTAAGGTATAACTCCAGTGCCCACCAAGAGTAGCCTGGCCAGGGCAGGAGCGAGTGTCTCAGTGTCTTCGGAGAGCTACTCAGATCAGCAAAAAGTTGCCTTACCCAGACCGAACACTTTCGGCAAACCCTCACTAGCTCCTGGTACTTAAAGTTTAAACATCCATTATTATGTCAGAGTTGCTTTTTCATATCTTCTTGCTGATAGGCCCCAGCAGCACCCGTCAACAGCTGACCTACTGAGTGCTTACCAACAACAAATGTCGATGACAACATCCTGGCAAAGCTTCCTCAATATTGACAAACTCACCTTTAGATCAAAACGTCACTGATGTCATAAACAAGTGGATTTTAAATCAGAGCAAACTAATACAAAATATGACCTATATCCATCATTATAGTATCATACAGAGTATTTTCACTGCCCCAAAATCCTCCGCGCCCTGTAATTCACCACCCTCCTCGTCCAGCCCCGGAACCACCGTTCTTTTTACTGTCCCCACAGTTTGTCTTTTCCAGGGTGTCATACAGCCAGATCATACAGTATGGAGCCTTTTCTGATCAGTATTTTCACTTAGTAGTATGAATTTAAGGTCCCTTTTCATATCTTGATAACTCATTTCTTTTTAGCACACCAAATAATACTCCATTGACTAGATATACCGCAGTTTATTTATCCATTCACCTACTGAAGTACATCTTGGCTGCTTCCAAGTTTAGGCAATTATGAATAAACATATGTGCGGGTTTTGTGTGGGCATAAGTTTCCAGCGTCTTTGGGTAAACATCAAGGAGCATAATTGCTGGGCTGAATGGTAAGAGTACATTCGGTTTTATAAGAAACCACCAAACTATTTCCCACAGTGGCTGTACCATGTTGCATTCCCACCAGCAATGAATAAGATTTTCTATTGCTCCACATCCTTACCAACATCCTTACCAACATTTGGTGTTGTCAGTGGTATCTCATTGCTTATCTTGTTGCTTTAATTAATCTGTGTTATTTTAAGTTGCTATATTAGGGTTGTTATAGCAGCAACAGAAAACTAATACAATGACATTGTACAAGGAGGTGACAAGGGACCAGGAGAGTCAATGCTACCACCAGCTCACTGGGCTTCCTTGCGTAGGTCACCTGACTTTTCTGGACTTCAGGCTTCTGGTGACTAACTAGAAGCATCGATTCCTGCCCTAGCTATAGCAGGAAACAGTGAGTCAGTTTGGGATATGATAGCTGTCATAGTAACAATAGTTACTATGGAACAATAGTCACTATGTAACAATAGTCATAGTAACAATGGTTACTATGTAGTAACGATAGCAAGGAAGCTGCCAGTGAAGAAAACTGGAAAGGCTGAGGGGGTGGTTTTGTGGCTCTATCAGTACCAGTGTTTTGGTGGGTTCAACCTCTTGAGGCAGCCATCAGCCCAAGTCTTAAGCAGTGCATCATGACTCAGCAAGCCCGAAGGCTAGTCTGGAGGAGCAAGCAGGGACAGGGACTGTTGGGGAACCCAGGCAGAGTATGAGTCAGGCATGGTGTGGACTTGGATGAGACAGGGCAAGGCTTTCACCCAGACTCTCTAGAGTAGGAACTGCTCTAGGGCAAGGCCTTGCCAAAATCTGGATTGCACAACTGTGCTTGAGTTCCCAGCTGACCACGCCTATTCACCGAAGATCTTTAATGCTCAGCAGAGCTCAGACATAGACTCATAGGAAGCATCATTTAGTAATAATAATGGCCTCCAGGTGTTCTCCACTCATGCTTACTAATCCTCCCAAGAACACTACATTGATACTCACTTTTCACAGAAGTATGCACAGTTCTAGAACTTGGCATGCAAGTTACAAGGGCATGCAATTAGTAAGGGGTAGAGCTAATGTAAACTCAGACCTACCTGGCCATAACGTCTCCTGCACCTGTGTGCCTGGCTAGACGGGATCTTGGAGACCAATCAGCCCTGTCCTTCATTTTATAAATTAAGAGGAGAGGTGGCTTGTCCATGTTTACTCAGCTAATTAGAGCCAGAGGTGGAACTCAGTTTCTTGACTCCTGGTCCAGTATTCCTTCCATTAACCTTTGGTGGGGCATGTCACAGATTTCTTTGGGAAGCTGATAGAAACTATGGATCCTCCCTGACCTAGAATGAACATTGACACACACTTATTTTGCTTACAATTTTGAGATGAGTTTGTGAACCAGTCCCCTCTATCTATGGACCTCAAGTTAAGAGCCCCTGCATTAATACCCCCTGCCTCTCTTGAGTGCAGGCCTATGAATACGGCAGGAACTTGAAGGTGCCTGTTTATTACTGAGCCTTGAAAAAGACAGGGTTTGTTTTCCCTAAGGTCATATACCCCTCCATCTTTCATCTATTTCTATTTTTTATAACAGCTTCATTGAGACATAATTCACAAACTACAGAACAAGTTCTTCTGCCACTGTTACCTCTTCCATACTTCTGGAAAATGAAAATAATTCCACAACTCCTTGCATCATGGGATTGCTAAGAAAATCTATAAGGCCATTTACATGTGGTAGTCACTAGTGGTTTTGCCATATGGTCATTTCAGGGATCCCCCTTCCAGACACATTTTAGGATTATAATGCTTGGTGCCCTTGTGTTTAGGTAGAGTCGTGTGATCAGTTCCAGCCAATGGTTTTCTTTGGCTAATGAATTTTGAGAAGTGAAACATGTCATTTGGGGTCCAAACACTCAATTTCTGAGTGAGACCCACCATGACACTGCCATGGTCACCAGCAATATTTTGACAAGTGGCTGTTCCACTGCCCCGGGTCTTAGGGAGAGCAGGCAAAAGGCATGGGAACAGAGTACCTAACACATCTGTAATGAACATGCATTGTGAGTGAGAATTGAGCCTTTGTTGTTTTAAGGTACTGGGGCTTTTTTTCTTTTTCTGCAGCATAACCTAGCCTATCCTGGCTGATGACATATATGGATGTCCTTTAAAAGCTACAGGACACTTACAAACATAAGGGATTATTATTGCATCTAACTGTACTCCCACTGCAGCCTTTCCAGACATCACCAAAGTCTTCACATTGGGACAGTGTGTATTCTGTCTAAATTGCTCATCAACGTCCTAATTATCTGCCGTAGGAATGGTCCAGAGGCTGTTTGTCCCCAGAGTGCATCTCCTAAAAAGGAGGCATTTTAGACTCATCTGGGGATGGCAGCAGAGCCGATCAGCCAGTAATGAAATATCTTTTGCTGTGAAGACCATAGGTTGTTTCTTCCTTCAGATACAACCCAAAAAGGAGTTCTGGATAGTTGAGCTATTCATTTTACCTGATTTCATCCCTGTAAACTCAGCTTAGCCACTCTTGGTGCAATCAACAATCTGGCTTAAGTTAAAAGAGGCCATCCTAGAGACAGTACTGGAGATGCAATACCAGAGAACCAAAATAAGCAATCACAAGAAAGACAATGACACAGAAAAAAGATTTGGTATCAGACAAACCTATTAGCTTCAAATCTCAATTTAGATGCTTATTGGCAGTTTATTCTTGGGCACATTACATAACCTGTCAGAGCCTTGATTTCTTCACCTACAGTAGCTAAGTCTGCAAGGATGCCCTTCACCCCACAATGAACCTTGTCTCACAGTATTCCTGTTCTTCTGTAGTCCTCTTCCACATTAAACTGGGCTGTATATAATGACCAATGGGATGCAGCAGGAGTGATGCTAGATCATAAGAAGCCTTAGTCTCTCAGAACACGAGCGTTAGGGGAGCCAGTAGTCATGTAAAAGTCCAAATGCCCTGATGCTATGATACTGGGAGGAAGCCCAACACAGAGACACTGTGTGGAGATAGAGATGTTCCGCCAGCCTCCAGCTGTTCCTTTAATCTCAACTGAGGCATCAGGCATATGAGTGAGGAAGCCACCTTAGATGTCCAGTCTCAGTATCTCCAGCCCCAGCTGCCATCTGATCCCAACTACCTGAAAGAGTCCAAGGGAGAACCACCCAGCTGAACCCAACCAACCAAGAGAAGTCTGAGCATGTAATTATAAGTAGTTATTTTAATCCACCAAAGTTTGGGGGGTGATTTTTATAGATAACCAGAATGTCGTCTGAGAAATAGGAATAATATACCAAGTTTATATGTGAGGAAAGAGTGAAGATAGGGAAAATATAAAATTGAGTCACTTTAATGAAACTGCTAAAATTGTTAACATTACTATGGTTGAGGAATGATATTCTGGTTCTAATTTGCCTGGGACTTAACTTCTTTAACTTTCCAACCCTGCATCAATGCCTGGATATACATCAGACCACCAGATAACCCTCTGATTGCCCCTTGAAGGACTCACGTAACAAGACTACCTGAAATCCACCTGGCATCCATCATCCAGGCTACTGGATGTGGCCAGACCCCCTGGCTCCCTTCCTGCAGACCACCTGGAAATCATCCTCCAGACTGCCTGACAACTGACTGACATCCATCCTAGACCAAACCCAGGGCTAAGAATGCAGGACTGATTTTTCTCAATAATGTACTTTTTGCTATAAGAACTCCTAGCTTTTCCTTCTTCTTCGGAACACTCTGGGTATTACCTAGTTGTATTTTTGGTTTGCAAACTCTAAGACCCTTGAATAAATCTTTAGCATTTATTTCTAACCAAAGCTTCTAGATGTTTTTTGGGTTTGTTTGATACATGGTTGTGCCACAATAGAGAAAATGTGTACAGAATGCCTAACAGGATGATTTTGTACTTTATAGTAGCTACTTGTAATAAAAATGGTCTGCCTATGTAGACATACCCAAATTGAGCAATTTTTATAATTGAAAAATGCACCCACAGTGAGGTCATTCTCGTAATACATACCAATGTGACAAAGGAAGAAGCTAGAAATAGGTCCAGCTGCTGAACACTGAACTTGTTGAATGCCATGGCAGAGCAGAGGAGCCACGGGACAAGATGAATTTGCAGCTGGAGGTCTGAGACACCCAAGAGAACTCTGAGCCTTGAACTCATGTTCCTCGCATATCAATAATAACGAGAGGAAACTAAGGAAACCAATGCCATATTTATTTTTACTATATTCTCTGTGAAATATGGACACTTACTCTTAAAGTTGGTTCTCTTTAGTAGATCAATGGAAAAAGCCCTTATATCCTAAATTAATCTTCTGCTGCTATGTAATTGAAAAACAGAAATGAGAAATAACCCTACAGTGTGTTCTCAGATGGCTCAAGTTCAACAAGGTCTGTCAGCCTCCCAGGAGCTGCTCCAGATAAGGTTTATGCTTTCAAATGTCAAAAAGATTTGCTCACCCAGGAGCTTTCCAATTAAAATTCAGAATTTTTTTCAGAGCTAAAAGTCACACTTCATTATGCTCTGAGCTTGAGAAATTCCATGAGTAGCAGCTGCTTATCTCAGGAACTAGGCTGAAAGAAAATGGGATGCTTTGTCCCATCACCCTTGATACTACAATCTAAATGTAGGTACGGCAAGTTGATGGGAAAGGACAGGGAGACAGACGGGGAAGAGAAGGCCTGGGAGTTGGCATCTCAGACTATGAGGCAGACCAGACAGACTTGAGGTGGAGCAGAAAGAGCCTCTTAAATATCACCGGGGTCTCCCACATCTCTTACCCCCTCCTGCACCCTGTCCTTGAATTCACACTCTGTCCTGCATATTCCTCATCAAAGGTCTTCTTAGGATAGAATTTAATAAGCAAACTTCTGCTGAGGGGAAGTGATTGCCATAGTTTAAAATAAAGACATTTTCAAAATGTAGGAGATCTTTGAGCAGAGAATAAAGCCTCAAAGCAAAGGACTCACTTCTCACCTTGATTTAAAGGTCAGCGAACAGACAGAAGAAAAGTGTTTTCAAAGAGGAGCATTTGGTGTTCCTGAAATGGTGGGGTCCCATTCTACCCACAAAGAACCTGTCCTATTCTCACTCATTCTCTATTATAGAGTGCCTAGTTACATTACTGTGATGGAGTTTGTTAATGAAATAGTCAATTTTTCTAAGATTTTACATTTTTCATTTTTTTGCCTGCCAGATCTGTCTGAGCATAAAGGATTGTTTTAAAATCTTCCACCATAATTGTATATGCAAACTTAGAGGATAAATTCCTAGTCACTCTATCATTATTCAATCAGATTTAGGTGTATAAATGTAGACTAGGCTTATTTCTCACCATTCCTGTTTCCTCCCTTCTTCATCTTCCCCTATCCTGAGATTTTTTACTTTGACTCATTTGTTGCTTGGAAAGAGGCTCTTCTTTGGGGTGAATTCCTTACATGGGGTGTGTGGGTAATATTTCTGTACCATGTCATACCCACAGAGAACTCCCACCTCGGCAGGTGAGGCCTGTCAGTCAGGGCTACGGGACAAGTTCCTTCTCTCCCAGTCGTCATTCGGTGCAACTCACAGTCTTCTGGCCTCCAGGGTTGCAGAGGAAAAGCCTGATGACAGTCTGGTTCTCCTTTATAGGTTATCTGTTCGCTTTGCCTGGAAGCTAATAGAAGTTTCTCTTTATCCTGGGAGTTGAGAAGTTTTCGAGAATATTCCTAGCTGGAGTGCCTTCTCTCTCAATCCCAGCCTGGAATTCAGTGGGCCCTTTCAAATGGAAAGTCTTTCCTAAACTCAGAGGCATTTTCTTTTATCATTTATTTAATTCCTACATCTCCAACAATTCCTTTGCTCCTTCTTGAATTCCTGCTTCTTATGTAAGGTGTCCTGGATCTATCCTCCAAGTCTTTTGTTACGGCAGAACAGCATGCACATTTAGAAACAGAAAATGCGGTTAACGATAGTACTTAGCAGCACAGTCCCCGAAGCCAGACCACCCGGATCGAATACCAGCTCTGCCACAGCTGTGTGGCCTCGGAACAGGGCCTTAGCCCTGTTGGACCAACAGTTTCTTCGGCAGTAATATAAGTTGGAGAACAATAGTGGCTAACACACAGGTTTTAGCAAGAATTAAGTATGTTAACATAGGTAAGCTTTGATAGGAATACCCTCATCTCTTTGTAGTTCAATGCCATGGTTTGAGATTTTTTTTACTTGATCTACCAGGCCATTAATTCATTTTTCTATTTTGCCCATGTGCTTTTTTAAATTAATCTATTGAGTCTTTAATTAGAAAACCATACTTTTAATTCCAGAAAGAAAGTTTTAATGCTGTGCTTAAGTCTTCTTAAATGCTCTCGGGAAAAAGAAAAGTGCCGTTGGGGTAAATTGTTCCCAATTATTTGTTGTTCTCTCTGTAAGTTGCCTGTACGTTTCTCCCCCTTGACATCACACTTGGAAGGTGACTTGCTTTAGCCAGTGAAATGTGAGTGGAAGCCACACAATCCACTTCTGAAAAGTTTTAAGAGTTTTCTCATTTCTTTTTCCTTCTTCCATGAGCTTGGACATTCCAGAGAGGAGGCTATTCCTTTCGTGTGAGTCCAAAATAGAAAAGGCCTGGGGCAGAGCAAAGCCAGCTCGTGAAAGCGATATAATACGACGGAGATGTAACCCTGTGTTTTCACAGGCAGGTGAAGTCCTGGGATTAGTTGCTATCACAGCATCATCCAGCGAAAGCCTCCTAATAAAGCTAATGGTGATTTTTTGTGCAGATTGTTGCATGTGTCCTCCAGCAGTTTTGCTTGACTCAGAGCCACTTGTGCTGAGTGTGCTCCTAGTGTTCATTCTGCCTGGTTACTGAGCCTCCCTGTGTGCATTATTTTCATTTGATTACATGGCTCTAGTTACCGTTAGGGCTCAGGCCCAGTCAGCTAAGTTTCCTCAGGTGGTGGCAGGCCCACAGTCTTTACCCCACAAGCTGGAAATACACCCACCTGCCAGTCATAGGCCCCAGCCCAGGCACCAGGCGCAGGCACTAAGAGAGTTTACTCCCTGTTCTTTTCAACTGGAAAGGCCAGTGCTCTCCCAGCCTCACAGGGAAGGAGAAATCAGCTCTCCCATTTAACTACCTGGGGCCTGGGAACAGTAGGTCTCCCAGAACCACTCACAAAGTCTGGTACCACGATCTCTGCCTCTGGACTCCCATCATTTGCATATATTGGACTGTTTGATATTGTCCTACAACTCTTTGATACTGTTTTTTCACTCTTTATTCTCTCTGTGTTTCATTTGATAATTTGACCTATTATCAAGTTCACTTTTTTGTCCTCAGCTGTGTACAGTCTACTAATAAGCCTATCAAAGAAATTCTTTATCCTTGATATTATTTTATTTTGAACATTTCCTGCAGACTCTTCGATAGTTTCCATATTATTGCTAAAGGTCTCATATGTTTATATATGTTGTCTACCTTTTCCACTAGATCTTTAAACATCCTGCTCTTAATTATTTAATGTACCTGATAGTTCCAACCTCTACCGGGGGGTCCAACCTGCGGCCTGTGGGCCACATGCCACCCAGGATGGCTGTGAATGAGGCCCAACACAAAATCGTAAACTTACTTAAAACATTATGATATTTTTTTGTGACTATGTGTCACAATATATTTAATGTGTGACCCAAGACAACTCTTCTTCTTCAAGTGTCACCAAAAGGTTGGACACCCCTGCTAGGCCATGGCTGAGTTTTATTCTGTTCATTGCTTTATCTCCTAATAACAGGTCTCCTTTCTTTCTTGTTTTATGTCTCCTAATTTTTGATGAATGCTGAAGATCATGTGTTAAAAAACAGAAGATCGTGTGTTAAAAAACAGAAGATCATGTGTATACACACACACACACACACACATCTTATTCCCAGAAATAAGCACACCTCTTTTGTCAAGCCGTTATTGGGGAGAAGTCAGGAGGGAGGTAAAGTCAGTCTGTCCTAAGTGACCTGAGTTGAGGTCTTGCTGTTGCTATTGTGTCCTCAGTGTTCCATAGCTTTCAGTTCATTCGGAGGCAGGCTGCTGATACTTTGTGCTTAGTATGGGAGCTGAAGTGCTGGAGATATTAAAATGCTTTCTCAGGATTCGTACGCTTTGAACACCTGCTTTACAGAGAAGATCCCCTCCATGCTCTTGTCCTTTGCCCCAATGTAGACTGCTGTTGTTTTGCTACTCAATGTTAGGCTCATGATCAGGTCTGAGAGTGTTCTTGGTTCCCCTGATCCAGCCTCAGTCTTAGGCAGAGCCTGTGAGCTCGAGCCTTGCGGGTGGGGACTTCTCCAGGTTTCTGCTCTCTCCCTATCACCATGGCAGCCAAACTCTGCCTTTTATCTGTGGCAGAGTAGGCCTCTCCAAGATGTACCACTTTGGCATGTGAATTATTTTAAGCTGAAGGCAATTGAGATTCTGAGTGCTCGTGAAAAACTTTTACCTCTCCCTTAAAGAGTTTAAATTTGGGTCCTAGCCCAAAATAAGTTTATCACCAGAAATAACACTTTATGATTTAGGGCACAGCAACTGTCTAATTATTGAACATCTGTTTTTCTTCTGGTCCTGTGAATGACCTTCCTCCTCTCTGAAGCTCCAAGGTGCACGTTACCTCATCCTTAGCTCAGAATGCCATATATACCTCAGTTTAACCTTCTGTATCTAAATCTGTCACGTATGTGGGGTCTCTGACTGTCTCATGTGGGGCTCCCATATGTACATAAGTTATTAAATTTGGTTATTTTTTCCTGTTAATCTCTCTCAGGTAGATTTAATTATTAAATCAGGGAAAGAACTTTGAAGGGTAGAAGTTTCTCCCCGCTCCCAATTCAGATTTGGATATAAAAAAGTCCCTCCCCCAGTCTTAGCAGAACTCTGCTATGCGTTGGTGCAGATTTTTGGCCCAAGAGGTTTTTCCTATTTCTTCCTCCCCAGGAAAAGATGGATTTTGCTTTGATTCCTACCCCAGACACAGTAGATGTTTGCCTGCTTCCAGGAGTGAGAAGTTCCTACTTGTTCCCCAAAGGCAGCCAGATTCTGCCTGTACACCTCCTCCAGTAACTCTGGGGTTGAAAATGGTTGCTGCCCTTCCTCTAGTTGGATAGGCTTTTATGTAATAATGGAGCAGTCTTTGGAAATGAGTGGGGTTTCCTGCCTATGTCCAGGGCTGGGCTACCTGCACCATCCTGAACGCTTACTCCATCAACAGCATATTCTTGGTGTTCTGCTCGCCCCTGGTCTTTCTTGTGAGCACTTAGTGGGGGCCCATGGGAAGGGGCTTATACATGAGTACAAGCTCCTTATCCATCTGGGGCTCCCAGTTATTCTACACTGACATAATTTCCCAGTTATTCTATTACTGACATAATAAACCACACTTGGCCTTAGGAAAACATCAAATTTTAGTTCCTTTCTCTTTACCCGCATTGATGACGACTACTTCTTGCTCATGTTCCCTGCCAAAGACAGGGCTCACTTCAAGGCCCTTGAGCTTTGTGTTCAAACAGTGACCCACACTCAAAAGGTTTCTGCATTTTCATTTTTACTGGGCCTCATAGATTACATAGCCAGTCCTGGCCAAAGGTGAAATAGTTCCTCTGTCCTGTCTCTTCTCAGAGGGGCTTGTCCCTTTTTAGAATTCAGTTCATTTTGTTGTTTTGTAACCTTAGTTCTCTGATGGGTTAAAAAAAAAGTTATGATATGCAGACTCCAGGCATACCTCATTTGACTGTACTTCACTTTTTGTGCTTTACAAATGTTGTGGTTTTTATAAATCGAAGGCAAGACCATCCACCAGCAAAAAGATTACATCGCTTCATTGTGCTACTTGCTTTATTGCCGTGGTCTGGAACCACACCTGCAACACCTCCATGGTGTGCCTGTATCTGTCTTTTTCTCATTGTTTAGATGGGAGCTAAGTTCTTTATTCTCATGTAGCTTTCTACATCCTAAGTACAAACAGAACTCTTTCTGTTAGAATCTAGCTGGGGCCTCACAGAGAGATAAAAATGATGTGTTTGGCTATAAATCTGTAGGTGATGACCTCCCAAGGGGTAAGTTGGTGATGACAAGTAATTATCTCTGGATGGTGTAACTCTTTTTTCCTACTTTTTATTTGACTGTATTTCCCAAATTTATTTTTACAACCAGCCTTACTTGGTAAAAACAACCAGAACACCAAACTTTAATGCATCTCTTTTAGACGACTGTTCTAAACAACAGTGTAGCATTGCTGAGAACCCCTATTCTACACTCACCAGAGAAAACAGCATACTCAGGGGTACCTGGGAATACTGTGTGGAAAGTTCATGCAAAAATGAACAAACCTCTGCTGTTCTAGGACACGCTCCTTCTGCCATGGCTCAGGTGGCAGGAAGACCACTCTTTAGATATTTGCTTCCAGAGACACCACTCTCCCGGCTTCCCCCTGGCTGGGGAGGGCCAGGATATGGCTCTGTTTCTTTGTTCCCATTCTCCCTTGGTGGGAAAGAGCCAGGTGCCAGCCCAGGGGGTACGTGACTGTTCCCTGCTGAGAGGACATGAATTCCTAGCACTCTGGGAACTGCCAAGATCTTAGAGAAAAATAAACAGTGTGGCATAAAAACAATGGACAGGGAATCAGAAGTCTTACTCCCAGCTCTACCACTAAGTCTGTCACCTCAGCCGAGTCACCAAGCCACCATGAGCCTCAGTTTCCTCATCTATCAATCATGATGAGCTCACAGGTTTGTTTTTTTTTAAGGAGGACCCAATGTGATGAGGTAATACAGAACACTTTGCTCTGAAGAACCATCATCATTCACCTTGTTGAGCAAATTAGGCCTGGGAGCAGAATTGGGTTGGGAGAAATAGACCCCATAGTCACTTGCAAATCTAATATGGGGGATGGCAAGTTTAGAGATAATAACAGTATCTCTCTGTTCTCTAGTATCTTAACCACTATCCTCTCCCCACCCATTGTGGATTCTGGGTGTGGGTGTGGGTGCAGGTGCAGGCTGTCCCTGCAATCATAATACTCAGGGGGCCTCCTTCCTGTCACCTTCTACCATGGCTCAGTGGGCATGTGTGTTGCAGAAAAGCATTACTTATGTAACATCAAGTAGAAATGATTAGGTAACTGGCAAGTTTTTCTCTGCTGACCCATCACTAATCCTTTAATTGAAAAGTAGGGGCTCATAATGACAATGGCTGTGATGTCTTCTCATCCCACCTTTCTGTTCAATACAGATGCTGCCTAGCTGATCTGTTTAAAAGAGGGAGCTCTTTCTTCAAAAGAATGTGTTCCAGTTCTTGGGTCAGACACATGCTGTCCCTCTGCAGCTCCTCAACCCAAAGGGGACTCCTAGGTGGCAGGGCTGAAGGAGAAAATACAGCTGGATTATCCCAGGAGCTATTTAGGGGAGGACTGGACCAGGGATGGAGGTGGCACTACTGGCTGGGGGCAACAGGACACATTTAAAATGGTGCTTCCCTGTGGTTGACTTCTCTTTGTATTGTAGAACCACGTGACCGCTGATATATTTTTTAGCATGGCTTTTTCATCATGATTTATTAGTTCATTTCAAAATTATATATATATACACACACACATATATATGTGAACATCTGTGAAAATATCTAACTGGAGATCTAAAATATAACTTACATTACCTATATGTTTTTCCCCACCTCTTTACTTTCATTTTGCATTTATAATTTTCTTCCTTATTAAAAGTAGTGTAATGCTATACTTAATTACTATTTAATTAATGTTAAATTATATTTAATGAATGTAATGTTTAATTAATGTTTAGTTTTAGCTGTTTTTAAGCTTTTAAAAAAGGTACTAGTTATAGACTGTTAATATCTCTCTGCATGTAGAATTATTTTGCAGGAACAATGCTACATGCAGTTGTAGTTCATAGTTTTCATTGCTTCATTATATCCCACTGCGTGAGTATACCAGATTGTTTACCCATTTACCTGTCAGTGAGCATTTTGTATTGTTTATTTTTGTCATTAGGTATGGAGCTGCTAAGAATATTCTTGTATATGTATACACATATGTGACATACACATGTCAGATCATGGAGAATGTCAATATTCACTTTTATAATCCAGTTAATATGGTCAAATTTATCAATCCTTTCTCTTTTTGGTTGTTGCTTTATTGAACTTTAATAAAGAAAGATTTGATAAAGAAAAATCTTCCTCTGTACAAAAAAGATAGTCATCTATCTTTTCTACCAAGATAAACACATGAAGACATGCTTTGACACTGTCCTTAATCCATGTAGAGCTGATTCCATAGCTCTACAATGTGGTGTCAGATGGGAATCCTGTGTCATTCTTATCTACATGTTTTTCTACCTCCAGTTACTGAATTGTTCCTCTCTTCCCCACTGATATGACATAGTTATTAACATTGTATTTCATACTGATTCTTCATAGGAGAAACATACTTTTCATTCATTGTCTTTATAAAACATTGTGTTGACATATTATGATTAAAACATTATTTCAACATATTATTATACCTTTTTAAGCAACTGTTGAGAAGTTATCACTTCTGGAAAAGTGATATCACTGGCTAGGCTTCAGTTCTGTTCTTCTTCTACTTCCCACACAGCATCAGGCAAGCACCTGATTGGTTCATCAGAGGCTGAAGCCAGAGGGAGGTTATGCTATTGGTCAACAGGGGACTTACAGGCTCAGTTGCACTAAAGTCAGGGACAACTTCAAAGGCCTGAGGGAATGGGCTAGCTTAGAATCAGTCTGAACAAAAGGGCAGTGTTATGGGTTGGGTTAAATTGGATTCCCCCAAACAATGTGTCCTAGCCTCTGAATCTGTGCATATGACCTTAGTTGGAAATAGGGTCTTTGCAGATGTAATCAAATTAAGATCAGGTCATACTGAATTAGGGCGGGTCCTAATCCAGTGACTGCTGACTTTAAAAGACGAGGGAAATTTGACCACAAACACATAGGGAAGAAGGCCATTCAAGATGGAGTTAGAGACTAGAGTGATGCATCTGCAAACCAAGAAATGCCAAAGATTGCCAGCAACCTTGAGAAGCTGGAAAAAGGCAAGGAAGGATCCTACCCTAGGGGCCTTCAGAGAGGGCGTGGCCCTGCTATTGCCTTGATTTCTGCCTTCAAGCCTCCAGAACTGCAGGAGAATAAATTTCCGTTGTTTTAAGCCGCCCAGTTTGTGGAATTTTGTTAGGGCACCCTGGGAAACTGATATAAGCACCTTCTTCTCTGCCAAACAATAACAATGGTTAGTGTAAGGGGATCACAATGACTGGGAGTTCCCAACCTTTCCCATCCCTGTGAAGGTCCTGATCCCACTTTTCTCCATCTCTCTTGCACCCCATCCTCTGAGGGAAGGAGCCCTGATCTGCAAACCATTCTCGACATAAAAATCAGGGGACAGAGGAAGGAATGGAAACAGCCAGGGACAGGAGGACCGGAGAGCCAGCAGTACCCGTGGCGGGGAGGCAGAGAGAGAAGAGTGAGAAACACTGTGAATCTCACACTGCCAGCTGGGAGAAATCAAAATACAGTGCTAATAGTGTGGTGCCTGAGAAATGCAGGTGCAAGACTTGAGTTACTTGTAAATTACTGTTGGTTTCATTGTCTCTTGGCTGCATCCGAGCCCCAGCTGTCACAGGTGTGCACAGGTGTGCACAGGTAACCAGGTTCTTAGTGATCGAGAACAAAGAATTGAACCAAACACACAAAGTTTATAGCATAAAGAAAGAGGGGAGGTTTATTAAGTGATAGTACACACCACAGGACACAGGAGTGAGCCAGCTCTGAGCAGAGGAAAAAAGGACACGTGGGCTGGGGGATTCTATTCTTATAGGGGGCAGAAGCCCCCTGCTAGTCTTTGGCGGGCTTTTCCTGCGCAGGTACAAGGAGTTGGATTTCAAAGCTACTGCACATGCGTGGTTTCCCATGACTTTCTTGATTGGCTACTGGAGAAGGGAGTCCCACAATGTTATTTCATTATAATGATATTATAATGAATCAGGGATAGCGCGCAGGCAGGCGCATTCTATGATTCAGAGTTGTCCCAGAAAACAGGAACAACCCGTCTTAGGGGGTCTTTGTCATGTATAGGTGTTTTCTACCTCAGCCCTGCGGGGCCTCGGGAGCTTCCTTCCTGACTACCTCCTGCCTCACCAGCACCCAGCCAAGGTGTGGGGAGCTTTACTGCCCCCACATCAAATGCTTTCTGCTCACCAGGCCCTGCTAAGTTCTTCACTTAGTTCTTGGGAGACATATCTTCTCCTCCTCACAGCAACCCTATGAGCAGACTGCTGATTCAGATGATAAAACTGAAGCTGGGAAGTATTAGTTAAATAATCAAGCTAAAAAATCTCTGACTGCTTTGTGCCCAGCTCAGAACTAGAAGAGGCCAGGAGTCTCAGGGCAGCACCAGAAAGCCGGCCACTAACCCTACAACTGGTCTGCACCCTCAGAACAGCCCTGCCTTCTAGGATGTCTTTGGGAAAAAAGAAAGAAAGCTTGTGGTTCTTAAAACAAGGCTTCTTTCCTGTGTTTCCCTCAGGGAGATTGGATGAGCATGCGTTTTTGACATTTTGAGGCCTAGCCAGCAAGGGGGACGGACGGAGGTGGCAGCTATGGAATGGGCTCTGGAACCAAACTGCCAGAGTTCCCCCCAGCTCTCCTCTTTCCAGAGGTGTGAGCCTGTTGTCTAATTCCCTGGGCCTCTTCTAGTCCCTTATCTTTAAAATGGGCATGAGAATAGTTCCCACCTACAGAGTAATTGTGAGGATTAAGTTAATACAGCAAGTGTTGCACTGGGAATGCACTGGCACAGAGTAAACACTCCCTAAAAGTTGGCTCTTATTATTAATGAAGTCTTCTGTGTGTGTCGGGGGGTGGTGGCCCTCACCAACGAGCAACTCCCAGAAACATGCTGGTGTTCTACAATTTCACTCAGTTCTGTCACTGTCCACCTGGAGAGAGCATCAGATCCCACAGGCTCAATCCCACATGACTGCACTCTCCCCACTTCAAGTGCCAGTTGCAAAACCAGGTTGTCACCTGCACTTCTGACCAACCAGCTATACATCAGAGGTTTCGATGACATCCCACCTTCCCCCTCCCCTACCCCACTAGGTTTGATTACTTTGCTACAACAGCTCACAAAACTCTGAGAAACATTTCACTCACTAGATTCCAGGTTTATTTTAAAAGGATATAAATCAGGAACAGCCAGACAGAAAAGATGCAGAGGGCAAGGTATGGGGAAAGGACACAGAACACTCTCTCCAAACATGCCATTATCCCCAAATTTCCACATGTTCACCAACCCTCTCCAAACCCCATCACTTTGGTTTTTTTTATGGAGGCTTCATTACATAGGCAGTGTCCATAAAATCACTGGCTATTCGGCCAGTGATTCAACCTCTAGCCCCTTTCCCCTTCCCAGGGGTGGGGAGTGGGGTAGGACTGAAACTTCCAACTCTCTAAGACAGGACATTGAGAAGCTAGGAAAATTTCTTGGTAAATGAAATAGGGAAACTGAGACAGATAGCTGAACACAATGGCCAGGCAATTTACAGCCAGGTGCAGATGGTCAGCAGGGAGTGCCTGGCAGAAAGCCAAACTGGGAAAACAAAGACCTCATCCCCCAAGGTAACCTTTTCTCCCCCGCCCCTCCCTCCACGGAGATAACATCTTTGAGATAACATCTAGGCCCCAGTTGTAGTTCAGCTCCAGGCCCAGAAAAGCAACAAAACTAGATAGATGATGGCCAGAAGCAACTGCAATGACTAAAGACCCCCTGCCCTGTCACCTGGACAGGTTATCTAACCTGGAGAACTGATGAATATTCTACTGAACCCTCCCCTGCAAGAGAGAGAGAAAAGCCTCAAGACAGACGACACAGCCCCAGCTCTCCCTTCAACTCCCACCCCTTTCCCCAGAGGCACATGTTTCCTAAACTCTAAGCAAGGGTGTCCACCTGTGGCCCATGGGCCACATGGAGCTTGGGCTGACTATGTATGAATGTAGCCCAACACAAAATCATAAATTTACTTAAAACATTATGAGGTTTTTTTTGTAATTGCATGTCACAATGTACTTAATGTGGCCCAAGACAACTCTTCTTCCAGTATGGCCCAGAGATGGCAAAGGTTGGACACCCCTGCTAAGGCAATGGACAGCTGGCAGCTTGGCCCAGGCTGATCCTCTGAACCTATCCCCAAAGCCCTATTTTCTCTGACTTCTCAGTAAACTAAGGCAGCCCAGTCTAGACTCTCCTGTTGCTTCTTCTATGCTCAGCCTTTCCTTGTTTCACTGTCCCCAGCTTTAATAAGCATACCCTCATAGTCACCTGGACTACTGTTGTGAAATCTTTCCTACACGAAGAACCCACACACTACAGCTGGCCCTAGGCAGGCCCGCTCAGGGCCAGGCCCCCTGCCTGGTAACATCATCACCTGGTTGGTCCTCCTGGCAACCAGCCCCCACCCTCAGGTGTGGTCCAAATAGATACCTTCATGTGTCTCATCACAGGAAATTTCAAGGGTTTTAGGAGCTCTGTGCTAGACAACAGGAGGAAGATCAAATATATATTTTTTATTATAAATCACAGTATCACAGGACCTCATGGGCCTCACCTGTAAAATGGAGATACCAAAGCCTACCTCCTGAGCTCTTGCAAGGATTACATGAGATAGTCCTTGGGAAAGCACCTGGCCTACAGCACACTTTAATAAAAGCCACTTGAACTGTATAGTTAATTATATTAACTGTGGATGGTGACAGAGGGTAGCTGGACTTGTGGTGATCATTATGCAATATATACAAATATTGAATTATGATATTGTACATCACATATAATATTGTATGTCAACTGAACTTCAATTTTTTTAAGACATTTGAATCTGAGATTCCTAAACCAAGTTGCTGCTCCTTGGTTTCCCTACCTATAAAATGGGGATGACAGAACAGCACCACCTCCCAGACGGATGTGAGGAGTCAGAGCTTGGATAGCTCTCTGATCAGTAGCTAAGGGTCTCTCAAACTAATTTCAGGAACCCCTCTTACAAGAATTAGGTAATCATGGCAATTGCTCCCTGCCCTTTATAAGTCCCTGGCTGGCAGAGATCCCTCCTGGTCCATCTTAGAGACACCCCTGGTGCCCTACCAGGGCTCCAAGCCTTCTTGCTTCCTTGCAGCCCAAGGACTAGGCCTGCCTCCTTTTCATCAGGCTGCCCCACCTACATCTGTAGGGAATCTGCCTATATAGAGGGGACTCGGGTTCAAGATCTTCTCTGCTTTAGTTGCCTCATAGTAAGTACACATGCTATTTTTGTTTTGTGAGTTTCACAACTAATGATTATAGAAAACATGAGTGACAAAAAATAGCAATCCTGGAGAAGTCACAAAGTCCTCCCAGGCTGGTTCCTGACTTTCCTCCTGAAGATTATTGGAACAAACAGGACTTTTGCATTGAATGCGAGACCAGACACAGAGGAGTGGGTCACCAATGGAGAAATTTTAGCCAGTGACAGTTGCCTGTAAGAAAAGGCAGAGGCGATAGAGGTGGCCTCCACTCTTCACAAAAGGACACCCAGTGATTGAATTCCACTGCTATTGAGATGCCAGCCCCCCTCGGTTCCAGGCTGAAGACAGCCCAGGCAACAGAAGTACTCACCAAAAAATGAGTCATGAAAAGAAAGTGGAAAAATCAGTGAGATGTGTAAACAGGCTTTCTTCTGTAGTTCACAAAGCAGGGAGAGACGGTGACAAACAATACCAGAGGGACCTTCTTGAGAAATCCTGCACCCCATTGTACTTCCGGCCTTGGGCTGAGGTTGAGAGGGGAAACTGGCACTCAGCACAGGCAGGAAAGCCCCTGCAGGAAGCTGCTGTCGGAAGAGGCCTTTAACAGCACTCTCATGACTCCCATCTCATTTAGTCTGCCTCTGGAAGGAGTTAGGTTCAGAGTGATTATACCCATTCTCACAGGCGAGGCAACTGAGGCTTTGAGATAGTAAGTAACCTGCCTAAATGCACATGACTAAGAAGTAGCTCAGATTCAACTTGAGTTCTGAAACAGCACATATTCATTCCCCCACACAGCCTGCCTGACCAATCAATGGCATGTGGTTTTTCTCATGTGCTCTCACATCTCTGAGTACTTGCATTCTGGGTGAGAAATGGCAGGCATGGATCACTCCCCTGTCCATCTTCCACATCACAGGTGAGAAACGGTGGAAAGTGGAGGTGGGGCTGCCAACAGCACAGTCTGTGTGGTTAGCCAGCCTCTGATAGCAACTCAAATCCAGGGCTTTTTCCATGACACCACATGGAGGGGGGCTACCTTCCCCCTCACCACACCTGGAAAAAATGACTTGGGATACTGGGCCACGCATGTCATGCTCGTGTATGGAAGATGCCATGTTGTTTATGGAGCACTTCAAATGGGAACACTTGCCCTGGCTTTTCCCCTTTATTAAGTAAAGGTCATGCTGTTTGTTGGAATTTGAGAATATTGGTGCCTCTCTCACAGGAAAGGGCTTCAGAGGCAATGACCCGATAAGGCTGCTGGTCTGGAGGCCTCTCTGGAAATAGACTGTATCGCTCCTACCGCCATGCCTCTTTGGGCTTAGGGGCTCCAGCTCCCCCATTCCCACCTGGGTGTTTCGAGCTCCACTTCTCTTGACTGGGTGGCCACTGTTCTCACCTACCTGAGGTCTAAGCTGTAGAACATTCCAACCAGTCAAGAAAGGCAGGAACAAAGAGTGGCTCAGGCCCAAAGATGATTTCCAGTCTCCCTCTAGAGTGGCAATTTTTCTGGCTATGAAGAAAAGTTTCCGATCTTGACTTAATAGCTCCTGGCTCTTGATTCCAGATTCAGGGCCCTGCGGTGGCCTGGAGCCCCACACCTGGTCATCACACTGAAACTTGGCTGACATATTTGGCTTCCTTCTCTGCCCCAAACAAAAAGGTCAGCAACATCTGCAGCAGCCTCTCTGAGGCAGTAACTAACAGAAAATAATCCCCCTCAGTCAAGGCCCTCTGGCCCCCTTTTGGCCCTCCTCTGTCCCAGCAGGTGATAATCGGAGAGATGGTAAGAGGTAAGATGGTGGGGAGCTGGATGGAACTTTAATTGGCCTTGAATCACTACCCATTGCTCCTGCCTTTCTCGAGTGGTTCAAATATCTTGAGTCTTATTCTCCATGGGCAGCAGGGTTGGCTGGGATTCATGCCTGTCTACAGAGAGGCCTCCAGAAGTCAGCCTTATCTTGGTCATAGCCTCTGGAACCCCTTCCTGTAGAGCCTGGCATCAGGGCACACAGAAAAAAATTTTTTTTTAATTAAGACTTTTTTTAGAGCAGTTTTAGGTTCACAGGACAAATGAAGGGAAGGTACAGAGAGTTTGCATACACTCCCTGTCCCCATCATGCATAGCTTCCCCCATTACCAGCTTCTCCCCCCAGAATGGTATGCTTGTTACAAATGATGAACCTACACTGATGCACCATAATTACCAAAAGTCCATAGTTTATACTAGGGTTCACACCTGGTGTTGCCAAATTTTTACCCATATCAAACAGCACTTGTAATCAACCACATGTGAGGCAAGCAGCGGGCATCATTCTTGAAGAAGCCCATATATAATGCTGTTGGGTCCTTTCTGGGGACATTAATTAGGTGTGTGGGCGCAGCTGCCCCCAAACAAGGTAGACACATGTCTTAGATGTTCTCTTTTCTTAAACCTGGTTTGAGGCTGCCCTGAGGCTGAAAATAATCATTGGCTCCTCAGAGACATGGATATTGAGTGGTCCACACTCGTTCATGGGAGATGCAGTGACTCCCATAGAAGATGGTGGACCTGACCCTGTCCTCACCCCAGGCTGAAGAAAGGTTGGGACGATGCCCTAGGCAACAACAGTGCTACTTAGACCAGCCTGTGGCTCTGAGACCAAAAGATTCACACTGGAGACTGTCAGGATTTTCCTGTCCGAGTCAAGGGGATCAGGCCACATCTTTTGGTAGATGGGTGGGACAAGGTGACTATCCCTAACCCAAAGGGGCATTCTCACTCTCAGTCCTCCTGTGGCAGGCAAGGAAGAGTGCCTTAGGCTGCGGGGGAGAGAAAAATTTCCTCCTCTCTCTGTGGAGTAAACAGGCCTAGAGGTTGTTGTAAGTATGGGCTTAAGCAGCCACTGACAGTTGGAGGTCTGTAGGTACCAGACAATTCTCTTCTGAGGCAGATGGTAATCACTTCCTACAGCTGCTTTCTTTATCCCTGGGCTGGGTCAGAAGTCACCAGCCATCAGCCACCACCAACCACGCAGGGGAACATTCAAGAGACTCCTCCCCATCAATTTCAAACCACAGCCTTCTACATTGGAGTGAACATTTTGCCCACCCAGGCATACTCTCCAGGGGTCAAGGTCACCTTTGTCTTTTCTTTTCTCCCTAGAGTTGTAAACCTGTTCTCCTAGGGCCCAGCAGTTAATCCTTCAAGTTCTTTTCATTTCTTCCAGTAGTCCCAGCAGGTTCTCATGCAAAGCAGATACCTAAAATTCCATCTGTGTATGCCAACACATATTCCTTCCCTTGCTCTGCCCTCGGCAGCCCAATCCTGGCCTATTCTGCGAGGGTCCACGTCCCAACACGAGTCACCTCTTGTCTCTTGGTGGTTATTCCCAGTGGATGCAGAAGCAGACACCAGTCAGCGTTCACTGAGAATCTCCCTGAACGGAGCTGTAGGAGGGAGACAGAGGGGACTCCAAAAAGAATAGAGGAGGCTTCTTCCTGAAAGAAACTTTCAGCTTAGTTTGGAAGATAAGAGTGACCAGATTTGCTGTGTGCTTGCCACAGTCCCAGTTTACACATATTGTCCCACAGTAATTAGTATTTGTACCCCTTTCACTCTTAAAAATTCAATGGTTTGGAGATAAAAATTTACAGTCACCATGGAGATAAGGTATATGGAAAGAGAACTTAAAAATCTAAGGTAAACACACTGTGGGTAAAGAGGCGTCACAAAGTTTCTTAGAGGGGAAACTGAGTGCCCAGGTGTTTGAGTGGCTTCCCAGGACCCTGAGGCCCACTGGGGGCAGTTGGAGCCAGTGTCTAAGGCTCCTTTCCTCACTAGCCCCTTCACACACCTCTCGTGACAGGGAAAATGAGGTTTCCAAAGAGGGAGAGAGATGTATGGGGTAGATGCAACGTACTGTTAGGGATTTTAAGCCTATGAAGACTACTTGGCCGTTACACATACTACACATGCTGAGTGCAGAGTGAAAAATAGCTTAGGACCGGTGTGTGAGGGAGATAGACGCAGGGATGATAGAGAGAGACAGAGATGGGGGTGAGGAGAGAATATGTCTGACTGCATTGTGGAGGTCCAAGTAAATTATTCAGGGTTTTTGTCTGGGAACCACTACCCGCTGTGGCTGTCCCTGCTGTTGCTATGCGCTGGCTCTTCCCCAGGTCTGCGGGGCTCTTCCACATGCAACTGTCCCAGCGTTCATCGTGAGGAGCTCCTTGCACAAGGGCCAAAGGGAAAGGCTCTGTTATCCCCTGCCTGTGTCTGGAATAAGAAGCTAATGGAACACCTGGCTTGGGTGCCCTTGTTCAACTCAATTATTTACCCTTCTTGGGGATAACCCTACTACCCACACCCTGAGATGGCTTCAAAGAACCCTGCTGATTAATCCTGAGAGCTCAGTGGGGACATCCCTGGGCTTGAGAGAAAGGACAGATAGGGAATCCTCCACAAGTTGGGGACTGGTAAGGATGGGCAGGCCAGGGACTCCCTGGTCACAGGCACCTTCCTGCAAAGAATAACTTTCAAAAAGTCAAAGACATGGTACAATGTGGAGGGAGATGGAGGACGTCAGGCTAAGTTACATGAGCCTGCTGGAGGACACCAGGCTAAGAAGGGAGCCAGCACAAGAAGACAAGATGGTGTGGTTCCATTTGTGTGACATATCTGAAGTAGTCAAATTCAGAGATATGGAAAGTCGGAGAGGTGGTCACCAGGTGCTGGTGGGGGGCGGAGAGTGGTGCAAAGGGGAGCTGTTACTTCACGGGCACAGAGTTTCAGTTCTGCAAGATGAGTTGTTCCTGAGATCTATTGTTCAACAACGTAAATTTTTTTAATGCTACTGAACTGTACCTTAAAATAGTTAACATGGTAAGTTTTAGAAGGTGCGTGTTTTTTAACACACACAAAGTCAAAAACATGATTCTGTAGGCATGGCACAAGGGAATTCTGGGGGTGATGAAACCATTCTGCACCCTGACTGTGGCAGTGGGTAAAATTCATAGAGCTATGTGTGAAAAAAAGCCCATTTGCTATATGTTCATTTTTTAATTAAAATTTTAAAAACATGGCTTTCATATGAATGTACAGTGCACGTGTATCAAAAATCTATGTCATTAATGAGAGAACCAGCAGGATGGTAAAAGTAGTTAAAAAAAAGTACAGGAGATTCTTAAGTATTTATAATAAATGAAAAAAGAAATATTGAAGTAACTGCTAAAACATATGATAAAAGAAACCCTTGGCCTTCTGACTAAAATATATTTATTCACATCACTATACATCAATTCTGCATTGCTATTAGTTTTCTACACCTTTCTTATAAAGTTATAAAATACCTTAATCAATAGTAGACAGAAAGTTCGACAAGGGTACACACTCCTAGAAACACCAGGTAATCCCCCCGGGCTGGGCTGACAATGCCCCGGCCCACCATGACCCGAGGGCTCTCAGGAACCCTCTGCCCCAGTTCCAGGTCTCTGACAACTTTTTATCAACTGTCCAGATGAAGGGAAGTGGGGGGGGGGGATGTGAGGCCCCTCACTGTGCGGTGCTGCCACAGAAGCAAGGGGCCCAGGGTGCCAGCTGTCCTGAGGGAGCTAGCTGGTCCACACACTAGCAGTGTATCAGGAGTTACTAGGGACAGAGGTATTTAGAGAAAGGACTACAAGAAAAGAAGCCAGGAAGGAGTTTATGGCTCCACAAACCACCAGGCTCATCCCTGGGCCCACCAGGCTCATCGTTGCCCTGGCATTTCAGGCCCAGAGCAGACAGGTCCTGGCATGAGGGCTGGCATCTCCCCCTCCAGGTTCCACAGGCAGCATTCTGACCACCCTCAGGTGGGTCCCTTTGGCTTTCTTTTCTAGGCACTAGAAATAGGATGCTTACAAAACACCCTAACTGCTCAGAGAGGAACCCCAGAGTAAGCTCCAAGCAGATCTGAGGGTGGGTTTGGCCTCCTCTGGACACCTCCACCTGAATGGGAGGAGTGTCTTGCCAGCCAGCTCCAGGCTGACATCTGAGTGTGGTGGACCCCGGTGACACATCCCATGAAACTGGAGGCTCTGGAAGCCGTGGCCCTAGGCTGCTGCAAGGTCTTCCTGTATGGAGACGGGAAGAAGCAAAGCTGCTTTGCAGAGAGAGGAATGTAGAAAATGTGTGTGTTTAACCGGGGAGCTCAGAGCTGAGAGGGGGTGAACCACAGCCTGTAATCCAAAGGCCCTGAGAAATGTGAGAAAGGGAAAGAAAAACCGGGCTGGTAAGGCAGGGACAGTCTAGGCCAGGGTCCCCTCAAGCCAGTCAGATGCCGGTTTACAGTGCTGGTCACACTGGGGCTGCCTGAACTGGATGCAGCTGAATTCTTCACCTCTTGGGTGACGGTGAAGGGAGCACACCACGGGCGATTGGTTTCCCCTTGGCATCAGTGCCAGCCAGCCTCTCTCCCAGGGCTTAATAATTCAGGCCTCTCAACCTAGTGGGCCCCAGGCCTGCAGCTGAGGCAGGGTTTCTGTTTCCCTGGGTGCCTCCCATACTCTGAGCTTAGGGGGTTAGGAATGGATTTTAGACTAACACTGATAAGACCCTCATTAGCCTGCATCCCACCCCCAACCAACCCAGATAGTCCTGAGTGACCTTCAGCTTTGTCTCAGACAGCTGCCACCCCAGGATAACAGGGAAAGGGGGGTCGGCGCGGGGCGGAGGGGAGTACAGGCTGTACCACATCTCTGGTTACTGTTCTTTGGCAGCCACACAACCCCTCCCTTGGGATGCTAGATTCACACCTCACTAGACACAATTCAAGGAAGTAAAGTTCTCATTACCCTCCCTCTGCCTTGCCCTTCTCCTCAGCTCCTCCTCCCCCACCCCCTGCCCCCAGCCTCAATCCCAGCTTCCTCCATTCTCAGACCTGAACTCTCTGCTAATTGGGGGGGACCTGCATGGCAGATTGGGAGGACTCCAGCCAGCCCCATCCCTCCCTCAAGTCCCCCAGATTCTGTTCTGCAACTGTCAAGAAAGCCCCCAGATGTGATAGAGAACACAGATGGGATGGAGAAGGTGGGGGTATGATGGGTCTATGACCTGAGGAGCGAGAAGGGATCCTGTGGGAACCTCATTCCCTCTGGAAGGACAAAAGGAAGGATGGGTTCCTGGCATTCCTGTCATGGTCCTGAGTCAGAGGAAGTGGGTACTGAAAGAGCCTCCATCCCAGACGTAGGCTGGGGCAGAGGGTCAGTTGCTGACCTGGGTTCTGGGCCTCTCATGGTGTACCACACTGGGGACAAGCAGGGGTCTAAACAGAGCAGGAGAGGGTTTCCGGCTATGGCTGTTGCAGCAACAGAAAAACAACCAGCTCAGCTCTGGCCAGGTGGCTCATTTGGCTGGAGCATTGTCTCATGCACCAAAAGGCTGCAGATTTGATCCCTAGTCAGGGTGTTTACAGGAGGCAGCAGATTGACATTTCTCATACTAATGTTTCTCTCTCTCTCTCTCTCTCATTCTCGCCACCCCCCCTCTCTCTAAAATCAATAAACACATCCACGGTGAGGAAAAAAATAAAAGAAACAGCTAGCTCATGTGGGATAGGTAGGAAGCCTTCTGCCTTGCCACATGTAGTCACCAGCAGAGGTCCTGGCAGACAGCCGGTGGGGCTTTCAGAGAACTCAGGGGAGGAGGACTGTGAGAGCACAGAGGAGCGAGTGGCCCCTAGAGGGTCCCAGGAAGTCTCCTCTCTCTTGGGCAGCAGGAGCCATCTCAATGGGGCTGAAAGTTTCTGTACTTCTTCAGTAAGGAAGGGCCTTGAGCTCGGATTTGCTGACTTTGGCACCGAAACAGAACCTCCTGAACAAGAGGCAATGAAAATACCTCTTATACAACCTTAGTTCACAGTTGAACTTTTTAAAAGCCACAGCATGCCACTGGTTCATAAAAACATTGCTTTGATCTGCTCCACAGCTGGTGTTCTTATCACTAGGCCTCCTTCTCACTAGAGCGAGTCCCCTACTCTGAGCAGCTGGGATCCAGGCCTGGGCTGGCCCCTCACACCCTCACCACAGCCTTGTGAGGTGGGAGTGAGCGCCCTGACATAATGAAGGTTCCAAAGGTGAGCAACCAGGCCTTAACTCACTGTCTTCACGGTGGGTTTCTACCAACTACATTTTGGACCCATATGTCTGCTATCAGTAATTCTGTAGCCTGTCACAAAAGACCACATGCGATATGATTCCATTTGTATGAAATGTCCAGAATAGGCACATCTAGAGACAGGAATGAGGTTGGTAGATGCCTAGGGCAGGGGGAGGGTTGGGAGGCAGGGGAGCCTAATGGGTCCAGGGTTCCTTTTTGGAGTGAGGAAAATGTTCTAAAGTCGATTATGAAGATGGTTGTACAACTCTGTGAATATACTAAAAAACACTGAATTTTACACTTTACATGGGTGAATTGCATGGTGTGTGCATTATATCTCAATAAAGCTGTTAGAAATTAAAAATTTTGACAGATTTTGACTCACAGGATGATCTGTCATTTGGCCTGGGGCTCTGCACCAGCCTCAGATCATCTGCTCCTCTACCCAGCATGCCCTCCTCAAATGCATTTTAAAAGCTTCTGGTGCAAAGGGTTGTAGTCGCTCACCCCACCCTCTCCTCCCTGCCCCTACTCATGGCAGTCATACCAGCCTCAGCTGCAGCAGGGCTCCATAGAGCTGCATCTGTCCATTCTGTGTCCACTCAGGCAGAAAAGGTTACCAGGGCCCAACTGACATCTCACCTGCCTGCAGCACCTCTGAGCATGGAAGGAAAGGAGCAGTGTGGGTTGTCAAGAACACGACAGGAAGAGATCAGCAGAGGCTGTAGTTGAAGGGAGGACAAAACTGTGGAAGGCTACCTTGTACCCCACCCCAGACTCAGGCACCCAGAGCTATAGGCTTGCACTAGGCTGGTGGTAAAATGAGGCCTAAATGTCCAAAGAGAAGTCAACATAAGGTCTCTCAAAGCTGCACTCCCTCCTATCACAGGGTTGGTGCCAAGGCCTTTGGATGGTCTCCCTAGGAGTCAGTGTGCCTTAAGATATTGATTCCCTCCACTGGGTGGGGTCTGGGTTGGCTGTAGCTCTTGGGTGGGTAACCTCAGCCTATTAGCAACCTGGTCCAGGGCTCCAAATTTCCTCCAATTTGCCCAAGCAAGCCATGCTGTGCAAGAGGTAAAAATGCTTGGGCAAAATAGTTGTCTACCTCAATGGTTCTCAAAGGGTGACTCCAAAATCAGCAGCATTGGCTTCACGTGGGAACTTGTTAGGAATGCAGTTTCTCTGGCTACCTGAGGCTACTGAATTGGTTTTTCTGGGGGCGGGGCCCAGCAGTCTGTTTTAGCAAACCATCCAGAGGAATCTGATGTACATTAAAGTTTGCGAACTGTGGCAGAGATTCTAAGGCCCAGGGGCAGAGAGCCTTGTTCTGGTGTGCATCCTCAGTCCCTGGCCATGTCCACCTGGTATATGGTAAGCAATCATGGAACTTTTATTGAATGAGTGAATGAATAAAATGAGTGAGTGAATGAATGAATGGTGTACAGCTCCGTGAGTCACTAACCTTCTCTCCAACCAGGTGCCAACCAGGGCATTATCAAGCTGATAAAAAGAGAAGGATGTAGGTATATCTGATAATTCTCTCCACCTTCTTGTTGGCGCAGTTTGGTCCCTGAATTATTAAGCAGGACTCCCAGCCCATTTCACATTTTCTTTTTAGAGATGAAGCCTTGGCTCTTTGACAACTTTTTGCTAATCTCCAGAAGCAAAAGCGCTCTCTATTTGATTTCAGAACCAAGCTCTCCCCTTGCATTATTCTGACCCTAGAAGGAAAAGGAGGATGCAGCTGAAAGGATGTTTTTGCATTTTCAAGTGAAAAATGTGGCCTCAAATACACATCTGGCTCCCAAGAGAACCAAGAAATATAGGCCAAGCATTTCTTAGAAACCTGAGGGGGTGGGAAGGCTACACAACAAGAAACGGACCTGCTTCCCATACTCAGTTGGTGGCCAGAGGCTGTGGAGTTTGGTTCTTTCCCTTATATGATTCTGAATTATGAGCTGACTTTCAGATTCTCCTTCTAAAGCCATAAAGCCAGGATTTCTTTGGGCTTATACCTCCCGAAACCACTGGCTTTGTCACCAAACCCAGTTCTCTTTTCCCTGTTACCACACACATTTCAGCTAGCAAGATGCTGGCCTCAGACAGGCCTAGCACAGAGCCAGGACACTGAGTGTTGCCTGTTTCTGGAGCTCATGGCTGCCTGCCATGGGCCCCGCCCTCACAAGTTCACCACACTCAACTGACACACACTGATAGCCCTCTGGGGCTATCTCACCCCCACCAGACATCCAGCACCTTCCTTCTCCACTCTTTTTTTTTAGAAGAGGGCCCCTGCAGCAGTGTGATAGAACAACCAGACTGAGAAACACACTGTCCCTGGTTTTCTGGGCTGTAGGCTCATAAAGAAAAAAAAGTACTCCCCTTCCTTCTAATGGATAACCAGGACTTGAGTCCTGGAGGTTAGGGTTTCCCTTGCCCAGAGAAGTTAGCCTTAGCCTTTACCTTTATCAAGTAGCTAAAGAGCTGGTAGGAGGGCATGGTGGGTAACTAGATAGGAAAGCCTCCCAAAGATCAAGAAAAGAAGAAAGAATGAGTCATTCACCCTCCTGGGTCCCATAACTCGCAGGTGTTTGCACCCAGGAGTGGTGGTGCCTTGAAGGTGACAAGTAGCACTAGGAGTTGTGGCCTGAGAACCTCCGGAAAGCTGTGACCTAGTTTAAAGAGGAGCCATGAGCCTGGAAGAGATCATGAGGACAGAGGACAGAGGGCACTGGGAGGAACAGCAAATGCTGGACCGATGGTGGGGACTCTTCCCAAGTCTGGGCTTCCTGTGCACACTCACGGCTGAATGGGAGCTTGGGAGAAAGTAGAAGAAGGGAACCCTAACAAGTGACAGAATGTCTTTCCTACCAACCCAAGTGCCAGACTGTCTCTTTTACCATAGGGGGCGGGGACCAGATGAGATTTGATTGGTCATTTCTTACGTTTTGGGAATCATGAGGAAAATTTCACCTCTCCAATAGATTATCAGGTCCTAGAGACAGGGGATAGATCTCGTATTTTTACAATCCTGCTCCAGCACTTAAGTGACAGGCACAAGGAAGGTGATGGAATAATTAGAAGTTTGATCACTTTTATGTGCTAATTTTCTTCCTCCTTCTCTGCCTCCTCTTCCTTCTCCTCTTCTTCCTTCCCTTCCCTCCTTCTTTTCTCCTTGTACTTCATCTTCTTTTTCTTCTTCCTCCACTTCTCTTTAAAGTAACTTTTTCAGATATAACTTATACACAATGGAATGCACCCTTTTTATTGTACAGTTCCATCAATTTTTATAGTCTTATTAAGTCATTTAATGCTATCACAATCAAGTTATAAAAATTTTCATCATCCCCAAAAGTTCTCTTGTGCCCCTTTGCAGTTAATATCTTCCCCCATGCCCAGTCTCAGAAATTGCATATCAATGGAATCATACAGTATGTCATCTTTTTTTAGATTTATTTATTTATTCATTCATTTTTAGAGAGGAAAAGGGAGGGAGAAAGAGAGGGAAACACCAGTGTGTGGTTGCCTCTCTAGTGCCCCCTACTGGGGACCTGGCCTGCAACCCAGGCATATGCCCTGACTGGGAATCGAACCAGCAACCCTTTGGTTCACAGGCCAGCACTCAACCCACTGGGCCACACCAGCCAGGGCAGCATGTCATCTTTTTGAACCTGGGTTCATTTGTTTAGCATGATATTTTGGAGAAGTATCCATATTTTTGCATGTATGGGCAACTCTTTTATTCTTATTGCCAAATAGTAACCTTTTGTATGATTATATCACAACATGTTTATTTATTCATCTGTTGATAGAACTTCGAATTTTTCTCAATTTGAGGTCATAATAAGCTCCTATGAACATTTAATGTATAAGTCTTTTTGTGGTCATATGGTTCCATTTCTCTTGAGTAAAATATCTAGGAGTAGATCACAATATTCTATGATAAGTATATATTTAACTTTTTAAGAAACTGCCAAACAATTTTACCATTTATATTTATATCAGCAATGTGTAAGAGTTCTAATTGTCCTACATCCTTGTCAACCTGTGGTTTTGTCAATCTTTTTAATTTTAGTTATCTAATAGATATGTAGTGATATTGCATTGTGATATTAATGTGCATTTCTCTTGTAACTAATGATATTGAGTATCTTTTGATATACTTATTGGACATTCATATATCTTTGTTTGTGAAGTGCCTGGCCAAATTTTTTGTTCATGTTTTTAAAATAAATTTTATTTTGGAATAGCTTCAGATTTACGGAAAAGTTGTAAAGATCATACAGGAAGTTCTAATATACCTTTCACCTTTTTGGTCATTTTTAAAATGGAGTTGTTTCCTTATTACTGAATTGTAAGCATATATAATGTATTCTGAATGCAAGTGTTTGGTCAGATATATGCATTACAAATACTTTCTTCCAGTCTTTGGTTTGCTTTTCATTTTTTTAATGGTTTTTTCCAAAAAGCAGATCCTTTGTGTGTGTCCTGCCGAGTCAAGTCTTGCCTACCACCGCTTCTCAGCCTCTTGGCCAAGACCAAGTGAGGTTCTGCCTACCGCAAGTTTGTGAATTTATCCTACATTTTCTGCTACAAGTTTTGTTACTTTTAACCTAATGTACTTTGGGTGATTATTTAACATTTGAAACATTGTCATTGTGAATAACACTGCACAGGTTTTTATTTAGCAGTTCAAAAATGCTATCATATTCTACAGCAAAGGATTAACGGGCCTAAAGGAAGTTAGAAATGCACTTTCATGGTACACATGGTATCGCATCATATCCAGTCATTTCATAGTCATAGCCAAGACACAGGAGCTGACAAAGAAGTGGCCCAGGGGGACTTTCGGCCAAGATGGAGGAATCGGTAGACACACTGTGCCTCCTCGCACAACCAAAATAAGGACAACAGAAATTTAGAAACAAAAAAACAACCAGAACTGTCAGAAAATTGAACTGTATGGAAGTCCGACAACCAAGGAGTTAAAATAGACACATTCATTCAGACCCGTAGAAAGGGCGGAGTCGGGAGGAAGGGTGGAGAGGGGTCATGCCAAAAAAAGCGGTGGCTTGAGGACCCCGGGCACGCAAGGCGGCAGCTGATGGACCCCAGGCACACAAGATGGCAACAGGCAGACCCTGGGTGTGCAGACAGTGGCTGGCAGACCCCGGGTGCAGGTTGGCAGTGGGCAGACTCAGCGAGGAGCACAAGACAGCTGACTGACAGGGTGGCCACACATTCGTGCACAGATAAACCAGATGAAACTGGGGAGCGAGACAGACCACATACCCAGGGCCCCAGCTCGGGGAAATAAAGCCTCAAAACGCTGATTGAAAACACCTGCGGGGGTTGAGGCAGTGAGAGAGACTCCCAGACTCACAGGAAAGTCCGTTGGAGAGACCCACAGGGTCCTAGAATGTACACAAGCCTACCCACTGGGGACTCAGCACCAGAAGGGCCTAGTTTCCTTGGGGGAAGTGGTGGAAGTGACCGCAGTCTGACAGAGAGTGAAGAAAGCACCATTGTTCCCTCCTGGACCACTGCCTCACATATAGTGTCACAACCCAGTGGCTGGGTTGCAACGCCCTGGTAAACACCTAAGGCTCTGTCCCTCACTAGTAACACGCATGACAAGACCAAAAAAAAACTGACCCAAACAGAAGAACACATCAAAACTCCAGAACAAATACAACTAAGTGACAAAGAGATAGCCAACCTATCAGATGCACAGTTCGAAGCACTGGTGATCAGGATGCTCACAGAATTGGTTGAATTTGGTCGCAAATTAGATTAAAAAATGAAGGCTATGCTAAGTAAAATAAAGGAAAATGTACAGGGAACCAATAGTGATGGGAAGGAAACTGGGACTCAAATCAATGGAGTGGACCAAAAGCAAGAAAGAAACAATCAAACAGAAAAGAATGAAGAAATAAGAATTCAAAAAAATGAGGAGAAGCTTAGGAACCTCCAGGACATCTTTAGGCATACCAACATCCAAATTATAGGGGTACCAGAAGGGGAAGAGGAAAAGCAAGAGTGACAAGTGGAAAAGTTATTTGAACAAATAATAAAGGAGAACTTCCCCAATCAGGCAAAGGAAATAGACTTCCAGGAGTCCAGGAAGCTCAGAGAGTTCCAAAGAAGTTGAACCCAAAGAGGAACACACCAAGGCAACATCATAATTGCGTTAGCCAAGATTAAAATGAAGGAGAGAATCCTACAAGCAGCAAGAGATAAGGAGACAGTCACCTACAAAGGAGTTCCCATCAGACTGTCAGCTGATTTTTCAAAAGAGATCTTACAGGCAAGAAGGGGCTGGAAAGAAGTATTCCAAGTCATGAAAAGCAAGGACCTACATCCAAGATTGCTCTATCCAGCAAAACATTCATTTAGAATGGAAGGGCAGATAAAGTGCTTCTCAGATAAGGCCAAGTTAAAGGAGTTCATCATCGCCAAGCCCTTATTTTATGAAATGTTAAAAGGACTTATCTAAGAAAAAAAAGATAAAAATATGTACAGTAAAATGACAGCAAACTCACAGTTATTAACAACCACACCTAAAACAAAAACAAAAACAAACTAAGCAAACAATTAGAACAGGAACAGAACCACGGAAATGGAGATCACATGGAGGGTTAGCAACAGGGGACTGGGAGGAGGAGAGAGGGGGAAAAGGTACAGAGAATAAGTAGCGTAGATGGTAGGTAGATAATAGACAGGGGGAGAGCAAGAATAGTATGGAAAAAGTAGAAGCCAAAGAACTTATGACACATGGACATGAACTAAAGGGGGGTGGGGAATGTGGGTGGGAGGGGGTGTGCAGGGTGGAGGGGAATGAAGGGGGAAATGGGACAACTGTAATAGCATAGTCAATAAAATATATTAAAAAAAAAAGAAGTGACCCAGGCTTCGGGAAGGAGCTGTAAGGGTCCATCGGGCAGGCCCTGTGCTCTCACAGCTTCCCCGAGCATTTGAGGCTCAGCCCTGCTTGGTTTTTAACCATTTTTGCTGCCTACCTTTTCCTTTGGCACCAAAACAATCTGCTGCTAAGTTGTCACATTTTATTTTCTAGAGCCCCCCAACACTATCTGAGTTATTTTACTACTTATTGAATATTTTGATATTAATTTTAATATTAACTAAATGTCTGTTTTGTTGTGTCTTAGTTTACTCTTCAAAATAGCCTGGGAGGTAGGTATTACACCCCTTTCACAGATAAAATAACTGAGTCTCAGAGATCATGGATCCTCAAGTAGCAGAGCCAGGATTCAAACCCACAGTTGTCTCATTCTAAAGTCTTCGCTGTTTCCACTCGACACATGAGATCAGGCCCATGCTTCTCCTACACTTTTTTGAAACCTCCCTCCCTGAGGTCTAGGTGCACTGACTATACACCTGTCGCATGCTCTTCCCTAGGTGTCATGTATAAGCCTGCTGCTCCTTCTTGGCCAGAATTCAGTGACAAGCAACAATTCCTGTGACATCCCCTACATCTGAGCGAGCGTTGAGACCCTGCTCTCAGATACGCACGACCTCAAGCAAATCTGTCCAGGCAAGTGGGGCCTTATACTCCAAGTCTATCTGGATGACCACCATTGAAAATCAGCTGTAGCAAAGTGTGCAACTCAGAACTAAAGCCCCCCACAGAAACTCAGCCACACAGAATACCTGGAAAAACAACGAGGTTTCTTTTGACAGGGAAGTTTCATCTAATTTGTGTCCCAAAATGTTGATTTTTCTGGTGCAGTTGGTAGTTTTCTAGAACAACTCAATTCAAGACCAGTGTGCATTTATTTAATAAGAATCTGGCTCCTAAGATGACAGAGTTCCTGGAAGTGAAATGAGAGCTGCTGTAGTCAGTTTGTGGAGCTGTTGCAGAGCTGAGAACTGAGCAGGTACAAGGGGGTGAGGGGGTGGCTTCTGATATGAGGCTTAACAGTGCGCCCTCATTCCACATGCTCATCCGATCCTCCAATGACATGCTAAGCCAATCTGGGGTCATCATTTTAGTCCCACTTTACAGATTAAGAAATTGAGACTCTAGTGGACCAAAGTGCAGTAAAGAAATTAAGTTAAATGTAAAAAAAAGAAATTGAGGCTCAAAGTTGAAAGTGACTTGAGATGTCACTGCTAATAAGAGGTATAGCCTGGGCAGCACGGGTCTTCACCTGTCGGACCTGATCCCTTTCAGCGACACCAGGAACTGGGACGCTGTCTAACTACCGATTCCTGGCCCTCTGCCCTTCGCACAGGCCTTGGCTGCCATCCCGAGTCTGTTCTCCTCATTGGCTTACTTCATGGCTCTGGGCCTTTGGGTTTGGAGCCCTCCTCCTGGTAGTCTCCTCTTGGCACATTTCACTTTGTCTTATCTATTATCACAAACCAAACCACCCCAAATGTATGGACAGAGAACCACCTTTATTATGCTTCCAGGTTCTGTGGGTTAGCATTTGGAGAGGACACTGCTGGGGGGCCTTTGCTCTGCACCGTAACTCGGGGCCTCCGCTAGGACGTCTCCAACGGGTAGAGGCGACTCCAAGGGCTGGGCGCTGACATCATCTAGAGCTGCTGTGTCCCAACCCAGTAGCTACATGTGACTATTAAAATTAACTAACATTAAATAAAATTAAGAATTCTGTTACTCAGTGGCACTAGCCACATTTTAAGACTCAATAGCCATATGTAACCAGTGGCTTCTGTAATGGACAGTACAGAGAAAGAACATTTCCATCATCATAGAAAGTTCTGTGGGGAAGCCTGCTCAGGAGGCCTCCTCACTCACCTGAGGGTGCCTGGCCTGGGACCCCTGAGTGGAGTATCTGCATGAGGTGTGGGCTTCTCACAGCATGGCCACTGGTTTCCAACAGGGTGTGTCCTGAGGGGAAGCAGCAGCAGAGCAAGTATTCTAAGAGGCCAAGGTGGAAGCTGCAAGGCTTCCTCTAACTCAGTCTTGGAAGTCACATGCACCCCTTCTGCCACATTCTATTGGGCACATGAGAGTAGGATTGCCCGATAACATACATATATTTTATGGAACATACTTATATATTTAAAATCCTCCATTATTTTTCTGCAATTCAGAATTAATTGGGCATCCTGCATTTTTATTTGCAGAACCTGGCAACCGTACCTGAGGGTCACTGGAGCCGGCCGGATTCCAGGGCTGGAGATTTGGACGCACTTCAAATGAAGGTGTGGCATGGTGACACTGCAGAGAGCACGTGGAATGGGAGTGCTGCGGACGTCTTCGAAAAACACGACCTGCCACAGCTGCCAGGTGGATCCTCATCCTCACTCTGTGGCCTGAATGAATAGCTTTGGGAGAAAGGACCCTCTTTTATATGTTTTCCCTTTTGCTCTGGTCTTCGGGGCCAACTGTTCTCAGATAGGAGCTCTAAGCCCTAGTGACAATAGGCATTCTTCTCTGCCTATACCACAGCCAAAGTTACAAATAATAATAACAGATACTCTATAGCACAATTGCAGACAATGTTTTTGTAAAAGTAAGTCTGCCTGAGGTAACGATGCACTGTGGACACATTGAGTAATCAAAGAAGTTTGTTAGGAACAGGCGGCCCCCCATGTAGAACTCCCAAAGGTCCAGCTCGGCAGGAGGGATTCTCCTGTGCACACCTCCCTGTAGCTGACAAAATGACATGCATGATGCAGGTATAAACAATGCTCTGTACAGAGATTACCCCCTCTCACCAACAGCAGATGTATTTGTTCTTTGCACAACAATTGGTGTTATCAGGTCATATAAAGACACAAGGCCCACGCTGACCCGTGCAGCTCAGTGGGTTGGGAGTTGTCCCTCAAGTCGAAGGGTGACTGTTGGGTTCCCAGTCAGGGCTCATGCCTGGGTTGTACACCAGGTCCCTGGTTGGGGGAGTGTGGGAGGCAGCCAATCAATGTTTCTCTCCCTCTCCTTCTCCCTCCCCTACCCTCTCTCTAAAAATAAAGAAATAAATATATATTTTTCAAAAGATACAAGGCCTGAAAGGGTGAGGCCAGGATTCTCCAAGAGGGTGAGTGAAGTCACTCCCAATGTCAAGTCCTAGTCAGTCTGGAGAAGAACATATTCATTCATAATCTCTCTCTTCTCCCTCTGCCACACACTCAGAACCGAGGTGTCCTGATGTCCTGGGAGTCTGAGAGGGAGCTCTTCAGAGAAGAGTGATAAGATGGGGTACCCCTTGCAGACAGCTGTTAGAGGGTGGGAAGTCAGGGCCATCCCAAATTAAAAGTGAGTTTTACTCTCATGAATCACTTCACGGAGGCCTGTGACGTGTACTGTGCTTCTTTTCCTTTCCTTTGGACAAGTGTGGAGAGAAGCTGGGACCAAGACGGGAACAGCAAGTTCATTATAAAATGTTAAGTGAAAATAGGATACTAAACCAAATTATATATAATATAGTCCCAACTTTGTGTAATACATTTATATATATGTATATAGATGTATATCCTTACATACACACATTTTGATTTTTATTTTCTTGTATGTATTCTATATTCTACCCCTTGAGCAAACAGCATACATTGCTTTTATAATAAGAAACACATGGATATTATTTTCAAACAAGAAAAAGGAGAAACAGGTTATTGACAGAATTCTAGTTTAAAAAGAACACCGAATGGCCCTGGACGAATGGTTCAGTTGGTTGGAGTCATCCCCTATACTGAAAGGTTGTGGGTTCGATCCCCAGTCTGGGCACGTATAGGAGGCAATGGATCAATGTTCCTCTCTCTCTCTCTGCCCCAACCCCTCCATTCCTCCCTCCCTCTTTCTCTAAAATCAATAAACAGATCCTCGGGAGAGGATTAAAAAAAAACAACTGAAGAACTATGAATGGCACTTATAGCTAATAGTTTACTGAGCTGCCATTTCCTCTTCGTTCTCGTTAACCTAATTTAAGTCAGGGTCTATATATGCCAACTAAGATGACTAATTATAATTGGTCCAAAGCTCTTTCTCTTTGTCAATAATTGGTCTATGCATGGGTACATGACCGAGTTCTGGCCAATAAGACATGTGGAAGTCCACCAGTGGCTTTTAGGGAAGATTTTAGAAACAAGAGAGAAAGACTCACAAAAGGAAAAAGCCCTCTATGTCCTCCTTGACCTTTGTGTTAGGAAGCTGCCCTATGACAACAATGCTTGGTGCTATAGCAGCCGCCTGGTGACCAAGGGGAGACATTGCCAACATGCTGAGATGGCAGAAAGAAAAGGAAGAAGCCTCCAGGTTTTCCATGACATCACCAAGCCACCACATTCACCCTGGAACTGCCCACCAGATTTGCTATATGAGATAATTAAGTCTATATTGTTGAAGCTATTTTAGTTGATATTATATTATACCCTAAAAAATATTCACTATCAGGAGACATGGTCAGAAACCAGGATATATTCAGATAGGTGTAGCCACTTGAAGTGCTAGGGAAAAGCCACGTTGAATGAGAAAGGTCAGAATGACATTGAAAATATTTAACAACTGGTCCATCATGAGCACAAAACAATCTGAAAGAACACCAGCCCAGTCAGTATGGACACCAGCCATAAATAATGGATATTCCCATGCCAGTGTGTCCCAGCTGAATATCAGCACCTGGGTAGTTATGGCAAATCAGGAAACTCAATTGAACCTGTGCTTGGGCATGAATTTGCTTGGACCAGATTCTGCCTGCAGTGTGCCTCTGGCTCTACTTCTGAAGCCAACCTTTCTATCAGCTTAGAGTGTGTCAGTGGCTGATTCAACTCTAAAGACAGTACCTGGAAGTTATCAACTCATATACTGAATTGCTACTAATGTTATGTTGGTGGTGGTTTTGAACCATTGATTTGGGGCTTTTTTTCATTGAAAAAGTAATACAAGATCTTGGTATAAAAATGCCAACTTTACAAAGATTAAAAAATAATAATAAAAATGAGTTTCTCTTCCATCCTATACCCCTAGCGGCACATTATTAACAATTTTGCTTATACTGGCATATATCACACAAACATATATATGAATATATTTAATACAAATAGAGCCCACTCACACATATGTATGTACTTGGTTATTTCCACTATTAATTGGAACTGGTCCATATCTGCATATAAATCCAGTTCTTTCTTCTTCATAGCTGTGTAGCATTCCATTGAATGGATGTTTCATAAGTTATATAATGAAACCTCTGTTAACATTTAGGGTGTTTTCTGTTACAAACATTGCTAAAACAAACACTATCAATTATAGTGTTTTACAATGAAAATAACAGAATAGCCCCTGTAAAAGCAGTTTAACCCACAAGGACTTGTTATCCTACACTATGAGAGATCTAAGCTGGGTGGGCCCAGGGCGGGTTCACTCAGAGGCCCAACGATGCCGTGAAGCGACCAGGTGATTTCCTTCTTTCTCTGACCAGCCTCAGAGTGCTGAACTTTTTGCCCCAGGTTTGGAAGTAAGATGGCTAGCACAGTTCCAGACATCTTATCACCATCTGACTCTGTTCAAAGACAAGTCCATTTCTCCTTACACATCTCCTTTCCTCCAGGAGGAAAACTTTACCCAGAAGCCCTGATGCAGACAGCCCCTCACACATCACTGGCCAGAACGTGTCCATCTATAAAAAATCACTGGCAAGTGGGAATAGAATTACTGTTATTGGCTTATGCCAATTGAGATATGGGAAGAACACGCCTTCCCCGAGCACAGTGCACCCTGATACTCAAACAAACTCAAGTTTCCTACTGGCGAAAAGAAAGGGTGAAATGTCTATTGAGTAGCAAGCAAGTGGGTCTTCCACTAATACTCTTATATATCCATCTACATGCATATATGCAAGTATATTCATAGAACCAAGTCCCTGCAATATGCTTGTTGGGTCAAAAAGGTTCGTTCATTAAACTGTTGAGAGACACCAGTAGGAGACTGGATAAACAAAATATGGTAATAAAATAGAATACTATGTAACCTTAAAAAGGAATGAAATTTTGTCACATGGTACACTGTGAACAGACCTTGAAGACATTGTGCCAAGTAAAAAAAAAGCCAGACACAACAGGACAAATATTGCACAAGTTTACTTATATGCGGTACCAAGAGAAGTCGGATTTATAGAAATGGAAACTAGAGTGACTTGAGAGGGAGTGGGAAGTCAGTTTTAAAATCTTGGTTTGGGAAGACGGAAAGGGCACTAGAGTTGGACGGTGGTAATAGCTGCACAGCAGTGTAAATGAACGTAACGCCACTGAACTGCGCATTTGAAGTGGTTAAAATGGCAAAGTTTATGTTATGTGTAACTTATCATAATAAAAAAAAGTGTTGACAGATACTGCCAAGTCAACCTCAAAGAGTCTTGAGCACTGAACCCCCCCACCCCTCGTGTACAGGGAGGTGCTTGGGTTCCGCACAATGTTTTGAGCCCACTGCGGAGCCAAGGGGCCTCCAGTGGTGACACAGAGGACCTCAGTGGATATAAGAGAATGGCAGAGCCTCTGTGAGCTCAGTACCAACAAGACCTGGTTTTAGAAGTGAAAGAGGCATCCCCAGGAGGGGAGGGCTGAGCAGGCATTCCCTTGTCTCCCTGGCATTCACAACCCGTGCTTCTTTCCCAAAACGCTTCAACCCCCTGCGGAGGCTCCAAGGCTCTGCTGCCCCTCTAGTTCTCTGACCTAAGTGATGACCTTTGTTAAGAAAGCGACCCAAACTGGAAATTCAGCAAAAAGATTACTGCATGTCCTTTCAAATGCCACGTGACTGAGTCTGTGTAACAACTTGCAGACAAGTCATCTGATTCTCTACGGGAAGAAACTTTGTTTGACCTCCTAGTTACAACTAATTAGGCCAGGCTCTGCAAAGCTACACTCAATATGTAAAAGAAGGATACATTTTGCAATTGACTTTTTTTTTTTTGCCAGTAGAGATGTAAATGATTTCTGCCTGGTAGAAAAGATAAGCCCAAAGGTTGCAGTGTGATTGCCGAGGATGGTAACCTGTTCTGACTCAGCCACCTTATTTCAACGTCCCTCTTTTCACTGACTGGATGTGCTTCCCTCTGCTCT
Organism: Phyllostomus hastatus; assembly: GCF_019186645.2. NCBI lineage: Eukaryota > Metazoa > Chordata > Mammalia > Chiroptera > Phyllostomidae > Phyllostomus > Phyllostomus hastatus. The sequence goes on from NW_025334041.1 coordinate 93,062,705, forward strand.
CCTCGGACTGGCTTTGCCATTATGCTGGTTCTCTCCTCAGTGAGCTGAATGAAGGACAGGGGCTCCCTGTATGCTTGTGTGAGAGCTATGTTTCTAACTTTCTGAAAATTATGCTTTGACACTCTTAGCTCTAACAGGCTTTCAAAATGGCTTTGCTAACTATGAAAGAAAGGGAATAGACAGGAGGCATTTAAGAAGCTTCAACAGTCTGGCCTCTGATCCTATCACAGCTCAAGTGTTATCTACTTCATACCTTGTCCCCAAATACAAGTGGCTGCTGCAAAAGGCCACAGTGACCCTTCTGACTTTCTTTTCTAGCTCTTCAACATGCACAGAGAGTGCCCCTGACCAGCTGCCAACTCCAGGCCCTCGGGCACCTCCAAAGTTAGACCACAAAAGCCTCAAACTCTACAACTCAGATTTGGACCTTGTTTTGTAATTTTGGTGCTTGACTTCCCTCAGATGGTGAGGAGGACCAAAGAGATTGGTTGTGGCTGTGTCCTCCCTTCTCTGGACCCTGTTCTTCCACCACCAGTTGTATGGGACTTGGTCTCTTCCAGCACCCAACAGTATAACTGCATTTTCACTATATATGACAGATGTGGCCTGGGAAGTGCTCACCCTCAGGGACTTACCCTATCTCTTAACTTTTGCATCTAAATGACTTTGAATATGTGCATTCCGGGCCACCTCCTTCCAATGGTCTATTCTCATTGCAAGTCTATGCCATGCGCCCTGGCTGCTTTCTTCTTTTGGTTCCACCACTGAAACCCTGCTCCCTCCAGATTTCCCAAAGCCATCACTTGCCCAAAACAGCTGTGTACAGCAGATCTTATAAAGGTTTGGGAGCGGTTACCACCATCTTCACATTTACTATCAGAACCCACAAACGATCCCGCCTTTCCGAGTGTTTTGCTGGCTCTCCCTTCTCAGGCCTCATGCTATGGTATCTGGACATAAGTCCTTCCATTTTCCTTCTTCTAAACCTCTCCGTATGCTGGCTCTTCTCTTCCCTACCCCTCTGCCCCTCTCTCTTGGACTGTTTCTAGGAATTCACAAGCCTTCCCACCTTACTGAGGAAGGAGTAGCCCCAGTTCATTTCGCCTTGGATTTGAGTATTTGCCTTTTACACTGAGACCAGCAAGGGAAAGGGTTCAGAACAGGCTTTCCCAAGATGTGCCACTTCTCAAAATGAATTATTTTAAGCTGATGATAATCGAGACCTTGCAAGCCCAAGAGAAACTTTTACCTCTCCCTTCAAGAATTTAAATTGGTGCCCTTACCATAATAAGAATTATCATCAGAAGTAACTTTTTATGACTGATCAAACTTCTCAGGGCAGGGCAAGCTTCTAATTACTGAGTATCTGCTCTTCTTACCATCCTGTGAATGACCTTCCTCCCTGCTGAGGCCCCAAGGTGCCTGACCTCATCCTTAGCTCACAGTGTCATAGATACCTCATTTCCCCTTTCTGTCCCTGAACTTCTCACATCTCTTACTTTCTCATGCACGTGGGATTGCCCTATGTATGTACATAAATAATTAAATTTCATTATTTTCTCTTGTTAATCTAATGTCTTGTGTAGATATGATTTAGAGCAGCTAAAAGAACCAAGAGGGTAGAGGAAAGTTTCTTTCTCCCACACAAAGTTATTCTCTTAGACTAAGAGCCATTTTCCCGCATATAAAATAAGACATTTATCTAGAATTGGAAGTTGCCAGCAATTGGCTCTTGTTTAAAAGAGCAAACCTTTCCTCTCCCACCACACATGGGAGAGAGCAATATAAATACATAACAAAATGGAGGTAAGGAAGACAAAATTTTTGTTACACGGCTCCCAGGAAAATTGTTCCTAAATTTACCATATTTTATAGTCTCTTTCTCAGACCCCACAAAGAATTGGATTAGGAATTTCCTTTCTGGGGGAGCCCAGTTTCCTGTAAGGCACAGATCACCTGTTCCCGCCCCAGGCATGGAGTCTGACGGCTTCTAGCTGTTGCGCAAAGGGCAGGGTTCAGGCGATGCTCTCAGCAGCCAGCCGCCAGACTGGTCAACACCAAAGCGGCAGCAGGAAGCCCTGAGATAGCAAAGCAGTCCTGTGCTGGTTATCAGCTCACAATCTCCATACTTTAACCAACAAAGAAATCAAGGAACAGTTAAGCTGCATGTTGTAATTTCTTAAAATGGAACTTCCTAATGTTGAGTTTCTGAGACTTCATTTCGTTTTGCAATATTATGCATATGTGCTTTACTTCTGACACTGGCTCAACCTTCACACACTTTTAGGAGACTCCCCTTTGCATGGAGAGCCTGGCCTAAGAAAGGATGTTAATTAACCTTCTCACTGACTTTGAATATGGGAGGATACCTGACTGCATTAGTCTACTCAGCTGCCATAGCAGGATGCCATTGACTGTGTGGCTTATACAAGAGAAATCTGAGCTTCCCAACAGACTGGGAAGTCCAAAGTCAAGGTGCTGGCAAGATAAGTTTCATTCTGAGGCTCCTTCTCTTGGCTTGTAGGCAGCTGTGAGCTTTCTCTTCTCTCTCTCTCTCTCTCTCTCTCCCCGCCCCCTCTCTCTCTGTACAGGGAGAGAGAGACAGAGAACTTTCTGGTGTCTCTTCTTATGAAGGTGCTAATTTCATTATGAGTGCCTGGCCTCATGACCTCATCCAATCCTAATCTAACCTCCATTTCCAAAGGCCCCATCTCCAAACACCATCATCACATTGGGGGATTAAGGCTTCAATTTATGCATTTGGGAAGGACACACTTCAGTCCATGGCAGGATCTTAGCATTTGAGTCAGCCTCTTCAGCTCCCAGATATGCAATGTGGAAATGACAATCAAGACCATGGGCTGCATTTAAACTCTGCAAAGCTTCCCACTTGTCCTCTGTGACTAGAAATAGGAATGCATTTAAAAATTATTACCGTGGTTTTTAAAAGTTTCTTACAGTGCTCTTTGGATACTTCATTAGATTTGTAGATAGTAGCACTCCTTTGAATTTCAAAAAGTTTCTGCCAAATGGCCTTTCTCTGGAGAAAAAGAAACTGATGCTAGATACCGGAAGAAGACGACAGTCAGTTCCTCTCTGCGGTCATCTAAAAATATCCCAGACTGCTACTTGCTGAAACACATTAAAAATGCACGATGACTTTCTTTCCACCCTTTTATATCTCCATTTATAAACTGTGATTCATAAGAATGCTCTGTGACGGGAAAAGTATAAAAATCAAATTTCACCATAGCATATTTATGATTACCGCTAAGGAAATACATAGTCTTAATATTGTGTGTGATTCTTTTTCCTTTGGTCTTTTTTTTTCTCTCCTGTGTTGTTAAAATGTCGATTGTACAATTTTAATAAACAATAATAAAGAATGACAGCTAACACTGATTGAATCCTTAACATGTGCCAGAAACTTGACAAGTGTTTACGTTCCCTCTCTCTTTTAATCTTCACAAAAGCCTCATAAGGTAGATATCATTATCCACGAAACCATGCCCCAAAACTAAATGCTAAGTATGTATAATTGCCTCCCTTCTCTTTACCTTCTGAGCAGGCAGATTTCTTGAAGGACTCTATTTTTCCTTTGTGGGGTGCTGTTGGGACAGGAAATGGAGAAACCCAGAGAGAGGGCTGAATTGGAATAAAGAGATGGAGACCCTGAGGGACTAGAGGGACCTGGACAGCTTAAGGGCTGGAAGGGGAGAGTAAGGAGCAAGTGAGAGAGGAGTCGAGGGGCTAGGAGTTGCCCAGCGAGGGCTGGCAGGCTTCCAGAGGAGGCTACAGGGAAAAAGAAGAATGTGTCATGGCCACTACAGAGGGGAAGAGAATTTTGGGAAAGAGTGGGGACACTTAAGATTTTTAAAGTTCTGGTGGATGAAGTATAACTTGCTCCTTCTTTCATAGCTCCAGGAAAACCTCAATACAAAATCTGCCATATTTCATTTAATCTAAGACCAGTGACTGTAAGATATTTTCATTGTAAGTTACATCATTATTTTTATGAGCCAGAAAGAAAGAAAGGAGGGACAGAAGGAAGGAAGGGAGGAAGGAAGAAAATTAATCATGCACTACATAACAATGTTTCAGTCTGTGATGGACGACATATGACAGCAGTGTACCATATAATCTAGGTGTGTAGCGGGCTATACAATCTAGGTTTGTGTAAGTACATTCAATGATGTTCACACAACAACCAAATCATTTATCAATACATTTCTGAGACCACGGCCCTGTCATTAAGCAGTATATGACTGTACAAGTCTCCACCAACTGAAAATATGTTCTGATTTCAAAGAAAGGAAGATTATTCTTTAATCCTTTTGTAGTCACAAATCCTTATTTGTGAGGTCAAATCTAAGCTGCCCAGGAAAGTATGGTTATATTGTATTTAGTTACAACTACTTTACAGATGAGAAAATTGAGCCTAGAGAAGCTAAATTACTTACCCCGGGCTCCCAACTAATAAATGGAGAGTCAGTATTCCAACCCAAGTTAGCTTAAGTCTGAAGCCTGTGCTCTCCACTTTTTAAGTAAGACATAGTCAAGAATTGGCCAGTTATAGGTGGAACCTAATCAACAAAACAAACAAGCAAGCAAAACATAACCAGAGACATTGAAATAAAGAACAAACAGACAGTAATCAGAGAGGAGGGAGGAGGAGATAATAGAGTGGGGGAAGGGGAAGGGTCATCAAGGAACATGTATAAAACACACATGGACAAAGTCAAAGGGGGGTGGGATTGAGGGTGGGAGGTGGGGATGGGTGGGCGGCAGGTAGGAGTGGTGGGGCAAAAATGGAGACAACTACACTTCAACAACAATAAAAAATATAACAACAACAACAAAAAGGAATTGGCCAGTTATTAAATCTATAGTTAGTAGCAAAAATAACTTTGGATTAAAAAAATAACAGCTTAATTTAATATCTCTTACATGTTGTTGTGATTCACAACCTCCTGCCCCATCTGGAGCAAATTGTGGGCAACTGTGATTTGGGATGTATGGTTCAAGAATTCCTTTCTATCCTTTTCAAACTATCTTAATCAAATAAGGCTAGGATGGTTAAATGCCCAAATATCCATTAAGATGGTCTAAATCAAAGCAGATTCTGCAACTCTACTGAGCAAGCATTTCCTTTCCGATTCCAACGAAAGGGAAGCCTTTCTGTGAGTCACATAAATAGAAGAACATCTGGCTTTAGGACCAACCTCTAAGGACGATTTCTAAGATCAAGACCAAACATATAAACTGTAAATGAATGAATAGACCATGAACATGGCAAAACTGTTCAGCCTCACTAATAATTACAAAAATTCTGGACCCTCCAGTTCAATAGCAGACAACAGCGTTTTCTGACACAAACTGGCACATTCAACAATCTATGGACCTCTGCTCACACTGATCCTCCATGGTGAATGCACCCACCTTATCAAATCCTTCAAGGTGGGATCAGAAACTGCCTTCTCCCTGAATCCCTCCCAAATCCTCCAACAAAATGAATGGCTCTTTCTGGAATTTCCCATTATGATTCTGATTTTCTTCTTTTTTGTTATATAAGGAGTTGACAAAAGACCTGTCTCTTAAGTAGATTATTGGCTCTCCAAAGGCAGGCCTGAAGCATTTGCTTTTTTGTTGGTGCGTTTTTCATGAAATCATGTCTGTAAAGCTTGAGCACGAGGACTGGTATGTAATAGGGGAACTGACTGAGGCCCAGAGCAAGGGCCACTGTAAGAGGCCAGAATATGCCAGCCCAGATACGGATTATACTGAGAAACAGCAGACACAGGAGAAGCTCTGAAAACAGAACAGAAATTTCGTTTTGTAAGGGAAATTTGCATGTATAAAGGAAATCTTTGTAAGCGAGTCTCCGTCTCTATACCAGGAAAAGGAAGCCGACTCTAGATCAGAAGACACATTAATAGAGAAGGCACTGGCTTAAATCTGCACAACAAACTTTACCTGTGTTCATCTTAGATTTCCTGGTCACTTTCCCATAACTTGCCTCCCCCACGCTTTCTTTGTGTTAGTGGGAGGTGACATTTAAGCTCAAGTTCTAACTACCTCTTTCAATTACTCTTCCTTAGTTTCTCCCACATATGTGAGATACATGTATTAATAAGCCACTGTTTGTATTTCTCTTGTTAATCTTTTATAACAGAGGCCCCAGCTAAGAACCTAGAAGAGTAAAAACAAAAAAATTTTTTCCTTCCCCTACACCACCTACTTAGTGCTAGAACCAGCTGGAGCTAAGAACCATAACTCTGGACTTCAATAAAACCCTCGCTCCTGCGGCTGCTCCCTTAGGCGTTCCCATAGTTTTTCTTTCTTAAAAAATATATATATATACATATATATATATTTATTGATTATGCTATTACATTGTCCCATTTCCCCCCCTTAACTCCCCTCCGCCCTGCATACCCCCTCCCACCCACATTCCCCCCCCTTTAGTTCATGTCCATGTGTCATAAATTCTTTGGCTTCTACATTTCCCATACTATTCTTGCCCTCCCCCTGTCTATTTTCTACCTACCATCCATGCTGCTTATTCTCTGTACCTTTTCCCCCACTTTCCCCATCCCACTCCCCTGTTGCTAACCCTCCATGTGATCTCCATTTCTGTGATTCTGTTCCTGTTCTAGTTGTTCCCTTAGTTTGCTTTTGTTTTTGTTGTAGGTGTGGTTGTTAATAACTGTGAGTTTGCTGTCATTTTACTGTACATATTTTTTATCTTTTTTTTCTTAGATAAGTCCCTTTAACATTTCATAAAATAAGGGCTTGGCGATGATGAACTCCTTTAACTTGACCTTATCTGAGAAGCACTTTATCTGCCCTTCCATTCTAAATGAATGTTTTGCTGGATAGAGCAATCTTGGATGTAGGTCCTTGCCTTTCATGACTTGGAATACTTCTTTCCAGCCCCTTCTTGCCTGTAAGATCTCTTTTGAAAAATCAGCTGACAGTCTGATGGGAACTCCTTTGTAGGTGACTGTCTCCTTATCTCTTGCTGCTTGTAGGATTCTCTCCTTCATTTTAATCTTGGCTAATGCAATTATGATGTGCCTTGGTGTGTTCCCCCTTGGGTCCAACTTCTTTGGGACTCTCTGAGCTTCTTGGACTTCCTGGAAGTCTATTTCCTTTGCCAGATTGGGGAAATTCTCCTTTATTATTTGTTCAAATAACTTTTCCATTTGTTGCTCTTCCTCTTCTCCTTCTGACACCCCTATAATTCGGATGTTGGAACGTTTAAAGATGTCCTAGGGGTTCCTAAGCCTCTCCTCATTTTTTAAAATTCTTGTTTCTTCATTCTTTTCTGTTTGGTTGTTTCTTTCTTCCTTCTGGTCCACTCCATTGATTTGAGTCCCAGTTTCCTTCCCATCACTATTGGTTCCCTCTGTATTTTCCTTTATTTCACTTAGTGTAACACTCCTTTTTTCATCTAATTTGTGACCAAATTCAACCAATTCTGTGAGCATCCTGATTATCAGTGTTTTGAACTGTGCATCTGATAGGTTGGCTATCTCTTTGTTGCTTAGTTGTATTTTCTCTGGAGCTTTGATCTGTTCTTTTGTTTGGGCCATTTTTTTTGTCTTGATGTGCCTGTTACTAGTAAGGGGCGGAGCCTTAGGTATTCACCAGAGCTGGGTAACCCACGTCGCTGGGTTGCGACACTGTATGTGAGGAAGAAGTCTGAGAGGGAACAATGGCACTTGCTCCACTCTCTGCTGGATTTCAGTCACTTCCCCCACTTCCCACAAGCAAATTGGGCCCTTCAGTGCTGAGTCCCCAGGGGGTGGGTTTGTGTGCGTTCTAGGACTCTGTGGGTCTCTCCAACAAAGTCTCCTGGGAGGATGGGAATTTCTCTCACCGCTGCCTCAACCCCCACAGGTGATTTCAATCAGTGGTTTGAGGGTTTATTTCCCTGCACTAGGCCCCTGGGTTGTGCAGTCTGTCCCACTACCCAGTTTCGCCTGGTTTATCTGCATGCAAATGCCCGGTCCGCCAGCCGCTGCCTTGTTGGCCAGCTGCAGCCTTGCACACTCTGCCCCGTTCCACAATCAGCCACATCGCTGGGTCCACCAGCCGCTGCCTTGCAGCAAGTCCTCTCCACCCCGGCCACCCAACTCCACCCCTCCTACCGGTCTAGATGAATGTGTCTTCTTTAACTCCTTGGTTGTCGGACTTCCATATAGTTTGATTTTCTATCAGTTCTGGTTGTTTTTTGTTTTTAAATTATTGTTGTCCTTCTTTTGGTTGTACGAGGAGGTACCTACGCCTCCGTCTTGGCCAGAAGTGCCTCCCATAGCTTTCTTGATAGCAATAACAAAAACAATAAACAAATACATTAAAACTCCAAAAACTTAGAATGAAAGGCAACTTTGAGGGGATAATGTTTTATTTTTTCCCTTCAAATTTTATTATGAAAATTGTCAAACTATTAAATCAAAAAGTTGACATGGACAATAGAATAAACTTCATCTACATTCATCAGTTAATGTTTTTGCCTTTTTTAATTGAAATTTTTAAAAATAAATTGTACATCATGACCGTGTACCACATCCTGACCGGTGTAGCTCAGTTGGTTGGCTGTCGTCCCACAAAGTGGTCACTTGCTGGATTCCCAGTCAGGGCACGTGCCTGGACTACAGGCCTGGTCCCCAGCCTCGGCCTATGCAAGAGGCAACCGACTGATGTTTCTCTTCCTCTCTTTCTCTCTCCCTTCCCCTCACTCTAAGAATAAATAAATGTCTTTAAAAAATAAAAGACACTGCACTACTAATTATTTCAGCACACATCTCCTAAAAATAAGGACACCAACCTACATAATCATAATCATCATCATAATAATCATAATAATATTATCAATAGTAGTAATAACTTCCTCACATTATCTAATATCCAGTTCAAATTCAAATTTTCCCCAACCGTACCCAAAAATGTTTTTTACACTAGGTTATGTTTTGTTTTGTTTTTCCAACTAAGATATAATCAAGGTTTATACATTGCATTTGGTTATTTCTCTTTAGCTTTTTCTTTAAATATGGAGCAATCCTCAATCATTTTATTACTTATGACACCAACTCTTTGAAAAATCTGGGCTGTATGTCTTACAGAATGTGCCAGTGTGTGCATGTGCGTGCATGCGTGCGTGCGTGTGTGTGCGTTACCGTGTAACTTCCTCTGTGACCCGTGTTTCCTGTGAGAGAGAGGTTGGATGATTCAGGTTAAACCTTTTTGGTAAAATTGTTTCACAGATGATACTTTATATTTCATAGGGTGTCCCATCAGAATGCACATGTAAGGTGTTCCTCTTTTAGTGACCAGGATGGATTGCATGGTTAAAGTGCTGATCAGCAGGTATCTCCCTTGGCAATGAATAAATAACATGTGCAATGACACCCTGTTAGCTGTATTCACTGGTGTAGCTTTCAGTTCATAGCACCCACCACACCCAATAGATGGGTGAGTTCTACCTTGGCCCTGCAAACTTGGATTGAGCACAGCACAGAGATCTCACAAAGGCATTTCTGCATATCGGTTATTCTGAAAGAATGGAGAGTCTGCGGCCCTGACATAAGGCAGTAGGGACCCTGGAACAGGTGCTGGAGGTTAAAAAAGCTCCTTTAGCCAATGCCTCAGGCAGTTCCAGGACCCACACTTAAGTGCTTGGGATAGGCCTTCCTTTAGAGACTGCTGGGGGAGGCTACCCAGAGACTGGCAGAAGGCAGAAAAACAAAAAATTTAAAAAGCTGTCATTTCAAAGCTGGGAACAGTTCTCAATTTTGCAATAAGTGAAGAAGCCTCCAGAATCTCTCTTTGTTCTTGAAAAACCACCTGCCTAGTTCATTAGTGTTATGTAAATGTTAAGCAAGAAATGTCTGAGCTACATTCCTTATTATTATGTAAGAGGGTGTCTCTGCTTTTTGCAGAGTCACACAGCTTGTCAGTTTGCTCCATCAGGAGAAATGTGAGAAAGGGTGTGTGTGTGTGTGTGTGTGTGTATGTGTGTGTGTGTGTTACCTAAACCTGGTTAGAAAATTTTGTGTGCATAAAGACTGTTGCTGGCAGATCCAAGATGGCAGTGGACTAGGTGGATGTTCTGTAACCGAGCAGAGAGGGGCCTGTCCACATGGCACCTTGGTGAATGACCCAACAATCAATGCTGGAAGCAGGTCTTTATTTACAATATTCCAACCTTGGGTGCTCAGAGAACTTATGCTTAGATTCATTCTTTCCCGTGAGACCCAGCACTTCCCTTGCCTCAAAAGGCTGTAAGCCGAAACCAAGCCTAATAGTTCCCTATTTTTTATTGTAACCCAGCTGTGCAAACGGTCTTGCAGCAGCTCTCTTTCAGGATCTGGGGTACATTATCATCCACCTCCATGTAAGAGTCCAGGAAAGCATGTGCCACTGGGTCACAGTAAAGGCCAGGAAAGACATAAGTCTCAAGAGTCCAGATAGAGTCTGGGTTTGCGAGGCAGAGTCCTTGGGGCTCTGGAGTCAGCTAGAGCAGGCACAGTCAGAGCAGCAGTGTATCTCCTTCCTTACTACACCAGGCTGCATTGCGGGATCCTGACTACAAACTACGCAGATACTTGCTTACTTCTCCCTCTCACGTGGCTGCCACATCGTTCCTCCCTCATGGCTCTTCTACTCCCGAGCTGCATGGCCAAACCTCTCGTGGCTGCCATCTCCAGTCAGGGCAAGAGTGACTCAGTGATCCACTCAGTGATCCTCCCCTGTCACTGTCACGAGTCAGGATACACCCTTAAAGTCACATCCACCTTGCCCAAGGCGGTAGCACAGCTATTAACAGCTATTAAACTAGCATTTGTTATGAAAAGTATCTTAAGGCTCCCTCCACACCAACCAGGGGCTATGGGGGGTTTCTCTTATATGTCCAAGTACCCTTCACCCTGTACCTCATTACAATTCCACTCACTTTCCCCGCCCCCATCCCCCCGCACCAAACTGGAATTACAACTAAAATATAGAACAAACAACCCGAATGACCAACTGAAGACTAGCTGAATAGGGGTCTAATAACCAAAGATTCACAGAAGAAGCCAGAGGGGTATCTCAGCTGCAAAGGTTCCCCCTGAGGAGTGTGGGGTCTCAAACCCAAGCTAGGCTCCTCAGCCCAGAGCACCAGAGCTGGGAAGAACGGCCCCCACACATCTGGCTGTGAAAATCAGCAGGGACTCTGTCTGCCAGGGAGACACTGAAGTCAGCTAGAGACACAGGGGCCCTCTTAAAGGGCCAACACACAAAATCTCGTTCAGAGCCACTCACTTGGCTCTGGTGGAGGGAGGGCAGAGGGTACTGGAGTCAAGTGAGGAAAGACTGGGATTTTTGGCTCTGGGGAGAGAGCTGAGGGGACAGCTGCTGGGACACCTGTACTGAGTCATTCTCCTGCACCGCAGATGCCATCTTTCTTGGAGGGAGCACTCCCTTCCTGAAGGCATCAGCCTGGGGGAATGCAATAGCCCCACCCTCTGGACTCCCAGTCTCCCCAGCCTGTGGAGCTCACACCCTGTTCTGAAGTCAGCTGCCTGGGTTGGGGTACAGAGCTCTGACCAGACTCAGGGGGTATCAGTGAATGAGTGGTGTAGCTTTGGGGCTGGGGCCATTCCCCCCACTTTCCCAAGAACCTGACTGGTGCCTCCCTTTCACAGGAGATCCTCTAGCCCCACCCTCCAGGTTCCAGGTGGCCTCATCCTGCCAAGATCTGGGCAGAATCCACGACAGACTGAGGTGTGTGGTTCTGGAATGGCACATCTTAAACAAAGATTGTCTTTTGTTTTGGGTTTTTTTTTGCCAGGATGGTAGGGTACCTATCTATGCAATGTCATTTAAATGGGTCAGTGTTAGGTAAACAGCAGTTCTGTCACCTGCTGACCTAGATACATTATTAATGGGTCAGAATGTGGCCACATTAACATGGATCTCTTCACTGGGATGAATACATTATCCAAAAGTTTCTTGATTCCTGCAATTCCTCAACATCTTAAACCTCTTGGCAATAAAATTTAGGGAACAATTCACCAATCTCTCTACTTATCTCAAATCAACAATAAGCCCCCTCCTGAGTCACAGGCACAGGCACTGCACTGCAAGCATTCGCCCTGTGACCAGTGCTGGACAGAGCTGGGGCTGACTCTGTGCAGGGCCCCAGGCCTCCGTCTTGTCTGTCTTGTCATCTCTCTTTGTTAGTTAAATGTTTTTGCCTTGAGAGATGATCTATTAAAATAATCAGTGTGCCCTGGCCATGTAGCTCAGTTGGTTAGAGTGTCACCCCAATACACCAAGGTTATGAGTTGGATCCCTAGGCAGGGCACATAAAAGAATCAACCAATGAATGTACAAATAAGTGAAACAACAAACTGGTGTTTTTCTCTCTCTCAAATCAATAAATTTAAAAAAAAAAAGCCCTGGCTGGTGTGGCTCAGTGGATTCAGTGCTGGCTGCTGGTTCAATTCCCAGTCAGGGCACATGCCTGGGTTGCAGGCCAGTAGCAGGTGTGTGAGAGGCAACCACATATTGTTGTTTCTCTCTTTCTCCCTCCCTTTCCCTCTAAAAATAAATAAATAAAATCCTTAAAAAAATTTTTAAATAAAATAATCATAGTATTTTTATGTTTTAATTCGTTAATATGGTGACCTACATTAATTCAATTTTGAATGTTGAACCAAATTTACAATCCTGGAATAAGTCCTACTGGTTCATGATTATCCTTTATAGATATAAAGGATTTAATCTGTTAGAATTTTGTTTAGAATTTTTCACCTGTGATCATGATAGATATTGGTCTATCATTTCATTATAATATTTTTGCCCAGTTTTGAAGTATGAATAATGCTGGTCTTATAAAATAAGTTGGGAAATGTGCTCTCCTCTTCAATTTTCTTGAACAGTTTGTATGGAATTGGTATTATTTCTTCCTTATATGTTTACTATAATTCACCAGTAAAGCCATATGGTCCTGGATCTTTCTTTGCAGGAAGGCTTTTAACTTCAAATTCAATTTCTTTCATAGATGTAAAGCTATTGAGGTAAATCTATTTTTTCTTGAGAAAACTTTGGTAGTTTGTGTTCTTTAAGAAATTTGTCTTTTTCATCTGAGTTTTAAACTTGTTGGCATAAGGTTTTTCAGAATGCTCCATATGTTCCTGCTAATAACTGCAGAGTCTGTAGTGATGTCAGTGCTTTCTTTCTTGACTGGTAACTTGTGTCTTCTCGTTTGCCTTATGGTCTGGCAGGAGGCTCATCAATTTTATTTTTTCAAATAACCAGCTTTTGGTTTCATTGATTTTCTCTATTGTGTTCTGTTTTAAATTTCATTTATATCTGCTTTGACATCTTATTTCCCATCTTTTGCTTACTTTAATTTGAGCGCACGCTATCTCTCTCTCTCTCTCTCTCTCTCTCTAGTTTCTTAAAGTAAAAATTGAGGTCATTGATTTGAGACCTTTTTCCTAAAACAGAAATTTACTGCTACAGACTTCCTCCTAAACATTGCTACAAATTCTGTTGTGTTTTCATTTTAAATCCGTTCAAAGAAGACTTTCTAATGTCCTATTTTATTTCCTCTATTATCCATGGCTTATTTAGAAGTGTATTATTTAGTTCATAAGTATTTGGAAATTTTTTCAGAGGTCTGTTGCTGACATCCAAATTCATTATGGACACAGAAAATACTTAGTATGACTTTAATCTTATAAAATTTATTGAGACTTGTTTTATGGCCCAAAATGTGGTCTATCTTGGTAAATCTTTCATGTGCACTTGAAAATGTATAATTTGCTCTTGTGGGGTAGAGTGTTTTGGGTCACATTAGCTGATAATATTATGCAAATCTTCTATATCCTCATGCTCTGCTTTCATACCTACCAATTATTAAAGAAATGGCATTGAAATCTCCAATAATTGTGGGTTTATTTCCCCTTGCTGTTCTATCAGTTTTTGCTTCACATGTTCTAAATATTTGTTAAGTACATAATCATTTAGGATTTTTATATCTTCTTGATGAACTAACCCTATTTTCATTATGAAATGTCTTTCTTTATTTCTATGAAATCAAATTTGTCTAATGTTAATGTAGACACCCAAGCTTTCTTTTGACTAGTGTTTGCATGTATATCTTTTTCCATCCGTTTACTTTTACTCTATGTATCTTTATATTTATGTGTATTTCATGTATGTAGCATATAGTTCAGTCTTGTTTTGATAACTGATCTGACATTCTTTATCTTTTGATTGAAGGTTTTTAGATCACTTTCATTTAACATAATTATTGTCATAAATTAGGTTTTACTAGGATTTCCTCCTTTGCTGCATGAAGATCAGCAGTCATCAAGAACAACACGGTGACTATCCAGACCGGGAAGTTCATGACCAACAGACTACTTCAGTGGAAACAATTGGTCATTGATGTCCTTCACCCTGGCAAAGCAACAGTATCCAAGACAGAAATTCTGGAAAAACTAGCCAAAATGTATAAGATCACACAAAATGTCATCTTTGTGTTTGGATTCAGAACCCATTTTGGTGGTAGCAAGACAACTGGCTTTGGCATGATTTATGATTCCTTGGATTATGCAAAGAAAAATGAAACCAAACACAGACTCGCAAGACATGGCCTATACAAGAAGAAGAAGACCTTTAGAAAACAGAGAAAGGAAGATAAGAACAGAATGGAGAATGTCAAGGGGACTGCAAAGGCCAATGTTGGTCCAGACAGAAAGTGAGCTGAAGATTGGACAACAGAAGGAGTAAAGTTCTTCAGTGACTTTATCTGTGGTGATGATGCAGATTTTTCATGAGAAGGTTAATAAACTAAGAATTTAAAATAAATAAATTAGGTTTTAGTTCTATCATCTTATTATTTGTTTTCTATTGGTTTTGTATGTCTTTTGTTTCCTTTTTCTTCTTTTTCTTCCTACTTGTAGATTAACTGACCATATTTTATGCTTTTATTTTATTTCCTTTATTGGCTTATTAGCTACAATTCTGTTTCTTTAATAGTTGCTTTAGGGTATATAATAATACCTTTAAATTATCACAATCTACTTTCAAGTGATTTTATACCATTTTATGTATCACATTAGAATTTTACAATACTATATTTCTATTTCTCCCCTTCCACCCTTTATACTATTGTGTTCATGTATTTTTGTTTTACATCTGTTATAAACCCTACAAGACAGTGTTTATTATTATTATTATTTATCCTCATCCAAGGACATGCTTATGGATTTCAGAGAGAGGGAAAAAAGGGGAGAAAGAGAGGGAGAGAAATATCCATCAGTTGCCTCTCGCACAGCCCTGGATCAGAGACCTAACCCACAACCTAGGCATGTGCCCTGACTGGGAATCAAACCCACAACCTTTCAGTTTAAGGGACAACACCTGACCAACTGAGCCACACCAGCTAGGGCACATTATTATTTTTTGTTTAAATAGTCAATTATCTTTTAAGATGTTAAGGAATACAGCCATACATTCTTAGCCCTACTAAGAGAGACTTTCTCAGCCTGTAATCTGAAATCTAAATTGAACCTGAGAGTCAGAAAATGACTGAGGCCCAAGCCTTTCTCAGGTGCTTCTGATGAATACTTCTCAGCCAGCACAAAAGCATGACAGCATAATGACAAAGATCAGATTAAGAGCACTGTGTTCCTCTTAAACCTACTGCCTCTGATGGCCTCAAGTAGCTGCCCTTATGTTAAGGGAGAACTGCTGAGCAGAGCAACTAGCCAACTGAGATTTCAGAATGTTGGGCTATGTTTAAATGAGTTATTATAAGACATTCAGCTGTGATCACTCACTCACATAGCTGACAGGAGGCAAATAACTGGAAAGCCTGTTAAGTGTGGGTAGGACTTCTATTGCCAATAAGACCACAAATCAGGCCTGTAAGCTGGTCTTAAACCAGGGGGGTTCCATTTGGTTCCCCTAGAGTATGGCATTTGACTTTGCTTCCTTCAGCACTATTTCCTCCTCCAGGCTGGCCTTCTGTTTTTCCTGGAGCCCCATAGCTGTCACACTGACCTGTTCAAAGCTCCAAATACCCCTGTGCTAACCCTAAGAAGGTCTGCATGACACTACTCGTGGGTCCGGGGTATGCCTGCTGAGCTAGACTTACACTAGGAGCTGCCCACAGGCTCCACCCTATTCTCCAATTTCAAGTTCAGTATACAGGTATTGGCCCCTCTGGTCAGGCCTAAAATGCCAGCCTCAGCATCCAGAGGTTGAAAGAGGAGACTGCAGATGTCATGGAATCTACCTGCTTGTCCAGGCAGGATCCTCAACAGATGGGATTAAAAAGGCATTTCTCTTAATTAATTGAAGTGTATTTGAATATAACTTCCACCCAAGGTTCTGATTCTGTCATGTTCTCAATTTACACAGGGCTTTTCTACTTCCCCTCAGCCTGAATACCTGGCAGCAGAGACATTTTCAGTCATGTGGTCCTTTTGCCTCCTCTCCTCAAAACCAAAATATTTTCATTTTAACTCAATTTTTTAAAATAATAATTATTGAGCCCTCCTAAGGATATGTAACATACAGCTGGACTTAGAGGTAGAAAAGTAGAAAGAAGGAATCTCAGTCAAGGAATGTTCTCTTCTGCTCGATGGAAACTGGAGTAGATCCAGCTTTGGCCTGGAAGTTTTGCAATTTAATGGCCTTCTTTTGAAAAAGAATACAAAACTCCAAATGCACACAAATTTTTTTTCTTCAGATAAGGAAGAAAATCGCAACAAATTAAATATTGTATAAAGCTTAGAAATAAAACCCAGAAAAATTATATATTTTCATAAACTGCCTGACATCCCTCTACAATACTGTTTTTTTTTAATCTGCATACTCTCAATCACTAAACAACAATTTTGTGCAATAATTTTTTATTGAGAAACAAAAGGTTAATTCAGTCTTTTCTCTAGTAAGTTTGATCAAAACTTGCTTTTCATTGACAGTTTAGAAAAGTCTCTTTCAGCTTCATAATATATTATTTGTAAATGTCATGTATATTGTTACAATTTTCCCAAATTTGAGTAAAATTATTAAGTTCATTTCATATAAGAGTTATATATCATTTCAGAGACTGTCAAGTTTGCTAGTTCAATGACTCATTATATTCTTTGAATTGATTACATTCACCATCTAGTTTGCCACCAGTATTCTCAGAGTAGCTTATGATGAGTTTTATGTTATGTCAATATTTTATATCAAGACAGAGAAAACTTAGTAAGAATCTATACTGATGTGCTTGGGAGAGGCCATTTCAGGCTGAGACGAAGTATGAGCACAGCAGAGGCAGGTCCAGCAAAGACAGGAGTTCCATGGATCAAGCAAATGGTACAGGAGTGGTAGCAATGAGTGACAAGGGTGTTAAATCAGGAAGGAAGGTGGAAAAGAGTGTCAAATGTGGCAAATATCCGAGGACAGACTCTCATGCCTTTCAGTTAAGAATCAAAATCACTTCTGGCCAAAATGGAGGCACAGGCAGATACATTTTGCTTCCTTGCACAACCAAAGGAAAGACAACAACCAATTTAAAAATGAAGAACAACTAGAACTGCCAGAAGATCAAACTGCATGGAAGTCTGACAACCAAGGAATTAAAGAAGAAACATTTATCTAGACCAGTAGGAGGGGTGGAGACGGGCAGCCAGAGTGGAGAGGGCACATGACAAGGCAGCAGCTGGCAGACCAGGTGGTCTCACATCCACGTGTGGATAAACTGGAAGGAACAACTGGAGTAAGTTGTTCCTTACTTACTCCCTGTAAGTTGGAGTAAGAGACAACACAACCCAGGTTTATAGCGTGGGAAAAGAAAGCCTCAGATCCCCTGGCTGTAAAAACCTGTGGGAGTTGCAGCAGCAGGAGAAACTCCTAGCCTCACAAGAGAGTTCCTTGGAGAGCCCCACGGGGTCCTAGAATGTACACAAATCCACCCACCCAGGAATCAGCAACAGAAGGGCCCAATTTGCTTTTGACTAGCAGAGGAAGTGACTGAAAGCCAGCTGACAGGTGAGCAAAATGAGTTGTTCCCTCTCAGATCCATCCCCCATATACAGAGCCATGACACAGCGAGGTGGGTTGCCCCGCCCTGGCAAATACCTAATGCTCCACCCCTTACAATGTACACAGGTGAGCTGAGACAAAGAAGTATGCCCCAAATGAAAGAACAGATCAAAACTCCAGAAAAAGAACTAAACGACGAGGAGATAGGCAACCTATCAGATGCAGAGTTCAAAACACTGATAATCAGGATGCTCACAGAAATGATTGAGTATGGCCACAAAATAAAGGAAGAAATGAAGGCTATACAAAGTGCAATGAAGAAAAATATACAGGGAACCAACAGTGGAGAGAAGAAAACCGAGACTCAAATCAATGATTTGGAGCAGAAGGAAAAAAACATTCAACCAGAACAGAATGAAGAAATAAGAATTCAAAAAAATGAGGAGAGGCTCAGGAACCTCTGGAACAACTTTAAATGTTTCAACATCTGAATCATAGGGTGCCAGCAGGAGAAGAGGAAGAACAAGAAATTGAAAGCTTATTTGAACAAATAATGAAGGAAAACTCCTCCAATTTGGTGAAGAAAATAGACATGCAAGTCCAAGAAGCTCAAAGAATCCCAAAGAAGTTGGACTCAAGGAGGAACAAACCAAGGCACATCATAATTAAGTTACCCAAGATTAAAGAGAGAATCTTAAAAGAATCAAGAGAAAAGGAGAGTTACCTACAAAGGAGTTCCCATAAGACTGTCAGCTGATTTCTCCAAAGAAACCTTACAGGTAAGAAGAGGCTGGGAAGAAGTATTCCAAGTCATGAAAGGCAAGGACCTCCATCCTAGATTGCTCTATCCAGCAAAGCTTTCATTTAGAATGGAAGGGCAGATAAAGTGCTTCTCAGATAAGGTCAAGTTAAAGGAGTTCATCATCACCAAGCCCTTATTATATGAAATGTTAAAGGGACTTATCTAAGAAAAAGAAGATCAAAAACTATGAACAGTAAAATGACAACAAACTCACAACTATCAACAACTGAAACAACAACAACAAAAAAACAAAACAAACTAAGCAAACAATTAGAACAGAAGCAGAATCACAGAAATGGAGATCACATAGAGGGTTAACAGCCAGGAGGGTTAGGGGGGAGAAGGGGGGAAAAGGTACAGAGAATAAGAAGCATAATTGGTACATACAGGGGGAGGTTAAGAATACTAAGGGAATGGAGAAGCCAAAGGACTTACATGTATAATCCATGGACTTAGGGGTCCATGGGAATGCTGGAGGGAGGGTGGTGCAGGACAGAGGGGGATAAAGGGGAGAAAAAGAAATGGGATAACTGTAATAGCATAATCAATAAAATATGCTTAAAAAAATAACCATTGGCAGATAATGGAGATATGAAAGCCAGCCGAGCCTAGTGTTAAACCCATGAGATGAACCTTGGCTTGAATCCTAACTCTGCCAAGTAGTAGGCTGTGACGCTGCTCTAGCAACAACATGACTCTACACAGAAGTGACTATGAGCCACTGTAGAGATACAAGCCATGATGGATACATCCAAGTAAATGTATCCCCAAATCAACTCCCCCCTAGCCAAATCCTCAAAACCCCTCAGCCATTCCCACACCACCAGACATAAGAGGAAGTATGAGGCAGGGGAAGCTGAAGTATAAGAGGCACCAGCCCTGAGTGAGTGCAGTTAAAATACTTTCTGCCCATTTTATAAAAACATATGACTATGTGAACACATTGCTAAGGACCCTCCCAGGGCCAGGCAACGGGCTTATGCAAGTGAAGGGCCCAGAAACTTGTTTCACTAGCTTCATAGTAAAGTCATGCCTGAATTTAAAACAAAACACATATAATTTGTAATAAATTATACCAAAACTTAGTACTTTCAAACCACATGCATTTATTATTTCACTGTGTCTGAGGATCAGGAATGTACGCGCAGCTTAGCTGGGTCCTTGGCTTCATGGTCTGTCACAAGGGTGTAGTCAAGACGTGTTGGCCTAGTGTCTGCCAACTGGAGGCTCAAGTGAGGAAGGAGTGGCGGCTAAGCTCATTCTTGTGACCATTGGCAGGATTCAGTTCCTTGAAGACTCTTAGACTAAAGACCTCACACCTCGTTAGCAGATGGCCAGAGTCCATGCTCAATTACTTTGCCACATAGCCTCTCCAACGTGACAGCTTGCTTCATTAAAACCAGGAAAAGAGAGAGTTTGCTATCAAGACAGAAGTCACAATCATTTATAACCTTATCATGGAGTGACATCTCGTCACCTGCTACCTTTTGCTGGTTAGACGCAAGTCACTAAGTTTGGACACTTGCTCTAAGAAGCAAGCTGGTCACTGGAACAATTTTCAGTCTCCCTCTACTGGTAGGGACAGTGGGCAAGACACAATCTGTCTGGCTGACCCACAGGGGCAGGAAGCAGGAGCGTCTCATATCCACTGTGGCCATACGTGGGGCTGGAGATCTAATGCCAGACTGCGGTCCAATGGCTCATGCTGAGATTCAGGTCTCGAAATGAGTCATCAAATGCAAGACTGATATCAAAGGACAGATATCAAAACTAAGAGCAGAAGCCAATGGGAGTCATAGGACTGGACAATAAGATTCATTAGCCTTTGAGGTAAGTGAATGACACCTGTGGCTAGCTATTACCTGACCCAGGTTATCTTTGCACGAGCAGTTTGGGTCCATGTAAAGGTGTAGGGCCAGACAGATAAAAAGGCATAATAAAAAGTTAGGGACTACATGGAACAAATACATCCCTGCTCTTTCTGTCTCTCCTCTCTAGAGAACTTCTGAGAGTTACTCTGACTTTTCTTTTTTCAACAGATATTACCATGTTCATTTGTTCATTCATTCAACTCTCCGTTGAGCTCCCATTATAGACAAGGTATAAAAGTGAACACAACAGATACCTACCTGCCATTATGGAACTTGTCGCCTACTTTCACATGAAAACTGAGTAGAAGAAAACAAAGATTAAATTCGAATTAAATTACTCAATCTAGTAAGTTCAAAATCTTAGGGAAAACACTTTGGAAATCTGAAGCTATTATGTAATCACTCACATACTTCTTTCTTTTTTTTTCTTTTAATCATTGTTCAAATACAGTTTTCTCCTTTTTACTCCCAATCCAGTCCCCCCTCCCACCCTCCCCACTTCCCTCCCATTACCACCCTCCCCTTAGTTTATGACCATGTGTCCTTTAAGTTTGTTCCTGTGAACCCTTCCCACTGTCCCCTTAAATTCCCTCTTCTCTCCCCTCCGGTCACCGTCAGCCTGTCCTCTATTTCAGTGTCTTTGGTTATATTTTGCTTGTTTCTTTGTTTTGTTATTTAGGTTCCTGTTTAAGGTGAGATCATATGGTATTTGTCTTTCACTGACTGGCTTGTTTCGCTAAGCATAATGTTTTCCAGCTCCATCCACACTGTTGCAAAGGGTAGGAGCTCCTTCTTTCTTTCTGCTCCATAGAATTCCATTGTGTAAATGTACCATAGTTTTTTTGATCCATTCATTTACTGATGGGCATCTTGGTTGCTTCCAGCATCTAGCTATTGTAAATTGTGCTGCTATGAACATTGGGATGCATAGGTTCTTTTGAATTGGTGTTTTAGTATTCTTAGGATAGAGTCCCAGCAGTGGAATCTCAGGGTCAAAAGGCAGATCCATTTTTAGTTTTCTGAGGAAATTCCATACTGCTTTCCACAGTGGTTGTACCAGTCTGCAGTCCCACCAGCAGTGCACTAGGGTCCCCTTTTCTCCACAGCCTCTCCAACACTTGTTTGTTGCTTTGTTTATGGTGGCCATTCTGACTGGTGTGAAGTGGTGTCTCATTGTGGTTTTAATTTGCATCTCTCTGATAGCTAGTGATATACTCACATACTTCTTTCTTCAACAAATATTATCTACGTTCATTTGTTCATCCATCAACAACTAACTCTTGAGCACTTACCATGGGCAGGTACACAAGTGAACAGGACAGACACACCTTTGCCCTGTGCAACTTTTATTTTAGTAGGTGGGAGACAATACGCAAACAAAGAAACCAGTAATTTGAAGATAAGGTGGAGGATCCAGAGAGCAGGCACTAGGGACTCGGGGACAAACGAGACAGAACTGACCTCTACCCTGTGTGAACTAGTCTAAGAGGGCAACACATGAGAAGGCAGTAAAGTGACTGTGCCCAGTGACTTACTCATGTGAAGCAACCAGCTCACAGACAGCCAGGGGTCTCATGGCATCACAGAATTAGAATAACAGAATTTCAACATCGAAACAGGCCTTAGGCCTCCATTGCCTCCAGAACTGGGAAAGAATATATGGGCCACTTCTTCCAGGGAAAGCTCCCATCCTGGGGGAAAAGCATTAAAAGGACTCCTCTAGTGGGCAGGAAACCAAACACAGCCTACTGTAAAGGTCCTGTCTGTTACTGGCACTGAGAAAACAGTCTGTTTTATGCAAGATGGAATTGAGGCCTTACCTTACCTTTTTTCCCTAGATTCAGTGGAATTTTATTCTTCATAGCAACTTTATTGAGATATAACTCACATATAATTCACCTATTTAAAGTGTACAATTCAATGGTTTTTAGTATATTCAGGGTTGTGCAACCAGCACCACAACGAGTTTTAGACCAATTTTATCATCACAAAAAGAAACTGCTTACTCATTTCCCTCCACCATCACCTCCAAGCCCTGGGCACTTATTACCACTGCCTACTTGAAATTAAAAGGTCACACCCTCTATGAGCCTCAGTTTTCTTACCTAATAACACCTTCATTAACAAACACTGTAACAGATGTGAGTAAAACACCAGGTTCAGCACAGTGAGGCACTAGGGTGGAGCTGGCTCAGATTCTGGGATGACAAAGCCTGAGTAAAGGAGCTGATGGAGGCAAAAATTTCTGGGCAACAGGGTCAAAAGGCCAAATGTCAGCTTCAAGGTCAGGTCATGGCTGCGGATTTTGGCAGAAATGAAACAGCACTGGCACTTCCTGGACCCTGATGGCCTTTCATGGCCTCTTCTGGGAGGCCCAGGGAGACAGTCCCTCACCAGGGTAAAGCCCTTAGGGCTTTGGAGTCAGAGACCTCAAGTAGAAATCCTGGCTCAACACTTGCTAATTCTGTGAAGTGGGTTGATGTGAATGATGGGGAGTTCAAGAGTTGGAAAATCTTAGTTTTAGGCAACAGTCAATAAGCTTAGGAATCATTGCATGTAAAAAGCTATTGTTTCAGGAACTGAAGGTGTAACCCGCCCTGACTCCGGAGTGCACACGCAGTTCCACCTTTGAGCCCCAGGCCTGCAAGCAATCGAGACAGTATCTGAGCCGCTATACTCCAGGGTGAGAAATCCACTGCCCTGGACGCAGATAAAGAATCACTGGCCAGCAGGTGAAAGAATGCTACACCTTTTTATCTAATTAATGTTTTCCCTGAATTCCAAACCCTTTACCCACACTTTTCTTCTCCTCATAAAAAGGGCCAATTTGAGATGGAATGTAAGACGGTCTGTTAGGGTATATAACCTACCGTCTTCTCAGATCACCAGCCATCTAAATACAGTGCCCATAAAGATTCAATCCCTGTTTTTGCTTATTGGTTCTGGTACTAACAAGCAGCATGAATGTCAGCGTTTCCAGTTTCATCACCTTTTAAAAAAAAAAAACCTACATTTTTATTTATTTATTTTTAGAGAGAGGAGAAGGGAGGGAGAAAGAGAACGAAAGAAACATTGATGTGAGACATACATTAATCAGTTGTTTCTCGCATGCCCCCAACTGGGGGGCTGGCACACTAGCTACCCAGGCATGTGCCCTGACTGGGAATCAAAGTAGCAACCTTTCAGTTTGCAGGCTGGCACTCAATCCACTGAGCCACACCAGCCAGGGCTGGTTTCATAATTTTTTAAGCCTCATTTTCCTCATCTGTAAACTGAAGGAGGGAACCAGGACTGCCTGCATTCAGTGGATCACAGTACACACTGAACTCACAGTACACACAGTACACACTGAACTCCTCTCCCTGTGGCTAGAGTGCTTACCGCACAGCCAGACCTTGACATTCCCCACCATGAGGCACAGAGGCCCTGTCTCCCCATATCTACCAACACCAAGCAGGTTTTCTGGAAGGGTCACATCATTATGAACGCAGGGGATTGTCAGGTGGCTCTTCCCACCTCAGCATTGTGTGCTGCCGGCCCCCAGCTTGCACTGGCCCAGGAGAATACTGAGCAGCTTGGAGAACGTGCTTGAGCATGTGTACTCCATCCCCTCACAGTTGGGCCAGGCTGTGCACTACCCCACCGTGGAACAGCCAGGAGCTGCACCCAGGCTTCCCACCCCCTGACCGTAAGACCCACACAGTGCTGAAGCTGCTTTTTGGTATATTCATTTTAAGCTATTTATTAAGAAACAAAAGACTCAGAAAGAAATTTTGACACTTCCATCTCTCCTTCCCAAGAGACTCAGAGAAACCTGCTTCAGGAAGGCAACTTTAAGATGTCACCTTAGCCCAATTTGAATTAAGTATGGTAAACAAGAAGGCTTCCAGCAGGGGTCTGTTAGCCAAATACCCAGGTCCCATCATTTCTGAGTCACCTAGCAAAAATATGACTGCCATGGATGCTACCCTCTTCCTCAACCACCTGTAAGTCACCCATTCTCACTTCTGCAATCTAATACCCCATTTTCCCCTTTCTCCTTTTTCCAAAATGTCATATGTACCCAATGTTACCTCACTGTCTTTGAAACTTCATGGAAATTCACATGAATTCCCATGCATATGTATTAAAACTTTGATTTGTTTCCCTGTTAATCTACCTCTGTTAATTTGGTTATTAGCCCAGGCAGAAGAATTAGAAGACAGGAAAGTATTGTTTTTTTAGCCCTCACAATACCCAAGGACTACTCAGATATGTGCTCAGAGAGAGGTGCATAAGGATATTCACTGTGGCATTTTTCATAACAGTAAAAACTGGAAACAGCTTAAATACTTCTTAAGAAAGGAATGTAGAAATTATAGTATATTCATAATGTACAGCAGTTAAAATAAATAATGACCAAATTTAGATGTGTCAACATGGATACCTGTCAAAAAAATTTTTAGTGAATAATGAAAGTTGAAAAGGGCACCTTTCATGGAAATTTTTAAAATACAGGTTCAAACCAAATGATATATCTTATTTATAGACATATGAAATATACATATATGTATGTATTAAAACTATAAAGTATGTCAGGAAGACACTTCAGAATAGCAACATGTCTAGGTAAGAAATGAGAGGAACAAGATTTGAAAGGATACAAGAGGCCTTCAATTCTGGTGTTAGCTGTTATTTACAAAAAACAATATGAAGCAATATGGGAAATGGTAACAGTTTTGTTAAACATGTTGAGGTAAGAAACATCCAAACCTGTAGAGAATGTTTTTAAGAGTTTATTTCAGTTTATTTGAGACACAATGATGACATGCTGGAAAGCAAGACCTCAAATGCTCCCGAGAATGACAGTTTCACAATTTCTTTTATACACTTGGAATTAAAGAGGAAGAATATAAGAAGGTGGGAGAAAGCAAGGCCCAAGATAGTTAACAAGATGATACGCTCCCTGCAGGGGTATAAAACAGATTACCTCTGGCATTTCAAAGGTGTGGCAACCTAGATGCATAAGAACAATGAACAGGGCTTGCTTAAAGCAAAGATTAATCTTTTATACACAGATTACCCGCCATGACCTGCCCAGTTAGGAATTTATGATCCATTCACTCTGTGAGCTTACTTTTCAGCCCAGATTTATTGCGGAGCCCTTTTCTTGTCCATACATGTAGATTTGCTACATTGCTCTCTGTGCTTTTCTCTGTGTCTGAAATATTTCATAACAGAAAACAAAATTGAAATGGTATTTACAATATTTTTTTTAAAAAGACCTACACAGGGGAGTCATACCTCACCTTGGCTATGTAGGCAGCTGAGCACCTCCCCTGCCCAATCATGTCCCAACCCAAAAACACCTTCTCTCAAGGAACTGGATTACACACACACACACACACACACACACCACTCTATCCCCTCCCCCCTTTTTTTGGTTCTTAACATCACAAGAGCAAACACTTATAAACTAAACCTATAAACTAGATTCTGAAAGAAAAGCTGTAAACTATCTCACTCAGGGATTTCTGTGTCTGCGCTGAACACACCCCAGGGGAAAGGAAGGACTACGCCCTACTCCCTGATCCCTTCTTCCTAAGCTTTTCTACTCAGATTCTTTGGCCTAAGACAACTTCCATCCCCAGCTGCCTAACTTGGAGCAAATAACGTGAAACTGGATTTCTCGGGGTAGGAATCTGAAAGCACTCACAGCTGGGCCGAATGTAGAACTCAGTGAAGAAACTAAACATTCATGGTATCATCAGCCAGGACCAAGAAATCCAACTCCAGTGAGCCTGGGCAAAAAGGGGAATATACAGCTGGGAGGCCAGAGGTGGGGGTGGACCCAGGGCTCAATAGCACCCCCGTGTGTCACCACTTCTCTCTCCAATCCCCCTTCCTGCTCCCATATGTGTTGCCCTTACTTTTCTACTGGTGGAACGCTTCCAACAGATAGTCTGGGAGCTGGCCTCATCAGCCTCATTTAGCAGCCCCAAGGAAGAGGAGCACCCGTCTCCCAGCCCAGAGAGGCCTCCAGTAGTCCCTGCTTGGTCCCATGCCCAGCCCTCCAGTCCTGGAGTCTCCAGAGGGGTGGATGGAGAAAAACATGCTAAACAGGCAAAAATAGTAACTTCAACAGTCCTCTGCATGGCAGCTATTTTCAAACATGAAAAACTCATCTCTGAGTAAAAATAGAGCCCAAATGTTGTAAAGTAGGGGAAGAGTCAGGGAGGCCAAGAAAGCAGCCACCAGCCATTCTGTACACAAAGCTGTGTGCTAGAGCAGGACAAGGGATCTCCTGGAAAGCAATCCACAGGAGGCTGCCCTTGAGCATGTTGGCATGTCTGCTCTCATCTGGAGGGAACCGAGGTTGCTTTAACTTGGGATTTCTCACCCAGCGTGGGGAGGGCTTCCCCACATCAAACCTTGATGCTTCCTTCCTCCACCCAACCTGACTCCTTTTCTGCTGTGGCTTCTGAAGGTTGCTCAGTACAACCCCACCCCCTTGTCGCAGAAAACTCTACTTTTCTTAGGAGGAGATCCACCTCTGTCTCAGTCCTGCTTCAAGGCCTAGCCAGGTGGGCTTTTCTTCATCCTGTCCCTACAGGTCCAAGAGAAGAGTGAATATGGGCCCTTGGGTTCTGGTCCAGACTTCTACCATGAGGGATATGGGCCAGCTGGGCCCCCCACCCCCAACCAAGGTCACCTCTGAAGCAAACACATCCTGAGAAGACAGAAGAATCCTTCTTCCTCTTAGCATGGCTTTGCCCTTAACCTTGACTTACAGTAGGCTCCTGACTCACCCAAAACTCCATGTGCTGAGCAGCCTTCAGCTCTTCTGTGTCCTTTTTTTCCAAAGGCTTTTTTAAAGAGGGAATTCCTCCTGTTCTTTTTTAAGATTTTTAAATTTAATTTTTAGAGAGGGGAAGGGAATAGAGGGGAAGAGAAACATTGATGCACAAGAGAAACAGATTGGTTGCCTCTTGCACAGCCTCAATTGGGGACCTGGCCCACAACCCAAGCATGAGCTTTGACTGGGAATCAAACCAGTGACCTTTTGGATTGCAGGCCAGTGCTCAGTTCTCTGAGTCACACCAGCCAGGGGATCATCTGTGCCCTTAAGAGCACAGATAATTTGAATGAGAGCACTAACCCCGATGTGAGGAAGTGACCAGTCAGGAGTGGATCAGCGTGGGATGCAGAGAATAATGAAGGAACAGTAAAAATAGCTGATACCAGACAAGGGAAGCCAGGGACAGAACTGGGACAGGGCAATAATGATGGCCACGAAAAAAGCCACAGCTACCACTCATTGAGCACTGACTACATGCCAGGTTTCGAATGTATAAACTTTTAATGCACAGAAGTCCCCCATGGTGTTTCTTAACTACAAAGAGAAAGTTACAGAGGAGAAACCTCATTCTAATTGTGAGAAAACATCAGACAAGTCCAAACAAAAGGACATTCTGTAAGAGCCACTACTCTTCAAAAGCATTAGTCATGGAAGGCAAGGAAGGTTAAAAACTGCAACAGATTGGAGGAGACCAAGGAAAAAATAACTAAATGCAATGTGGGAACTTGAGCAGGATCTTGGAACAGAAAACAAACATTAGTGAGAAAAAATGGTTAATATTCCAAAGAAAGTCTTAGTGTAGGTAACAGGGTTACAGCCGTGTTGACTTCCTGCGGTTGGTAGGTCCAATTTTGATTCTGAATATTGTGATATGGCTTTGTAAAATGTTAACATTAGAGCAAGTTAGGTGAAGGTATATAGGTACTCTATCCTATAACTTTTCTGTAAGTCAAAAATTAAAATTTAAAATTTAAAAATTATTTTTAGATTTGTTTTTCTAAGTACAAGATTCTCCAAATAAATCAATCCCATCTCGGAGGGGTAACTTACTGGGTTGGTCTACCAGCAATGAAAAATGTTCAGACTTTGGATAAAGCAGAAAATATTTTCAGTTGTCTGCCATATTGTTAAAAGTCTGCCACAGCTGGGTTTTGTTTTTTTTTAATTGCTGTAGTTGCCCTTATGAGTTGGGCAGGTACTCAGTCACAGGGAGGGTGCTAGCACTCATTTCAATAAGCACCCCTGCAATTTCTGGAGGTGTGACTGACAAGACAGGCTGCCTCCTACAATGAAATGTCCCTCCCTAGCCTCGTGGGGCAGCAGGTTCTCAGTGGGACTGTTCTGCATATTCTGTTTGTCTTGTTCTTCAATCCAGGACAACTTGGTGAGTAAGATACTTCTCTAGCTTTCGTTGACAATGCATCACAACCCCTCCTTCTACATTCCTTCCATGGTGACTCACTTTTGGAGGCTTTTGCAACCAAATAAAGGCATTTCCCACCAACTTGAAGCCCTTCAACATTGAGATGTCCACCACTCATTTCTCATATCCCACAAGAGGAAAACTAAATGTGAAATTATTGCTATTTTGTTCACATTTGATTATTTTAATTCCCTTTGTGCTTCTCCAAGTTTCTCCCATCTCACCAGCCAGGAGTATTACAGCAGATGAGAGGCCGCAGAATCTGCAGCTTTGGCCTCCCGGCTGCCTGCAGCACTGGGATGGGGTATGTTCCTCTGCAAAGTTTCAACGAACAAAACAGGTAGGTCTTGTGCCTCGTTACTGTGCTGGACCTTGGCACCTGTTGTATGTGTCCTTCCTGCTAGGCCCCTACAAGTGTGCCCTTTGGCTGTCTTTGTCATGTTCTAAAAAAGTTCTGTTTTTATTTTCTTCTCTCCACCCCACAGACTGGAAAGCAAATTATCCAATTATTAGTTAAGACCTCATGTCTGTGTGGATTTTGCAATGAGATAGGGCAAGTGGAAAAAGGCATTCTAAGCCCATCACCTTAGACCCTTGAACAAGAGGAGAAAGAGCCCAGGAGGCCATTAATTCAAAGAAGGCAGGAGCTGGGCTTTTCTCTAGTGTACAGGGAGATCTTGGGTAGGGCCAGTCTGAGGCTGGGAGGGCCTGACCACTTCTCACCCACCTAGGGATATTTTGGCAGCTGAAAGGGTGCTGTCTGGGCAGGTTTGGGTATCTGTAAATGAGTCCAGAGGCCCCTTCCAAAGGCCACCTCCTTAGCTTCTGAGCTCTGCACAGAGGGCAGCGTGGAGGACAGGGCTTAGGTGATGAGCAGGAAGAGAATGTTAGTTGAAGACAAGCCAGATAAGTGCTGGTCACAGGATGGTAGGTTTCCAGGGCAATGCACAAGCCCTTGCTAACACTTAGGATGCCAGTTCACGTGGCTTACTGCTTGAGAGGATGAGAGCACATTCCCCTGATGCCTGGCAGCTGTCAGGAAGCTGTAAGCACCTTTGTTGCACCACCAGGCCTTGACTTAGAAATGAGCCCTTGGAATACAATCAAATTAAAAATTTTACTTTGCTACTTCAGTGCAATCAATACAACCCCTTTTAGAGTACACAATATGCAGGAAGAAAGCAACTGTCAAAGCTCAAAGCCACCATAGTTGCTTGGGTGAAAATTCCTAAACACAGAAAGCGAGTGGAAAGAAGAGAAGCAGGAAATACACCTAAACAAGATTCCGTCTTCCAATTTAAGAGTGCATGTGTGTGTAACTGAAATACAGTATTAGTGTATTATTGTGTACATATATACACGTGAATGCTGTATTTCAGTATTCTAAGATATAACCTTTCATATTTTAACATCTCTGCAATTGGGGTACATCTTACATTTGATATAAATCATTGAACTGGCAGTTTTTTAGTGGTATATAAAAATACTGCATCTTAAAATTAGTAAGTATGATAATTCACATGCAAAATTACAAGATTTTGGGGGCTCCCTAAAGACAAAAATGTCTCATTCATGGCCTCTACCTTTCATGATATATCATGGGCAAAAAAAACCATTTCTAATATATTACTCTAAAACCTGAATTAATCAGGATCATAGCCTAATTTTTCAGATTTATTTTTAATGCTAAAGTTCATCAAAATTATTTGATAGATGTTCCTAGCAGATAATAAATTGAATAAAAATTTGAATTATATTGAATATTATATATTATATTGAATTATACTGAATAAAATCAATATAGAACATTAAGGAAAAACTTAATTTACTCAATAATCTTAATAGCCTGGCACATAAAGTATTTGTTTTCTTGTTCCAAATAAGAATTTTTACTTCACCTGACATTTTTCATAAGGTAAATCACAGAGAAGTTAACTTTTGGTCCAAGTAAAGGCTTCATTCTTTTCTGCTTTCCTGGAAGTGAAAATAAGTCACCCTTTGCCTTAATAAATGCATTCTCTCTTTCTGCATGAGGGCCAATACAAACTACAACAGCAAATATTCCAAGCCATTATCAAACAGGAGTATCAACGTAGAAGATGGTTGCACTTTGGGTGCCTTTAATTCTGGGATCAATTTCTAAATGTGACTCAAAGTATTCCTTCCACGTCCTGCCCTCCTTTTCCATTCTCCCTCAGCCAACTCAAGAATAAAGATGCGTAGCCCTGGCTGAGTGGTTCAGTTGATTAGAGCCTCATCCTGTACACCAAAAAGTCGCAGGTTCCAGTCTCTGTCAAGGCACATACTTAGGTTGTGCGTTCGATCCCCAGCCAGGGTGCATATGGAAGGCAACTGATTGATGTTTCTCTCTCTCTCTCCCCTTTCTTCTTTCTCTCTCAAGTCAATAAAAACATACCCTTAGGTGAGGATTAAAAAAAAAAATTGAGATGGGTATAACCAGTGTCAAGGATGGCAATAAGCCATTCTGGTATCTTTCATCCTCTTCCTCTTAAGGCCTGGTTGAGTTTAGGAAAAATCTAAACCCTGGCAATGTTTATTTAGCCTTTGACCTTCAAACTTAAAATCAATAAGACATGGGAGTAGCCATGAAAAAAATCCAAATGCCAGTTTCACTGAGCTCTCCATTATTGATCAGTTCTGAAAGAATGATTTAACTGTGATGCTTACATTCATGGAATGGAAACTCAGGGGAGAATCCACTTCATGGGCACCGAGAGAGGGCTCCCTGACTGAAGGACCCATCAATACCATGATTGAGCCCAGGCCTCTGTAGAGCTCTAAAAACTAAGTATCCCATTGGTGAAAAGCCCATGAGATGGGTGACCAGTGTTATGGGCTCAGGTAACCACTACACAAGAACTTCTGCCATATTAAAGAGGGGCCAGAGATCATCTCACCAACCAAACATCACCAGCACCAAGGATTTATGCTCAAACAATGGCACATGTCAACTGAAGGCTCACAAGAGGCCATCAGTAGCCCTCCAAACATATTTCAAAAGCTGCTACATCTCTTCTTTCTCTGCAGGCTTGAAAGTGAAAAGAATTCCCTGGAAGAAAAAATTAAAGAAATTCCCCTCAGAGAATAAATTATTACCTGAAAATGCACGGTCAAGTTACATAGACACATGCAAATTGTGAACCAATTACCAGCGAATCTTCTGATAGCATTGTTATTCTTCTCTAAACCTAATGTGGTAACACTGCTCTCCAGGAGGTGTGCTAGCAACCACTGGAGAGGCCAGATGCAGGCACATGAAACCTTTAGAAGGACCAAGTTTACCACAGTCTTCAAGCCCACGTTCACTATCTGTGTCCTCATAATTGCTCATACATGGCCTCAACATTCCCAGTAGGAGAGGACAGTCTGCTAAATGGTCTAACACTGATCCCTTCTGTTTTTTGAGCTTCATCAAATGTCCACTTGTTCTTACTTGACCATTGGCAATTTCTTCTCAACACGAGTCTAGGTGAGAAACTGGAGTGGTAAAGGCTGCCCCTCCCCCTTTCTTGATTTTAGTTAATTGATTTGAGAGAGAGAGAGGAAGGGTGAGGGGAGAAAGAGAGAGACGCTGATTTATTCTTTCACTTACTTATGTCTTCATTGGTTGATTTTTGTATGTGCCCTGACCTGGACCAAACCTGCAACCTTCGCATAGCAGGATCATGCTTTAAGCAACTGATCTACCCAGCGACAGCAGGCTGCCTCTATATTTCATCACTGTGGATACAAACCCCAAAATGGATATAATTTTTTTTTAAAATGCTGCTCCATTTTCTAGTTAAATTCTTTACACTCACTGAAAACATAAATAAATACTCATACTCCTCTTTAAGGACTTGACTTGGGAAAGCACTTTTATGAATTTTAAGTGTGAAGACAGATAACCCATTGAGACAGAGAAAAGGTTATAGTTCAATATCACTATAACAGTTTCTGGGGGTGAAGAATGGCTTCTTTGGGGAAAGTGTAATCAAACACAGAAAGCAAAAAGAGATCATCGATTACTACCCATTATACATGACAATTAAAAATTCAGTTACTTTTATTTTACTCTTTGTATAGTCCCCAGAGTTACAATAGGTTAAGAATCCTGATTTCTATAAACACAAAAAAAATTCAAGAAAGCATGTTACAAGATGGTATAGATAATCAACAATTTGGCAGAATTTTGACACCTGTAGCAGTTCACAGGTCTCCCAAAAATGAATTCTAAAATTCAAAAATAACAGCTTTATTTAACATATGTTACACCTTACATTTAAAATAACATGCTCTATTAAATATTTTATCAACAACACTGTATACAAATAAAATATTACACAAAATATATTTAAGAAAATGTTTTGGTCGTTGATCTGAACAATAAATAAAAACACAGGCACTTCTACACTGAGACAGGGAAGCAGTCACTACTCAGAATAATTTTGTATAAGCAACACGTGAAGATATGGCAAGAACTGAATCCAGGAGAAACCACTCAAGACAAAGTCTGCTACTTCAATCTTTTCACTTCAAGTTCAAAAGTTGCATATGCTTTCCTGGTCCACATTAAAAAATCATACACACAGTCTGACTGCCAGTGTCAATTCAATCTTTAGTTGGCCATTATGGAATCATACTCATTATTTGCAAACACTAAAAACAGAGAACTGTTATGATACCATGTAGCAAACCAAACACAAGAACAGTTACTGTGTTCCTGTATTACAGTCCTTTACTATGACCATAACAAGATAAATTGGGTAACACAGTGATTCTCATTTTGTAAAATTAACTGATTGTATTAACACAAGAAAATACTGCTGGGGTAGCAGAAAATTTCGGCAGCAGTCAATTTTTCTAGACAATTTTAAAAAATCATCCAAATTTTATAATAATGAATTTTATTCCACTTCACAAAAACTGTTGAACCATGTATAACAAATCATTTGTATACAATAGTTTTATAAGTACCTAAATTGCAGTTAATTCACTTATTATAATGGAGAGTAGGAATATTACCATATTTGGGTAAAACAAAAATAATATATAGTCAAGTTCCAGAAACTTATTATTTCAGGTAAAAAGGGGTAACTTAAAAAACAATGACCACTAACCAACAAGAAGAATTGGAACCAACTGTCCTGCCATATCCTTCTCTAAAAATTACAATCTTCTGCTTTCCCTCTTCAGAAAGTACCACATTGAAGGGTTTAGAGGCCCTCAAATAGATACTACTTATGAAGGCAATTTTGATGGTTAAACATAGAAATTTGCCCTAATGAGAGAACACAATGTGGAAACTATCCAAGACATCTCTTTCTATGGAAAATTTAGTTTGTATATATTTTAGCAATTTAAATGAGCATTTTGCAACCGAGACCAAATATCAATCATCTCTTGAGGTTTTCTACTATGTACTAACATCAGATCTAGATAGGAACAAATATTATTCCTTTTTTTCTCTTCTATATCAAATGTCTTAAAGCCTTTGTGTTTCTCTGGAACGAGGCCAAGTTTCTGAAGGCACATTCCAGTATAAACATCATCAATGGGGTAGAGAAAGACCCGGTCAGTTACGTTGTACAGCCTCAGAGCCAGGTGGCCGGAATAGAGGAATCCACCCCCTCCAGCATAAGGCGGGTAGACGCCAGTGTAAACAACTTCTGGGATGTAGTACTTCAGCTTCTTATCCCGATGAGGTCCAGCGTTGTGGATCACATCACCTATAAACAAATCTTTGGCTTTGTTTTTGGATAAGCTATTCAAGTAATTCAGGATGTGATGGGTATTCACAAAAACATCATCATCTCCCTTAAACACAAACTCGGTGTTTGGGCAGGAAGTGCTCACCCATCTGAGAAAGAGTACTTCTTTCAGGGACAAGTTGAAGAAAGTGTCTCTGTAGTTCCACATAAGAATGTCTTGGTGCTTCTCACTCTCAAATTTTAGCATATCTGAAAGATCGGGATGGTTGTCCTCTGGGGGTGTCTGGCCTAGTAAGAAGACACGCACCACTGTTTGGTTCCCCATGTTGGTTTCTCTGCCCCAAGATTCCCGAATTGCTTGCCTTCTAGCGAAATGTGGAGTGAGGGACTTAATCGCCAGCAGTAAGAAGGGCTTCTTTGCACACTTACCCGGTTGATCTATAAGCAGTGAGTAATTTCGACATCTCAAATACAGCAGAAAGTCTTTAAACCTGTCTGGCAAATTGTTGAAATCTGAAACTGCAGATTGGACCCTCAGGTCAGGTTCACAATAATTCAGATGGCTTATGTTGGAAAACCAATTCAGTTCCCCTGTATGGTTTGCCAACATGCCCAAAATGGGATTGTACCGCCTGTTCAGCTTTTCTTGTTCTCGGTTCCAATATGCCCCGGGAAGGTCAGATGTCTTCCAGAACTTTTCTTTGGGTATTATTACTTCCCCCTTTCCATTTTTTTCTTGGTTACTGCTTTTGGAGACTTCCACAATCAAATAAATGAAGACATTTACCATCATCAGGATACCCAACAACTTTATTCTCCGACGTCCAACACTCATTTCTCATATCTGGAACAAAAGGGAGGAACATTGTATTAATTGAATAATTATTAGTCTGCATTTGCTCACATATGTCACTTGCCTCTTTGTTGTTACCTTCCTTGGAAGAGTGGGTTAAAGCACAGATTCTAGACTTGCATGGCCTAGTTTCAAATCATGGCCCTACCGTTCTAGCTGTGTGGCCTCAGGCAAGTTGTAGAACTGATGTCTCAGCTTCTCCATCTATGAAATGGAGCTAATGACCCACTTCATAGAATGGGTTTGAGGGCTAAATGATTTTGCATGTAAAGCTTTTAAAACAGTGGCTGGCCCATAGCAAGCAGTATATAAGTAGCTGTTAACACTGGCTGTTTTAGACACCAGAAGGCAAAAATATGCATTTACTAAATAACCTTACAGCTGTTCGACTTCCTTGCTTACAAGGACACATATAAACTAGTGAGCTTCATGAATTGCCTACAATTCATGATAACAAATGCATTTTATATTGTGATCCAGTACATATATGTACACACACACACATAACTTTACAATGCAGGGCAAAAGTACATTTATAGTTGTTAGTACACAAAACAAAGTTTATTCTTGTATTATTATTTATTAATGATTGTACTATTTTCCACACAAACAGTAAACCTACGTTTGCCCCACCCTGCATTTATAGGTGTTGCAATATGCATAGTTCCATGTAATTCACTCCAATTTTTTATTTTATTCTATTTCATTTTTAAAAAGTGGTGGTCCCTACTCTGAATTGTTTCCCAACCCAAACTTTCATGGATTAGAAAACAAGGGCAGAGAGATTAAGATGCTTGCCCAGGGCTGAACAGCCAGGAGGTGAAGGAGCCACTAAGTACATTGAGTGCTCAGAGACATAAAATGAAAAGAGTCATACCAATTTTATCCCAATATCCAAAAACTGATAACAACTCAAACACCATCAACAGAAGAATAGATTATCAAACTGTGGTATGTCCATACAATGGAATAACCCTGAGGAATAAAAAGGAAACTACTGCCACTACAACAAGAGCACATTAAGAGTGAAAGACAGACCTCAAATCCAATTCATGTCAGGTTCAAGAAGACAAAATTAATACAGGTCCTAGATATCTGAACGTGATGGACAGAAGCAGGAGGGAACGTTCTAGAGTATAGAAATGTACTATGTATGCCTTCATTGGAATGAGAAATCCACGGGTGTATACATTTGTCGAAACTCAAAATGTATACTTAAGATCTCTGCTGTTTATAGAAAAAGCAAAAGAGAAATGAAAATGACATTTTAGTGAACTATCAAAGGCCAAGAACAGATTTCAGTCTGTAGCCAATAGAAAAACAAAGAAAGAATAAGGCACAGTTTGCTGGGGATGTAACTCCAGAGTCTAACACTGCTGAGACAGAGGACCTACACAAAAATAACCATTCAGATAAGCTTGACATTGAAAGACAAACTAAAAAAAGTGGACTGGCAATACACTGAAAAAATTTCTTTTCAGATTAATTCTATGACTGAGCTTTTATCCTTATAAAAGAACCCCAAAGTAGTATTGCATCCCATGCACTGTGCATTATTTAATTTGATACAGGGAGTCTATGAAGTAGGTGCTATTACTTTTATTCATATTTTATACCTGAGGAAAGAGATTTAAAGAACCAGTTGTGTTAAGGGCAGAGCTGGAATTCCAACCAAAGCAATCGGGTACCAAGGCCATCATGTCAAATGGTACCCACTCTTCCCCAACTTCTAGAACAAAATTGTGTGACCATGTTTTAATCAAGGATAGTGCTTACTTTAAAAAAAAATGTAGAAGCATTTTTAAGTTCAGAGTTCTAACAAATAGTCCCAAGGTAGAAGAAATATTTGTCATGCTGAGAATGCCATGAAGCTACTACATGTTGGGCAGTCTAGATTAATCGACCGGAATTCCCAAGCTATTTTCTGTCTCTTAAAATCTGTTTAGAGATCCTACTCTAATTGCTTGTATTTACCACTGCTAAATAGCTTTGTTTATGGGCATACAAGTAAAAAGTATTTTTAAAAAACAAGCCCCTACTCCTCCAAAGCTTTTGCACGTCTACAGCGCATGGCAGACAATAAAGTTGTGTGTGCTCTCGGCTCACCCATGTAGACTCCCCCCACCATCCATCTCTCCCCTCACTTCCCTGCCACTACCCACCTCCACCCCTCAAGCTCCCACCACTGAGCCACCAAGAAAAGGCCTTCTTAAATATCCTCCAAGAAGGTAATAAAAAAATACAAGACATTTCTGACTCCTTAATTACATTTTTAAAGGACCCCAAGTTACCTACAGCCTGAATAATTGAAAATGTCCACGCCTAAGTCAACGGTCCACATCCTGCTTAGGTGATGTCATTTCAAAGGCACTTGTGGGCAAACCTTATGAGCAAATTGGAGGTCCAAGTCCAGTACACCTTCACTATAGGCCTTACTTGCAAGGACAAGAGAGCTCAAATGGACACCAAGAATGCATTTGTATTAATATTTCATATAGTTAGAAGCATTAGTCATCTCTTTAGAAAGTAAATCACTGATAGTTTCAAGCTTTGTTTTTTGGTGGGGTGGTGGGGTGGGGGGAGCCTTCCAGATTTGAGACTAACACTTTTCAAAAACAATTCTCTCTAAATTGGGATAACTCTCCTAAAGCTAAAGTAGCACTGGACCCAGTATCTCTGATCTCTAAGTTTTAGGCCGTTTGTGTGGACAGGCTGGAAAAAGGGCAATGAGGAAAGGTTTGAGGGTGAACAGAAAAAGACCACAATGAGGAAAAATATTTGGAAGGGTACTCAGGAAAAAACAGCATACACTATGAACAGCTAACTACTTGACAGAAATTTTCAACTCAGAAGAGGAATATGAGTATCAGTAGACTAACATTGAAATTCTAGAGTAAAAGAAGACAGCTTAAGGAGACAAACGGGGAGCACAGTACTTTACTAAGTTAACTTTCCTAGGAAAAGATTCAGGGTGAATAATATGTTAAATGATTCTAGATAACAGCCAGCTGTGCATCCAGGCTATGGGGCAAAGCCATGGACATCTGGATACAGCCAGAACCGCCTGAAGAGAGGGTGTAAAGTTTCTATCACGCAAAGCACAGACCCTTCTTGGGGAATACTTTGAGGAACACACTAGGCATGCTGACCCTGGCCCAAGATTTCCATGTTATTCCACTGTAATTCGGGATTTTATTTCCATTATCAAGACCCAGCCAGGGCCACCCACCACCTCAGCTAAGACAGGCCTTTGTAGCTCTCGCA
Organism: Phyllostomus hastatus; assembly: GCF_019186645.2. Taxonomy (NCBI): domain Eukaryota; kingdom Metazoa; phylum Chordata; class Mammalia; order Chiroptera; family Phyllostomidae; genus Phyllostomus; species Phyllostomus hastatus. The sequence continues at coordinate 93,101,509 of NW_025334041.1, forward strand.
GCAACACCATCCTCACCTGCTGTCTGCTCAAGGATTCTGGTCCACAGAGCTTTTTCCTGCCCATCTCTCATTTGCATCCCCTAAGGGAAGGTGAGAGGAGAGCACTTCACCACTGAGAAAAATGGAGGCTCAGAGAGGCGGTTAATTGAGCTGCCTAAATGTTACAAACCATTAAGTAACAAGAGCTCTTTGGATCTCCTTTTTCTACAAGGCACATCCAGGCCAACACGGAAGGCACTGTTCGAGGTCAAGAGTAAAGCCTCAAGGGCTGGCTCAAGACTGAAAAGACCCAAGGCACAGGGTCATGGTACATTTGATGTTACCAAGACTCTCCAAAAAAGGGAAAGCAGGATTGCCAGGAAGCACCCAGCCCCCCCTTCTGAGAGTGGCCCAGCATTCCTTGTCTAAATTTCCAAATGTGCTGCTAGAGCTAACTCTTACCATTATTGCTTAAGGGTACTTCTTTCCAGCCAATCTGAGAAGGAAGGGTGGGAAAACTGAGGTTCTCAATTGCACATATCCATCAAGTTTAAATGTCATCTTTCATTTGGGAACAGGGCACAGTCCGTTGCATGAGAACTCTGCTTTTGGCAGACTCTTACCACAAACCAAAGTTCACAGAAAGGAGGATAAAACAGTGACCCCATAAAAACATCTGTGGGAAAAAAGCTCTCTGAATGTCTGACTAAACAGTCCCATTGCAGACACAAACCAATTCTTTGAGCAGGAAGCCATTCAATACATTGCTTAAGAATGTGAGTAAGAAAACGTTACCCCAACTCTGGGGAAGATGTTACACAATCTTCACAGTGAAACACAGAATTCTGACTGTGAGTAACAGAAACAGGAGGAAATCTCATGTACAAAGAACGTCCTTAGCTTTTCACCTTGTGCTTAGGCATGAAGTCTCCCCAACAAGGACCAAACGGTGTTGAAATTTCCAAAACACATCAGTTGAATTTGTTTCTTTAATGAAAAACAGTGTCCTCATTTTGTAATTAAAATATTTAGAAAAACAAGGTAGAGACCGAAAAACACATTGTTTAGCTGAAAATGGATTACAAAATAGTACACACTACGTGAAAATCCAGATAAAATACCACACAAAACCAAAACCGGTTTAATCAGGGTACTAGGGTTACTGGCTACTTGAGCCCTCTCTCACGCTGCCATAGCATCTCTCTCCTCACCACCACACACATCTGGACTGCCGGGGTGGGGGGAGGGGTGGGGGGATGGGAGCACATCACACAAATTCCCGAAGCCGCGTTCTCACTGCTGCAGCCCGCACCTCTAGCCTGTGTCATGGCTACGCACAGTGCCCAGACACGCCATCGCTGTCCTGGACTCTGCAGCGTTCAGCAGGGGCTCTGTCACATCCATCCCCACGTCATCTGCACACCTTTCCCTGGGCTTATGCTGCTGGCCTGGAGCCCTCTGTTAGAAGGATTCATAATAACAGTAGTAAAATATGAACATCTGCTTTAGTATAATAAATACTTATGTACCTGCCAAGCACTAGGCATCCTACGAGGCAGCTGGTCACACAGAAGTGATTTAACTTGCCCAAGGTCACACATCTGGTAAATGGCAAAGCCAGAGTTTAAACCCAGGCTGTTCAGCTCTGCAGTAAGAATTTTAAATCGTGATGCCAGTGAATGCTGCTGCACAGGCTTATGACTAAAGGAACTAAAGGGATGCAAGTCTTATTTTCAACGGTTCATCTTCTTTAAAAGTATTAAATACTTTAAAGCTTTTGTACATTTTAACTGACAAAACTACCATGAGTCAAAGTTAGATATGGGAGGCTTAGCTGTGTCATAAGTAACATTTATTGAATGATCACGCTGCAGACCAAGCTCTGGGCAAAACACCTCATGTAGCACCTCAAATCACTTTGTTTCCCAATATGCAGTCCAAATGTTCCCATGGTTTCACTCATGGACACTACTAACTACCCTGGGAAGCACTAAAGAGGATGATCCTAAGAGGCTCCCTCCATTCCCAGAAGCCCCATAAACAAGGAAGCAAAGTGCTGGCCAGAAGATACTTTAACTTGGCTCCTGACAGCCACAAAAACTGATTCGCACAAAACAAGTCTGGGATGGACATCCATCCACCAAGGGGCTCCGGCAAGTCAGACAGGTGGTCAGAGACAGAGCCAGCACCCACACCCAGGCCCTCAAGTACCAAAGTTACGGAAAAAAGAAAGGCAGGGCCGTCTTCTAATTATGAAATAAAGTGACCAGTTACCCCCATCCAGTCAGGCTGAGGCAAGTGGGCTGGAATCCAAACTGATTCGACCACAGGAGACTGGGCTAGCAGCCTCGCTGTCCACAGGGTCCTGCTTCCTGATCTCTTTCTTGCAGAAACCTCACAAATCCTCAAAGAGGGAAAGAGCACAAGCCAGATGCCATATCATGGGGGCAGGGAAACCATGTTTACTCTTTGGAGAACGTGTCTATCATTCTGCCTGGCCCCTGCTCTCCCCCACCCTCCAGGAGCCTGGCCAGAGTGCCTTTCCTAAATCCTTTCCTACCAGGCTGCTTCCATCTGTCGCCTGGCCCTTGCCAGCCATTTCCAGGTTCTGCTCAGATGAACAGCGACAGGGACAGTTTGCAGTTAAGTGGTTCTAGGGGAGAGAACAGCTTCTAGCATGCAAGGCAGACACAGGGGATGATAAGGTTCAAATGAGGTGACTCTGTTGGACCAGAGATCTGGGCCATATCTAGAGCTTGTTTCTTAATAGAAACAAGAAGCCTGGCCTTGGTTCTTGCCAGGCCTGGGGCGCAGCCCTGAGACTGCCCTCACAACCTCACCTCGAGACTGGCATGAAGCGAGAATGTGTGTCTGACTCTGCTTTCTGGTCTGGAAGTCTTGGAGGCAGCTAAATTCAAGGAATTTTGTTCATTGTCATTACTAGTACCCTCCATGTACAAAATTAAAAGGAAAAGTACATATAATGAATCGATTCACCAGCACATCCCCACAGGCGACATCATATGCCCAAGTGGCAGGACATGTTCTGGTACCCACTGTTTAAATCCCCCCAGAGCCCAGCCAGCATGGCTGATTTTTCTCAAATGATACTCATCATTCAAAATCAAATCAAATCAATCCCTAAGTTGATTCTTCAAATACACACATATAGAACTTTCAGAAAACTTAGCTAACAACAGAGAATTAACCCTACCAGAGGCCATCCTGCCCCTGCCTTTAGTAAAACTGGTAAAAGTTTTGTATCTTCAGTGTAATGATTGTAATCCCAGATCCATTTTCACTTGGGAAAGCTGGCCCAGCATCTGGAGTTAGACAGCCCAAAGTTAAATTCTAGTTATGCTACCCACTTAGCTGTGCGATCTTAGGCAAACTGTCTGACCTCTCTGAGCCCCAGTTTCCTCGTCTGTAAAGTGGGGATGATATAACCTACCACACCACTCTGTCATCTGCCACACAATGGACATTCGACCATTCTTCAGAAGTTTGACTCCTCCATCAAATACTAAATGAAAGCATGTTTCTAAAGTTTTGTCCTCCACTGTCTCTTTCATAAATTTACTCTTTGTGGAAACTCATATATCCACTGCCTTAAACATCACCTCCAAAAGGAAGATTACAAACTGATCCAGTTAACTCTAGATATTAGTTTCTAAATGCTTTGTGGAGACCCTATTCTCAGGCCCCCATTTGCAATGAATCAACTTCCCAAGTACCAGTGTGCACATCCCAGAATGACCTTGATTTGCTCCTTCTCCCTGCTCCCCACATCCAATCAGAAAACAAGTATTGTCTTCCTTCCTCCATAAGGTCACCTGCACCCCCACCTCATCTCTCCTCTATTCCATTCAGGCTCTGCTATTGAAGTGGCCTAATGCCTCATTTCCCACCATGCTCCCCAACTACTCTATCTTCAGTTCCTCTGCTCATGCTGCTCTCCCAGTTTGGTCAGATCACCACCACAACATGCTACTCTCCCCCAGAGCCTACCTGTAACTGTGGGTTGTTTTCTAGGACTCCACTTCTTTTTCATTCCCATAGCTCAAGCTCAGAGCTTCATCGCTCTTCCCTTCCGAGAGACCTGCCCAGGGATATGCCCCACCCTGAATACCAGCCTCACTACTCCAATTTTCTCATGCATATGCCCACGTGGTCCCAGCCAGGCCCTTTATGATGATCTGTGCTTCCCTTCACATCACCTCCTGCCAACGTCTCCGATCTCCACACCCTATACACTTTAAGCTGTAACCAGAGCAAACACATTTCTGTTCCAGCAAACCCCAGCTTCTACCCTCTGCTATGCCTTCCTGGAGAGCTGCTACTCCTTCCAAATTAGCTCATGTCATCTCCCGGCTGAAGCACCCACCTTCCAGAAGGTAGAGCATCCATTCCTAGTCATGGTGGCTACACCTGGGCATGTTCCACAAGCCAGGCCTTCACGTTGTACCACCATTACCCCAGCACATGGTACGTGAGACTCATTCATCATTTGCTGAGCAAACATTTTGGCCATCTGGTCAAGTTCAATGAATGTAGGGAGGTTTTCAGTAGAAACTGGATTAATTAAATATACACAACTTTCTCCAAAGAGATGACAATGGAAAATCACATATGTGTGCTAGTAAATAACACATATATTTATAAAAATCTGCCTCACTTTTTTAAGTACTATAGAAAAAATTTAAAGGCCATTATAGAGTTGAGGAAGGATTCAGGTTTTCAGAAGTAGGGAGTCAATATTACACTAAGAGGGTGGGGAAGACTTGAAGAGGTGAACTGGGGTGGGAAGGCAGCCCCTCAGTACAGATGCAGAACTTGGGGACATATACTTACCTAAGGTGGGAAATCATTTTTGAACAGAAATGCTGCAATACAGGTAGTCAGTTCCTGGCTTGAGCTGGTAAATGTTTCTACTCCAGGCTCCAGGACCTGTGTATGAACAACTGTAGTCTGGCAGGCTCTCAATGAGCCCTCAAAGAAACCCCTGAAACAGCGATTTTCTAACCTTTCCATCTCTTGGCACATGTGAACTAATTACTCAAATTCTGTGGCTCACCATAAAGTATATTTTTTCTAATCTGACCAAAAAAAGTAGGTATACTTTCAATTCATTCACACTGGATGGCTATTTTGTGTTGACTGTTGTCATTTTTTTACTGGACAGTCTGAGGAAAAGAGGTCAGGGCCCCTGGCTAAATAGGTACTGACTGCATACTTTAAAACTTCTTGTGGTATACCAGTTGAAAATTGCTGCCCTAGAAATTTCTCTCTGCTTCCTTCTTCTGTTTGCTCAGTTGGGTTACATGGGATGTATTTCTGTCTGGGTCCAAACAGGAGGCAAAAACACCACAGTAATTTAAGCAAGGGAAGTGTACTATAAGGCATAACTGAGTAACTGTAAAGACGCACTAGAACTCTAAATGGTGCCCAGCGCAGATGAGAAGTACCTGAAAAAAGGACAAATGTGGAAAACCAAAGCATTCAGAAATGGTCCACTCACTAGAAAATCAGGGACTACCCTTTGGGATGCAGGCACCAAGCCTGGAAAACAGTTTCCCCATCAGACGGGCTACAGGAAATAAACCCTGGGGATGAAGTGCCTAGACTTCTGGGTTGACAAGCAGAGAGGATGAGGGTGCAGAGGGGGCCATGCACACAGAGGTGGTCAGGATGCTGCTGGAACTGGGAACTGGAGAGGCCTCCTTCTGCAGGAGCTCAGAATGCCAATGGATGGCTTGGCCGGGAGCAGCTCAGAGCAGCTGCTCAGGACAAACACAGGGTGGTCAGCTCATTAGATGGCCAGGACCATGGAGCCCCCAATGTGGGAGCTGAGAAGATGGTGCAGAAAAGCAATGACCTGGGCTGTGCGCAGGCTCCCCATCCCATCGCTGCTGCCAACGCTGGAGCAAGCACAGGGCAGCCAAATGCTAGAAAACGTGGTGCCCAGCAGGACATAGGAGTATAGGAAAAATGGCAGGATCTCTGGGAGCCTGAAGACACACACTCAGTATACCAGGATGCAGGAATGAAAATCCCTTCCTCCTACAACATCCTCTTCAGAGCCCTCAACTCACACAAGACAAAGGAAAAACATCTTAAGGGTTCTGATCCCTTTTCCCAGATCAGGCCACAAAGGGTGGACTTAGAGCTGAAAGGCAATAGTCAGAAGCTGGAACTAGTTGTAAATATCTGTATCACCAACTCAAATTCATCACCAACCACAAACATTTTTATTTGAGTTTGGAGTTAGAGAAAGGGCTTAAAACATGGGTCACTTACACTGAATTGAGTGGGGCTCGAAACAGGATACATTTCAGAAGTGTGGGGATAAACCCGGCAGGCAAGAGATGGGGCAGGGGCACAGGGTGTCTGCAGATAAAGACTGACACAGCTGGCTGGTGGGCAGATGGGTTCTGATGCCACAAGGGAAAGAGCAGGTCAGTGCAGGTGGGCCCAGGGCCTCTCCACCAGGACGAGATGGCCATGCCGACGCCTAACTTAATCCACACTGCTGCTGGGGGATTGGAGCAGGTGTTTCCTGCCATAGCCCCTCAAGAAAGAAAGAAAAGAAACTGACTAAATCACACAGGTATATGAAACAAGGAAAAAACAAAGGACTCCAAATTGGATGTCCATGTTGATGATGAATGTCGTTGGCTTTTGTGTTCACTGAGATTTAATTTCTGTAAAGCAGATTCTGTTTAGAGGGCGAAAGAACACGATCTGGGTAGGCTGTCTTCCAGCATCAGATCCCCATTGGACCTCTGACACAATACAGGCATTCGGTCTGTTTTACCAATCACTAACCCATGGGTTATTTCTAATTTTTCCCTATAATTGAAAAAAAAATGAAGAACAACCTCACATGTGTGTCTTTTTCCATTGTCCTTTATTTCCTTTTGAAAAAGTACAAAGAGAACAAAATTTTTAAGTCATTTAGAATATAATCAAATTATTCCCCTCCCCACCTTCCATCCCCAGCACCCCTACCCCACAGCAAAAAGGCCAGACTGATTTATCCCCCCAGTGTGCACTCATGAGCAGCATGAAGCTGTTCGCAATGACTGTGGACACGTCCTTTTTCATCTTTACCAAAAAAGGGCAGCTGCCTATTTTAATTTATACCATCTTTCCATATATTTCCATCCTGACTTTCCTACTCTCCATACCCTTAGCCTATTCTTCTGTGTGGGGATGTTCTCATCCCAACTAACCTTCACAAACTCAAAAATGTAAAGCAATTACGTAGTCTGAGGTCATAGTGCTAATCCAGGCAGGGCCAGCACTTGGACCCTGGACCCTGACTCCAAGTCTAAGCTCTAAGCCTTTCTACCACACAACATTGTCACTCAAAGAGGACTTCAAGAATCCCTAAGTTGCACTTGAAAAAAATAATTTAGGAATTAAAATCATTACATTTATGGATACCCAGAAGATGTAGACAATTTCAAGGCTTAATCAATACTAGAAAGGAAGGATGCAGATAAAAGTGCAGGTTGAGAACTGTTCACTGCCCAGGGGTCCTGGTCTGACAATGCAGGCACTTTCCTACCAGAGGCAGAGCCCCTTCAGGTGTGTTAGGTACTTATCCACACTCACGAATAAGAGACTGGCAAGGGCTTAAACTGGCCTGATCCCAAGCACGTTGAGAGAAACCCTTCTGTCAGAGCTGTTTACACAGAGAAAACGTAGCCTTTTCATTCCCCCGCCCTTCCAGCTTGGCAGCCTGAGGCACCCAGCATGGCCCCAGACCTGTCACAGGTTGATGCAGAGATGGTCTAGAGCCCAGAAATCCTGGCTCTGAGAGGAAAGGTCACCAGCCTGTGTCAGAAAAGGCGACATAAGAACAAGTGTCGGCCACAAACTAACTGAACACTCTCAACCTTGGTTTTCTGTTAACATGCACACACATTCCACACATAGACCATACATAACCCAATTTCATTACCACAAGTGAACTACAAGAATTTCTTCACCAGTACATGAGCTCACACTCCAACCACCTCATTTACAGAAGAGGAAACTAAGGCTCAGGGAGCCAGAGCCTCACCTGTGGTCACCCATGGGGAGGACAACCGGGGTGGTGAGGATTATTTTTAGTGACAAAAGGCTTGTTCTCACACCAAACAGCTTCAATTCTAGACCACCAACATCAAAAACAAAAGAAGGCCAAAAAGGTCAATTGCCCCAGCACCACCTCCCTGCTGCCCACTGGGTGGGTGTATTTTATTATTGGGTTGGCCAAAAAGTCCTTTATGTTTTTTCTTTATCAAGGCTCTAGTAGTGCTTAGGTGCCTTTAACTTCACATGAAACAATTTTGTTAGATTGTATTGTCACACCTGTTGTATCAGCATGCATTTAAAAAAAAAGGCTTATCAAAATTGGTGAATTTTTGTGCAGCCATTTTAATACTGAAGATGGAAGAAGATACGCAACATTTTCAGTGTATTATGCTTTATTATTTCAAGAAAGTTAAGAATGCAACTGAAATCCCCCCAAAAGATTTGTGCAGTGTATGAAGAAGGTGCTATGATTGATCAAACATGTCAAAAGTGGTTTGCGAAGTTTCTTGGTACTATTACCATTGTGGTCAAATAATTCTTTGCTGTGGGGCTGTCTTATGCATTGGAAGATGTTTAGCAGCTCCCCTGGCCTCTACCCACCGGAAGCCAATAGTAGGAGATAGATCTTGGTTACCACAAAGGGGACACCAAGGAGCTTAAGGCCCACATCTCAGGCTCCAGGCCTCCTGACCGACCATTTGGAGTCCCTGAGAGAAGCAGCCTTGAGATTACTGCCTGACTCATTCTCTAAAACCACATATGAAAATCACAGAAAGCTGTGTAAAACTGGCAAGTGCAGTTTTTTTGCAGCATTTAAATAATGTTGTATCCAAACAAAAGGAATCAATAGGTCTAATACCTTGGGGGAGGAAAAAGACAGGAAGCGAAGAAATGGGATGGAGCTACCAGGGGAACTTTTCCTAACAAGACATTAACAAAGGCACGTCTGCCCGCACCCAAGCAGGGATGGCTTGTCCACGTGCCAGAAGCATGCCAAGGGCCCAACTGGAAACACAGTTCTGCAAGGTGGTTACTGAGGTATCTTCATGTTACAGAAAAGTGAACGGCTTCCAAAAACTGAGGTTCTCACGACGGAGAGTGGAGGGAGGGGGCAGGAACTGGGAACTGAGGTAGGCAGCTCCCAGCCAGCAAATCCAAAGGAACCAAACAAACCAAAGGAATCAATAGGTTAAACTTGTGGTTAAACTTGAAGATGGGCATGGATGGCATGGTTGGCACAGCCAGGGTGGAGGGGAAGTTGCCATCCCCGTCCTCATTAAGTGTGTTCACAAACACCTGACCCTAGATCCAGGTATGCTACCCTCAAAACGCCTTGTAGGGTCCTGCTGGGCACCAGCACTCAAGAACAACTGTACCCCCCCACACACCTTTGCTCATGTGGCTAATCTCAGCCTAAAATGTCCATTCCCTTGCTTCTCAATCCCACGCCTGTCCTTGGAGGTCCAGGTTGAAGTCACACTGCCTCCTCCTCAATTCCTTCAATGAATTGTATTTAATCCTCCCTCCTGGCACTCATAATCCACTCCCCATCCCCCGCCCCACCTCAACTGGAACCTCTTAAAAGGAAAACCAAGAGCTCATTATCTAGAACCCACACCCAATCCCATCAATGTTTTCCCGCCTGCATGGTTCCAGGTGAGCCCAGATCCACTCTGCGCAACCCTGTGGGAGGCAGGGCTGAGGTGCCCTAGCCTACAGGTGCTGTAGCCTTGAGGTGAGTACCAGGCACTGCTCCCTACACACACTGAGTATCCAATTAAATCAGGCTCCCCTAGGAAGCCACCCTGCTCCAGAGTCAGGGGCCATCCTCCTCCCAGAAGACAACCTTCCTAGTGACAAGTAGAAAGGGTGGCAACTTCAGAGAGCGGTGCCAAACAATCAAAATGCTGTCCCCTCTTCCCCAGCTCCCAGGTTTCTTTCCTGCCCCCTTTCCCTTGCAAGGGTTGTTAAATTTGAACAAGTTACTGACAGGTGCTTGACAACAGTTGTTTTTAAGTTGTTCTTTAAAATATCAAAATAAATCATATAGATTTAAAATATGTATCCTGAACATTTTGGCCTTTTATCCAAATGTTCTATTGGGGGCAGGGGGGCTGGTCAACCAAGATTTGTGATTACATTTTTGAAGAAGAGATAAAATAGTGGCATCGCTTTTACTGGTCACCTGCCAAAAAAAGTTTACTTGCCCAAATAAAAGAGAACACGCTGTTTGCTCCATATATGAACACACTACTGAGCAGCTTAGAAACTTGGCCTGTTTTACTAAGTGCCATTTAAGTCACCTACTTTTAAGTGTGTCTGTGAATGTCACCTTCTCGCACCACAGGGGTAAATAATCTGTGTCTCCCTGTCCTGAGCTTTCACCTTCTGCCCACTGCTCCCCCCCGCCCCCCCCCCGCCCCCCCCCCCGCCGGGGGCCCAGTCACTCCCATAGCTTCTACTATCTCTGTCCTATTGACCCCACCCCTGGAGTCTGGCAATGACTTGCTCTCCTAATCCGGGCGGCGCCTACACAGCCTCTAGTCATGTGTGGGGCAGGGACAGAAAACAAGCCAGTGTGCTAAAACCAGCGATGGCCGCCCAAGCCCTCATTCTGTCGCTCAGGGTCTGTCCTTGTTTGACACTTTCCATTATTAAGAGACTTTTTAAAGAGAGGATCCATCAGAACATTGAGGGAAAAATTCAAAAGAGAAACATTCTGTTAAAAATAGGAGTATTCATGAGAGGTATTTTAAGTTCATTTGAAGAAAAAATCCTTATGCGGTGAAGGAAGAAGAAAGATTAAGTGGTTACATCTCATTTACTTAAAGAATAAAAGCTACAGGAATTCCTTATACATGAGTGTCAAATTCAGCCATAAAAGTAATACATGTAAAATATGTATCGTTTGTTCTAAATGTTAAATATTTAGAAAGAACGGTATTTGTGACAATCCCACTTTGACCCTTTCAGTGCCAGACAAATACATTTGATTCTGAAAACATCACCAGGCTTCCCACTGAACAATCTAGAGCAGGACTTGAAGGGTTTTGTTTTTTGCTTTTTTTTTTTTTTTAAACACAATTCTGTTATTTCCTGATCAGGACTCAAAAAGGAAGCATTTCAGAGAAGCACGTGAATATTAAGTGCTTGTCAAAGAAAATAAACAACAGAATTCTGCAGCACACATTTTAAGGCGTGGTGAGTTTATGGTCCACAGAAATAACCTTACTGGAGAGCCAGCACTTTCACACTGGAGTCAGGCAACCAGTATGTGAGGTGGGCAGTGCAGGCTTTTTCTTCAGGGGTGGGGCAGAGGGAGGGAACAGAAGCTAAGTGGTTGCCATGATTACAACACCATTTGATGGCAGCTCTGGGACCAAAATCTACTTTAGGCTCTCCACCTGGACCAGTCACCCTGTTCAGTAAGTCACAGCTCCCTCAAAATTACCATTGCTTGCTGCTCTCTGGGGTTCCGCACCAATGGCGATCTCCACTTTCTTCTCCACCTCACCTGCTCTCCAGCGGCTCCAGGCACAGGCTCTTCTTTCCCTTCTTTGCCAACTTCCTGAGAAGGTCATGTCCCTTTGTCATGCCTTGACTTTCCCAATACCCTTGACCCTCTAGAATTTTCACAGTCCTTGGCCTCTCCTGCTTCCAGGGCACCTAACACAGCTGGCCATCACCTCTACCCCCACCCCAAGTTCAAGACCGCCCCTAATCCTGATTCTCCTCTTCTTGGTTCTTTTGTACCTTTGCTCCTAGCCTCATCCCTCAAAATGGGCACTGTCCACCATTCTGGGCTCAAGCCTATTGCTGGGTCTTCCCTCACCGACTCTCCTGTCCCCTGGGCCCTCTTAGACACCCCTACAACCTCCAATGTCCTAAATGTTAAACGATGTCCCAGTCTACCTGTATCTGTAGTTCACCTCCTCCACATCTCCCTCAACTTGTTTCCAAATCCCATCCCACCCACCATGAGAGTCTTTTTATGTTTCATTCCCTTTCAAATAAATCTCTCAATCTCTCTCTCTCTCACTCTCTCTCTCTCTCTCTCTCTCTCACACACACACACACACACACACACACACACATATTCATCCTGTACCATAGCTGGCCTGGTTTAAGCCCTGAATTTTCCCCCAGTGTGACTGATGAAGTGATTTAATTCAATGATTATCAAGCACCTACTTAAATGGAGAAGTGTTTAAAACAGACTATGAAGAATAAAGTTATGTGGTCAATTTTTATTAGTTGATAAGTGCTTAGACAAAAATAAAAGAGTACAGGAGGTGAGGATGAGGATGGTCAGAGAAAGCCTCTCTTCTCAGAGTGGAGGTGGGGAGAGGGGAGAAGCACAACTCCAGGGAGAGGGAACAGCCAGCATGAAAGCCAAAGGCAGGCTACCTCAGAGGCCAATGTGGCTGCAGTGAATTGAGCCAAGGGCCTGGTAAACAGTGGAGGATTCTGAGTAGAAAAATGTGTAAAGTAATTTCACTTTTTAAACACTCCTCCAACTCCTTTCTGAGAAGGTTCTGTTGTGGGGCAAACAGGAAGCAGGGAGAGCCCCATCAGGATGCCATAAAATGCCCCAGGCCCATTATTGTGCCTGCCTCTCTCTCACCTCTGCCTCAAGCTCATCTTCCTAAACACAAGCCTGACCTTGACATGTCACCACATCCCCTCCACGAAAACTTTTCCAGGTTCCCATGACCTCCAGAACTGTTAGGTGCCACTTCCCTCCATGGACATAGAGGCTGCACTGTGTCCCATTACTCCTTCCCAAACACCCTGCTCTCCCACCCAGGGCACACACCTGCTGCTCCCTGCAGACATGCTGCCACAAGCCTGCCATCCCCTCACTGCCCCACCCTCCTTTCACTGTTTCTGAAAAGTTATTTATTCACTCCATGAAAGCCAAGCCCTAACACCACTTCCTCAGGAAGCCTTTCTTGGCTGACCCAACACTGCACTTTGCTCACACCTCTACTAAACACTATTTCATCAGTTCCTGGTTAGAGTTTCCACCAACTGCTAACTCCTTGAGAGCAAGCACTGTGCCCAAACTATCTAGGAATACTCCAGGGCCAAGCACAGTGCTAGGCATATCCTAAGTGGTCCACTGATGCATGCTCTCAGAGAACAAATTGCCCACTTCATTATATATCAATGGGGTTTTGTAGGGCTGGAGGGCAAGAACAGGTTTTCACTCTTGGCTGCTGTAATCTGGAGGCCCCTGATGGGCCACAGTACTCTGATGGCACTTCTGACAATGGTGCAGCCACAAGTAGGAGCCACAGTGGAAAGAGACCCGAACCTTCTGCCAGGTATCTCTAGGCTGGCCCACAACATCTGTTTTAAATTTGCCTGAAATGCTGGCAACGTGTTTTTCCCAAGCTCATTCTAGATGTGCACAGATGCAGAGGATCCAAACCTAGTCAACTGTAGTTAGGGTTAAGAGATGGTGGAATTAATTTTATTTTCCTTAGCCTTATCTTGATTTGTTTCTCTAAATAAACATTCCAAGGGGGAAAAGAGTCTTTTAAAAAGGATGCAAATTACCAACCAACTTACACATTTAAAACACAGCTCCCACTCCCCTCCCCCACTCCTGTATCAGGCTGAGGTAATGGTTTTCAACCTTTTTAAACTTGTGGCACATGTAAACTAATTACTAAAATTCTGTGGCACACCAAAAAATATATTAAATTTTTGCACATCTGACAAAAAATTGAGGTATAATTTTGATTCATTTACACTAGACAGCTATTGTTGTGTTGGCTGTTGTTATTTTTTCATTTGACATTCCAAGGGAAAGGAGATCCATATCCCTCACTAAATAGTCAGGTATTGTGTGTTTTAAAAATTCTAGTCTTGGCTGGTGTGGCCCAGTGGATTGAGTGCTGGCCTGTGAATCCAAAGGTCATCGCTCAATTCCTAGTCTAGGGCACATGCTTGGGTTACAGGCCAGGTAGAGGCAACCACACATTGATGTTTCTCTTCCTCTCTCTCTCCCTTCCCCTCTCTAAAAATAAATAAATAAAATCTTTTAAAAAATAAATAATTTACATTAAAAAAAATTCTTGTGGCCCACCACATACCCAGTGAAAATTGCTGGCCTGGGGAAATGCAACAGCCCCACCCCGGGAAGCTCACACCCTGCGGAGGAATCAGCTGCCCGGGCTGAGGGTGTAGCGGTCTGGGTAGACTCGGGGGTGTCAGTGGCTGAGTAGGACAGCTTTGGAACGTGGAGCCATTCCCTACTTTCTTGTGAACCTGACTGGCACCTCCTGTTCAGGGGAGATCTTCTAGCCCCACCCTCAGGACTCCAGGTGAACCCCAACCTCTAGACTCCTGGTGGCCCTGCCCCACTGAGGTCTGGGCAGAATCTGGGACAGATTGAGTTGTGTGGCTCTGAGGCAAGGGCCAGACAGCCTAACAGGCACCTGCCCTCATGGTGGGAGGTCGCTAGCTCTACCCTCCTAACTCCAAGGAGCACTGTACTATTGAGCTCAGACTCCTGGCAGGATCTTGAATGTACTGAGTTGTGTAGCTTGAAGATGGGGTCCATTTTTCCCTCACATGTCTGATGGGTGGAGAGCCCTCCCTTCATGCAGCCAAATCTTGGTTTGTTTTGGCCTATAGATTCTGCTGGCCTCACTCTGATAATTCCCTGAGGCCCCACCCAACCACAAAGGTCTGCTGCAAGCACCTGGCAAATGGCAGCTGAACGTGGTATACCATGGGACATTTGTTGAGTGGCCTCAGACCCAGCCCTGGCACCGAGTTTGAAACTGTATCAATCTGGTAAACACCAGAAGCCCCTACCTGGTGAATTCAAGCCCACCAGAGTCTCTTTCAGTTACTAAGCCTACCAGGCAGGAGCTGACAGGCAGAGACAGATCTCAGGGTACCTTGAGACTCTTTCTGACCCGCCCCTGGATCTAATGATACTAAAAGCCAGCCTTAGTGCACAGCTCAGTCCTTCCTACAAACACTCAGACCCAGCAGAGGCAGCCAAAAACTGTGGATCATTTTGTAGCATCAAACACGTTGCCCAGGGTCAGTCACAGGCAGCATCTGATATCGTTCTGCACCAGAGGCCCTCCCAGGAGGCCCCAGAACCAACACACCCAGAGGCTAGCTTCAGACAACATCAGAGCAGGACCCAATTAGCTTCAAAAGCAACACAGCCAAAGGGAGATCAGCAGACATCAAGCCCTCTGAGGCGAATTCCACTTCGTGTGGTCAGCACTTGCACAGCTTGTACACAGTTCTGGGGGTTGATCCTTAGAGCCAACCTGAGGGTTAACCACACACACAAACAGGCGATAACAAGTAAGACTCAATTAAAACAAGAAAGCCCATATAACCCACACAATGGACATTTCTGGAGCACCCAGATCAAGTGATCAAGGAGACTGTGCCATGGGGTCCCACAGGACACCTACTACATAAGGCCACCCTACCAAGTCTGGGAATCATAGCATATCTACCTAATACATAGAAACAAACATTAAAAGGCAGCCAAAATGTGAAGACAAAGAAACATGCCCCAAATGAAAGAACAGGAGAAATCTTCAGAAAAAGAGCTAAATGAAATGGAGGCAAGCAATTTACCAGATACAGAGTTTATAAAAAAATGTTTATAAAGATACACAAGGAACTTAGTGAGAAATACAACTGCTTGACAAAAGACACAGAAACCATTTTAAAAAGCTCAGTCAGGAATAAAAAATACAATACCTGAAATGAAGAACACACTAAAGAAAATGAACTATAGATTGGATGAACCAGAGGATCAAATCAGCTATCTAGAAGACAAGACCCAATCAGACCTGCAAAATGAAAACAAAACTTTTTTTTAAATGAGGACAGTTTAAAGGACCTTTGGGACATGATGAAGCATAACAATATCTGCATCATAGGGGTGCCAGAAAGAGGAGAGAGAGGTCAAGGGATTGAGAACCTATTTAAAGAAATAATGACTGAAAACTTCCCTAACCTGGTGAAGGAAAAAGACACAGTAGTCCTGGAAGGGTAGAGAGTCCCAAACAATATGAGTCCAAAGAGGCCCACACCAAGGCACATCAAAATTTAAATGGCAAAGGTTAAAGACAAAGAGAGTATCTTAAAAGCAGCGAGAGACAGTTAGTTACCTACAGGGGAACTCCCATAAGACTGTTAGCTGATTTCTCAACAGAAACCATTCAGGCCAGAAGGGGTTGGCATGAAATATTCAAGGTGATGAAAACATGGATCTACAACCAAGACTCCTCTATCCAGCAAAGCTATCATTTAAAATTGAAGGAGAAATAAAGAGCTTCCCAGGCAAGAAAAAGCTAAAGAAATTCATTATCATCCCATCAATATTACAAGAAATGTTAAAGGGAAGAAAGACGAGGAGGAAGAAGAAAAAACAACAACAAAAAACAATAGAGGAACACAGTTAAAAGAATAGAATGGCAATAAATCATACTTTAAATGTAAATGGCTTAAATGTTCCAATCAAAAGATACATGGTAGCAGAATGGGTAAGAAAACAAGACCCATATATTTGCTGTTTACAAGAGACCCACCTCAGAAGAAAAGATATTCACAGATTAAAAGAGATGGAAAAAGATATTTCATGCAAATAGAAATGAAACAAAAAAAAAACCTGGGGTAGCAATACTTATTTCAGATAAAACAGACTTCAAAACCAATGCTATAACAAGAGACAAAGAAAGACATTACATAATGCTAAAGGGATCAATCCAAAAGGACGTAACCTTGTCCATATTTACATATTTAGGAGTGCCTAAATATAAAAAGCAAATCTTGATGGACATAAAGGAAGAGACCAAAGGTAATAGAATCACAGTAGGGGATTTTAACACCTCATTGACATCAATGGACAGATCTTCCAGACCAAAAAAAAAAAAAAATCACAAGAAAACAGTATCCTTAAATGACACATTAGATCAGATGAATTTAATTGATACCTTTGGAGCATATCTCTCCAAAGCATGGGGATATACATTCTTTTCCAGTGCACATCAAACATTTTCTAAGGTACAGCACATATTAGGACACAAAACAAGTCTCCACAAATTTAAGAAGATTTAAATCATATCAAGCATCTTCTCTGACCATATGGTATGAAAGTAGAAATCAATCACAGAAAAAAAATGAAAAGACACAAAGATAAGGAGGCTATAAATAACATGTTAGTAAACGATGATTGAATCAATGATGAGATAGAGGAGAAAATTATAAGATACCTTGAAACAAATGAAAATGAGAACACACCAACCCAAAATCTATGGGACACAGCGAAAGCCATCCTAAGAGGGAAATTTATAGCATTACAGGCCTATCTCAGGAAATTAAAAAAAAAAGAGGAACTAGAGGAACTAAGAGGAACTAGAATAGGCAACAAAGTGTAAAGAAATAAAATAATAAAAGATCAGAGTAGAAATAAATAAAATGCAGTCCAAAAAATTCAAAAGATCAATGAATTAGGAGCTGGTTCTTTGAAAACATAAGCAAGAGTCACAAGCCTTTAAACCAGACTCATCAAGAAAAAAACAAGAGAAGACCCAAATAATTAGAAATGAAAGAGGAGAAGTAACAACTGAGACCCCAGAAATACAAAGGATTGTAAAAAAATGTTATAAATAACTATATGCCAACAAATTGGACAATCTGGATGAAATAGATAAATCCCTAGAAAAATATTTTCTAAAAACTGAATTTTCCAAAACTGAAGCAGAAAGCATCAGAAAATCTGAATAGACTGAGTACAACTAATGAAATTGAAGCAGTAATCGAAAACTCCCAACAAACAAAAGTCCTAGACTGTGTCGCTTCACAGGTGAATTTTACCAAACATTCAAAGAACTAACACCTCTCCTTCTCAAACTATTCAAAACAGTTCAAGAGGAGGGAAGATCTCCAAGCTCATTTTATGAGGCCAGCATTATCCTAATTCCAAAACAAGAAAAGAACACTATAAAGAAAGATTATTATAGGCCAATATTCCTGATGAACATAGATGCTAAAATCTTCAACAAAATATTACTAAATTGGATTCAGCAACACATTAAAGAGATCAGGTACTGTGATCAATGGGCTTTATTCCAGGGATGCAAAGTTGGTACAATGTCTGCAAATCAATAAATGTGATACATCACATAAACAAAATGAAGGATAAAAATCACATGATCATATCTATATATCCAGAAAAAGTATTTGATAAAATCCAGCATCTGTTTATGATAAAACAAACAAACAAACAACTTCTCAGCAAAGTGGGAACAGAGGGAACAAACCTCCAAATAACAGTCACATATAACAAACCACAGCTCACATCATATTCAATGAGCAAACACTATAAGCATTTCCCTTAAGATCAAGAACAAGACAGGGTCATTCGTTTTCACTCTTACTCAACATAGTACTGGAAGTCATAGCCACAGCAATCAGACAAGAAAAAGATATAAAATGTATCCATTGGGAAAACTGTAACAGAATAACAATAAAAAGATTTTTTAAATAATAAACAAAAAGAAATAAAAGTCATCCATACTAGAAAGGAAGAAATAAAACTGTCATTATTTGCAGATGACATAGTAGTATATATAAAGATCCCTAAAAATTCTGCCTAAAAACTACTATAACTGATAAATGAATTCAGTAAATTAGCTTGATTCAAAATAAATATGGCTGGATACAAAATAAATATGCAGAAATCACTTGCATTTTTATATACCAATAATGAATTATTAGAAAGAGAGACTAATACAATAATCCCATTTACAATTGAATCAAAAAATTTAAATACCTAAAAATAAATTTAACCAAGGATGTAAAAGACCTGTACTCGGAAAGTTATAAGACACTGAAGAAGATACAAGTAAGTGAAAGTATATACCATATTCATGAATACAAAGAATCAATACCATTAAAATGTCCACAGCCCTCAAAGTAATCTATAGATTCAACACAATTCCTATCAAGATACCAATGGTGTATTTCAATATCTAGAACAAATATTCCCCAAATGTATATGGAATCACAAAAGCCTCCAAATAGCCACAGCCATCTTGAGAAAGAACAAAGTTGGAGGAATCATGCTACGTGATATCAAACTATACTTACTACAAGGCCACAGTAATCATAACAGTATGGTACTGGCATAAAACAGGCATATAGAGCAATGGAACAGAATAGAGAGCCCAGAAATAAACCTATGCCTTTATGGTCAATTAATATTCAACAAAGGAGGCAAGAACATACAATAAGGTAAAGACAGTCCATTCAATAAATGGTGATGGGAAAATTGGACAGATACATGCAAAAAATGAAGCTACACCATCTTCTTACACCATACACAAGAATAACCTCAAAATGGATTAAAGACTTAAATGTAAAACTTGAAACCATAAAAATCCTAAAAGTAAACATACACAGTAAAATCTCAGACATTTCTTGTAGCAATATTTTTTCTGATATTTCTCCTTGGACAAGGGAAAAAAAGAAAAAATAAACAAATGAGAAGGAAACCATCAACAAAATGAAAAGACAACCCACTGAATGGAATATTCACCAATGATACATCTGATAAGGAGTTAATATCCAAAATTTATAAAAACCTTATACCACTCAACACCAAAAAAACAAAAGAATCCAATTTTAAAAATGGGTAAAGAACCTGAAATAGATACTTCTCCAAAAAGGACATACAGAAGGCCAATAGGCATATGAAAAGGTGCTCAATGTCCCTAATCATCAGAGAAATGCAAATTAAAATGACAATGAGATAGCACCTCATACCTATCAAAATGGCTATCATCAATAAATCAACAAACAACAGGTGTTGGTGAGGATGTGGATAAACTGGAACCCTCACGCATGCTAGCAGGAACGCAGACTGGTGCAGCCACTGTGGAAAACAGTGTGCGGTTACCTCAAAAAAATTAAAAATAGAACTGTCTTATAAACCAGCAATTCTCTTCTGGGAATATATCCAAAAAACCTGAAACACTAATTTGAAAGAATATATGCACCTCTACATTCACTGCAGCGTTATTTACAAAGCCAAGATTTGGAAGCAGCCCAAGTGCCCATCAGTAGATGAGTGAATGAAAAAGCTATGGTATGTTAACACAATGGAATATTACTCGGCCGTTAAAAAAAAAAAAAGGAAATTTTACATTTTGCCACAGCATGGATGGACCTGGAGAATATTATGCTAAGCGAAAAAAGTCAATTGGAGAAAGATAAGTATTATATGATTTCACTTATATGTGGACTCTGATGAATAAAATAAACCGACAAAATAGAAACAGACTCATAGATACAGAGAACAGATTGACAGCTGTCAGAGGGGAGAAAAGTTGAGGGCTACATGAAAAAGGTGAAGGGATTAAGCACAAAAAAAGATACTCATAGACACAGACAACAGTATGGTGATGACCAGAGGGCAAGGGGTGTGGGGGAGGTTGAAGAGGGTTAAGGGGCAATAAATGGTGATGGAAGGAGACTTGACTTTGGGTGATGAACACATAATACAATATACAGATGACGTATTATAAAACTATATGCCTGAAACCTATATGATTTTATTAACCAAGGTCACCCCAATAAATTCAATAAATTTTTAAATGTCTCCCCAAAAAGTATCCAATAAAACCACCAAAACACTGGGGATATAAGACCACTGAATATATACCACTTTAGATTAAGATTATACAAGTATAAAACATTTTAAATGGCTCATCTAAAGTATGCAACTAAAAACTAGACCTGTGCTTTCACTTCTGAAATAATTATTTCACAAAACATAAACATAAAATGTTGTCTGCACATCCTGGGCACTTACTGGCGCCTCTTATCAAAACTAAAGTCTTCCATGGGCCTTACAATAGAGTGTAAACTACCTGTCATCACTGTACCCTTCTGCACACTAGATCGTATCACACAGGTGACCAATCAGCTCTGAATGGGACATTTTAATGACTGTCAACTCAACTTACAAAGAAAATGTCAATTAAAAATAATAGGGGATCAACTATCAACAAATAATGTTTTATTTAAGCTAAATGCTCTATCAACAAAGTGTCAAATCAAGATTTGGCCTCTAAGTTTCTTTTTTTTTTAATATATTTTATTAATTATGCTATTACATTTGTCCCATTTCCCCCCTTCCCTCCCCTCCTCCCTGTACCCCCTCTCCCACCCACGTTCCCCCCCTTTAGTTCACGTCCATGTGTCATTCTTATGAGTACTTTAGCTTCTACCTTTCCCGTACTATTCTTGCCCTCCCCCTATCTATTTTCAACCTATACATTCTATGCTACTTATTCTCTATACCTTCCCCCCCCTCCCCGGCCTCTAAGTTTCAATAAGAGGCCTGTATAACTTTATCCTGTAATAGCATATCAAAATACATATAGATGCTTTTGTTATCACCTTTTTAAAGAAATAAAAGGGGAATAAGGAAACTGCATGTCAGCCACGGTGCTCGGTATTTTAGACGTTGCATCGTACTAATTTTCTTAGCAGATCTAAGGCAGGACTTTAACCGTTCCTTCTTATAATTGAGAAATTGAGGCTCAAAAAAGTTAAGTAACTTATTCACAGAGTAACCACAGTCACACGGTAAGTTGAGAAAAGGAACTAAAATCCAGGTCTGTTTCACAAAAGACTACACATTGTATGATTCTGTAATCCCACTTACATGAAGTTCAGAAACAGGTAAAACCAATCTATGATGATATGAATCACATGTAAGATTTTATAAGTCAGAATATCAATTTCCTTTGTGGGGAAATACTGACTAGACAGGGGCACAGGCACCTTTGGGCTACTAAAAACATTTACTTCTTGATGGGTGGTGGATATATATTCATGAGCTGCACACTTAATATTAGTGCACTTCACACACTTTACTGTATGCTATACCTGAAGTTTAAAAAAAATCCTCATTTGATTGACTCCAAGTTCATGCTCTTAACCACTAATCACCACACAGCCACTCTGACACAATGTGGCCACAATCTAGAATTGATTCTCTTGGATAATCAGTTTTTAAAAACATTCTGGTAAGCAACATACAGCCTAACCATACCAGAGTGAAGAAATCAGAATAATAAATTTATTTTTAAATGTCACAGAATGAAAAGTAGAAAGTATCAATTTCCTGGCTACTGGGAATTTCCCCTGTGTAGCCACATCAGAATAAAAACAATTTTAAACCCTGCTCCAAGGGCATGTTCACATGTACAGAAAATAACTTGTAACAAAATTCTTAGAGCTATCCATGTTAACACCTAAACCTAAAATTATACCAAATATTTCATGACAGATGTTATAACTTTATCAATAATGCCAACTCTCAAAAGATGTTTGAGTTTTGTTACAATAATTAAGACAAGGCAAGAAGACAAAATTTGATGGGCAAAGAGCACAAAACTCACAGTATGAGCAAGTGTGAGTCCAAAATCTCAACCCAGATTTGTAATGAAAAAAAAAAAAAACAAAACTCATACAAATAACTTTTTTCCAGCAGTAAAGTAATTGTGCCACATATGTCCACATAACAATTCTTTATCAAGTAACAAGTTCTTCTCACAGAAGCCTTGTTCAGACTAGCAAAGCCTCATCACCAGCTTTTGATGATGAAACCATTACATCAATTCCCCCAAAGCTTTATCTCACACATACACACACCTCTTACTCAAACAGTAATTGCCTCTCCAGAGAGAGGAATTTATTCATCCTACAATGTGGAGATGTATTTGGCAAGTACCTAGTAACAGTCATCCCACCTTGGGGGTTAGGGAAAAAATAGCTGCATCCACACCTGTTGGGTGTATGTGCCGTGGTCTTTACTGGGTGCTTTCGATTATGCAAGCCAGGAAACCCAGTTTTCACATTGTCAGAGTCCTGTTTAATTCACATTTGAATGTTCTGTAGAAATACCAGGCAATTAAGGAAAAGAGTTTTAGTTTCCCCTGGGCATCTGCATATATAAGATCAAAAGGCCTTTTATGAAAATTTTTCAGTTTTGATAATTTTATATACCACCACCGGTGTGCTGCAATAGATTACATAATCAAATATTATCCCAGATGCCAGAATCTCAATGTTTATAAAAGTAGCCATTTGCATTTATTTTGTCATTAACAAACTGTCCAATAAAACTGTCAAAAAAAACTTGAGTCAAATATCGTAGCTATTAAGCAAATGAGAAAGAATTAAAAGCACTGACCCAGCATGTTCACAACAGAGTGTACTTCAGGCACTTTCACAGCTCTAGTCAGCACCCCCAAATCACGGTGTTGTTTTTCCTTTTTCTTTTTAACATTATTAGAAAACTAAAACTTAAAGTTTCAAAGTTCCTTTGAGAAACAGAAGATTCACAACCTTATCTCATATCCCTGAATCAGCTGAAAAAGTCCTACTTATATTTCTTATAATGCATCATGTAAAGCAAAGGAATTAATAATTTTTTGGATTTTCATTCACTTCCTAAATAAACTCTTATTTTAAAAATTCACCTACTTAAACAAACTGTACAGGGAAAAACCAACCATGAATTATCAGTTCCACTTTCCTGTTTTTTAGCAAGTTTAGTATCCTAGAATTAGAGAAATCTCAATGGTTGTTTTTTTTATAAACAAGGAAATCTTCAAAACTACAAGCCATCTGTATATGTAGCTCTCCAACAAAACCCAGAAAAAAGTCAATTCATAAATTTTGCAATCATATTATGTTTATTTTCCTCAAAAGACTACCTTATTCCTTGGATAAACTATCTGGCTGGTTTCAGCCTCAGTCAGACAAATCTAAACCATTTCCACACCAGTTACTGTTTTTTGCCTAAGGGTAAATTGATGCACGGAGCAACTTCGACCAACCGTATACTGATTTCACAATGTCTACCACTAATTAAGCACTTCTTAAGTGCGATGATGCAAAGCTAGAAGTTTGGCAAACATTATCCTATTTGTCCTTAAAAACAATCTGGTAAAGCAGACATTACCATCCCCAAAACCAAATATGTGAACGAGGCTGGGATGCTAAACTTGCCCAAGGTCGCACTGAACAGTATGTGGCAGAATCAAGACTAGTGAACAGTGAGGATGGAAGCTTTGAACTTTTACGGAGAATCAAACCTTTCACCATACACCTGCCATCTGCACAAAAAATTAAATGAAGAGCAGTGAGCCCCCACTGTATGGGGACTCCCAAGGGAAAAATCAGTATTCCAATCTGAAAAAAAAAAAAGTAATTTCAAAACGAAGAGCTAAAGATAAAGACATTTGTAAAGGCTGGGCAGCAGGGAAAGATTTACTCAAAACTGGTCATAAAAGTCTAATCTGAGTACAAACGCTCCGCGTAACACTCTCCCAAATTCCACCAGGCCTAATAACCTCTATTCCAAGGAAACAGAAGTGAGAACTAGGACAGTGGGAAGTGACCGCCCAGCCCTGGAATCAGCTTGTCAAGATCTACACGAGCGCGACCACGAGACTGCTGGAGAGCCACTGGACTGGGATCACCTCGGTCCCGCCTTTCTAGACCCAGTCCTGGCCCATTCGGGCACATCGTTAACTATCCAAAGGCACAATTACACTGGGGGAAAAAAATTGTTATTAACAAGTAGAAGCCCATATTCACCAACTAGCTTCGTAATCTGAAATCTACAGCACGCTTCCAACAAGGGAGGGGCAGAAGAATAGGGTATAATTGTCCTGAACTATCTTTCTACGAAGATGCGGAGGTTCCGGAGGCCCGGCGGGGTAGCGGGGCAATGACAGACACACCACCCCCACATTTCGGGAAAGAGCGAGCCTCCTCAGAAACCCGCGTTTAAAATGTACATAAATTTTCACGAACGAGTTTTCACGCTGGGACACTTGGGGGGGGGGGTCCGTCAGTAGTGCGGGATGCCCAGCCCTGAGTGTAAAATACCGTGGCCTGGAAGTTAAGGTAACTCGGTTTTATTGCCTCCAGAAAGGACCACCTGCCATCTCCGTGCAGCCCCCAGGACCTGCGCCCGCAGCCCCCTCGGAGTGCCCAGCCAGCGCCCCAGTGCCCACCCTACCCGTGAGGTGTTTTGCAGAAGCTGGCTGGACGCACTCCCTGCAGCACCCACCCTTCCCCCTCCCCAGGTTTCAACCTGGTTAATCATCAACGCGGGCACTGTGGAATATTTTTTTAGAGGTCAAAGCGAAAGGTTCTCCCTAAGTTTCGCAGAACCCGGAGATGGGGACCCGGAGGTGACAGTGGCAGGCACTTGGAGGTGGGGAGAAGCCGTGGGGGCTCTTTGGCTCACAAAACACCTGATCTTCCCGTGCAGCACTGGAAACCAGCGCAGTGCGTGTGGGGTGCGGGGGTGTGAGCGCCGATCCGCTCACCGCCCCCTCCCCGAAATACCAGAGCAACCCAGAAGAGGCCCACACGCCACTTCGCATTGCCTGCCAGCACCCCGATGCGGGCTCCCCCGGAAGCTGGGGTGCAGCGGGGCGGGGAAGAATGGGACATGAGGCTCCAAAGACACGCTGCCGCGGGGTTTTGTTATTCTCTTCCTCTAAGGTAGGAGCAGTGGCGCGGGGGCCAGGGGAGAGGGACGCTAGATGCGGCCGGGGCCACCCGGAGACGGTTTCCTCTGCTGGGACCCGTGCACGAAACCGGAGCCGACGAGGAACGTGGTGGGGGTGGAGAAGAGGGAGGCCAATGGAAGGGGCGCAGGGAGCAAATAGGTGGCGGGAGCAGAGCGGGCCTGGGGAAGTGGCAGGGGAGGAGAAAGTGGAGAGGAAGGCGGCGGGGGTGCACAACCCACCCGGCCCTACCTTGTCCGGGAGCAGCTCCTGCTTAGCGGGGCGGGGGCGGGATATCGCGGCCACATCCACGTCCCGGCCGCTCGGCGCGGCTCAGCCTGGCGACCGCAGCCGCTCAAACTCCATGCGTTGCGCCCGCGACTGGCGGCCCGGTGGTGTCGGCGGCGGAGACAGCTCCGGCTCCGCTCGGCTCCGTTGGGCTCCAGCACTTGTTGCCGCCGCGGCCGCTGCGCCTCACTCCGGGTTCCAGCTCTCCGCGCCGTCACCACCCCCGGCGCTCGAGCTCTGCCTCGCCCCCGCCCCCGCAGGACCAGCCAATCCGGCCGGGCACCGCCCCTCGCGTCAGCTCCCGGCACCGCCTGCCTCCCCGTTCCCCAAGTTTGGGAAAGGCCTGCCTCCCTCGGCCGGTCTCCGCGGCCCGGCTAGTCCTCGCCCGGGACTCGCCCGGCTTGTGCTTCACCTGCCTTCCCCGGACCCTCCGGGGCCTCAGGCTCACACCTGGAAAGCAAAGGGTTAAGCTGGAGGAAGGCAACCCCAGAAAGTAGACCCTTCGGAAAAATGGGGCAGCTCGAAGTTCAAAATAATTATATTCCATCTACGGTCTAACCTAAATCCCTCCAGCTACAAGACGCCCCACTTGTTGTACGTCTGATGTTGGGGGCCTATGCACATGGCTTCGTGAGGGCTCCATTCACCTCTTCTGGATGGAGCCAGTTTGTGACTGGTCCTGCACTAGATGCCGGCCATGCCTCAAGGCTTGGGTTAGTGCGCCCCGCAAAACCCGAGTTCCACCGTGGAAGGTGGGAGGAGGAGGAACCAGGACCAAGGCGGGACCTCGCCCAGGACTCGCCCGACTTGACCAATGCTCTACGCACCCACTTCTTAGGTGCCCAAATGAGGCCCTAGAGCCCAAGGCCTAGGGCGGTCCCTATTTGCCACTGCCACCCTGTCTTCAGGTTTTTAAGCCGCCTAGGGCATAGTGAGGGGAAAGTTTTAGTTTTCCTTGTGGTGTTGTGCAGATTTCCTCGAGGTTCCACGGGTACCACGGGAAACTGGAAACGCAAGGTGCCCAGACACTGGGCCTCGAACCCGTGACGGAGTCCAAGGGGCAGAGGTATACCTAGGAACAACCTAAATGGCTGACCTCTGACACATAACGCCGGCTCCCCGGGGCTGGATCGGGGCTTAGCACCAACGACACCCCACCAGCCAGAACTCTGGGGACCACCGCAGACGCACCCTCCTACCCAACGCCCTGCGAGGGCTCGCCAGAGCACTGCATTCAACGGTGAGTCGGAGCTGCGGTTGACGCAATACTGGGGGCCTCAGGTGAGCCCAGAGGGCCGGGAAGGAGAGGTTTCCCAGATTTGAAAGGCCTCCGCACCGCCAGCTGGTCAGCTTGTCCCAAGGCGCACGTGAAAGCGGGCCTCCCTTCCCCGACCTGCCTCTACCCCACCTCTGCTTTGGTCCTTATCTCTCCGGGAAGAAAGCGGCGTTCCCCTTTTAGATGATTAGACTGAGGAATTAAGGACACTTCACCCTCAACTATTTGCATTTCTCAGAGGGGGAATTAACCCCTCTGAGGGTTAAAGGAAGGAATTGATACCGTAGGAATTTCAGGCACCTATGAGCTCAGCCCACTTAATCATAAACTCAGCGAGAAAGAACAGCTCGTTGCTACTGGATGCACTGAGCCTAGTGGGTCCACTGGAAACAGAAACTCTCAGTCAGATCTAGAAAAGTTTTGATTTTCAGCTTCCAGACCTTTTTGCTTTTATGTTGATCACATGATTCTCCTATGAGTGCAATGTAATGTCCAAGAAACGAGATAGATTTGTGTATATTCACAGAAAAACATCTGGAAGGGTGCACACTGACTGTTGACCACTGTTACCTGCCCCAACCCCGCGCAGGGTGGGATAGAAGTGTTGGAGGAGGGGAGATGAATTTCATACCCTTACTGACTTTGAATTTTGTATTCTTGCAGTTAACTTCCATAACTTAGAAAGCTAACAAAATATTTTGAAGATTTTATTTATTTATTTTCAGAGAGAGGGGAAGGGAGAAAGAGAAGGAAACATCTATGTGCCAGAGATACATTGATCACTTGCCTCTTGGCTAATAAAACATTTTAAAGAAATATAGGAATTAGAAAATCTTTAAGAAATCTACAGAAAACTATAGATTTGTATCAAAATAATCCTGAGTCCCTATTCTTTGGTTTAAATAAAGATATCTTCAGGCTGCTGTTTTTTAATTGCTGTGATTGGACAACACTGACATCTGAAGATTTTTCTGTGCCATCGGATTGGTATATTGTTTCTATGCATATGTGTCTGCCCTTTAAATGCACTCCCAATAATCACAGATATACTTTCAGGAACTGCCAGCCAAGGAGTTTTTAGTCAAGAAACTGCTACAATGTTAGCTGGCAGCCAACAAAAAAATTACCTTGTGTCCTTTGTAGCTGCCAAAAGCTGCCCAGGCCCTGAAATTTAAAAAATAAAGGCATTCTCTCCATTTGGCTATTAATTAATGCAAAAGAGAGTATAGCTTAACAATTACACTGTCTTTTGGGACTAAATTCCACACCCACTTGGCTATAGTCTCTACTCTTAGGTTGGGGCCTGGGTCCATCATCATTAGTTAAAGATGTATTATTCATATATTTAACAAATACGAGAGGAGCCTCTCCCAAAAAACGGAATTATCTCCTGGAGGGTGGGTCCCTTGTAGTGTACAGGCTTTCCCTGCTAGGTGAGTGTTCTAGGATCCCATCTGTATCAGTGTACTAGCTGGCATTGTTGTGAGAGGCTGCATTTGGCTTCAGTGAATTTATTTTGAAGACTTTCAGTGCATTTGCCCATTTACGAGTGCACCTGCCCACAACCATGCTGAGAGTTCAGCAGTTTTTGACCAAAAAATGTCATAACCCCTATACCTTACCCTCCCTATTGACCTGATCTTGTCCCAAGCAACTTTTTGTTTGTTTGTTTGTTTCCCCAGATGAAAAATGTCCTCAAAGGGAAACTTTTTACCGATGTGGAAGAGGGGAAACAAAAAACAGCAGAAGCACTAAAAGGCATCAAAATAAACGAGTTGAAAAACCATTTTGAGCAGTGGAAAAAAACATCTCAATAGGTGTATTGCATCAAATGGAGAGTACTCTGAAGGTGACTGAAGTTTAAACATGTAAGAATAAATACACAATTTTTTATAAATAAAAAAGTTATTTATTGAACAGAGTTCCTGGCTGTTTCAGGTTAGAAAGGGGAATGTGATTGAGGGGGAAGCTGGAGAGCTAGGCAGAGGCTAGATCATGCCGGGCCTAGCATACCATTTTCAGTAAGCTCACTCTGACTACGATGTGAAGAAGGGATAGGAGAGGGGGAAGAGGAGGGTGGAGGAACAGTTAGGAGGTTGTTGCTATAAGTGAATGGATTGTTTAAGGAGTAGAGCAAATGGGAAAAGTGAACACCAACAAGAGTTGGTGACTGCTTAGATAGGGAGGAATCAAGGCAAATTCTCAGGTTTCTCTGCTTTGTCAACTAGATGGATGATGGTCCAGTTTTCTGAATCGGGGACCTCTCAGGGTGGAGGGTTGAAAAAACCTTCCTAAAGTTCACAGTTTGTCAAGGTGGGTTTGAAGTGCCTGTGAGTTGTCCAAGTGGAGATGTTCACTAGGTGGTTGGTTGTAGGGTATGGTGCTCTGAGGAGAGGCTGGAGCTGGAGTGGCTGGTGTAGATGTGGTCTCCTGGGAGAGTATGGAGTTCAATCAGAAGAAGGCCTGGGGCTGAGCCTCAGGGAGCCTTTATCTAAAGGCTGGACAGAGGTAAACTATCTGGGGGGCGGGGGTGCGGGGTACAGGAGCAGCCACAGGGGCAGGAGGAAAACCAGGAGCTTGGGAAGGCGGAGCCCAGGGAAAGAATGTGTCATAAGAAGGAGGCAGTAGTCAACAACATTCTAAATGGCTGAGACCCAAGGAAAATGGATTGAGCGACTTTGGTGTCATTGGGACTTTTACAAAACAGTGACTGGTGGAGTGAAGGGGTGGAAAGCATTAAGGAGAGAGCAAGTGGTGAAGAAATGAAGAAAGGCACTGAGTACAAGCAATGCCTAAAAGTTTTGATGGTGAAGGGTCAGAGAGAGAAATAGCTGGAGAGGGATATTATATCAGCAGTGGGTTTATTTTAGTTTATGTATTATTATTATTTTAGGATGGAATAGCTTGAGTGTGTTTAAATGCAGATGGGGAGGATCCTATAGAAAGGAGAAAGATGAAGGTACAGCAGAAAGAGGACAATGGACAATAAAGCTTCCTGTGACCATGGGGGGCGGGGGAATGGAACCAGAGTATGGGTGGAAAGACTAACGTCATACAGGAGACCACCTCCTCTATTATAACAGGAGGGAAGAAGTTGGAGGAGGACTACACCAGGCAGGTTTGGTGTGCAATGCTGAATCCTCCCACCTGATAATTTCCTCTTATTCTGTGACATACAAGAGGCTGGGAGTGGGGCAAGGAGAAATGAGAGATTTGAAGAAAGTGGAGGCTTGACACAGTCATTGCAGCAGATGGGAGAGTTGAGATGATCAGAGAACATGCCAGATGTCAAGGCAGCATGGCAACCTTCTTGGTTGGTGGTTTGAACTTGTAAAGTGCCTATTGACCCTCTTATGTGATCTCCTGCAGCAGAGCTTAGCTGTTTGCTCTGGTGCAGGCTCAGGTGAGGGAATTGGTAAGGCAGAAGAGCACATTGGAGACCTTGGCAAAAGTGGAGTTGACATGACGTATGATCAGAGAGAAAGGACTGAAGTTAGTGGGTTGGATGGGTCAGTGGGGCCAAGGCTCAGTCATGCAGAAAGGCGAGGGAGTTGGGTCAGACATCTGGATGCTTAAATGAGTAGTTCAGTCCTGTAAATAAAGATTAAATTCCATCCTTGTTGTTACTTCAAGAAAAAAAATTAGTGTTCCAGGAGATAGACAAGTTTAGGGCCATAAACAAAGCCAGAAAGTGATGGGGAAAGGCAGAGGAGAGAGTCATTGGGGAATGCGAGATCAAGGGATTCAGAAGCAGGGTATCAGATGGGTCATCTGTGTGGTTAGTGAAGCCATCCAGGATGTGGGCAGGAATTGCAGTCACGATGTGAAGGCCTTGGAGCTGTGAGCTAAAGTCTTAAGAGCGTAAGAGAAAGGGAGTGACCAGGAAGTGTGAAGGTTGGAACCACCAGCAAGAGGAGAGAGAATATGACTAGGTAGCAGCCTCTTCAAAGGAATAGGGTGTTTGCAAGAGGTAGAAGAGAAATGACCGGAGAAAGAGGACTCATCCCGCCTTGAGGCCCAGGGGGACACAGAGGTGAAAGAGTGTGCAGCCTCATCTCCCACTGCTGCAGGGAAGGCATGGAAGGTGGGAATTTCATTCTAAGCAGGCCTTAAGGAGGGGTAGACAAATGCATGCATCAATGAACTGTCCTTTGAGTTTGTTTGCTTGTTGGGGTCTGCAGTCCTAGAAGCCCATAGATAAGATTTGGATGTGGCAGGGGTTGGGGGGAGGGTGGTGAGAGGAGAGGGGGAACTCAGGCGCTAGAAAGAGCAGAGAACATTGTGGTATGATGGCAGATAGAGAATCTGTTAGGGAATGACAATGGAAATAGATATGAGTGTCACAGTTGATTTTGCCCCAGTTGTGTCTTTATGAAGCTTGACCTACAGCTTGGCAAACCAGGGCCACATCCCCCTCACATCTTTCTTCCCTGCAAGGTTTCCATCAGGGAAGGGCATGTGGAAGCCTCCACATCTACCCTCCTCTTCTCCACTGAGAACTCTGTTGTCCAGATGAGCCCCTATGGGATCCTGGCAGTCAATCAGGAATCCCAAGCTTATTTTACCTCTACTACACTCACCTTTTCTCTTCCTGGGACAGGTTGTTGACCTCTCCTGTCTCAATTTCATTGTCTGTAAGATGAGGATGCTAAAACACACCACCTCCCAGGGTAATTATAAGGAGTAGGAGAGATAAGCAAAAGCACCTCCTAAACTGTACAGCGCTATAGGAATGGGAATGATTTCTCAGGTTCAGAACCCCACCACATACACTCACATCTCTCCTTGAAGCCTTCCCAAAAAGATTCAGAGTCCCTGCTTGAAGGAAGCTGTAATCTTGCCCCAGAGACAGCACAAACACACCAAAAACAATTAGAGAGGAATGCACTGCTATGTCTGATTAAGTGCTAAATTGTAAGGTGCAGAAAATAAGGGTGCTGAGATCAGAAAAGGGAACAATTAGCCACAGTTGGAAGTCTGGGAGGTGTCCTGGAGCTGATGGACTGGAAGCTACCCAGACTTCTCACTGATCCTAAGGATAATATTTGCAAATATGCCCATTCTTTGTGGCTGCAAAGACTCGACCTGACAGTCTGCCATAGGTCTAGAAAACACTTTTAGGTCACAAACTTCTCTCTTGGCACCCCTGCTTCTTAGCCTGTGGACAGTCCTAAGGCCCTGTCTCCTCTCAATCCTGCCAGTGTGGTTGGGCAGCCTGAGTTACACAATCCATGTGCTGTACCCTGGGCCTCTCATGTTTTGGTCTTTCTTTGCCACCCATTTTCCTGATGAAGAAACAGAGGTTGATCTTCAGCAAGTTTTCTGTGCCCTCATTGGTGCCAACACACACCTGGTAACTTTACCCAGCTGAGCTGCAGGCTTTTGAGCAAACAAACAGTCCTGGGTACTCCTCCTCCTGCTATTTGCCTCACTGCACCTGGCCAGCCTATGGCACCTACCTGTGTGTCCACAGAGCCAAAGCCCTGAGCCAACTCTCATACCTGCCTCCTTTGCCTTTTACTGCCTCTGCCTCATTGACCAGGAACACCCACAACTCACCTGGAGGTGCCACACCAGGGCCCAAGATCTGCAAGCACCCAGAGTGGTTTCTGCCTCCTTGGCTGAGTTGGAGCCAACTCCTGCAGGCCTTTGGACATGGTTCAGGATAAAGGCCTTCTTCCTCAGTGGCTAGCCCCATGGCCTGGCTGGTGCCACAGCCCTGTACCTCCCTCCTCCCTTCACCACAGGCCTGGGAAAGCTCTCAACATACAACTGAGCCAACTGCACATGGGTAGCATCATCAGCACAAATCCCCAAATCTTATATATGCTATGGACTTAGGTAGCTCCAGAGACATAGCAGTGTTTTGTTAGTCTGTTAATCAGTCCCAGGTGGTGCCATGAAAACTTAAAAAAAAAAATCCAGCCACCTGTCAATGGTTAAAATATTAATTACTAATGGAAAGGTGGAATCTTGGCACTGGAATTCTTAGAATTCTAGTCCAAATCCCTTGGAACTTACAAATAGGAAAATGAAGACCCCCAAAGTAGCTTTCTGGAAGCCAAACATCTAGTACTAGAGATAATGTGAATGTTGAACAATTGAGTTACAGGTTAAAAATTAACTGGCTCCTACAGCAAACACATTCTCTCAAGATTATTTTGACTGCAGTAGCAGAAAAACAAAACCTTATTATCCAACGATGGTACTAGAAAACAATATCATGATTCCAAGGGGCTGCTCCAGGTCCCACAGAGTCCTGTGATGCAGGAAGAATTCAGAATTCCCAGGTTAGTAAAGTCCAGCTTGCACATGGCATTGTGGTGGGCTATGAGGTCAGCAATTTGAAGGGAACAGTCATCTCTGTTAGGGTCATTATATTGTTTGGTGAATGGAACTTTCATTAAGGAGAAACACAAAATCATACTCATAATTATTATCAAACTACAAAATTACATTCAAGAGGAGAGGCCCATAATTATAGCATCAAGCATCAGACAATGCCATTAATATGATTATCAGGCCATAAACCTATTAGAGAGCCTAATGCCTCTTTGCTAGCATCATCCTTTGTAAAGCTTTCCTGGGTCTGGAAACTATCTCAGTTGTAAATACAACTGTTATAAAACAGTGATTTCTAAGGGGCGTAACAAAGATCTGACCTTTAGCAAAGGTCAGGGCTGTCCAGCCTAAGGAGAACAGAATATTTCTGAAAAATGATAATTTATCTGCCAACTCTAGTTGGCTCTTGTTCCAAGTCCTCTCTAGCCCTGCAGCAATGCAGCCATGGTTATAACTGAGGTCTAACGGTCACCTGGAGATATGCACAAGCCACCTCAGATGGACACAGAGACCTAGGTTTTGGCTGCTGCTGGTGAAAAATCATGGTATGGAAGTCCACAAACCCAGATTCAAATCCCACTCTGGGAATAAGCCCTGTGTGCCCTCATTGGTATAGTAATACCTATCTCAAAGAGTTCCCAGGAAGTGGAAATGAGGTCATTTATGACCAAGTGCCTGTAGACACTTAGTATTTGTTTCTCCCATGGCCATGGCAGTGAGACCAAGTCCCCACCAAGATGGAGTACAGGTGGTGTCTTGGCATAGAATTCTGAGGATTTGTCCAGGGAATTCATAGGAGGAGTTGCTGTTCTATCCTCATTCCAGAAAGTTTGGACATCATCATCATCATTATCACCATGTAGACTGGAAAGATCAACTGGCTCTCCCTGGGAAGAGCCACTTGCTTGATCTTTATGACCCAGTGATTTAAGACACTCACTTGGCAAGTTGTATCACAGCAAAATCATCACCAGGAAGGGTAGGTTTCTGGTGATGGCATGACAGTCAGAGAAATCAGAGAGCAATGGTTCCCATGATAGTCTTGAAAGGGAAGCAGGATACATGTAATAACATGGATGAATCTCAAAACATGTTGAGTGAAATAAGTCATACACAAAAAATACACATGAAGTTCAAGAACAGATAAAAACTAGCCTATGGTAATAGAAGTCAGAAAACTAGTTGCTTTGAGGATAAGGAACTTTCTGAGATTAGAGAAATGTTCCATCTCTTGACTAGAAAGATGGTTACATGAGAGTGTACCATTGTCAAAACTTATTACACTGTGCACTTTCGATTTGTGCATTCTGTTGTTTATAAATTAGACCTCAACTAGCAAAAAAAAAAAAAAAGGAAGCAACAGTCTTTAGATGGAGGGGAATACTGGCAAATGGAAGAAAGAAGTATACTCCCCACCATCAGTTCCATTGCCACTTCAGGCCATTTCTTCTGCATCAAACTCTGGGGTAGCTATGAACTGACATTTCAAAATAAACTACAGGTAGGATAGAATACATTTTTCTAAAAATAAATATCCTATGCTGGGTCAAACATTAGGTTCAAGACCTTGTTCTTCTACAATTTCAAAGCCTTTTCATCACCATTTCTTTCTTTTCCCTTCTAAAACCAACCCAGAAAATGGTTTTCCAGAGTCAGCATCATTTTCCCTCCACCCCCTCCTAATGTACACATTATTGCATAACATTAACTGTATAAATTCATACCCATAATTCCATAGAAAAAGGAAGAGTTTAATTGGTCAACCAAAGTCAAATTAATGATCATCAAAAGTCAGAAAAAAAGAGAATTTGGCTCACCAGAAAACTTTCAAGAAAGAATCCTGACAATCAAACAGATGTCCCAAGGATGGAGAAGTGGAATGGGCAATTGGAACTGGAACAAAAATCAGAGACTGTAGACCTAGCTCCATCATTAAGGACTCACATGACAAATCTCTGCACTAAGGGGATTTACCCCAGATGACAAAAAGGTCATCTGCTTCAGTTTAATTGTTCTACTATTCTTTCTGCTCCATCTTCTTCCCATCTCTGTCCCTTTTTACAGCTATTTCAGGAATTCCACTCAGGGCTAACATCAAAAGTAAAAGAATTTCTATGCTATTGATACATAACATACTGTTATTGGCCTTTTTATATAAATATGTATATATATATGTATATACATATGTATGTAAATGTGTGTGTGTGTGTATAAAATTTTAATTTTTTGAAACTTTAGCTGTGCTGTCAACTTCAGAAAAACTATCCCAGTTGTACCATGTTGGGTCGGCAGTGTACAGAAATTAACATCTATACTGGTCTAGAAACATTCAACATATTTTTTCTATTTATACAGGTCTTAATCTACATGGGTTTCATTATAGAAACTAGTATTCTCTAAATGACAAATAAAGTAAAATAAAAAAATTCCTTTGAGAAAAAAAAAAGAATTTCTTTTTCCTTTGTCTCTTTTTATGATGCAGGAGAGCTTTCCTACAGTTTCCTACCAGATTTCCCTTCCCACATCATTGGTCACATGACCCTTCTTAAGCCAATCCCTGGCTAAATGAATGAGGCCACCTGACTAGCTTAGACCAATTACAATGTACTCCTGAGTGATCCTGTGAAGGAGGTGTGGACCCCCAAACACAGTCAGTCCAGTACCAACCAGGTTAGAGAGAGTGTTGCAGTAGTGTTTCCCCATCCCTGAGACAGAGATCTGCATGTGGGAACTTTATTGGGGAGTACACTCAGCATCATCGCATGGAGGAAGGGAAGTAAGCACAAATGGATAGAGAAGTTGAACTGCAATACAGTCACAATAAAGGCCTTAGCTGATCTTTCAGGGAGCTCTGGTGCCGGGGTAGTTCAGAGTTGTCCTAAATCAGTGTGAGAGAGCTGAGCCTTTTTACTCT
Organism: Phyllostomus hastatus; assembly: GCF_019186645.2. Lineage (NCBI taxonomy): Eukaryota > Metazoa > Chordata > Mammalia > Chiroptera > Phyllostomidae > Phyllostomus > Phyllostomus hastatus. Next base: position 93,137,981 of record NW_025334041.1, read on the forward strand.
TGATCCACCAGACATTAGATGAGGGTTGCCCTTTGGAAAGGAGTATAACCAGTGGCAAAGTGGCAGTTTTCAGCAGAGGAAAAATCTCAGAGAGGATCTCAGCTGACAGTTGCTGCTGTTAACACTCCCAGTAGACTGGGAAAGGAGAGCTTCAGTCTTGGAGGGGGAATCTGGGTGGCTCATGTCATCCACTGTAGGGGAGCAATCCCTAGCCCAATGCAGGTCTCCTAGATACCTACCTGGAGTCCACTCTTATGTCCTGAGAAACCATGTCAGACTTTACCAGAACCACCTCTAGACACCAATTATCTCACTACCCTTCTACTTCCTTAGGAAGAAGTGACAGGAGAGCTTCCAAGTGTCAGCTACTGTCCTGGTTTTTAAAAGTGAAATGGCTGGGAGATGGCTGTATGGACTGAGTTTGGGTGGGACCCAAGCCCTCAGACTTAAGAGGCATGATGCCCACAAGAATGAAAATCTGAAGGATTAGTCTCGAATGAGCTGGGAGCCTGCTTAGCCCTGGCATCTGCTGAACTTCCCAAATTACACACATTAAGCTGTTCAGTTCCACATTTTCATAGTGTGCTTCCTGCCAAGCTTCCTAGCACAGTCTACACAATAGGAAATCAAATGAGCAGTTAAAGCAATTATGGATGTGGCAGGTCAAACAAATAAGCCCTTATTTAGGACTTAAACAGACATAGTCAACAAGGGTCTAATCCAAAATTGAGATTTGGACAAAGAAAAGCTTTCTAAAACAAAAAGGGAGGGTAGTGGGTAGAGATATTTGCATGAATTTTTTCTCTGTCTCACTGAAAATACTAAAATAACATTTTATCCAGCCTTTGCATGATGCCGCCTTGTCTCCCCACCCCCAGCCCCTTGAACATTCTCTAGCTCTGTTACTAATCTTGTAGGGCCAGCTCATGGGAAGTGTTATGCTAAGGTATGAGAGTAGTCATCACTGGAAAGAGCTGGGGAATTAATCTGTTCGTTGTTCCATACCTAGTTAAATACCCGAGAATTAAAGCCATACACATAAATGTTTTTGTGTATGTTCAGGAAGTACAGAAGCTGTGTGTCACAGAAACCCCAAGTGTTTCAGCTAAGTGAGAAATTCTAGGTAGAGTGAGGTGCTGGATTCTGATATAGCCACTATCGTAGTGGGGAGCCAGATGTGGTAGAACTTTATAAATACATATCAGTAAGAAAAACTGTTCACCAGAGTTTGGTTACTCCTCATTCTACAAGTAGAGACCTAAAGTCTTGTGAAAGGTCATCATTCTGCAGAAAGGGAAATGCAGAACTGTTTCTTTTTCTTTGTCTTTCTTCCCTTGCTGGACTAACAAACGCTGCCCCTCATGATACAGGCCCATAATCTTCTCTGCAATTCTGAAGTCCACAGAGTTCTGAAAAGTGAAAGTTTTCTCATAAGGTGGCACTAAAACTAACTTGGCAGCAAAATCTGACTGGAACCTATCAGAGGGTAGTTGTCGCTGTTATGTACCCTATGTTTCACTACAAATACATTAATGTGACCTCAGGTCCTGGGGATTTGGGGGAATTATCAGCATATAGGTGGTAACTAAAGTCATAAGAATGGTTGAAATGATCCAGGGAAAGAAGAGACTGAGAGGAGAAGAGGGCCTAGGACAGAGCCCCTGAGGACCAACTTTAGAGAATGGACTGGAGGGAGGACCCAGCAAAAGGGAGCCAGGAAGACGTGAGAGAAAAAGGAAAAGAAAACGGTGTGCAGATGCAGCAGCTCAGAGAAGAGAATGGTTCAGTGTGGAGGGGCAGTTATCTGAGTCAGCTGCATGGAGGTCAACGCTGAACCAGAGGCAGCTAGGATTTGCAGCTTAGAAGTCCTGTCTCCCGGAAGGCTGAGAACATGTCTTAAAACTATTTTACCTTTTTAACAGTGCTGAGCTGTGCTTTGTTCATTGTGGGTGCCCAGTAAAGACTTGCTCATTAATTGAATATGTCAGTTAAAGCCGTAGAACTGAGAGGCAAACCTGCTTTTGTGAGGACTCATTTGGGATGAAAGACTGGGAAGACAGCAGAAAGAGCAGAGAGAAAGAACATGAAAAATAACCAAGAAGTGAGACACATTTGCTCACTGACACGAACAGCTGCAAGAGAACATTTCACTCCTTACAATAGGGAAAAGTGGCAGGGCTGGGTAATGAGAAAACAGTAAAATTTGTAGGTCTTTGAAGTGGAAAGGGTAAGAACCGTGGTGGAGAGAGAAAATAGATTAATCGAGTAAACATTTTGTTCTTAAACTATGGCTCAGGGAAATTTATAGAACCTTAGAAATAATCAAACAGCTAATATTTCACACATGATAAACATGCAGAGAGGCTGGAGACTCCCAGAAGGTAACAGCTAGTTCCTGGCAAAGCCTGGACTCAAAATGTTTCTAATGAAATAACAGTCCAGTGCTATTTCCTGACTGTCCCTCTACACTTTTATCAGTAAAATCTGGTTGAAATGAACATTTAGACAGCTGTGATCATCTGCATGACATCACAGGCACTGGGGCAAAGCTCTCCCAACGGGCAACAGGTACCCGATGGAATCGAGGGTCCCAGGTGGAGGGCTGTACTCACCCACCTCTTCTGAAAGCCCCTGGGAGGACAGAGTCAAGCATGGCTTCATTTTTAAACTGTATCAGAGGTGGAAAGAGTGCATTCTCTTTTCCAAATGGTATTTGTGAGTGTTCTAATCAGGAAACATACATTTTTAAAATATTTTTTAATGAAAGAGTGAGCAGATGGGAAGAGTTAAAGTGAATCAGGCTTTTTGCCAGGGTGACTTAGAATCAGGCTGTGCCAGTTGAAAACCAGGCAGGGCTCAATGGAAACCAGTCCCACTTTCCCTTCCCTCCGTTCCCTTTTGGTTTGGTTTGTAGGTTGCTGGTTTGGTTTAAAGGTGAAAGTTCTGTGCAAGGCAGCAACGTGCATAGGGAAGACAATGAATGTGTTTTTCTTGACTTGGTGAAAGGGCAGATCAGTTAAAGGAGAAAGAGAGAGAGAAAATGGACACTGAAGATTGTGACCTTGGGGGAATGATTTTCCCCAGAAAGAAGTTTTAACCTGTACAGCTTGGAACAGAGCATTCCAAAACAGCTGGAAAGTCCTTGATAACTTCTCAGATGAAGTAAATTAAAACTTTTCCCAGCCCCATGGGTCAAACCCTGCTGTTCATGAATAATCTTCAAGCTGCTGTCCAGCTGTCTCCGGATGAATAAGTCTCCTAAAGACTTGACAATTTGGTCTGAAAAGATGTGCCATGTTGAAAGTGCCAGTTGTCCCTGCAAGGAAAACAGGGTTTTTTGTTTGTTTATTTATTTGTTTGTTTTTTGCCTCAGAGATCCTAGACCAGAAGTGTAGAAGAGCCCACAAATGTTTCTGCTAGTAGGTTGTACTATAGCTCACACCTCTACTTTTTAGCCAAAGAAATTCTATCCCTCAGGTCCACCCAGGAAGAAAACATCTTAGGACACACAGCATGGAGTCTTGTGCTTCACATCATGGCCATCTTACTCTGGAAAGAATCGGTGGCATCTCTCCCCAATGTCAGTAAGCTCATATCACTGAAACGCAATAAGAGGGTTACCAAAGCAGGGAGACAGTGCCTTACTTGCTCTCTTGCTACTGTGAGAGGTTTCTTAGTGCAAGGAACTGAGCTTGCCCCTGGCTTGGCCATGTACAGCTGGGAGGCATTTCAGGAAGAAGGGAGCCATTGTCCCCAACAGGTTGCAAACTTTGAGAGCATGTCTCTTCATCAGCCCAGCTTAGGATGGCTTCTCTGCCTATGGATCAACAAAGTCCTTCTCAACAAATGTCAAGTGTCTTTGTGTTTTAAAATATCCCCAAGAACAAATGTGGTTGAGGTAGATAATTGTAACATAGGCATCATTTTACCCAGCCTAATGCAATAAATATCAACTGAGTGGCTAACTTAAAAGTAATAATTCCGCATTCTACTGGAAAACTAATGTCAGACCGTGGTCCCTGTCTTCCAGGAGCATATCATCTAGTAGTCAGGGACCCAAGGCATGTCAGCTATGGGCTCTGTAACACCAACTATCTCCTGTAGAAAGGAACCTGACCCACCTATTGTTCCCTGATCAGAGAGAAAGCACCAAACTCTTCCATGTCCAGGAACAGCCACTGATTGGTCCAAGACAAGGGGGCTAGCCCAAGGGTCACCCCACCCCCATAAGCTAAAGGGTACTCCATACCCCAGGAGGCTGACCTATAGGTACTACATTTAAGGGTTTCCTTGCCCTCTGACCTGTAGTGGGGTTCAGCCAAATGGGGATATCTAGTCAGAGATAAGGAAGGAGACAAGTGATATTGGGATATTCACACCCCCACTGAAGGTTGCATTCTTGTAATGTGGCCCTCTGAATGTCACCCCTCTTCCACCTAGGCCTCACTTCTTCAGGCCTAGACCTGAAGTAACAACTCCCAACACAATGTTACCAGCACAAGGTAACACCAACCTTTTGTGGTTTTCCCACCAACCTTTGTAAATAATCCTTTTATCAAACACTCCTCAAAGCACCCAGTGTGAATGTATCATCTGTTCCCTGCTGCTTGACTGATACAGGCTTACAAAACACAAGTGTGCACTCTTTGCTCTCTGGTTTCTTCTCTCTGTACTAGTAAATTCTGTTCAGCTCTATCGGCAAACACTCACTGCTTCACAGAGACAAGTTGGCCGAGAGGACATTAGCCCAAACTGGGCTAGTGTGAGGTGAGGGGGGTGGGGTGGCAGAAGAAGAGCAAGGGAGTGTCCTGCCTCAATGCCGGTAAATACGCTGTGTAATTGCTAAGTGAGAAAGACAACCTGGTAGCCACCTTCCCCAGGATAAAGTCTGGATCCGATCTTCTGTTGGGCAGGAAAGTTTTCCTTCTCAGGTAAAATTAGTTTCTTTGGCTAAAAATACTTTGAGTTACACAACCACAAAGTAATAATCGAAAGGTTCTCTCGGTGAGAAGGCCATTGCTCTGCTCCAACCAAACAGTTAATTTACCCAAATTAATGCAGCTGAAGCAGGGTGGGAGTAGAATCTTCTTTTCTATGTTATTTTTGCCTTTTAAATATTGATAAGCTCTCAAAAAGCAAAGGTTAGTGAGCATATCAAGCTATGTTCCTCCTTCAGCCTTTAGAGTGAGGTTAGGGAGAGTGGGTAGGCTGTAGGCAGTAGGGATATTTTTATTGTTATGACAATTTACCATCTCTGAACACACTAATGGGGAAAATTACATTGTAAATTTTCTAAAAAGGAGACTAAACAGGTCTCAAATGATCCAAAGCTATCCCTCGCCTCTAAGAAAAATATCCTCCCTCAGCTCTTTGGTGCGTATTGTTTTGTCTATTTGGGATCTGGCTTTTAAAGCAGGTTTCCCAACAGGCAGATTCAACAGCAGTCTAAGATAGAAATGCCTTATTTCCTACCTAACATTCAAATGGAAAAACACGGGATCTCACTCTGGCCAGTGTGACTCAGTTGGTTGGGCATCTTCCTGAAAAGCAAAAGGTTCGATTCCTGGTCAAGGGCACATGCGTGGGTTGCAGGTTCGGCCCCTGGTCCAGGTCTGTATGACAGGCAACTGGTCGATGTTTCTCCCTTACATTGATATTTTTCTCCCTGTCTTTCTACCTCCCTCCCTGTCTCTCTCACTGAAAGAAAAAAAAAAAAAAGAAGAAGAAGAAGACAGGCTCTGAATTTGTTTTCCTCTTTCCATCATTTCTTTAAGAAAAGGATATACTGGTTTCTTTAGTCCCCAGTCTTTTGGCAACAGGCATTTAAAAGAAAGAATCATGTGGTAATTATTAATTTTGCATGGGATCAACTCTGGCCTCAGCTTTCATCTGAGATGCAGTTACATGAAAAACAGATTGCGTTAATTTCATTCCCTCTGGGGTTGCTTGGCAACAAGGCCTTGTTCCAGATCATCTCCTCTCCTTGGCCCAGAGTGATCTCTTTGGGGTGTCGCTCATACTAAGGCAATCATCACACTGTTGCTGTCACTTCTGAATGTGTCCCTATGGTCCTGACAGCACAGGGGATTGGTGGCTTTGCTCCAGTTATTCTGTCTGGGGTCTGTATAACCCCTGGGCTTGTTAGCACAGAAAACTGTGCTTGAGGAATTTGGGATTCAAACAATCAAGGTTAGACAAAAAAGAGAGAGAGCATAAGCAATGTCTGAGGTAATCCTGAAGAGCAGTAGGGCTGAGATGGGATAAATACTGATGTCCCTTTTTTAAAAAAGCATAATTATGTTGTGTTTTGGAAATCTTTTTAAGCTATATTGTTAAATAGTAAATGCAAGGTCCAGAACAGAATGCATTGGATGCTAGCTTTTTTTGGGGGGTGGGGGGTGGAGAAGAGGAAGGTATGAAAATATTTTGTTTATGTTTGCATAAAGAAAAATGCAGGTGGCCACCTGTGAGTGTTTGTGAGGAGTGAGAGTGATGGACTCCAAAGGGCAGAGGTGAGAACAAGATTTTTCACCTGCATGTTATCTAGTTAAAAAAACACAACAGAATTTAAAAATAAAAATTAAACAAGTGTTGGAAACCCAGTGCTAATTTTTAGTGTTTGGCAGTGTTGAGAAAGTTGGGTAAAGAGTATATAGGAATTAATTGCTGTTTCTGTAAAATTTTTTGGTGAGTCTGAAATTATTTCAAAATTAAAGTTAAAAAAATGTTTTTAGTATTAGCAACCACAACAAATTTTTTAGGCTTTCCTTCCTGTTTAACATCATTCTTGATCTCTTTCATGAAGGGAGTTGGTCTGCACATTTAGAACATTTTGAGTGACTTGGTAGAAGACGGGGGCATCTTTGAGCATTTTGAGCTGCAGAGAAAAGCCCTCAGCTAGGACCATTAAGGCTAATGGTCTGAGTGCTAATCAGAGTGCAATTCCATCCACATCCCAGATAGCTTCAGTTGTGGTCCCTAAAGGTCTCAGAAGAAATAAGTGATAGCCTCCTGAGGGACTGGCCTCACATTATGAAAACATCACTGTGCCTTCATGATTTTCCTGGACAGCCTTTAGTGTTTTCTCTCATCTCTGCGGCAGGCAACCAACTCCTCATCTTCTGAATGATTCCATTTTTATCTTTCTCCATGAAACTAAGCTCCTTGAGGACAGGTACAGTGGCCGAGTCATAGACATACACAGCTTCCTGGTGTGGCATAACACATACCTTCTTCTTAAGTCTTTATTTTGAAATAATTATAGATTCAAATGAAGTTGCAAAAATATACAGAGAAGCTCTAAATGCTTACATTTTTAAAGAAGAAAATTCTTTAATAAATAACATAACTTTTTACCTGAAGTAACTGGAAAAAGAAGAGCAAACTAAATCCAAAGCAGGTGGAAGGAAGGAGGAAAGGAGGGGAGATTAGAGAAGAAATAAATGAAACAGAATAGAAAAACAGTATAGAAAATCAATAAAAAGCAAAAGTTGGTTCTTTGAAAAGATCAACAAAATGGATGAGCATTTAGCTAGGGAGACAAAGATAAAAGGAGAGAAGACTCAAATTATTACCAACCTTACAGAAATGAAAAAGACTATTAAGGGAAAACTGTGCAATTGTATTCCAACAAATTAGATGACGTAGATGAAATGGAAAAATTTCTAGGAAGTCAAAAGCTACTGAAACTGAGTCAATAAGAAACAGAAAATCAAAACCACAATGAGATATCACTTCACACCCACTTGGATGGCTATAATCGAAAAGACAGACAATAACGTGTTAGTGAGGATGTGGTGGAGTCAGAACTTTCACACACTGATGCTGGGAATGTAAAATGGTACAGCACCTTGGAAAATTGTGTCAGTCCTTCAAAAAGTTAAACATAGAATTACCACATGACCCCAAGATTCCACTCATACATATATACTCAAGAAAATTGAAACATATGTTCAAAAAAGAACTGGTTCATAAATGTTCATAGCAGCATTATTCATAATAGGCAAAATATAGGAAACAACCTAGATGTCCATCAGTTCATGTCTATATAATGGAATATTATCCAGCTACAGAAAAGAATGAAGTACTGGCATATGCTACAATATAGGTGAATCTTGAAACCATGCCAGGTGAAAGATGCCAACCACAAAAGAATACGTGATGTGTAATTACACTTATGTGAAATAACAAGAATAGGCAAATCAACAGAGACAGAAATTAGTGGTTTCTAGAGGACAGGGGAAAGGAGATGGGGGAGTGATTACAAATGCATATGGGGTTTCTTTTGGAGTGATGAAAGTGTTCTGAAATTAGTGGTGATTGTAGCATAACTGTGACTATACTAAAGTGCTTGCAGGGGTGTCCAACCTGAGGCCCATGGGCCACATGCAGCTCAGGATGGCTATGAATTCGGCCCAACACAAAATTGTAAATTTACTTAAAACATTATCAGATTTTTTTGTGATTATGTGTCACAATGTATTTACTGTGTGGCCCAAGACAACCCTTCTTCTTCCAGTGTAGCCCAGAGATGCCAAAAGGTTGGACACCCCTGTTTAAAGGGTGAATTTTAGGGCATATGAATTATATGTCCATAAGAAAAAAGAATGCATAATAGCAATGGTTATTGCCTTTTAAAATGTAATGAGACCACCTGGCTGGCGTAGCTCAGTGGATTGAGTGTGGGCTGCGAACCAAAGTGTCGCAGGTTCGATTCCCAGTCAGGGTACATGCCTGGGTTGCAGGCCATGACCCCCAGCAGCCACACATTGATGTGTCTCTCTCTTCTCCCTCCCTTCCCTCTAAAAAATAAATAAATAAAATCTTTAAAAAAATGTAATGAGAGATTCCAGTTACTCTTTACTTATTTCCCCTATGGTAACCCCTTCCATAACTATAGTACCATATCCCAACCAGGAGAACAACATTAGTGCAATTCCAAAAGCTTATCCCAATTTCACCAACTTTACATTCACTCATATGTGAGCGTGTAGTCCTGTGCAGTTTACCACATGTGTATATTCGTGTAATCACCACTACAGTCAAGATACAGATCTGTTTCATCATCACACAGTTCCTTCCTACTACCTGTCTGTACTCATGCCCTCCCTTTTCCCTTCATCCCTAAACCTTAGCCACCACCAATCTGTTCTCTATCTCTAGTTTATTTCAAGATTTTAACATAAATTGTTATATGTTATATACAGTGTTGTATAAATGTAACTTCCTGAGTTTTGGCTTTTTTCACTCAGCGCAATTCCCTTGAGGTTCCATCCAAGTTGTATGTACCAATAATTCATCCCTTTTATTTATTTATTTTTTGTAGTACAGTATTTTTCTCATATCCATTAATAACTAATATATAAGAACATTTACAATATAAATATAACAACATAAGAAAAGTTCAACTTTTCTTTTTTTACATCTCAATACTAGGTATTAATAAAGAGATAGTCAAAATAATTATGGTCAAAATTACTATTTCAAAAACATACACAAATGGTTGGTGTCAGTATGTCTACATATAATTTGGGTTTTGGTGTTCTTTGGATGAAAGAAAGAATATTTGCTTTACTTCACTAAAAGGAATATCTCATAATGTTGGGGTGGCCTCTCTTGATATTTCTCGTGCTGTTGATTTTTAGCATAGTTCTTGTTATGAATGGAGTTGAATAAACTGGCACTCATCTTGTTAACTCTAAATAAGAGTACAAAGCTGGGGAAAGTTCTGGCCAAGATGGAAGTGTAGGTAGATACACTTTGCTTCACTTCCTTGCACAACCAAAAGAAGGATAACAACCAATTTAAAAACAAAAAAAACAACCAGAACTGCCAGAGAATCAAACTGCATGGAAGTCCGACAACCAAGGAGTTAAAGAAGAAACATTCATCCAGACTGGTAGGAGGGGTGGAGACAGGAAGCTGAGGGGAGAGGATGTGGGGCAAGGCAGTGGCTGGCAGGCTGGGAAGATAAGCCAGGAGGACAACTGGGGAGCAAGACAAACCTCACAACCCAGGGTTCCAGGGCAGGGAAAGAAAGCCTCAAAGGCCCTGGCTGTAAAAACCTGTGGGGGTTGCACTGGTGGGAGAAACTCCCAGTCTCATAGGAAGTCCATGGGAGATGCCCACCCACCTGGGAATTAGCACCTGAAAGGTACAAATCCACTTGTGGGAAGTGAGCGAAGTGACAGAAAGTGGGGTGAGAGCCGAGCACGTGGCATTGTTCCCTCTCTGACCCCTCCCCACATACAGAGCCACAATGCAGTGATATGGGTTGTCCCTCCCTGGTGAGTACCTAAGGCTCCACCCCTTACAACATAACAGGAGTGCCAAGACAAAGAAATATGGCTCAAATGAAAGGACAAATCAAAACTCCAAAAATAGAACTAATCAAGGAAGGGATAAACAGCCTATCAGATGCAGAGTTCAGAACACTGGTAATCATGGTGCTCACAGAAATGGCTGAATATGGTCACAAAATAGAGGAAGAAGGGAAGGCTATGCAAAGTGAAATAAAGAAAAATACACAGGTAACCAACAGTGAAGGGAAGGAAACCCAGACTCAAATCAACGGTTTGGAACAAGAGGAAGAAATAAACATCCAACCAAAACAGAATGAAGAAACAAGAATTCAAAAAAATAAGGAGAGGCTGAGTACCCTCTGGGACAACTTTAAATATTATGACATCTGAGTCATAGGGATGCCAGAAGGAGAAGAGGAACAGCAAAGAAATTGAAAACTTATTTGAACAAATAAAGGAAAACTTCCCTAATCCAGCAAGGGAACTAGACTTGCAAGTCCAGGGAGCTCAGAAAGTCCCAAAGAAGGTGGATTCAAGAAGAAACACATGAAGACACATCATAATTAAGTTACCCAAGATTAAAGATAAGGAGAGAATCTTAAAAGCAACAAGAGAAAAGGTGAGAGTTACCTACAAAGAAGCCCCCATAAGACTATTAGCTGATTTCTCAAAAGAGATCTTACAGACAAGAAGGGGCTGGAAAGAAGTATTTAAAGTCATAAAGGCAAGGACCTAGATCCAAGATTGCTCTATCAAGCAAAGCTATCATTTAGAATGGAAGGGCAGATAAAGTGCTTCCTAGATAAGGTCAAGTTCATCATCACTAGGCCCTTATTATATGAAATGTTAAGGTACTTATCTAAGAAAAAGAAGATCAAAAACTATGAACAGTAAAATGATAAACTCACAACTATCAACAACTGACCCCCACCCCTCCCCCGCAAAAAACAACTAATCAAACAAGTACAACAGGAATAGAATCACAGAAATGGAGATCACCTGGGGCAGGGGTGTGAAACTCATTTTCACCAGGGGCCACATCAGCCTAACAGTTGCCTTCAAAGGGCCGAATGTAATTTTAGGACCGTATAAATGTAATTACTCCTTAACAGTTAAGCAAGGGCTTGGCGCTGCCACCAGGTAGAAACAAGGTGCCAGGCCAGATAAAACAAGGCTGAGAGCCAGATTCGGCCCACAGGCCTTGTGTTTGCCACCTGTGACCTGGAGCGTTGTATCAGTGGGGAGAGGAAAGGGGAGAATGGGGGAAAAACCTACAGGGAATAAGAAGCACAATTGGTAGGCACTAAATAGGGGGAGATTAAGAACAGTATAGGAAATAGAGAAGCCAACTAATTTATGTGTATAATCCATGGACGTAAACTAAAGGAGGGAAGTGCTGGAGGTGGGGTGCAAGGGAGAGGGGGATAAAGGGAGAAAAAAATGGGACAACTGTAATAGCATAATCAATAAAATATACTTAAAAATAAAAGTCCTCTAAATAAAACAATAAAAGAGTACATAGGTGGTTGTTGCAACCAGTTACTACAGGAAAAAGGAGATACATAGGTAATGCAACTGTCCAATATTTTTGAGACCAAAAGTTTAAGCTAAAGAGTTCAGCCAAGATTCAGGAATAAAAGCCCATAGGAAATACAATGTGAAGTCAAATTAAGAGCTTAAGAACAAAGCCGTAAATCGCTCTTCCCGGCAATGATGATGGTGAATATCCCACAGTTTCCCCAGGGGCTGTAGACAACCTCAGCACTGAGTCCTCTGCACAAGCACATTTGGGTGGGGGCGGAGAGGAAAATGATGAGGGGAAAACCAGGGTACAATGGCACCCCCATTCTGGGCACAGGTGCATTGGACACTCCTTAGGACTGTGGAGGGACCATGCCCAACCCTTTTATTTTAAAATAAATTTTTATTTTTAGAATAGTTTTAGATTAACAAAATTATTGTGAAGATAGTACAGAGAGTGCTTATACACACCTATATCCTGTTTCCCCTGTCACTAGCATTTCTCATCAGTACGGTACATTTGACACAATTAATGTACCAATTTTGATTCATTCTATTTAACTGAAACCCATACTCGAGATTTCCGTGTTTTCTCCCTGCCGTTCCTTTTCTTTATCAGGATTCCACCCAGGATACCACATTATGTTTGTAGTCATATCTCAAGCTCTGCTTGACTGCTGATGTTTCTCATTTCTCAGACTTCCCTTGTTTTTTGATGACCCTTACGAATTGTAAGGAGTCTTGCTCTGATGTTTTATAGAATGTCTGTTGATTGTAATCTGTCTGATGTTTTCCTCGTGGTTATACTGGGGTAAAGTGCTTTGGGGAGGAAAACCAGAGAGGTCAGTCCCATCCTCTCCACATCATAACATACTACCAATATGACTTGTCACTGCTGATGTCACTCTTAATCACCTGGCTGAGACAGTGTTTTCAGGTTTCTCTACTGTAAAGTTACTCCTTTTTTTCTCACTCTTTTCATACGGTGCTCTTTGGAAGAAAGTCACTATGCGCAGCCCACATTTAAGGAGTGGGAAATGTGTTCCACCCTCTTACAAGCACAGTATCTACATCAGTTATTTGCAATTCTTCTGTATGGGAGATATATCTAAACTACCCAATTTATTAATTTATTCAATCATTTATTTATATCAGTATGGACTCATGAATATTTATTTTATACTTAGGGTAACAATACAATGCTACTTTATTCATTTTATTGCTCAAATTGTTCCAGCTCTGGCCATTAGGAACTCTTTCATTTGGCTCCTATATCTCTTTGACATATGACCATCACTATGGGTTGTTTTTTTAAAAAAATTGTGGGTTTTGGTGGGAGAGGTTTTGTTTGTTTGTTTGTTTTAGTTCCTGGCACTAGAAAATGCTCTAGGCTCAAATTGTATCTTTCCTGTTCTATTCCTAGTATCAGCCTTTTCTCCATGAAGCCCTGATTCCTTTCATTGGTGAGTTAGAAACCAAGAGCTGGGATCTAGGTGTGTTTATTGCTACTAAACACATTTCTTTTAGGTTCTCCCAAGTGACAGAGCAAATAAATATAGGTGTGTGTACTAACCCATATATCTATATCTATCTTTCTTTCTTTTCTATCTATCATCTATCCATCTATCTATATATCTTTATGCTGTACCTAAAGTAACCTCTTGTACCCATATTAAGCTAAACATTAGTTTGTACTGATATTTCTAACTCTTACTGTTGAGTTCCAGAAGTATTTGTGTATATTTTTGTGTATTTGGATAATTCTAGACTCTTCCCCTTCCTTATCTGTAATCTCCCACTCCAACCACAGCCTGGTTCCCATCACCCATCATTCATTTATTTAATTCTTCAATTCCAGTAAAGTACATGCATAGTGGTTTCAGAATTGCTAACCCATACCCCCATGGGAAATGGTACTTATGTACAGCTCCCTTTGCTTTTAGTCTCACAGACTCCTCTCATTTCCAAAATCACTGAGGTCAGTACCTTGTTTCTCTACCTCTGTCAGTGAGGTTGTTTTATACACTTGGAATATATTTATATTCTTTAATCACATTCTATATTCCATCATGAGATCTCTAAACTCCTAGATGATTTTTAAAATTTTCATACCTCAATATTTACTTTGTGATGCAAAGCTCTATGGGTTTTGAAAAAAATACTAATGTCTTATATTCACCATTATAGCACCATATAGAATAATTTCACTGCCCTAAAAAATTCCCCATGTTTCACCTTTTCAATCCTCCCCTACTCTGAACCCCTGGCAGCCATTGATCTGCTTACCATCTCTATAGTTTTGCCTTTTCCAGAACTCCATAATTGGAGTCGTACAGTATGTTGTTGTTGTTTTTTTTCCCCAGACTGGCTTCTTTCACTTAGTAGTATGCACTTATGATTCATCAGTGTCTTGAATACTTGTTTCTTCTTTATTGCTGCATACTGTCTCACTGTTTACCATGGCTGGTATGGTTCAGTGGATTGAGCGCAGGCCTGTAAACCAAGAGATGGCAGTTTGATTCCCAGTCAAGGCACATAACTGGGTTGTGGGCCAGGTCCCCAGTGTGAGGCACTCGAGAGGCAGCTACACATTGATGTTTCTCTCCCTGACTCTCCTTCCCTTCCCCTCTCTCTAAAAATAAATAAACCCTTTAAAAATATATCCCACTGTTTAGTCATTCACCATTCACCTATTGAAAGACATGTTGGCCATTTCCAGGTTTTGGTAGCTAGGAATAGAACTGTTGTGAGCATTCACATGCAGCTTTTTGTGTGGCCATAATTTTTGAAGCAGTTTGGGGCACCAGTTTTCAAGTCAGAAGCATGATGAATGGATCATCTGATAAGACCATGTTTAGTTTTATAAGAAACTGCTAAACTGTCTTCCAAAACCACTTTGGATTTCCAGCAATGAACAAGAATTCCTGTTTCTCCTTACCTTCTCCAGCAATTGGTATTCAGTTTTGGGGTGTTCTTTTTTAAAGCCATTCTAATAAGTATATGGTAGTATCACTTTGTTGTTGTAATTTGAAATTCCCTAATGGCAAATGATGTTGAATATCTTTTCATATACTTATTTACCATTTGTAGATCTTCTTTGGTAAGATATCTGTTCAGTTCCTTTGTTAATTTTTTAACTGGGTTGTTTTCTTATGGTTGAGTTCTAGATGTATTTTTGTATACTTTATATACAAGTCCTGTATCAGGTATGTGCTTTGCAAATATTTTCTCCAAGTTCTTGGCTTGTTTTTTCATTGTTTTAAGTGTCTTTTGCAAAGAAGACATTTTTAATTTAATAAAGTCAGACATTAATTTTTCTTTCCTGGATAATGCTATCATAGTTGTATTTAAAAACTGACCAGTGTAGCTCAGTTGGTTCAGTGTCATCTGGCAAAGAATAAAGTCACTGGTTTAATTCCTTGCCTGGGTTGTGGGTTCAGTACCCAGTAGGAGCACATAAGAGAGGCAACCAATCAATATTTCTCTCTCACATTGATGTTTCACTCTCTCTTTTTCTCCCTCCTTCCCCCTCTCTCTAAATGTAAATAAATAAAATCTTTGTTTAAAAAAAACTTCATAACTAGACCCAAGGCCATAAAGATTTTCTCCTGTATCTCTAAGAAGTTTTATAGTTTCGCATTTTATATTTTAGTCTATAATCCATTTAAGTTACTTTTTATAGAAGGTGAAAGGTCTGTGTATAGGTTTGTTTCTTTGCATATGGACATCCTTCATTATTTGTTCAGTCACCATTTATTGAAAAGACTATCCTTTCTCCATTGAATCACCTTTGTTCTTTTGTCAAAAGTAAGGTGGTTACATCTGTGTGGGCTTATTTCTGGGTTCTGTATTTTTTCATTGATCTATGTGTCTATTCTTTCATCAAGACTATGTTGTATTGATTATTGAAGCCTTATAATAACTCTTGAAATTGGGTAATGTTAGCCTTCCAACTTTGTTCTTTTCCTTCAGTATTGTGTTTGATTATTCTAGGTCCTTTGCCTTTACAGATAAACTTTAGAATCAATTTGTTGTAAATGGTGTTAGAAGATCTGGACAGCTACATGCAAAAAAAATGAAACTGGACCACCAACTTACACCATACACAAAAATAAACCCAAGATGGATAAAAGGCTTAAATATAAGTCATGACACCATAAAAGTCCTAGAGGAGAACAGAAGCAGGAAAATGTCATATATTCCACACAGCAATATTTTCACCAATGTCCCCTAAAGCAAGGGACATAAAGGAAAGAGTAAACAAATAGGACTTCATCAAAATAAAAAGCTTCTGCACAACTAAAGAAAACATCAGCAAAATGAAAAGGGAACCAACCATATGGGAAAATATATTTGCCAATGATACCTCTGACAAGGGTTTGATCTCTAATATATAATGAACTCACATGAGTCCACTCCAGGAAGACAAACAATCCAATTAAAAAATGGGCAAAGGACCTGAACAGACACTTCTCCAAGGAGGACATACAGAGGATCCAGAGACACATGGAAGGATGCTCAGCATCACTAGCCATCAGAGAGATGCAAATTAAAACCACAATAAGATACCACTTCACACCAATCAGAATGGCCATCATAAACAAATAAACAGCAAGTGCTGGCAAGGTCATGGAGAAAAGGGAACCCTAGTACACTGTTGGTGGGAATTCAGACTGGTGCAGCCACTGTGGAAAATATCATTGAATTTCCTCAGAAAACTAAAAATTGAACTGCCTTTTGACCCAGCAATTCTATTGCTGGGATTATATTCTAAGAATCCTGAAACACCAATTCAAAAGAACCTTTGCACCCCAATGTTCATAGCAACACAGTTTATAATAGCCAAGTGCTGGAAGCAACTTAAGTGCCCATCAGTAAATGAGGAGATCAAAAAACAGTGGTACATTTACACAATGGAATACTTCATAGCAGAAAGAAAGAGCTCCTACCCTTTGCAACAGCATGGATGGATCAGGAGAGCATTTATGCTAAGTGAAATAAACCAGGTGGTAAAAGACAAATGCCATATGCTCTTACCTATGAGTGGAACCTAATCAACAAAACAAACAAGCAAGCAAAATATAACCAGAGACACTGAAATAAAGAACAAGCTGACAGTACCTAGAGGGGCAGGGCAAGGGGATAATGAGGGGAAAAAAGGGGAAGAGTCGTCAAGGAACATGTATAAAGGACCCATGGAAAAAGCCAAAGAGGGGTTGGATCGAGGGTGGGAGGTGGGGATGGGCGGGACAGAGGGGAGAAGTGAGGGAAAAATAGAGACAAATGTACTTGAACATCAATAAAAAAGGAATCTATATTGTTATCTATGAAATAGCTTGCTGAGATTTTTATTTTGATTATATTGCAGCTACAGATTAAGTTGGAAAGTATTGACATCTTAACAATATTGAGTCTTCCGATCCATGAACATAGACTATATGTTCATTTATTTAGATCTTTTATTTCTTTTCATCAGTGTTTTCTGATATGACCAGTGTTTTGGACATATTTTGTTAGCCGTATAACTAAGTATTTCATTTTATTTGGGTGCTATTGTAAATGGAATTCCTTTCTGAAATTTGAATTCCTTTCTGAAATTTGAAATTCCAGTAGTTCACTGGTGTCATATAGGAAAGCAATTGACTTTTGTACACTAACTTTGCATCCTACAACTTTGCTATACTCACTTATTAGATCTAGGAGGTGTTTTTGTTGGTTCTTTGGGGTTTTCGTGTCATCCATGTAGAGTTCTATTTCTTTTTTTTCTAATTTATACATGTTTTATTTCCTCTTCTTGCCACAACGCACTAGCTAGGAGTTTCAGTACAACATTCAATAGAAGTAGTGAGAGAGAACTTCCTTGCCTTGTTCTTAATCATAGAGGGAAAGCTTTCAGCTTCTCAGTGTTAAGAATGGTGTTAACTGTAGGTCTTTTGCAGGTGATCTTTGTCCAATTGAGGAAGTTCCCTTCTATTCCAAGTTTTCTGAGTTTTCTTCATGAATAGCTATTGAAATTTTAATTAATTGTAGATTTACATACAGTTGTAAGAAAGAATACAGAGAGACCCATGTACCATTTACCCAGTTTTCCCCAAGGCTAACATCTTGAAAAACAATATTACAACCAGAATATTGACATTACTACCCACTAATTTTATTCAGATTTCTTTGGTTTAACTTGTACTCATTTGTGTGTGTGTGTGCACATACAATTTAATCACATGATTAGGTATGTATATTTACCACCACAGTCAAGATACAGAACAGCCACATAAGCACAAGGACTTCTCTTGTTGCCTTTTATAACCACACCCATCTCCATCCTGTCCTTTCTTCCTACATCCCTAATCCCTGGTACCCACTGATCTGTTCTCCATTTCTACAGTTTCATTATTTTAGGAATGTTACATAAACTGCAATGTACAATGTGTAATTTTTTGGATGGCCTGGATTTTTTTGGACTCAGCATAATTTGAGTTCCATCCAAGTTACTCTGTGTATCAATAGTTCATTCCTTTCTATTACTGCATAGTATTCTAGGATATAGCACTACCAAAGTTTGTTTAACCATTCATCTATTGAAGGACATCTAGATTACTCCTGCTTTTTAACTATTGTGAATACAACTGCTATAAACATTCATGTACAAGTGTGTGTGTGTGTGTGTGTGTGTGTGAGAGAGAGAGAGAGAGAGAGAGAGAGAGCGCATAGGGTATTTATTACTCTCAGATAAATATCCAAGGAGTTCAATTGCTGGGTCATGTGATAAGTAAGTGTTTAGTTTTGTAAGAAACTGTCAATCTGTTTTCCAGAATGGCTTTACCAGTTTATATTTTCACTAGCAATGTATGAGTGATTCAGTTTTCCTGCATCCTTGCCAGCATTTGGTGTTATCACTACTTTTATTTTAGCCATTCAGCTACATGTGTACATGCTTTCTTTTGGAAAGACATAAATACCTTTGTGCCTGGTTCAAGTTAGGCTCTTTGAATGTGAAGCAGGCCCAGCTCCTGCATACAAGAGCATGAAAAGGCAAGACTAAAGCAGGAGAGGAAGCCTGTTCCTCCAAAGTCATCACTATAAACCCTACGGACTGACTAGTAATGATGTGTGTTTCTTTGATAAACCCTGAGCCCCTAACAAGAACCTGTTGTCAGGGGAACCTCTGTAACACCTAGAGGGCAATTAAAAAAAAAAAAAGAAACAACTCTGTGAAAGGGGTAGGGAAGGAAATCATTATCTGGATCCAGCAGAGACTCAAAGTCAGCTGTTTGAAACTCCAGGTAAAGAAATGACATTTACTCTCTGGGTATCCTAAAAGGGATTCAGATTCTGCATGTGTTTTGAAAAGAATAGGACAAAGCTAAAAAGTGCCCCCTGTGGCAAAATGGAACCGATTTTCAACCTGAGAGAGTACCCTATCCCTTTTTAGTGAATTTTGTTAAAGTAGATTCCTAGATTATTATCCAAGTTCAGTTATCTTATTTTCCTCAACTTCTGTCAATTGTATCCAGACAGGGCATTAAGCCCCATTCACTGACAGTTGTGAATATAGATAAAACTATGTTACTGTATAGTTCAACTGGATCTCAGTTACTTAAGGAGTAGGGGGCCTTGATGTGTCAAAATATTTGGCTTTAAACAAAATAACTCTTTAGACAAAGGTTAGTTTTGTCTGTAATAACAGCACACTGTGCTCCGGAACTCATACAGGCATGATGCTATCACGGGACTTTCTGTCCTTCCTGGCATTCTTTCTCTACCCCTGTCCTTTCTAACCTTCACCACAGGGACACCTATTGTCTACACTCTGGTATTATTTTTCAAAAAAAGTGTTTATTTATACTCCACACTACTCCAAAAGAAGCTTTAAAAATTATTAAAAATTTCTACATAAAACAGAACAACAAAGAGGAAAATAGAACCAAAACTAGTTAAAAGGAACAGAAAAATAGGTATAGCCACATTCGTATTTATCATCCACAATGATTATATTTTGCTTTCAAGAATGTTCTTAGCTTCTAATACTCAAATGTAACTATACTCTTTTACAAAGCCATCATTTGAATTTCCCATATGATGTCTTCAAAGTTTCATGTTCAATTTAGACACATACAATTTTATTTTTACATATTTTCTATTTTACTATTTTGTTCAGTTACTGAGCTTTTAGTGGCTTATACACTTCAACAAACATTTCAAGAAAGATTTTCCAGTAGTCTAAGACTCCAGCTGATAGCTATTAACCTTTCTAGAAAATGCAAGAGTTGGTGACTCTGTTGCTCCCATAGACAAGCATGTTGTTCTTGAAAACTTTCTGATGATACTGAGCAAAAATGTGATAAGGCCAGTTTTTCAGACAGAAACATCAACTGCTGAATAAGCACATATTGAAGTATTCTTCTTGTTGATACAATATATGCTACCCGAGGTTAGGGACCTCTTGTCCACTAATATGCCTCATGCAGTGCCTGGGATATAATACAGATTAAAATATTTAATGAAATTGCTTAGTACCCTCTCTGAGCAGGATACTTTCTTCAGACATCCTGGGAATGTGCAGAAATAAAAGATTCAGGAGTTCATGATCAGCACCTTATTCCTACACCCACCAAGACCCATCATAGTACATATAACTAATGGTGGATGAAAGCTTCAACTTCCTATGCAAAGGTCTTTCAGAAAAGATAAGTTCCCCTTTGTGGTTCCCATATTCTTTGGAGACCCACAGAACCCAGCACAGGCCCAGCATGTGTAACTGGGAGGGGCCTATCTACTGAGAAGCTGTATCTGGTTGATAAAGAGATATCCTAGCAGTCCCAACCTGTTGAGCTTCCAGCTCCTGGCAGATTCTTGGACAGACTAAGTTGTGTGACTCTGAGATGAGGCCATTTTTCCCTCCCATCTGACCAGTACAGAGCACTCCCTTCACACAGCCCTATCTTGGTCTCTTTGGGCCTGATCAACTCTACTGGCCTCACCTTGTTGACTCCCTGAGATCCTGCCCTACAACAAAGGTCTGGAGGCACCCAGTGAATGGCAGCTAAACTTGGTATACCCTGGAACTTTTGCTCAGTGGCCTCAGACCAAGCACTAGCACTGAGTTTGAACCTCTCTCAACTTGGTGAACACCACTAATATGAAAGACCAACTAAGAGCTGGTTCTCTGTAAAGATAAACAACACTGGCAAACCTTTAACTAGACTCATCAAGAAAAAACAAGACAATCCAAATAAATAAAATCAGAAATTAAAGAGAACAATTGACTCCACAGAAATAAAAGGGATTATAAGAAAATATTACCAACAACTATATATCAACAAATTGGACAATCTGGACAAAATGGATAAACTCCTAGAAACATACCATCTTCCCAAACTGAATCAGGAAGAATCATAAAATCTGAAAAGAGTAATTACAACTAATAAAATTGAAGTAGTAATAAAAAAACTCCCAACAAAAGTCCTGGACTAGATGGCTCACAGGTGAATTTTACCAAACATTCAAAGAAAAGCTAACACCTATCTTTTTGAAACTATTCAAAAAATTCAAGAGGAAGGATGACTCTTAAGCTCATTTTATGAGGCATTATCCTAATTCCAAAACCAGATAAGGATACTACAAAGAAAAAAATAGAGAGAGATCAATATCCCTAATGAACATAAATGCTAAAATCTTTAACAAAATATTATCAAATTGGATTCAGCTATTCATTAAAAAGATCATACACCATGATCAACTGGGCATTCCTTGACCCTTTATTCTTTTATTCCAGGAATGCAAGGTTAGTACAATATCTGCAAATCACACCACGTAAAGAAAATGAAGGAAAAAAATAACATGATCCTATCAATAGATGCTGAAAAATCATCTGATAAAATCCAGCAAAGATTGATGAGAAAAACTTTCAGCAAAGTGGAAATAGAGGGAACATACCTTAATGTAATAAAGGTCATATATGACAAATCCACAGCCAACATCATACTCAATGGGCGAAAACTAAAATAATTTCTCTTAATATTGGAAAAAAGACAGGGATGTCCACTTTCACCACTCTTATTCAACACAGTACTAGGAATCCTAGCCACAGCAATCAGACAAGACGAAGAAATAAAAGACATCCAAACTGGAAAAGAAGTAAAACTGTCATCATTTGCAGATGACATAATATTGCATATAGAGTACCCTAAAGAGTCCACCAAAAAACTTCTAGAACTGATAAATGAATTCAGTAAAGTAGCAGGATAAAAAATAAATATTCAGAAATCAGTTTATATTCCTGTAATGAACTATCAGAAAGGGAAAGTAAGAAAACAATCCCATTCACAATTGCTTAAAAAAAATCCTAGTTCTGACTGGTGTGGCTCAGTTGGTTGGGTGTCATCTCACAAAGCAAAAGGTTGCCAGTTTGATTCCAGATCAGGCACATGCCTGGGTTGCAGGCACATGTGAAATGCAACCAATTGATGTTTCTCTCTCACATCAATGTTTTTCTCTCTCCCTTCTCCTCTCTCTAAAAATAAATAAGTAAAATATTTTTAAAAATAAAAATAAGGCCCTGGCTGGTGTAGCTCAGTGGATTGAGTGCAGGCCTGCAAACCAAAGCATTGCCAGTTCGATTCCCAGTCAGGGCACATGCCTGGGTTGCAGGTCAGGTCCCCAGTATGGGGTGTGCTAGAGGCAACCATACATTGATGTTTCACTCCCTCTCTTTCTCCCTCCCTTCCCCATGTCTCTAAAGTAAATAAACAAAATCTTTATAAAAATAACTAAGTAAATAAAAATAAAATATCTAGGAATAAATTTAACCAAGGATGTAAAAGGCCTGTATTTGGAAAATTCTAAGATACTGAGGAAAGAAACTGAAGAAGATACAAATGAGTGAAATCATATACTGTGTTCATGGATAGAAAGAATCAACATCATTAAAATGTCCACTATACCCAAAGCAATCTATATATTCAATGCAATTCCTATCAAGATACCAATGGCATATTTCACTGAACTAGAACAAATATTCAAAAAAAATTTTATGGAACCACGAAAGACCCCAAATAGCCATAGCAATCTTGAAAAAGAAGAAACAATTGGAAGGATCACCCTACCTGGTATTAAACTATACTACAAGTCCTAAGTAATCAAAACAGTATGGTACTAGCATAAAACAGACATATAGAGCAATGGAACAGAATAGAGAGCCCAGGAATAAACCCATGCCTTCATGGTCAATTAACATTTGACAAAGGAGGCAATAACATACAATGGAGTAAGGATAGTCCATTTAATAAATGACGTTGGGACAATTGGACAGACACATGCAAAAAAAAATGAAACTAGACCACCTTCTTACACCATACGCAAGAATAAACTGAAACTGAATTAAAAACTTAAGTGTTAGATTTGAAAACATAAAAATCCTAGAAGAAAACATAGCCTGTAAAATCTTGGACATTCCTTGTAGCAATATTTTTTCTGATATGTCTCCTCAGACAAGGGAAAAACACAACAAAAATAAGCAAATGGGACTACATCAAACTAAAAAGTTTTTGCACAGCAAAGGAAACCATCAGCAAATTGAAAAGACAACTCACAGAATGGGAGAACATCTTCACCAATGGTACATCTGATAAGGGAATAATATCCAAAATTTATAAAGAACTTACATAATTCAACACCAAAAAACCCCCAAACAATCCAGTTAAAAATGGGCAGAGAACCTGAATAGACACTTCTCCAAAGAGGACATACAGATGGCCAATAGGCATATGAAAAGATGCTCAAAGTTACTAATTATTAGAGAAATGTAAATTAAAACCACAATGAGATATCACTTCATACTTATCAGAATGGCTGTCATTAATAAATCAACAAACAAGTGTTGTGAGTGTGTGGACAAAAGGAAACCCTTGTGGACTATTGGTTGGATTGCATACTGGTGCAACCACTGTGGAAAACAGTATAGAGTCTCCTCAAAAAATTAAAAATGGCTCTACCTTATGACCCAGTGATTCCGCTTCTGGGACTATATTCAAAGAAATCTGAAACACTAATTTGAAAGAATACATGCACCCCTATGTTCATCGCAGCATTATTTACAACAGCCAAGATTTGGAAGCAGCTTAAGTACTCATCAGTAGATGAGTGGATAAAAAAGCTGTGCTGTATTTACACAATGGAATACTACTCACCTGTAAAAAAGAGAGAACTCTTAACCTTTTGCCACAGCATTGATGGACCCGAGGCAGTCACAGAAAGGCAAATACCATATAATTTCACTTATATGTGGAATGTAATGAACAAAATAAACAAACAAAATAGAGACAGACTCATAGATGCAGTGAACAAACTGGCAGCTGTCAGAGGAGAGGGGGTTTGGGGAGGTGGGTGAAAAAGGTGAAGAGATTAAGAAAAACAACTCATAGGCCTACACAACAGTACAGTGATTACTGGAGAGGAAGAGGTGTAGGAGGAGATAGAAGAGGGTAAAGAGGGATAATGGTGACAGAAGGAGACTTGACTTGGGATGGTGAACACACAATACATTATACACCTGAATTGTACAGCTGAAACCTATACAATTTTATTAATCAGTGTCACCTCAATAAATTCAATATTTGTTAAATTAAAGAATAAAAGACATTCTAGCATGTAGTAACTCCCTCAAGCACTCAACCTCTAGGAATAGCCTTAGTGCTACCATTTCATGAAGAAAACACATTAGCAAAAAGTCACATGTGAAATGATCTATTGTATCCTTTAAGTTCTGTGGTTGTGGTTTATCCCAGTGCTATGACAGGGCTGCCTCAGTCTGGATCCAGATCTCCCAAACTAGTCTTTACTGCCCTCCTGGGCTTTGTTAATGTTGCCACCTGACTTCCCAGCTGCTGCCCTATCCCTTTTTTTCCAAATACTTAAGTGCCCATTAGTTTATAGCACTGTTCAGATACTCTACCACCTTATGTCTGGCTCCTGCCCTCACAGGCAACAGGCAAATGTTTAGGATGGGAGAACCAACTGAAAGACCAGCTAATAAATAAATCATATGAGATACACACACTCAGAGCTCCCAAACCCTAATTTGAAAGTAAAATCCCCATTCTATTTAACCAGACTATAATATTTCTCTTTTTGATAAATATATACCAGAGTACAGCAGGTTTCTCAATCTGGGCACTATTAGCATTTTGGTTCAGATAAGCTTTTGGTGGCAATGCTGCCCTGAACATTCTAGAATGTTTAGCAGCATCCTGTGCCTCGGCTCACTAGATGCCAGTAGCAGCCACTCCCCAGATGTCTCCAAACATTGCCAGATGTTCCACTGAGAACTACTGGGGTAAACAATGCAATCTGAAATCCAGACCTACAAAAAAAGGCAATGAGTACATGAGACCAAAGCAGATGGGATTTAACCTTCAAAACAGGCAAAAGTGTTGGTAATTGGTGAATCTTACAATTTTCTGTAAACTTGAAATTCTTTTCAAATAAAGTTTTTAAAAAAGTACAGAAGAAAAAGATAGCTTGGATTCAAGCTTGATTCTGTTTTAGTTTTATTGAGATATAATTCATGTACCATACTATTTATCCACATAAAGGGTAAAAGTCAGTGTTCTTTAGTAAATCCACGGGGTTGTACAACCATCACCACAATTTTAGACATTTTCATTCTCTCCAAAAAAAAAAAATCCTATACCAATCAGCAACCACACAGGTTGCCCCCAAGCAACTCCCAATCTACTTTGTCTTGACCTTTGCCTATTCTGAACATTTTATACAAAATAATTGTAAATGTTAGGTGTGGTCTTTTGTGGCTGGCTTCTTTTACTTAGAATGTTTTCAAGGTTCATCCACGTTGTGGCATGTATTAGTTATTCCTTTTTATTGCTGAAAAATAGTTGTTGGTGAATGTGTGTTTTCATTTCTCTTAGGTATATACCTAGGAATAGAATTACTAGGTCATATGGTAACTCTGCTTATGAATTTGAAGAAGAACACTTTTTAATTTTTTAATATTTTAAAATACATTTTATTTATTATGCTATTACAGTTGTCCCATTCCCCCTCTTTATTCCTTTCTACCCTGCACACCCCCTCCCACTGGCATTCCCCTCCTTTAGTTAATGCCCATGGGTCGTACATATAAGTTCTTTGGCTTCTACATTTCCTATGCTATTCTTAACCTCCTCCTGTCTATTTTCTACCTACCATTTATGATACTTATTCTTTGTACCTTTTCCTCTCTCTCCCTCCCACTACCTCACTGATATAACCCTACATGTGATCTCTATTTCTGTGATTCTGTGCCTGTTCTAGTTGTTTGCTTTTTTTTTTTTAGGTTTGGTTATTAATAGCTGTGAATTTGTTGTCATTTTACTGTTCATATTTTTTATCTTCTTTTTCTTAGATAAGTCCCTTTAACATTTCATATAATAAGGGCTGGATGATGATGAACTCCTTTAACTTGACCATATCTGGGAAGCA
Source organism: Phyllostomus hastatus (assembly GCF_019186645.2). Classification (NCBI taxonomy): domain Eukaryota; kingdom Metazoa; phylum Chordata; class Mammalia; order Chiroptera; family Phyllostomidae; genus Phyllostomus; species Phyllostomus hastatus. The sequence goes on from NW_025334041.1 coordinate 93,164,281, forward strand.
CTTTATCTGCCCTTCTATTCTAAATGATAGCTTTGTTGGATAGAGTAATATTGGATGGAGGTCCTTGCCTTTCATGACTTGGAATACTTCTTCCCAGCCCCTTCTTGCCTGCAAGATTTTTTTTTGAGAAATCAGCTGATAGTCTAATGGGAACTCCTCTGTAGGTAACTCTCTCCTTTTGTCTTGCTGCTTTTAAGATTCTCTCCTTATAATTACATTATCTTGGCTGTTGTAATTATTATGTGCCTTGGTGTGTTCCTCCTTGGATCCAACTTCTTTGGGACTCTCTGAGCTTCCTGGACTTCCTGAAAGTCTATTTCCTTTGACAGATTGGGGAAGTTCTCCTTCATTATTTGTTCAAATAAGTTTTCAATTTCTTGCTGTTCTTCTGCTTTTGGTACCCCTATGATTTGGATGTTGGAATGTTTAAAGTTGTCCCAGAGGTTCCTAAACCTCTCCTCATTTTTTTGAATTCTTGTTTCTTCATTTTGTTCTGATTGAATGTTTCTTTCTTCCTTCTGCTCCAAACCATTGATTTGAGTCCTGGTTTCCTTCCCACTATTATTGGTTCCCTGTAGATTTTTGTTTATTTCACATAATGCAACCTTCATTGCTGCCTGGGCCTTTTTTATGCTGTTGAAGTATCCAGTGAGTTCCTGGAGCATCCTGATAACCAGTGTTTTGAACTGTGCATCTGATAGGTTGTCTGTCTCTTTGTTGCCTAATTGTATTTTTTCTGGAGCTTTGAACTGTTCTTTCATTTGGGCCACTTTTTTTGTCTGGGCACGCCTGTTATGTATAAGGGGCGGAGCCTTAAGTGTTCACCAGGGCGGGGCAACCCACAGCACTGTGATGTGGTACTGTCTGTGAGGGAGGGGTCTGAGAAGGACCAATGCCGCTTGCTCTGCTCTCACCCACCTTTCAGTCACTTCCCCCACTACCCACAAGCAAATTGGGCCCTTCTGGTGCTGATTCCTGGGTGGGTGGTTTTGTGTACATTCTAGGACCCTGTGGGTCTCTCCAGCAAACTCTCCTGTGAGGCTGGGAGTTTCTCCTGCTGCCGCCTCAACCCCCACAGGTGTTTTCAGCCAGATATTTTGAAGCTTTTTCCCCACACTGGAACCCTGGGTTGTGTCATGTGTCTCAATACCCAGTTGTTCTTCCCAGTTTATCAGCATGCAAATGTGGGACCGCCCAGTCCACAATCTGCTGCCTCACTGGTCCTCCAGCCATCACCTTTCCACTAGTTCTCTCCACCTGGCTGCCCATTTCCATCCCTCCTACCCATCTGGATGAATGTTTCTTCTTTAACTCCTTGGTTGTCAGACTTTCATAAAGTTCTATTTTCTGTCAGTTCTGGTTGCTTTTTGTTTTTAAATTTGTTGTCCTTCTTCTGGTTGTGCGAGGAGGCACGGTGTGTCTACTACCTATGCCTCCATCTTGGCTGGAAGAATTTTTTTTATAATTTTTAAAAGATTTTTGTTTATTTTTAGAGAGGAGAAGGGAAGGAGAAAGAGAGGGAGAGAAACATAAATGTATGGTTGCACCTTTGTGCCCTCTACCGGGGACCTGGTCCACAATCCAGGCATGTGTCCTGGGTAGGACTTGAACCAACAACCTTTGATTTACAGGCCAGCACTCAATCCACTGAGCCATAGCACTTATATTCCCACAAGCAATGTACAAGGATTTCAGTTTCTCTACATCCTCTGAACACCTGTTATTGGCTGGCTTTTGGTTATAGCTATCTTTTTTTTTAAAAAAGAGTTTTACTTATTTATTTAAAGGGTAAGGGAGGGACAAAGAGAGGGAGAGAAACATCAATGTGTGGTTGCCTCTCACATGGCCCCCAGTGGGGACCTGGCCCGCAACTCAGGCATGTGCCCTGATTGGAAATCAAACCGGTGACCCTTCGGTTCACAGCCCACACTCAATCCACTGAGCTATACCAGCCAGGGCTGGTTATAGCTATCTTATCTCATTGTGGTTTTGATTTGCATTTTCCTGATGACTCATGATATTAAACATCTTTTCATGTGTTTATTCGCTGTTTATGTATCTCATTTGGAGAAATATCTATTTAAATCCTTTTCAATTTTTTAAAAATTAAGCTTTTATTTTTAGGTAATTATAGCATTATATATAGCTATAAGAAATAATGTAGAGAACATCTATGTATCCTATACTCAGTTTTCCCCATAGTAACATTCTGCAAAACAATAGTACAATATCACAACCAGGATACCGACATTGATACAGTGAAGATACAGAACTTTTCCATCACCACAAGGATCCCCGCCCCCAGTGCCCTTTTATAGCCACATCCACTTCCCTCCGCTCCCACCCCCTTACCCCTGGCAACCATTAATCTGTTCTTCACTTCTACAATTTTGTCATTTCAAGAATGTTATATGAATGAAGTAATACAGTATATATCCTTTTGGGATTTTTTCCCAACTTGGCATAATCCTCTGCAGATTCATCCAGGTTGTTGGCATGATCTGTAGTTTGTTTCTGAGGAGTACTCCATCATATGGATATACCAATTTGTTTAAACATTCATCTATTGAAGGACATTTGGGTCGCTTCCAGTTTTGAGCTATTACAAATAAAGCTGCTATAAACATATGTGTTCAGGTTTTGATTTAAACATATGTCTTCATTTCTCTGGGATAAATGCCCAGGATTGCACTTGCTGGGTTGTATGCTAGTTGTATGTTTTGGTTTTTAAGAAACTGCCAAACTGATTCCCAAAGTGCTGTACCATTTTACATTCTCTCCAGGAGTGCTCGAGTGGTCCAGTTTCTATGAATGAAGGCCGAGTGGGAGAAGGGAGGGCCGGTCCTCCCCGCTGTGCTTGCCTGCTATGGAGCTTCCGCAGCAAGGCGCTGTGGGAGAGGGATGGGAACACTGGCAGCCTGCCCTGCTGGGGTTAGACTGTCCTCTCCGACTAGGAGCTCCGGAAAGGAGCTCTGCCAGCTTGAGATAAAGATGTTCTTCAATGAATGTTTACTCATTTGCAGTATGCTCTTAGGACAACTCCTAGAGTTTTTTTAAAAAATGTTTTTCACCAATTTGTTTGCTAAGGAGGTTGGCTGAGCTCCTTACTCTGCCATTCTGGAAGTCAATCCATAAAAAGAAACTACAAGCCTCTGCTTTTTGAAGGGTGCTATTAAGAAAAATAAAAAATAAGCCACAGACTGAGAAAAGTATTTTAAATATACATCTGATAAAGGACTTGTACCCAGAATATACAAAGAACTCATAAAACTAAATAATAAGAAAACAAATAATTTAAAGATATATAAATGGCAAATAAGTATGTGGAAAGATGCTGAACATAAGGCTTTAAGGAAATACAAAATTAAAATCACAATGAGGTACCACTACATGGGAGGGGAGGTACAGGGCAGAGGGGAATAAAGGGGAGATAAAAATGGGACAACTATAATAACATAACCAAAAGTATATTTTAAAAACAATGAGCTCCACTACATATGCATTAAAATGACTATAATCAGAAAAACTGACAATATCAAGTGTTGGTGAAAATGTAGATGACTGGAACTCTCATATTATAGCTGAGGGGATTGGAAAATGGTACCACTACTTTGGAAAAGTCTCACAATCTCTTTTAGAATTAAATATGCCCCTTCTTAATATTTACCCAAGAGAAGTAAAAGTTTATGTTTACACAAAGTTCTATATGCAAATGTAGAACACCCACACAGTGGAATACCACACAGCAATACAAAGGAACATGCAAACTGATACATGCAAAAACATGGAGGAATCTCCAATGCATTATGCTACATGTCATGAAGCCAATTATGCCTCTCTCCTAAAAAGTGAAGTCCTAACCCCCAGCACCTCAAAATGTGAGCTTATTTAGAAATAGTCATTGCTGGAAAGCACAGAGAACAGGGCCCATCCTTTACAAATACGAGGTATGCTAGACACTGGACTGCAGCATGGACTCAACTGCCTGATTCTGGGACTCTTAGATGCATGCCCATGGGCTGTCATTAGCCTCTTCAAGCCTCAGTTTTCTCGTGTATAAAAGGAGATGATAGTATTTACTTAACGTGGTCACTGTACAAAATAAAAGAAAGAACTTAAGTGCCTGGCACATTATAAGCGCTGAAGAAAGTCTAGTGATTTCACTATTTAGAAAAAAGAGATGGGGTCATTGCAGATGTAATTAGTTAAGATGAGAACAGACTGGAATAGGGTGGGTCCTTACTCCAATATGAGTAGTGGGTCCTTGTAAGAGACACACAGGGAGAAGCCATGCAATGACAAAGGCAGCATACTGGGAGAATGCTCCTGGTGACAGAGGCAGACTGGAGTTATGCAGCTGTAAAATATGGAATGCCAAGAATTGCTGGTGACACTGGACACAGAGATAAAGGCAGGAACAGATTCTCCCCTAGAGCTATCCAGAGAGCATGTTGCTTCTGACAACTTGATGTCGGACTTCTAGCATCCAGAACTGTGAGATAATAAATTTCTGTTGTGTAAGCCACCTAGTTGTGGTATTTTGTTACAGCACCACTAAGAAAGTATTACACTAGGTTTAAAAAAGCCACACCCAAAAGGCGTTTTTATAGGACACTCTGGAAAAGGCAAAACTATAGGGATGGAGAGCAGATCTGTGGTGCCAGAGGCTGGGGGTAGGACAAAGGACTAACTGCAGAGAGACGTGGGAGAATTTTGAGAACAATAGATAAGTTCTAGTTCCTGATTGTGGTAAGAGGTAAACAACTGCATGTGTTGTTTAATCATGTGTTATACTCTGTAAATTTAAAATTTTTAAATTTTACTCTATATAAATTATATCTCATTAAACCCGACCCAGTTGCCATCCAAACACCATAAACAAAAGATCTTGTACAGCAATCATCTGTACACCTTCCATCAATAATTCCAAAGTGTCATCTAATAGATGTCCATATTCCAACTTCTCCAATAGTACTCAGAATGTCTTTCATAATTGCCTTTTTGCTACCACAATTCAACCAAAGATCATATAACACATTGGGATGTTATGTCTCTGCAGTCTTTTAATCTAAAATAATTCTTCTCATTGTTTTTTTTTTCCTTTTCATGACATTTTGTTTAGGCCAGTTGTCTTACAGAATGTTTTGCAATTTCTGTCTTTGATTGCTTCCTCATGGTGTTATGAAATATTCTTCTATCTCTTTATTTCCTGTAAACTGAAAGTTAGGTCTAGAGGCTTGATTAGATTCCAGTTAAACACTTTTGGCAAGAACAGTTCACAAGTGGTAGAAACCTATTTTCCCATCTTGTTGGCCCCCTTGCACACCTATTTTCCTGCCTTTCTTTCTCATACTATGAGGAACTTGGGTACCTACCTGCACAACAAAATCTTGTGGAAGGCGTGGTGTACCAGCTAGATACTGAAGCCAAACATCAACAATCGAATGTTTAGTAATTGCTACAAAGAGTCAAGTCCCATGCTAGGTGCTGGGGACACGGCACTATTGCAAACATGGACCCTGCCTCCAAGGAGTTTATAGTCTAATAAATGAGAAAGACATTCATGAAAAAGAAAACCCAGAAATAATGTGGTAAATGCTGTGAAAGAAAAGCACAGGAGAATATGGTCTGTGTAATGGGGAAAGCTGGCCTAGAGGGTGTACCATTCAAACTGAGGACTGAAGGATGGGCAGATATCAAGAAGGAGAAAGGCAGGGAAGTTGGAGCAAGGGGAGGTGTACAAGCAGCTCATTCACTGGTAGAGGGTCCAGATACATAAACAGGTAATTACAATTCTCTCTAGTGCAGCCCTGACAGGAGCCCATGTCCTAGTTGTGGAGGAACAGAGGCAGCTTCCCTGAGAGATTGTTGTCTAAGTTGAGGCCTGAAGGCTGACTGAGTCAGTGGAGATAAACAGAGGAATCATGGGGAGGTAAACAACTAACTAGTTAGTGACTAGAATTACATCTGTGTAGAAATTTAGCCCTGGCTGGCATGGCTCAGTTAGTTGGAGCATCATCCCACAGACCAAAATGTTGTGGGTTCGATTCCTGATCAGGGAACATATCCAGGTTGTGGGTTCAACCCCCACTCAGGGCACCTATGAGAAAGCAATTGGTCAATGCCTCTCTCTCACATCGATGTTTCTCTCTCTCCCTCCCTCTCTAAATGTCCTTGAGTAAGGATAAAAATATCTGTGTAGGAATTTAGGTTCAAGAAAACTATGAAGTATTCTTGCCCAAAATTTCAATCTTAATTAATCAAGACTCTAGACCTAACTTCTGATTTACAGGAAATACTGGGGACAGAGGAATTTAAAATCACATTGTCTTAAATTTTAAAACCCTAACCAGAGAACTTCAGAATTATAGTCAGACCAATCCAGTGTTCTGTTTTGTCATCCAAAAAAACCAAACCAAACCAAAACAAAACAAAACTGTAGCTCTTGGGAGAAGAGGTGACCTGTTAAAGCCTTTTACTCAATTCAATTTTTGTGTATATTCAGGTCAGGTCAAATGGCTCGAATCCATTATCCATTAGAATAAAATAACCCTGCTGTTACGGCTTCTAATAGTGATTATTATAATTTTTAAAAATATTTTTTCTAAGCCACACAACTAACAAGTAGTAGAGTAAGAAGAAATCATTCCAGAGTTGTCAGCTCCAGAGCCCCTGTATTTAACGATCGCACAGTACTGTCTCAACTAATAATGGCAATGGTGACTTTCAAGGTGAAGGTAAGAGAAGGTTTTTTGTAATTTAAGTCAAAAGAAGGGACAGATTCTCAGTACAACTGGGTCACAGGAGTGATGCAGCAGGAGGTTAATTGGCCCAGTATGAGTGGTCAAGTTATTTTTTTAAACTGAATTGATTGAGATTGGCTGATAAAATTACATAGGTTTTAGGTGTACAATTCTGTAATACATCATCTGTATGTTGTATTGTGTGTTCACCACCCAAAGTCATCTCCTTTCATCACCATTTATCTCCCTTTTGCCCTCTTGTACTTCCCTGCACTTCCCTTCCCCTCTGGTAGTCACCATACTGCTATCTGTGTCTATGAGTTTTGTTTTTCTTAATCTTTTCATCTTTTTCACCCAACTCCCTAACCCCTGTCTCTGACAGCTGTCAGTCTGTTCTCTGTATCTATGAGTCTGTTTCTATTTTATTAGTTTATTTTGTTTATTAGATTCCACATATAAGTGAAATCATATGGCACTTGTCTTTCTAGGACTGGCATTTCACTTAGCATAATTCTCTCCATGTCCATCCATGCTGTTGCAAAAGATAAGATTTCCTTCTTTTTTATGGCCAAGTAGTATTCCATTGTGTAAATGTACCACCGCTTTCTTTTAGATTTATTTATTTATTTGTTTGCTTATTTGAGAGAGGAGAAGGCAGGAAGAGAGAGGGAAAGAAACATCAATGTGAGAGAGAAATATCAATTGCTTGCCTCTTGTACATGCCCTGACTGGGGACTGAACCTGCATCCTAGGCAGGTGCCCTGACCGGGAATCAACCGGCAACCTTTTGCTTTGTGGGGCGATGCCCAACCCATTGAGCCACACCAGTCAGAACACCACAGCTTTTTTAGCCACTCATCTACTGATGGGCATCTGGGCTGCTTCCAAGTCTTGGCTACTATGAACAATGCTGCAATGAACATATGTGTGCATGGTTATTTTTAATGCTTGAACAGGAGGCCAGACCACAGGCAGAAATTTTCATCCCCTGTCCTCCTTACCCTCCACAAGGAATAGAAAATGACTATGCTTTTAAGAAATAAAAAACAATTGGGTCCTGGCCAGTCAGCTTAGCTGGTCAGAATGTGGTCTCACACACCAAAGGTTTCAGATTTGATTTCCAGTCAGGGCTTGTACTGGAAGTGAGTGAGTGATGTTTCTCTCTCACATCCATCTTTCTCTCTCTCTTTCTTCTCTCTCTCTCTCTCAAATCAATAAATATAACCTTGGGCAAGGATTTTTTTTTAAAAAAAGCAGTTGGGATATTTGGGGGAAGCAATAGAAACTGGGACTATGGGGAAGGGGGAAGATGAAAGAAAAGGCAGGAAGGAGAGGCTGAGGGGAAGTCTGCTAACCAAAGGTTGGCCCTGTGAGTGCCATGGCCACTAAGCCCCCTTTCTCATGGTTGAACAGCTTACAGACTCTATAATAGAGGCCACTCAAATCTCTGTCATGCCATGTACTCTAGGTTGGTTAGAATATCATGCACTATCCTGAATAAAAAGATTCACTCACCATGTTCCATGATCCTATGTGTTCAACAACCAACTGGGAGAAACTGTTCCATCATGGGCTTCCAATAACTCATATTAACATCAGGTACTATGTTGGATGCTTTAGGTGCATTCATTATCTCTGATCCCCGCAGTGACCCAGCAGAAGAAGTCATTGAGACTTCGTCACGTAAGATCACAAAGCTACCAAACCAGACAATTTTTATTGTGCTTGTCTGACTGGATATAGCTAATCTATCCTAAGACTGTGCTTCTAAACCTGTGAGGAAGCACTTGTTTTTTAAATTTCCAATGTATCATAGCCTGATAATTTTCTAAGACACATAATTTTGTAAAGTACAAGATATGTACAATACAGGCCCAAACTTATTACATTCCACATACATACTCTATGAAATCGCTATAAATGTTTCTAAATATTTACCCTGAATTTCTGGACCAATCTTGTCATAGAATGGCACTAGAGCCGTGGTTCTTACTCTCAAGGGCATACCAAAATCATTCCAGAACTTTTGTCAAATACATGGGCCTTGCCTCTTCCCAGAGTCTGATTCAGCAGGCTTGTCATGTTTCATAGACACTCCCCAGGGGATTCTGACATCCATCCCTGGTTAAGAACTACTTGCTGCTCTAACATATTGCCAAAGCTACTGTTTCCAGTTCGGTGCAAACTCAGAGAATCAAGACACTCTTTCAGAATTCAGTAAAGCCAGTACTGGGCGTGGCGATGGGAGGAAGGGGGAAGGGCAAAAATGCCAGAGAACTGGGGGATGCAACGGTTGCCTTTCCTAACATCTGTATTACCACCTAGTGCTATTTCAGCATCAATGTAAAACTTTTGATGTCTGGTTCAAGTATGAAATCTCTCTGAGCAGCACGTTTAAAGCAGTCAAAATTGCATTTTGCAGATAACCGCTCCCAGTTACAATGACATCTCTATTATGTTTCTTCCTACACAGCCCTGCCTTTGCAAGAACAGGCCATGTGCATTTGAGGGATTCTGGGAAGAGTTCATTCCAGAGAAAAAAAAATGTAAATTCCTAATTCATCCCAGAGGACAGTAAGCTAGTAGCAGCCAGCCATTCTTAGGGGAAAAGCCTGGAGAGAGAAGCACTCTACCTTTAGATCTGGGCCAGCAGTGAAAAGCAGAAGTGCTGGTATACAGATTCCCTCAAAAAAAAGAAAAAAGTCCAGTGACCTAAGTAACCCCAACAGAAGTAAGGATCAATAAGATACTTGTGAAAAGAAATGACAAATAGGCTGACTGAGCCCAAATACAACTTATTTATTTTTTCTACAATAATTACTTTTTTAGTATTACTGGTATGCCTGTGTGCATTCAACTGACCCTCCACAATGGTAAACAAGTACACACAGAGTCTGATTATACAATGTGCACTTTTCTCTCAGTCCCAGTCCTCGATGGATATGTTTGTATAGCAGGTGCTCAATAAAATCTGGGAAGATTCCTCCAATTTCATTCTCTAGAAAAGATTTAAAACTCCTTGATGGACAATATGGTTCCAGACTACATTAAGGAATCCTACAAATCAATAAGAAAAAGACAAATAACTCAAAAGAAAAACAGGCAAAGGCTGTTTTGCTTTGCGGGATGATTCCCAGCCCACTGAGCTGCACCAGTCAGAGCACCACAGCTTTTTTATCCACTCATCTACTGATGGGCACCTGGGCTGCTTGCAAGTCTTGGCTATGGTTATATATAGAACCATATATAGGTTATGTATATTATACATATATTATATAATAGGTTATATATATTATAATGATGGACTATTTCACAGTAGAGGGAATAAAAATAGCACAGACATGAAAAGATTCTCAACCTTACTGATGAATGGGAAAATGCCAGGCCAAAGAAGATAGCACTTTAAAAATACATATATATTTTATTAACTATGCTATTACAGCTGTCCTGAGCTCCTGCAAGGGAGGCACCTTCTTACTTCTGGATACAATCTCTCCTCCAGCGGCCCAGGCCTCTAGAGCGGCCCTACACTTCTCTCCCTGGGCATTCTGGAAACTTTGCAGGGATATCAGGCCTGATTAAAACCCTGAATAGCCCCTGAAAAGATAATGATTCTCCTCCCTTATCTGCATTCATAACTCAAAATAAAAATACTATTGAAGTAAGAATATCCTACAAAGTTCAACTTTTTCCCTATGACTATGGTGATACTTTTGATATTTGAAAATTTTTAAATCTCTCTAAAAAACTTTGGCTTAGCAGGAAGCATGTGCTTAATTTTAACTAACTGGATGATTTAGCACCTGGCAACACAAGAATGAAAAATGGGACAAGTCATCAGCAATCTTTATAGTCCTTTTCCAAGACAAGGATGAGATAAAATGGAAGGAAAGGACCAGAATTTAATCACTACTTGTGTCATCAAACCAGATCCTTAACAAGCCTTGCACACGTTAATTGGCGAAGCTTCCAGGTGCAAAACTAGGTGTGGTGCTTGATCTACAAAGAATGGCTCCCTGGTTACTCAACAACCACTTCTCTCCCTGGGCTCAAGCAAGACCCCAGAGACGTGCTAGGTCTTGCCCCTCCAGCAATGGTTCCCGGCCTGCTTGCCCACAGGGGCTGCAAGTTGATTCTCTCAGGGTCAGGTCCCCAGTAAGGAGATTTCTTCAGCTCTTTAGAGACCTTCAAAATCAAATTCCCTTAGCTTTTTAATATCTCCTCCCTATGTGTACAGGGAGAGGAAAAGAAAGTGTTTGTTACACTGTTGCATTATCCTTTCCCATTTATTAAAATTACAAGTACACACTTTGATGAAGAGAAGGATCAGCTTTTTCCACCTGTTTCAGCAAGGGAATTTGGTGTGTCTGTTAAGTCTCCCACTAGATGTTCCTGGACCCAGATTATCTACCTAATATTTTTTACTTTACTTCCTGATAGTGGGAAAAAGATTTTCCTCTAAATTCCTTATAGGTCATATTTGAAGTGGGGGTACACTATCCAGCAAATGGCTACATCTGTGGTTTAATGAATCACACAGGAACTTATAAAGTGATTTGCTTTCTTCGAGCAAATCCCCAGGTCCCCTTTCCCAGAGGGGACCTGGAGAAAGGCATCTCCTTGGTCTAGGAGGTCCAGAGTCAGGTGGTCCCTCTGTGCCCTGAGGATTTGGCACCTTACTTCTAGCCCCTGCCCTGGCCAGCCAAATCCAGTCAGGCTGGGGCTCCAGGGAAGATTGAAAAGTTACACGGTCTGTCTGCCTTCTTGTCCATTCTTTGGCTGATGTCAGTTGGCAGCTCATATAAACTTTTTAGGCAAAGTTTAGTTGTGCATCGAGTAACAGCCTTTACCCCCTTTAAGTCTTCCACCACTGAACTCTGATTTGAGGGAAAAAGTAGAAGGGGATTTTTTAAACTAATAAAATACTTTATTTTTATTTTTTTGTTTTTAACTAATAAAGTATTTTATTTTATTTTATTTTAATTATTGTTCAAGTATAATTTTCTATGTTTTACTCCCATCCCAGCCCACCCACCCACCCCTCCCCACCTTTCTCCCATTTCCAGCCCCCCTAGTTTTTGTCCCTGTGTCCTTTATACTTGTTCCTGTAAACCCTTCCCCTTTTCCCCTGAAATTCCCCTGAAATTCCCTCCCCTCTCCCCTCTGAACACTGTCAGCCTGTTCTCTATTTCAGTGTCTTTGGTTATATTTTGCTTGTTTCTTTGTTTTGTTGATTAGGTTCCTGTTAAAGGTGAGATCATATGGTATTTGTCTTTCACTGCTTGGCTTATTTCGCTTAGCATAATGCTTTCCAGTTCCATCCATGTTGTCACAAAGGGCACATGGACCAATGGAACAGAACAGAGAGCCCAGAAATAAACCCAAGTCTCTACAGTCAATTAATATTTGACAAAGGGGGCAGCAACATAAAATGGGGTAACAATAGCCTCTTCAACAAATGGTGTTGGGAGAACCGGACAGCTACATGCAAAAAAATGAAACTCGAGCACCAACTTACACCATACACAAAAATAAATTCAAGGTGGATAAAAGATTTAAATATAAGTCATGACACCATTAAAGTCCTAGAGGAGAACATAGGCAGGGAAATCTCAGATATTTCACGCAGCAACATTTTTACTGATATGTCCCTCAGAGCAAGGGACATAAAGGAAAGAATAAACAAATGGGATCTCATCAAACTAAAAAGCTTCTGCACAATTAAAAAAAAAACAGTATTAAAATAAAAAGAGAACCAACTGTATGGGAAAACATATTTGCCAATGATACCTCAGGCAAGGATTAAATCTCCAAAATATATAAAGAACTTACAAGACTCCACTTTAAGGATTTTTTTATTTTTTTTTTTTTTAAGAATCCTCATTCCTTTCTGCAAACTGCTTGGAGAATGTAAACAGGAATTTTCATGGGCTAACAAGACAAAGTTTCTTTTTGTATATTCTCCTCATTTTTCCTTCCCTTTCCAGACTATACCCCTGGGGATTCTCTTCAGGGGTAGATAACCCCCTTGAAAGAACAGCAAATCTCACCTTCCTTCCCAATCAAGCCAGAATGGGCCCACGGCTCTGCCGAGGAAGCTACAAAAACTGTTTCTGGTCTCAACTCCCCAGGGAGGGAGTAAGCCTTGGGGTTTGTTCAGTTGCATGTCTGTTAGCAGTCATAGGTTCTCTCAGTCCAGCTATGTTTAGCTTTGTTTGATTGTCTTCCATGGGAACACAACTTTTTTCAGCTCTCCACTCATAACAACTCATCACTAAGGACCTGAGCCCCAGATGATGAGCTGGATATCATCTGGGTTTGTAAACATCCACCAAGAGAAAAGAAAGGCTCCTTCCGTGAAGTCGTGTGATCCCACTCATTTCTGGAAATGTGTTACCTTTCCACCTCCAGATCCAAGGACATATCCCTCTATACTTCACAAATTTACCTGATTTTAAGAGCTTTGGCTTTGCCCTAACTGGTGTGGCTCAGTGGGTTGGGCATTGTCCCACAAAGCATAGGGGTTCGAATCCCAATCAGGGCACATGCCTGGTTTGTAGGCCAGGTCCCTGGCTGGGGCCCTGCAAGAGGCAATGTTACACATCGATGCTTCTCTCCCATCTTTCTCCCTACCTTCCCCTCATTCTAAAAATAAATAACTTTTTCAAATATATTTTATAGATTATGCTATTATAGTTTTCCCAATTTTCCCCCCTTTGCTCCCTCCACCCAGTACTCCCATTACCTCCAGCAATCCACCCCCACTTAGTTCATGTCCATGGGTCATGCATGTAAGTTCTTTGGCTTCTCCATTTCCTACACTGTTCTTAACATCCCCCTGTCTATTTTGTACTTACCAATTATGCTTCCTAATCCCTGTACCTTTTACCCCCTTCTCCCCCTCCCAACTGATAAGCCTCCAAATGATCTCCATATCTATGATTCTGTTTCTTGTTCTGGTTGTTTGCTTAGGTTGTTTTCTAGATTCAGTTGTTGATAGTTGTGAGTTTGTTGCCATTTTAATGTTCATAGTTTTGATATTCTTCTTTTTCTTACATAAGCGCCTTTAATATTTCATATAATAATGGCTTGGTGATGATGAATTCCTTAGCTTTACCTTACCTGGGAAACACCTCATCTGCCCTTCCATTCTAAATGATAGCTTTGCTGGGTAATCTAGGTTGCAAGTCCTTGCTTTTCATCACTTTGAATACTACTTGCCAGTCCCTTCTTGCCTGCAAAGTTTCTTTTGAGAAATCAGCTAACAGTCTTGTGGGAACTCTTTTGTAGGTAACTCTGATTTTCTCTTACCACTTTTAATATTCTCTCTTTAGCTTTAGCTTTTGGCATTTTAATTATGATGTGCCTTGGTGTGTTCCTCTTTGAGTCCAACTTGTTTGGGACTCTCTGTGCTTCCCGGACTTAAATGTTTATTTCCTTCACCAAATTAGGGAAGTTTCTTTTATTGTTTTTTCAAAGAAGTTTTCAATTTCTTGCTCTTCCTCTTCTCCTTCTGGCATCCCTATGATTTGAATATTGGTATGTTTGGAGATGTCCTAAACTATCCTCATCTTTTTTGAATTATCTTTTCTTCTTGCTGTTCTGGTTGAATGCTCATTTCTTCTTTATGTTCCAAATCATTGATTTGAATCTCAGCATCATCCCCCCCACTGTTGGTTCCCTGTAGATTTTTTTTTCATTTCAACTAAATGTAACTTTCACTTCTTCCTGGGTCATTTTTATTTTGTTGGCGTACTCAGTGAGTTCTTTGAGCATCCTGATCCCCAGTGTTTTGAATTCTGCATCTGATAGGTTGGTTATCTCTGTTTCATTTAGTTTTCTAGGGATTTCTTCTGTTCTTTCATTTGGGCTATATTTGTCTCCTTAATTTGGCAGCCCCCCCGCACCACCCCACCGGATTTTCCTGTGTATTACATAGAGCTGCTTTGACTCCCTGTCTTAGGAGTGTGGCCTGTTGTAAGAAAAAGACCAGTAAATTGTTTGGTGTGGAGCCTTAGGTAATTGCCAGAGTGGGACAACATGCTCCACTGCTTTGTGGCTCTGTGCAGCTGGAGGGCTTGGAGAGGAGACAATGATGTTGCCTGGCTTCTAGAGGTTTGCTTGGAACTCGCTGTGTGACTGGTGCCCTTCCAGCTGTTGCCCCAGTGCTGAATCCCAGAGGGAGTGAGTCTGTGTACATTTTAAGTCCATGCAGGCCCTTTAAGCTGAGTCTCCTGAAAATCCAGCAGTTTCTCCCACCACTCCAACCCCCAGTTTTTTACAGCCAGATGTCATGGGGATTTATCTTCCTGGCACCAGAGCCAGGAAGTGCTGTGTGGTCTGGCGTGGGCCTGGGATTGCTCACCCCCAAGGTATCCTTCCCAATTTTTACCCACATGTGAATGTGGGACCTCCCATTTCCCCACCACAACCTTTGCACGTCACACCATGCCTCCACACCTCTCTGCCTTTCTCTGAGTCCCCACCCCTCCTACCCATCTGGACGAATATGGCTTCTTTAAATTCTTGGTTGTTGGACTTCCATACAGTTCAATTTTCTGATAGTTCTGGGTGTTATTTGTTTTGAGGTATAGTTGTAATTCTCTCTGTGGTTGCACAAGGAGGCAAAGTGTGTTTACCTATGTTACCATCTTGACCAGAAGTAAATAATCTTTAAAAAATACTAAAAGCTTTAGCTTAAAATATTGTAATATCTATGTATGGTGTCAGATAGGTACTAGACTTCTTTATCGAGGTGATAACTTCCTAAGGTATATAAATGTCTAGTTACTATGTTGTACACTTGAAACATAATATTGTATGTCAACTGTAATTGGAAAATAAACAATTTTTAAAAACTGCAAAATAAAAGAGAAGAAAGAAGTTCTAGCTTAAAACCTCTCCTGATGACTTCAGTCCCCCTGACCTTGCTCTTTGCTAAGCCTCTCCCAGCAATTGTTGTAGGACTCTATCTGGCTAGTGACTTGTATTGCTCATAAACTACTCCATGTTGCAGGTCTCAACTCCCTAAGGAGACAGTTCCTAACAGTAGTAATGATGATAATAATAGCAGCAGCAAACATTTATAGGTGACTGACTCCATGCAGGTTAAATATGCCACATGTTAACTCATTTTATTTTCCCAATATCCTACTATAGTATCACCTTTTGGTTTTTTGGGTTTTTTTACAATAGAAGAAACCAAGGCACCAAGCTTACACAACTAGTAAATAAAGAAGCCAGGCTTTAACCCAAGTTGAAGAGCCCTTAGGTCTCTAAAAGATATCTTTTACATTAATCCCTAAGTCCCATTCACTCCATAGTACCTAAATCTGGGAATTGGATTTATCATCCTCCTGGATGGTCTGGCTCAGTGGATTAAGTGCCAGCCTGCACACAAAGGGTCACTGGTCTGATTCCTAGTCAGGGCACATGCCTGGGTTGCAGGCCAGGTCCCTGGTGGGGGTGCACATGAGTGGAAACCACACATTGATGTTTCTCTCCCTTTTTCCCTCCCTTACCCTCTATCTAAAAATAAATAAATAAAATATTTTTTAAAATTAGATTTTCAGATGAGAAAACTAAACTTGCGTGAGGTCACACAACCAGGAACCTGTAAAGAGCCGTGATAAAGCCTAGATCTAATGCTTTCTCCTGACCACCAAATGGAAACCATGGATTTGATTAGCATTATACCTGAGATACTCATCACATGCACAATGGTAGAGACATTTGCAGGCAGGGGGAGGAGAAAGGATAAGAAGATGTATGAGACAAGTGGCAGTCAAGGAGATGCACTAAAATGTTGTAGGTGCTGTGATGGCAGTTGTGAAAGTTCGGCAACCATAGAGATGAAGTTGTATGCACGGATCCTTGGATTGCCGCATAGGGAAATGAACTTAGACTTTCTGCAAGGTTTTTAACCCAAGCTTTTGGGATAAAAAAGATTTTGTGATAAGCTCTGTTGACCAGAAAATTCAACTAAGAGCACCCTGAGTATTCTGGTTCATTAGGTTTTTGCTATGAATAATAATACCCTCCCAATCCATTATAGTGTTGCTACTTCCTACACTGCCCCTGGTTCCATAATGAGTGAGCAGAGGTGGTCACAGATCATCTTCTGAGAATTCTGGAAACTCCTGACACAGTGAAAAATCCAGTGAATATGTGCATTTTTTTTTCTGGGAGAGAGAATCCATAACATTTAGTGGACTCTTTAGACATAAAGTGTCATCCAAAAGTTAAGAACCACTAAAATGATAATTTGAAGGTATGCCTGAACATATAACTATACACAACTATATAAACACACACATATATATACACACACTTATTTTCACATGCATAGAAACTATCTGGAAGGAAACATGCCAAACTATTAATAGCAACTACTTCTGAAAAGAGATTTTTTTTTTAAAGCAGAAGGCAAGGGAGTCGTTTTTGCTCCATATAATTCTGTACTGATTTAAAAATTAAATAATTAATTAATAATTTTTAATAAGCATGTATTGCTTTTGTAATTAAAATGTAAAAAGAATCTGATCTGTTTTATAGCACTGTGGGTAGGCTATGTTGAGAAAACCATAATAGTGTGAATGTAGCTGCTACACAATTTATTATAAACATTGTTACAATGAATTAACGGCCAAGAGTTATGCTGCATTTAGCAAGCTTGGGTCACGGCTGCCCAGCTAGGATACTGATAAATTGCTGCCTAATGGGTACTGTGGATAGCCAGGAAGCCCCATATGGCAGCAGATTCGCCTTGCACATGGCAACCAGAGATGGGTGCCATTGGACAGACAGTAAGGCCAAGGCCATCAGAAACACCATCAGGCTCTACAAAAGCAAAGGCGGTCTCTGCACAGTGGCAGGTTTAAGATGGATGCAGGTTGCAAGTAAAAATGAAACTCACTGCCCCCAAAGTCACATGTGCATACAAAATCATCACTGTAGTAACTGTCATCACCTAAACACAATGCACATGGACAGAGACTTTTTTTACATGTACATGTTATTCTTTTGGAGGTTTGGCAGGTAGAACATAGAGCTGAAAGACAAGTACCCTGAGGTCTCTTTCTAACCATGGCCTTGTACAAGTCCTCTGCCCTGTCGTCCAGGCGTTTCCCATTTGACAAGATGAGAAAATAGCTTCTACCAAAAGCCTGCAAATCAGTCATTGTGAGATTAGTGCCAAATTTTCACCATGGTTCTAAAAGTATCCAGAATGTGAATCACATAATATCTCTCAATTTATTTTTACTTTTAATATAAAAACAGTATAACAGCATTAAAGATTTTAACTACTTTCCCCTTTCAACCCAAATTTCCTTTTTTTAAAGGTAATATTGCAATTATTATTGTTTTTAGATTTTATTTATTTACTTTTACAGAGAGGGAGAAAGAGAGGAAGGAAACAGCAATGTGCGAGAGACACATTGAATGGTTGACTTTTGCATCAACTGGTTACCTGGTCTGCAACTCAGACATGTGCCCTGACAGGGAATCGAACCCGTGACCTTTCGTTTCATAGGCTGGTATTCAATCAATTGAGCCACACCAGCCAGGGCTAAATTTCTTTTAAACTAACAGTTTAATCTCGTGTTCTATTTGTGCTTTCAAATCCTTATTATCCCCCTTTCCATTTCTCCCTGCCTGCATCCTGTGAATCAAAGAAACTTGAAACCCAAACAACAGCAGGAAACAGAAAACTATCCAAGAGCAGACACAAAATGAAACAAAAGGCCTAATTATAGTCCTTGGTGAGTAAAATGATGTAAATACCCATATTTTTCTAACTGCTCGTGTATAGGTTTAGTATTTTATTCTGACAGTATATGTAGTGAACCAGTAACTTATGTCGATTGGCACCATTTTCCAGGAAGCAGACACAGATGGGTTCCTTTGTAACAAAGGCTGGCTCAGTGCTGCATACAGCAGTGATGCTATGAGTGATGATCGTGGCCAGCCTTGGGTAAGGCAGAATTGACTGCACTTAGATAAAAACGGCTCTCTCTCAAATTTTGAGGGAAAAACAATATCCTTCGCAACTAGAATTAAGCTCAAACTAATTATGTTCTATTTTGATTTTCAATTCTGCTGGCTAAATCACCATCTAAAACACAGGTAGCAGACACAAGGCCCGTGGGCTGAATCAGGCCCTCCACCTTATTTTATCTCGCCTGGCACCTTGTTTCTACCAGGTGCCAGCACCGAGCTCTTGCTTAACTGTTAAGGAGTAGTTACATTCACACAGTCCTAAAATTACATTCGGCCCTTTGAAGGCAACTGTGAAGCTGATGTGGCCCCTGGTGAAAATGAGTTTGACACCCCTGAAAATATTTGAAAAACTTGACTGGAAATTGGACAGCTAAGAAGGATAAGGGGGCAATTGTCCTGCAAAGGTCCATCCCTTCCAACATCCTGCTCTTTCAGAAAAATGCCACTCATTTCTGAGCTGACTCTAGAATAAACTTCCTTCTACATCCTTCCTTGTCTCTTTGCTGGTCTAGATATTTACTGTGCAAAAATATTTTCTAACATTCTGTTTAACACTCATTTTCATTTAATTTCTATTTACATTTTGTATTGCAAAATTTCACCCAGGTCTAAAAAAAGAAATTCAGTAACTAATAGCTTGATAGACAGCAGTTATTTAAGATTTCAGATACTCAATATCATCCTTGGTTTTTCATTGCCTTCTTGCATTTGGGGGAAAATAAGTTAAACTAAATTTTAAAACACTGTAATTCTTTTGAATCATCATTGAAATAAGACTGGGGAAAGAGAAAGTTACATGAAGGGAAGGGGAGGATGTAGTGGTGGAATTTAGGGCTTCACTGATGAAGCTGGTAGGAACCAGAGCTTCCACGGAAAGCCATCCCTGAGGATGGGGCCAATCCTTCGCTTCTTATTGATGTGAAATTACTGAAGTCTGGAGTTTCTGTCTGATTTTATTCTGGTTTGAAGGCCTGCACTCAATCCACTGAGCTGCACCAGCCAGGGCCTGTCTGATTTTATTCTGAAAGCAACTTTTGGCTTGCCTGGACTGTTTCTCAACAGACAAGTTAGAATGCTTATCGCTTAAGCAGGGACGATTTCTACAAGGTCTAATTCAGGCTGAGGATTATTTTGGTTTTGCCCCACATATCCTGAACTCAAAATAAAGTGGCTGTAACCGAGGATTACAGAGGTAGGAAACCCAGTGGAGTCTGCTGGGACCCTTACGCCAGTTTGCTCCTTCCCTGGGCCCTTCCCCAGGGAGATGTCCTGGTTTAAGTGTCCCTTACAAAAATTTACAAAAGCAAGTTAGTCCCAGAAAATACAAAAACAGGTAATATATACAATTAGACAAGAAGAACAGTGTTTTATTCTCATACTTTTTAGCGAGAATATAAACTGATACAACTTTTCTGGAGAGAATTTGGCAGTGTTTATCAAAGTCTTAAAAACAGTATGCTCCACTTCCAAGAATTTATTCAGTGTAAGTCAACTTTTCTCCTGGTTCTAGCTTTCTATTATCTCTGTATATTAGGTTGATGAGTCATTTAACTGTTCCTTTTTTTTTTAAAAAAATCCTCACCAGAGGACAAGCTTATTGATTTTAGAGAGAAGGAAAGGGAGGGAAAGGGGGGGAAAGAAACATTGATGTGAGGAAAAAACATCAATCAGTTGCCTCTTGCATGCGCCCTGACTGGGACCGAACCCACAACCCAGGTGTGTGCCCTGACCAGTATCAAACCTGCAACCCTTTGATTTACAGGACAACTCTTCAATCAACTGAGCCACACCAGCCAGGGCTTAATTGTTCTTATCTTAATGTGTTCTGTATTTTCACAATAGACTATAATAAACATTTACTCCTTTGGTAATCAAAAATTTTAAAATCACCATTAAATATAAAACACACACAAACACACCCTGTCCAGAACCACTTGCATTCGAAAGCGCTAGTGTTAACCTTCAGTAACCAGTTTTGGGAGGTTTTTTGGATGATGACGATGAGAAACACAGTGTATATAACCAGTTTTTCTAGTGATCTGTGGTCTGAGGGTATAATAAAAAAGCCCATGTCCACTTTTGTGGCTGTTACCTTCACGAGATGATCTATCTAAACAGAGCTTTCCCTGTGGGCCCATGGACTGTTCCCTTAGGCGTCCACAAACCCCCACTGCAATGTGAGTTAATAATAATGTGGTAGCTATAGTTCTTCCTTCCTTCCGAAGACACTGGAATCTCATTTTCCAATAAGATACTGTTTACCTCCATTTTACAGCAAAGACATTATCTAAATTCTTTTGAAGCACATGTCAGTAGCCCTGGGAACAGAGCAAATTTTAATAGCTCTGTGGCCAAAGCACATTACCCTACTATTTCAAGATGTTTTCTGAAGGGTCCACAGGGACTATATTTAAAACCTCTGGTTATTGTTTGCTAACTGCTGGGATGGTTTTAACCAGGAAGGAAGCCAATATTTTCAGCTTGGGTATTGGAAGAACTCCTAAAATGTCTCCAAACTGATATAGGAGAAAATGCATAAAGAAGAGGAATTATTTCTGCCCTGGAATAAACTCATTAGAACTGACATATGATATAACCACAGATCAAGAGAACTACATTTTTTTAACACATTATATCCCAAAGACAACTGAAGTTTCTAAATTTTATCAATATCAGATGACAAAACCTGTTCAACAAGGACCATCACCTTAATATACTGGTTGGCAGCATCCTCTTCTTGGAATAATAATCTTGGTGTTTCACGTAACTTCTCTACTGGGATCTACTTTTTACACTAGTTTTCTTGAAGAAATTTCCTTGAAGAGGTTTTGATGACTCAACTAAAATTTTCTGAGGTAAAAAACCTCACATCACCTCCACAGACATTTTTCTCTCCCCACAATCCTGACTGGGGGTAAGAGGGAGAGCCCCTTTGTGATCAGGCCAGTCAGTGGCTCAGGTCAAACCAGACACCCTAGACTTGGGCAGAACTAATTCAAATATCTGAATCAGTTCCAGAAGCATCTCTGCTTTTACTGATGAGGGTCAGTAAATCTCTAGGCCTCAGCTCAAGACGCATGGTATTTGGTCAGCCTTGTATTTGTATGAATAAAATGTTTTCTCATTCTTGTATAATTTATCATGTATAAATTCCTAAAATCCAACCCAGGAACAAGTCACCACAGCAAGGGTTTCTAAAGTCGACCCCAGCCCAGTCCACCTGAATCCAAGTCTCTGGAGATGGGGTCCTGGACACTTCCTTTAAAAAAAAAAATGCCACTACAACTCAAGTGCCTCTACATGCTGAAGTATAAGAACCTTTGCAGTAGAACAACTCTAAGAGTAAATTGAAGAAATAAGTCTCAGGAAGCAGAGGCAGACAAGATTTGAATTTGAGGGTTTAATACTAATTGGTGAATAATATTAAACAAAAAAACAGGTCAGTAAGGAGGGACTGTGAACATCTTTGCTTCAACAACTCCATCTTCAGCTAGCTGGCTGCATCAGTGTGCTGATGCTTTCTTCTACCTCTGAGAGCTTCTTCAGGACTTGGTTGACCTTGGCCTCATCAAATTCCAAACACAGAAATTCAGATTCCTGCAAAACATAAAAGGGTGTTTTATAGATAGAAGAGACCCTCAAGATAGCTAAAGCTCTGCATCTGGTGTTACCCAGCTCTAAAGGACTAGGGCCCTTACTCAGGAAACCGGACTCAAGCCTCTATACCTGAATTTTACCCATCACAGCAAATCCAAGACAACGCCCTAAATCAAACTGCTTTTCTGAAGTGTTTCATAAATGGTAAAGAGGTATTCAAGTGTCAGGTGTTCTCATTATGAGGCACATAAGAAGCTCTTGTCTGTCATCACATTTGATCCCATAATAATTTTTAAGTAAGTACTTAAGTATGCTGTTTTACAGATGATGATCACGGGGCACAGAGAGTTAACCTGTATCACAATATCAGAAAGAGGGAAGGCCAGGCTGTGAACTTCACGCTGCCTCCACAGCATCCTGCAACATAAAATGAAAGGAGGATTTGGTTTAGCTCTGTGTGACCCTGGGAATTGGGCTAACTTGGATTGAGTGGTGATACTAGAAATTGTGACAAGTGGTGTCCAAGTTTCTTGGGAAACATCAGTCAGATTAATTGATAACTAGATCTTGAAACAGCCCTAAATATGTCTAGGGCTATTCTACTTGTTGCCAGCCAGCTCTCCCAAGATTTCCCTCAAACACATTCCCTTTAATCACTGTTAAGCATCAGTCTATCAACCCTATATCAGGTAGATATCAAAGAAAAAGGCCTTTAAAGTATGGTAACAGAAACTTCACTAGCACTAAACAAATCCAAGGTGCACGCTGTCTTGAGAGATAAGGGCAATTTATATATATCCAAGAGGAACTATATTCAAGATTCTTAAGAACAAGTAGAAATCATATAATCCAACTTCCTTGTTTTTTAGATAATGAAATTGAGGCCCTGAGCATATCACATGGCATGCTTATTGTCCACCCCTCTGTTGATGGCAGAGCCACCAGATCAATGCTCTTCTCCACAAGCTCCTCTGTAAATGCTATGGCATTTCCCACCTCTATCCCCAAGGTAGAAGGTAAAAGAAGACCGCAGCTTCTTCAGAGGGAGGGAGTTACTCTATCATCAGCTGGAAGAACCTTCAGGAGTTGATTCTGAAAAAGTACGTACCTTTGCTGTTGCTAAGCTCCTATGCTGAGTCTATAATGATGGCATTGGACATCCACCAGAAAAAACAAATACAGAGGAAAAATAAGGGGCCTCTCAGAAGACAGTCTCCCAAAGGGGAGGGAAGGCAGCTTTCCCTAACAGGGAACTTGCTCCTCAAACATGTATTTGGGTAGGAGAAAGGAATAGTCTCTCAAATGTGAGCTTAGAAACTGCCAGGTTTTCAATTAGTCAAAAGCAAAAATCAATTTAAAAAAAAAGGAGAAGGAAGCTTGCTTGCTGTGTTTAAGTTTCAGGAGAAGGAAATTTATGGCAAATGAGGCAGTTTAGATGGCTAAATTAAGAACAGACCTCAGACTTGAAAGCCTTTTATTCATTCAGTTTCCCTAAGATGTTTAGCTTGACTTTTTTCCAACTATATTTTATTGATTATGCTGTTACAGTTGTCCCATACCCCCCTCCACCCTGCACACCCCCTCCCACCCACATTCCCCCCCTTCAGTTCATGTCCATGTGTCATTAGCTTCTACATTTCCCATACTATTCTTGCCCTCCCCCTGTCTATTTGCTACCTACCATCTATGCTACTTATTCTCTGTACCTTTTCCCTCTCTCTCCTCTTCCCACTCCCCTGTTGCTAACCCTCCATAGGATCTCCATTTCTGTGGTTCTGTTCCTGTTCTACTTGTTTGCTTAGTTTGCTTTTGTTTTAGGTGTGGTTGTTAATAACTGTGAGTTTGCTGTCTTTTTACTGTTCATATTTTTTATCTTCTTTTCTTAGATAAGTCCCTTTAACATTTCATATAATAACAGTTTGGTGATGATGAACTCCTTTAACTTGACCTTATCTGACCTTATCTGAGGGCACTTTATCTGCCCTTCCATTCTAAATGAAAGCTTTGCTGGATAGAGCAATCTTGGATGTAGGTCCTTGCCTTTCATGACTTGGAATACTTCTTTCCAGCCCCTTCTCGCCTATAAGGTCTCTTTTGAGAAATCAGCTGACAGTCTGATGGGAACTCCTTTGTACGTGACTGTCCCCTTATCTCTTGCTGCTTCTAGAATTCTCTCCTTGATTTAAATCTTGGCTAATGTAATTATGATGTGCCTTGGTGTGTTCCTCCTTGGGTCCAACTTCTTTGGGACTCTCTGAGCTTCCTAGACTTCCTGGAAGTCTATTTCCTTTGCCAGATTGGGGAAATTCTCCTTTACTATTTGTTCAAATAACTTTTCCAATTGTTGCTCTTCCTCTTCACCTTCTGGCACCCCTATCATTCGGGTGTTGGAACATTTAAAGATGTCCTGGAGGTTCCCTAAGTCTCTCCTCATTTTTTTTTTGAATTCTTGTTTCTTCATTCTTTTCTGGTTGGATGTTTCTTTCTTCCTTCTGGTCCACTCCATTGATTTGAGTCCCAGTTTCCCTCCCATCACTATTGATTCCCTGTACATTTTCCTTTATTTTACTTAGCGCAGCCTTCCTTTTTTCATCTAATTTGTGACCAAACTTAACCAATTCTGTGAGTATCCTGATTACCAGTGTTGTGAACTGTGCATCTGATAGGTTGGCTACCTCTTTGTCATTTAGTTGTATTTTTTTCTGGAGCTTTGATTTGTTCTTTTGTTTGGGCCATTTCTTTTTTTTTGTCTTGACACACCTGTTATGTAGTGAGGGGTGGAGCCTTAGGTATTCACCAGGGCAGGGCAACCCAAGTTGCTGCGTTGTGACACTATATGTGGGGAAGGGGTCTGAGAGGGATCAGTGGCGCTTGCTCTGCTCTCTGCTGGATTTCAGTCACTTCCCCCACTACCTACAAGCAAAGTGGGCCCTTCTGGTGCTGATTCCCGTGTGGGTGGGTCTGTGTACGTTCTAGGACCCTGTGGGTCTCTCCAATGAACTCTCCTGTGAGGCTGGGAGTTTCTCCTGGTACCTCAACCCCCACAGGTGTTTTCAATCAGTGGTTTGAGGCTTTATTTCCCCACACTGGGGCCCTGGGTTGTGTGGTCTGTCTTGCTCCCCAGTTTTGCCCGGTTTATCTGTGTGTGAACGTGGGACTACCTGGTCCACCAGCCAACTTGTGTGCCATGCCCCTCCACAATCTATTGCCTCACTGAGTCCATCCACTGCCACCTTGTGCACCCTGGGTCCACCAGCCACCGCTTTGCTTTGATCCCTCTCCGCCCAGCTGTCCAGCCCCGCCCCTCCTATTGGTCTGGATGAATGTGTCTACTTTAACTCCTTGGTTGTCAGACTTCCATACAGTTCAATTATCTGTCGGTACTGGTTTTTTTTTTTTTTCTAAAATTTTGTTGTCCTTATTTTGGTTATGCGAGGAGGCACAGTGTGTCTACCTACACCTCCATCTCGGCCGGAAGTCTTAGCTTGACTTTTAAACATGTTTTAACATTTGGCTTTTTGAAACAATGGCCTGGAAAATAATAATTAGGGGAGTCTAACATATATTTAGGAAACTGCCAGAAAAGATGATGTAATTTCTGTTTCACCTCAGTGAGAGAAAGTCTGTTACAATGATACATTTCTATTTACATGAGAAGAGATTATCGAGGACAATGCTCATAGGGATAGTAACGCCTAAGCACAGTTTATTAATAAATAGCCAGGATTTTTCTGAGCAGGAATCATTAATTTGTAAGAGGTTTTAGTACTCACATTATTTTTGATTAGCCCTCTTAAGTATTAATGAAGTTCAGTTTATTTTTAAAGGAAATAAAATACTAAAGAGAAATAGCAGGCTAGATAAAGAGAATCAAAAGTTAAATATTTTCTATCCTTTCCCAACCTGCACCTCTCACCCTTGAAGCAATGCACACTAACAGTCTTAGAAAGACACATGTAACCACCCATGAGTCTTGAAGAAAAAGTTTACTTGCAACTGTATTATCAATGCCTAGCTTCATTTAGTTATGCTATCAATATTTTATCAATAATTTGAGAGCCTTTAAGCTGAAATTAATACATGGGGCTTTTTCAAATTTCACATTTGACTGGAGTACCCTACCAAAAGTACATTTAGTACACTTGAAAATATCTTTAGAAACATAAGTGGTGTTTATTAAGCCAGAGGGAAAAAGTACAGATGAAACACTTCAGCTTTTTTTCAGTCATCTACCTTGATCTGGACCTAAATGATCATAATAGTAAGAAATGACAACACTAAATTCCTGTATGTAAATATCTGAGCAAAGAGTTAGAACCTATTTCTTTTTAGTAGAGTGTGGATACAGCGTGGGGAAGAGTCAGAAAGTGGTCAGCAGATGAATAAGCAAGCACATCATTAGTAAGACTATGTACTTTGTGATCAAGGGGAGTACGTCATTGTATTAAACTCAAGGGTTTAAATAACTATTTTAAATTAGAGAAGAAAGCAGAGGCAAAATAGTCAAATATTTTCTCCAAGTGCAAACACTATAAAATTCTAAGAAGAGATCCTTGAGAAACCACCCTGTCTGAACCAACAACAAAATAAAACAAACAAAAACAAGCTAGCTTTAATGACTTCCAGAGAAGACCATCTCAGATTCCTCAGAAACTCTTTTCCCAGGTAATCACTCTAACATTCTTCAGGAAGCTCTAACTTGTCAAGCCTAAGTCTTTAATTCTTTATCTGAAGCTCATTTCCTAGCAGGGTCAGAGAGTATAATTCATTATTCATTTATAAAATAATTGAAGACTGCCATTAAACAAGTGTTTGGGTTTCCCCATCTCACACTAAGTAACCTCTTTGTATAGGATGTCCATTTTGATGACTTCCTTATCTTGGCCCATAAGCGTACTCTAAGCAATTCTTTGGTAAAATAATACGGTAACCAACCAACCAGTGGGGTCCTACCTAGCTCGCTGCCACTAGGCAAAAATTCTGGAGATAGAGTTTGGTGGAAATAAAAAGGAATCTTTTTATTTAAAGTATATACAGTTTGAAATAATGGCAGGTTTTTGTCTCAAAGCCTGTTCCTCCAAAACACCCAAAGAAAATCATCCTGTTACCCTCTGCCAACTTAGTTCTGGTTTGCACCTGGAACCTCTTCTCCCACCAAAGGCATCATCCTTTAAGAAATATATGTGGCTTAGCTGGTTTCCAATTACTGTCTGGCTTCAGGCATCTTTTGGAGTCTGTGCCTTCAGGCATCCTACTTGCGGTGAGCTGTCCTCTTTTTCCTGGGGCTGCCCTCCCGTGTGTCTGTGTGTCTGGCCAAGCAGGACCTACATGGCACAGTTCTAGTTGTTTGTGCCGCTGCCCATTCTTGTGCAAGGGAAGGGCACAGGGCTTGTTACCCGGCCACAGGACTTCCAGGACCAGCACTGACTGGTCCTCTAAGCCCTGACCCACATGTTGGTGCAGTGCGTCCAAGGCCCTGCCCAGGCTGGAGCAGGCACAGTGGCAGCGACCGACCGCTGCTGATGGCCCACCTGCTGGAGGAGCATGTGAGTGGCAGGCAGGCAGCTGCCCTGTGAGAGCTGCTGCTGACGGCCTCCACTGGAGGAGGGCATGGTTGGAGAGTGGGCAGCTCCCACAACAGCTTCCCATGTGGGAGAGGGGCACAGGGCTTTTTGCCCTGCCTTCAGGCTCCCAGGCCTTGTTGCCCGAAGCCTCCTCTTTTCCTCTCTTACTGGCTTAGTTCCCGCTGTGCTCCAGGTAGGCCCTGGAGTGCTTGAGGAAGGGCACCAGGAACATTCCCAGACTATGTGGTCTTCACAGCCTGGGGCCCAGCAACTCCGGCCCCCAGCAGCTGGGAAAGAGGAGAGAACAATGAGCACGGCATTTCTGCATGCTCCTCTTTTTAAAGGATGCCCCCAGAATCCCCTGCATGCTGGAAATAGCTGTGTTATCACCCTGGCTGTCAGGACCACTCACACTGGTTCTGGCAGCTACAGTGTAGCCACCACTCATGTGCCATTCTTGGTGCTTCTCCACCCTTTCCCCACTGACATGGGGGAGGGTCCCCCATTACAATACTACAATGATAAGATGCTAAAAATAGAAAATAAAAAAGACTACAACTTATAAAATACCTATAAACCATTTAGAATCAATTCAACATAAAATAGAAATCCTATAACCTATTTTCTATATTATAATTTTCCATGCACAATTTTCACAAAGCTGTATTCTCAATTTATTGACCATATTTAGCATGATAATACAACATCAGCAAATTCTAACATGCTGTGGTTTCTTGAAAAATGCTCAAGTTGGGGGATGGAGGGTGACAATGGGAACGAGTGCCTTAGGATCCTGATGAACCGATACTGACTCAAGAAGGCCACATACATTTGGCCAGATTTCATAAGGCTTATTCCCAAAGTTTTTGTTACTGGTGATATGAGCTCCCAGTTTTTGAGTTCAGCAAATAAAGAATTCAGAGGCAAGAACTCTAGTGTATGGCGTTTATATACAACAAGCAAAGTGAAAGTACACTTGAAGTTAAGAATCAAGTGGACTGCTCAGAGATCTGCCTTGGCTTTTCTTCCCCCCTAAGATTTTATTTATTTTTAGAGCAAGGAGAAGGGAGGGAAAAAGAGAGGAGGAGAAATGTTGATTGGTTGTCTCTCACATGCCCCCAACTGGGGACCTGGCCCACAACCCAGGCATGTGCCCTGACCAGGAATCAAACCCGCAACCTTTCAGCTTATAGGATGACACCCAACACACTGAGCCACACCAGTCAGGGCTGCCTTGGTCTTTTAGAAAGAAAGTCACAGGGGCAAAAGTGAGCCGGCTGGGATGCACAGACTCAGGAAACAAGTTACAGAGGCAAAAGAAGGGCCCTTTGAGCTTAGGAGAAAGAAAACAATGATATACACCTAATGGGGGGACAGGGCAGTGGTGGGGGTGGAAGGTGGTGGTGGGAACAGGAGAGATATGGGAAGGTGTGTGAGAGAGAAAGAGTGAGAGAGAGAACAAGAGCAAGTGCACTGAGTCCTTTTGTCTTAAAGATATTTTACAGGGTCAGTGTTGTGGTCTCTATTGATTGGTTGGCACTAGGGAGGTCATTAGTCATTGCACCGGGTCCTTATGTCAGCCATGGTGTAAGTAATTCTGTCTGCTTTTGCTGTTCTTCTGGGCCTGGAGCTAAAACGCAACTGAGGTCTAGATGTTATCTCTAGTTTGACCAAAACTCCTAAGATTATTTGATGCTGATCAGAACCTCATTGTCCTGAGGGCTTGATGCTTAAGGGAGCAGTCATGCAAAGGAGAAGGAGGCAGGTGAGTCAGGGTTCTGGATAGGGTAAGCTTGAACCATCCATCTGTCTCAGTTTCCCCATTCCACTTGCCAAGGAATTTCCTAGCTTCTTACCATCCTGCTCAGTATTTACTGACACAAAGGGACTCTTTGCTGGGTTAAAACTTAACTCATAAGGCCTATCCCCCTATTTGCGCTGTTTATTTCATAAACTTAAATTAACCCTCTG
This sequence comes from Phyllostomus hastatus, assembly GCF_019186645.2. Classification (NCBI taxonomy): domain Eukaryota; kingdom Metazoa; phylum Chordata; class Mammalia; order Chiroptera; family Phyllostomidae; genus Phyllostomus; species Phyllostomus hastatus. The sequence continues at coordinate 93,194,156 of NW_025334041.1, forward strand.
ATCTGCAGCTCTAGCCCCGCTGTGTCTTCTGTGTTTAGCAACTGGAGAGAGAACAAGAACATGTGGCAAAGGTCAAAACTGGTAATAGCTTCTTAAAGAGCAATTATATAATAAATAAGTTACCCAAAAGTTTTGAACATTGTCCACCTGAGAAGTTCAAAACATCTTCCTAAGTAAACCTGTGTTCACCACTCATTCCCATACTTCCTATGGCTTTCTCAGAACTATCATTGATACTGTTCCCTAACTCCTTCAGGAGATCTCAAAATAGCTTCTCTGTGGCAAAGGATCTCTCAAGTTCCTTCCTAAGGAACCATTTCCCCCAAATTAAAATGTTATAGTTCCCTGAAAACTGCGATTATTCTCCACTTGTCCTTTCGTATCTATTCTCCACCCTTCTCTGCCTTATTCCATGCCCTGTGAAGCTGGTCTCTGAGATTGTATCACCCCCTTGTTTTCTGGCTTATAGTTGGGTTCAGGCAAGAGGAAAGAGGGATCAGGATGTTTATTTCCCAACCCCCAACTCCTTCTCCTCTACCATTGCCAATATTTGTTATGTGGGAGTGTTATTTCTTCATTTCTCACTTTACTTTCTGGCATCAATCAGTACTTCAGTATAAACATTAAGATGAGTTTCTTCAGATTGCTGAAGTACATACTCATCCAATACAAACTCCAAAAATGAGCAAAGCAAGGCTTTTCATCATGTTTAAGTTGGTAGAAAGGCTGCCCTCCAAGTGTAAATAACAGGATAAGCCAGAACAGTTATTTTTCTCTTATTTGATATCAAAATCTTATATAGTAGCACTTTGATATTAAAGAAAAACAACAATAACAATAGCAGTGACAACTGTGGAAGGTTAGATTTCATTAAGAATTTGCATCAAAGGTTTTGATATCAGAAATATGGCCTCATCTCTATCTATAACCTACTCTTACATCCTATATGTAAAACAATGGATAGCTCAGCTGTGGCTTAAAACAATACTTCAGAAAAGAAAACCTGTGATTTTTAACAATACATATTACAACCAATGGTCTTTACTCAGGCCATTTTTATCCTAAGGAAATCCTCACTTCAAATATAATAGCTGACAAGTCCTACATCTATTGTTTAAAGAACAGACTAACCCAATTCTCCAAAAGGGAAAAATAATTGTACTCTGAATCACAAAACAAATCATCCTACTGAGGATGAAAAGAGACTGAAATCAGACTCTTTTGGAGCTCTAAGACTGCAACTTAATGACCGAGTAACTAAATTAAAATGGCTCACCCCAAAACTTAAGAGGTGTCCATAATATTCTAACAATAATGTGGGACCAAGATAGGGTCTCCAAAAACTAAAAGAATTTACTGTAACAAATAAAAATAGCAATGCCTCAGCACATGCCCGGTGCTTTCAGTAGAAGCCAGACCAGCTCCTAGAATCAGGAGCATCCAACCTGCAGCCCGTGGGCCACATTCGACTCAAGATGGCTACGAATGTGGCCCAACACAAAATCGTAAATTTACTTAAAACATTAAGAGATTTTTTTTGTGATTACATGTTGCAATGTATTTCATGTGTGGCCCAAAACAATTCTTCTTCCAGTGTGGCCCAGAGACACCAAAAGGTTGGACAGCCCCATTCTAGAGGAAATGTTTTTCCACAGTCCCACTATCTCCTAGAAAAGGACAAGGTATATTACCAGTGTAGCTTAAAAGCATTAACCATTACTGGACAATAATTACTGAGTTTTCTGGAGGTTTTTGTGAGGACAACCTGACAAAAGAAATTAAAGCGCTTTAAAAAAATTAAAAAGCCCCCACTGCCATAAATTCTAATTATACTAAAAAAATAAACTCTATAGGAAAATAAACTTTTCATCAGTTAACTAGAATCCTAAGGACAAAAAAAAAGACATTGGTATCTAGGAAGTTTCAGACCTACCACTGATGTTAGTTTACTGTTAAACAAAGCTGAGGCAACTAACTTCAATTTTACCAATGACACGCTCATTTTATATAAAAGTGGCAAAATTTTAAAAACAACATCAGATCTTAATTATTCAGAGTCCTATGATATGTGTCTCTGCTGTTTCACTTCTTCCCCTTTTTTGGTTCATCTTTTAAGTTATTTCCACAAAATGAAAGATATAAAATAAAATTTAAACATAACAGCTCTGTAAGATGTTTTACAGAAAAGGAGATTAGAGCTATTGGGAAAAACTTTAGTCCTGATTTCATATAACTACTTTTGAAAATCACACCCATATAGTGCAATTTAAGTAAAAAAGATCTTCTTATCCAAATATTTCCTTTTATTTAGTAACCAGGACTACTGTTCTCAGCCTAGACATATTTAAAATATAAGTACTCCCAGGAGAGGTATTACAAAAAGTTACTGACACCTTTCTATTTCTTTAATCAGGAGATTTGTTTTCTTCCAATATGCATGAACCAAAGTAGTCTGCCTTAAAACACAGGGTACCTTGCCATTAAGAGGTATAGATAGGGCACAAAGTATAAAAGAACTAGGAAAGTACCAAAGGCAAATCCTTCTCTTTACCCCGGAACCCGTATCAGCTGCACAGAGGTGAAGTATATTAAGTAACTCAGATTCCCTGATCCATACTCTCCATGCCTTTCTAGTCACCTGGTCACAGAAGTTGCTAGCACCAGGAAAACCTAGGAAAACCTAGGAAATCTTACAAAGGAAACACTAGCAAGATAATTTCAATGAAAACCAAAGGATGAATTTACAGATAAACACAAACCTTCTGATGCTGTGCTTTCCTTTTTATCTGCAGAGTCAGGGTATGTGAGCCACCAAGGCAGTAAGATTCCAAGAACACTGCTCACTCAAAGTTGTTTGAATTTCTAAGAAAGTGGCAGTATGCCAAGAACAGGACCCTGAGATCCTTTTGGTTTAAGATTTCTAAAGATGGAAAATAACTAGAGCCATGATTTAGAAGAAAACTATACATGCCTGTCCTGCCAATGTGTGGTCAAAAGGAATGTGAATTTTTGGGCTAGGCAACCCTAACTTGTTTCTGAAAGAGAGGAAATAGTTTTGACCTTGCAAGAATGAGTGGTTCTTTTGTTGGCTGAATGATGTTGCTACACTAAGAGTATCACTATCCTTCCCCGCCACCCCCCCCCCCCCCGCCCGGATTTCAAAGCAGCCTGACATTTATTCTGCTCCCCCTTACAGGTCGGTGGATAGTCAATGATAGAGGTACCATCAATCTTCATTTTATCACTAGAAAAAAACAAAAGAAACTCACAGAATAACTCTAATTACAAAAAGCCCAGAATTCCCAGCTCTTTGATTTAAAATGTCAACCACTAACACATCTGATTCTGAGTTTGGACACTTCCAAACATGATTAATAAAGTATATATAGCAAAGCAGAATGGAAACTAATTTAAAAAATTACAGATTTTATGCTGATTTACATAAATACCAGGACTTAAGCATTTACAAAGATATTTTAGAACCACCCAACAAAAGAAAATAAAATGGAGCCAAATTATATAAACATGAAAAGCTCAACACGATTAGATCATTGGCTGATTTCTGTGTTTTTCAAAATGTGCTCTAGTTCATATTACGACTTCATTTTGGGTAGGATTGAATGTTTAGCTATTCAGATTTTCTGTATTTTGAAAAACTTCGGCTGAAAAATATTTGGGTAGAAAACTATTTTAGGTGCTCTGGTTGGATCTGTAGAAAATCATACTAGCTTTTGGCTAAGTAGAACTACTTCCCATGTGAAAATGGACAAAGAACAAGAGGAACAATAGCTGAACTGCTGAAAAGGCAAATCACATTGAAGGAAGGAAAACAATTTCACTTAAACCTTAGAGAAAACAAATGACAGAATTCTTTAGCACTGGGCAGGGGTAGGGTTGGGGGTGGGGGGGAACTGTGTCGCTAATTTTAGTTTTGAAGTTCAGATTGGGGCCCTCCTCATTCCTGAAGAGGTACATTCCAGAGCAAACTCATTTGCAAAAAACTTTGACAAACAAACTAAAATATATTTACATGACAGGAACAGAGATTAAAAAAAAATAAACAAAATAAGCATCCAGAGTTGCTTGTTTCTTAAGCAATACCACTGGTCAGGCAGGAACAAAGTATGCAATGTCACTTGTTTTCTGGGGTTCTTGATAATCTACACATTAAGATGGCAGGAACATCTCAATATATCCAATAAAAAGATAGGAGTGTGGGAATGAATAACAGACTCCTCGGCAGGGGAGGAAGACAGAAGCAGTACTAATCAAACCAATTATGTGATTGCAGATTTTCTCCAACTAGAGAGATCATACTCTTGGCTCTGCCAACAGCACCATCCTCTGTTCCCAGCTTTCTCATTGCGGTTTAAGTCATTAATGACTGCACAATTAAGCAGAAACAGGCATAGTGAGAAAGCAGTATTTCCATTGGCCCTTCTCTGGAGGAAGCAAATAAGCAAAGGGGGCAAAGGTGGAAATACTTGACCAAGGGTAAAAGGAGTTTCAACCTCAGAAAATGCTAATTTGGGGGAGGAAAGTTGTAAATGATTTTTTTTCTTGAGGTTATGGGGAAAGAGGACTAATTTTTTTTCATTTTCGACAATTTCCAAATATAGTCACATTCTGAGGTACTAGGAGGGGTTGGGACTTTAACATATCATTTTGCAAAAGGGACACCCAGTCCAAACAATCCCCAGTGCTTGGAGGAGCCCGTGTTTACCAAGCATCTGAACATTTGCAGTTAATGATGATGATCTTACACATGATTTTAGACTTGCTGTTCATATCTTACAGGAAAGAATTTCTAATAAATTCTAATAGAAAAGAATTTCTAATAAAAACACAAAAAACAGACGCATACAAAAACACAAAAAACAGATACGTGCAAAAACTATCTGAAGATTGCTCAGGTCTGCCAGCCCAGTGTGGCAAAAGCCATATCTGACCTCACCCTCACTGAACTTGATTTTGAAATGTCATTTAACCTATGGGGTCTGCCAGAATAAAAACTACTGGGAATGGAATGGAAAATGGCTTTAAAAAACTCTCATAATCCTCACTCCCAGAGCCTGTTATGTACCTTGCCTGCCATCCTATGTCCCAACATCCAGCCCTGAAGACTGACTCGGGGTCTGGCACACCATTCTGTGATAGAATATGGAGATGAAGGAAAGAGAAAGGATTACTAGTCACTGCATGAAGTGAGTCACTAGCTTCCCTAGCTCAAATGACTTACTGCAAACTTCTGGAGATGGCAGAAGAGAGACAACTGCATTTATTATATAGCACTGAATTCTAATGTCACTTAAATTGCTTGGTCTTTGTTCACATGCAGTAATCATCCCTCACATTAACCCAGTGCTTTACAGTTTAGAAATCACTTGCACATGTATGATCTCATCTGATCCTTAGAACAGACCTGTTAACTAGAAAGAGGCCAGGGATCAGCTTCTCTGAACAACTGCAGAACTGACAGATCTTGTCAATGTGACCCAAAGCAGATCTGCTCAGCTATCTTTGGCAGGAAGGCATTATCAGATAATGCAATAGCTTTTATATACTTCTGATCCAATTTATGTAGGAAGAGAGCCCACAAATCTAGAAACTAGATATTAAAAGTTCAGTCTTTTGTAAAAAAGCAGAGCAGGCAGTCAGGTCCTAACTGGAGAAGAAATGGACTTCCTTATTTGACTACCACTCATTCAGTCAAGTTTGGAAGCAGTGGAGGGAATACAAAAGTTTGAGAGGGATGCAAGGATCATCTCTAGACCCTGGAGAAAAATGAAATGCCACAGTTTTAAAAACGTCAGTCTGGAACACAGGAGTAGGAGAGATTGTGGGAAAAGTGTGAAAAATCTGAAGACATAAGCAAATTCAGAGGGATACAGAAATTACAATAAAGATAATATTAGTAGCAATGATAACTAACAATGGCTAAGACTTATTGAACACATAAAAATGCCAGGCATTATATTATGTGCTTTACATGCATCATTTAACATTGGTGAGGATAATTTTATCCCATTTTACAGATGATGAAAGTGAGGAAGAAGGATCAACTTGTGTAAGACCACACAGGTGGTAAGTAGCAGAGCCTGTTTTAACACCAGGTGTGCCTGGCTTTAGAGCCTGAGCACTTAATCATTTCACAATCCTGACTCACATTCATATATAACATAAACATCGTCAATAAGCACTAAGTATCCACATGTGAAAGCTATTCTAGGATTTAGTTAACTTTAACAAACATTCCAAGGAAAGTTGAGTGCTGACGGTATGATTACCCAAAGTCAATCTAAAGTGGCCTATCAAAACATTTGGATAGGCAATGGATACATCCTGGTTGCACAGAAAGATTTCTAGATTTAGTCTAAGTGTAATGGGTACCACACAGCTAAGTTAATATATGCATATGACCCTGGCACAGAAGCATATCATAAAGAGACTAAATTTTTATTCTGAGAAAGATAGGCTTTTATTCCCTTTCTCTTTTTGTGTGTTTGGGAGGTTGTGGGGGAGGAAGAAGCAGGAGAATTTAGTTACAGTGGTACCTCAGTACTTATCATTAATTCATTCCAGAACTCATGACGAGTGCTGAAACAGATGAGCACTGAACGTGATGAGTGATGAAGCATTTTCTCTTGTGCGGCAGCGGCATGACTTACACAAGTTCTAGCAAGTGTAACAAGTCTCAAGCAAGTGCCAAGTGCTGAAACATTTTTTTCTCGTAAAAATGCAACAAGTACAGGGTTTGATAAATTCTGAAGCTAGTAAGTACCAAGGTGTGACTGTATATGTATCTAGCTACTTGTCCCCATCACCAGGGGAGCTGGACACAAAAGTTTACCTTTGTTGTTCTATGGACTAATGTGTAGAGCTCCCTGAATTAGACAGACTCTTTCTCCCACTAACCCAAAACACAGTCAGCAGAACCAAAATATCTTGCTTAAACCTGGGATTCTTTCAACCATAATCAGTAGGAATTCCCAATTCTACCTTGTTGTCTAACCCAAGAACACCAAATTATTTAAATTGAAAAAATCAGAATAGCATTTAAGGAACTTTTGGGATGCAAAAAGATAAACACATTAAATTGTGAGGCTTCATAATTTAAAGATAAATACATTAAATTCATTAAATATGAAGGATGTTAAACTCTTAACAAGGGTTTGGCCCACATCTATTCTTTGGCCAAGCCAAGGATAAATAAGAATGGGTGGAAAGAGAGCTCTTGTTAATGCCCAAAACAGCATAGTTCAGTCATACATAAGTGCCTGACTAAAAGCGTAAAGACTGCAGGCAACATGCACATTGTTAAAAATAAGCTGACAAATAATCGGTAAAAATAAATGCTTACTCTACTTTGCAATCTATCCTTTTATGAAAAAAAAATAACCCACTGTGGGATAACTCAAGACATAGCCCCTCCACTTCCGACAACAAGTGGCTCACCTGGCCAGCAACCATAACGAGCAAGGAAAACAGCCTTTATCTGGAGTCCCAGCCTTCTCAAGGCCCCTATGTTTATCACAACCCTGTAGCACTTTCACACACTACTGCAGCTCCCTCTTCACTGCCTTATCCTTCTAAGTAGCACCAAGGCTAGAGGTGGGGTTTGGTCACTCTCAAACCGATCCTCCGCCAGTGGTGCACTCCCCTATAATGTGAGTAATGAAAAGCATGTCCACAGCATGTTCATATCTGCTAGTCCTCTGGGTGGTTTTTTTGGAAATCATGAACACAAGTGCAGTATAGCTCTCGGTTTGTAGCTCCTGAGTTACAAACACATTTATCATTCTAGTTAAGATTATGTCAATATTCCAGAAATATGAACTATCTAAAAGCATCAAAAGAAATGGGGGGAGAATAGTAAAAAAAATTAATTTGAAGAAAAGTTAAATATTGAGTTGGCCAAAAAGTTGTGGGGTTTTTTTCTGTACAATTATTTTTCTCTGGTTCTAGTAGTGCTTCATTGTCTTTAACTTCAAAACAATTTTTCTAGATTGTACTGTGAACAGCTGTCATATCAGCACGTGTTTAAAAAATATCAAAACTGGTGATGTTTTTGCTCTGGCTGGTGTGGCTCAGTAATTGAGCACTAGCCTAGGAACCACAGGCTCGCCAGTTCAATTCCCGGTCAGGGCATATGTCTGGGTTGCAGGCCAGGTCCTCAGTTGGGAGTGCGTGAGAGGTAACCTTTTTCTCCTTTTCTCTGAAAATAAATAAATAAAATACTTGAGAAATTTTTTTTTTAAAACTGGTGGATTTGGGGGATCCATTTTAATATTGAAGATGAAAGAAAATACACAACATTTCAGCATGTTATGCTTTATTATTTCAAGAAAGGTAAAAATACAACTGAAATGCAAAAAAAAAAAGAGATTTGTGCAGTGTATAGAGAAGGTGCTGTGAAGGTGCTGTTAACATGTCAAAAGTGGTTTGTAAAGTTTCTTGGTACTATTGACATTTTGGCCAAATAATTCTTTGCTATGGGGTTGTCTTATTCATTGGAAGATGTTTAGCACAACCTCTGACCTCCACCCGCTAGAAGCCAAGAGTAGGAAACAGCTAACATACTCAAAATATCCAAATCAATAAAGTTATTGGAGAAAATAAAAAATGTGCCTTTTATTTTATGGAAAAAATAAATGGACTTTTTGTCCAATCCAATATGTTCTCTAATGGAGGTATAAGAAAAACATCTTGACACTATGACATTTATTTCCTCTGTGAATATGGTTTGATAAATTCTTTGCCAATAGAGGAAGGATGAATGTTGTCTTTAACTCCTAGCTGAGTTGGGTTTTGCTGGTTCCTTTGCTGGAAGAATTTTAAACAAATGTGTAGAATATAAGCCACTTAAAACTTTTGGTTACATCATTCCAAGTATATAGAAAATATGACAAAAATATGACTTTCCCATACTGTTTCTCTAGACTCATCATTTGTTTAATTGTTCAAATTTTGCCACATTTACCTTGTCATTCTCTTTCTCTAACATACAACCACTTGACAGTAAGTAGGGATATAATTCCCTTTTATCCCTAATAACTTTAATATGTCCTTCCCAAAGACAAGGATAATCTCTTATATAGGCATGTCATCTAATCCAGCCTCTATTAAAATTTTACCAAATGCCCCAATAATGTCCTTTATAAAGTTTTTTTCTTGCTCCCAAATCAAATCCACAATCACACACTGATTACATTTAGATGTATCTTTAGTGTCCTTTAATCTGGAAAAGTTTCTCAGTCAACCTTTCTTATGCTTCTTCAACTCAACTTTTTTTTAAAATAATACAAGCTAGTTACTTTACAGAATGCCAACTTGAGTTTGATATTTCCTCATAATTAGATTCTATGTGTGTGTAAACATGCCTAATCTATTTACTAGTTATATCTCCAGTGATTAGTGAACACAGGCTTCGAAGTCATACAAACTTAAATTCAAATCTAAATAAAACTCCACCACTTTTGAGCTGTGAGACTGCCTAGATTTTAGTTTCCTGATCTGTGAAATGGCGATTTAACACACTTAACTGGTAAGGTTGCTATGAAATTTAATGAGATAATGCATCTAAAGCAACTTAACACAGTTTTGGGGGGATGGGCAGAACTGTATTTTACACCTCTCTAATTTAACCACAGTATCTCATACCCAGCAGCATTAAAATAATATTGGTTGGTTAAGCAGCATCTCTATTAAACTTCCCCAAAGGGGAAAAGAGGACTTCACTCTGACATTGCATGCCACCTGTAGCAATCCCGTATGGCTAAAGCACTTCATTGCCAGGCGGAAGCTGGCAGCAGCGTCTCACTTCCTGAATGCCTCCATTATTGGCCGCCTCCAGATATCCTGCCGCTGCCTGTACTAGCCAAGAAGTACACAAGCACTGGCTAGTGAAAGAACACCAGAGGTGTGACAATGAGCGTGTTTCTTCCTGCTGAGTTCTCGCAGAGACACTGGCCAGTGCAGTGGGGTGGAGGAGTAGACAAAGGCACCAAACACAAAGAAGCCTCCAGGCTAGAACTACCAAGAATGTGAACATGATGATGAGTACTCTGACTAAACTCAGGGGCAGGGTCTGAGGTGCAAACTCTGTCCTCCTGTCAACCCATTACTGTCAATCCTCCAAAAGAGAATACCCAAAATGAAGTAATTTTCTGATAGTTCAAATTAAGAGATCAATATTCAACAATAACAATGTAGCCAGTCAAGATGGAGGCATAGATAAACATGGGCTCATCTCCTCACACAACCACATCAAAATTGCAACTAAACTACAGACCAAAGATCACTCAGAACTGTCAGAGTCAAGTTCAATGGAAATCCAACAACTATAGAACTAAAGAAACCACACCAATCCAGATTGGTGCGAAGACACTGACAGGCAGGACCCATACCCACATGTGGTGAATGATGGTTCAGGGGGAATATCTCAAGAGCCATGGGTCCCAGTCCCATACTCAGGCCCAGAGTACCAGACCCAGGAAGAGAAGCCCCTATAACTTCTGGCTGTAAAAACCAGTGGGATTAGAGTTGGTGAAAAAGACTACTGGACACCCCAAAAGTTCCTTTTAAAGGGCTTATGCTGAACTTAACTCAGATGCACTCCCTCTGAACTCCAGCACCACCAGGGCAGCAGCTTGAAAGGCACCAGTGACATATGGGGAGGAACTAAGTGTGTGGCATTAGGGTGAGAGCTGGGAGACAGACAGAAAAGTGGGGCACTGTGTGTTTTTTGAGCCCTCCCCTAATGGAGCCACAAAGCCAACAAGCAGGAGACTCCATCAACCTGGCTTACACTTTTTACCCCGCCATGGCGTTTACCTCAAGTTCTGTCCCACCCAAATTACAGCCCTCCCACAGAACTGTACCTCTGGCTAAGTGGACTGAGGCCTGGCCCCTAACAGCAGCCAGCTTTGGATCACAGTTTGGCTCTGCCTGGAAACCTCTAAGCGCAGCAAAAGTAGCAGCCATCTGCAGACTGCTTTGTAGCTCATGCTGGATAGCCCTGGGTGGATCACGGGTAGTGGCTGACCCTGACCTGCACCACCTGGGAAACCCCAGAACCTGTGCACCCAGTGGACAGCTACAGAACACCTCAGAGCACCACCACCCTGCCCCAGCACAGCTGATCCTCCATGGAGGGAGGAGGTTAGTGGTCAGTGGTCACAGCCAGTCCTTGAAGCTAACTGGACTGGGTAAATCCCTTCCACATACCTACCAAGAACAAGCAAGGCTCAACTACAAGAGAAGGATGTACTCAGCCCACACGAGGGTGAACCTTGAGTACACAGTTTGGGTGATAGGTAAGACTGTACTATTGGAGCCTACAACCATGCTACCAAGACAGGGAGTCCTGGTGGCTCTACTTACTACACAGAAACAAACACAGGGAGGCTGCCAAAATGAGGAGACAAACAAACGTGGCCCAAATGAAAGGAGAGATCAAAACTCCCGAAAAAGAACTAGACAAAATGGAGATACACAATCTATCAGATGCAGAGTTCAAAAAATTCTTAAAAAAGTAAAAAATAAAAAAATATTTCAGTGATCCTAATATGCAGGCTAGGCATGAGAATTGCTGCTTCACAGGCACAATGCAGAAGCCCAGAAAACCAGGGCTGCCGTCCACCATCACAGCCTGGACGAGGTGCCGCCGAACAGGCCATCATACACGTCAGCGGTGACATGTGTGATGACACCGGCTATAAGGATACTCAAAGAACTCTGAGTACTTCAACGGCACAAAAAAAGAACGAGGAAGAAATGAAGAATATACTAACAGAAATGAACAATTTACAAGGATTCAACAGTAGAATGGATGAAGCTGAGAATCAAATATGATATGGAACATAAGGAAACAAAAAACGACCAAGCAAAACAATGAGGATAGTGTAAGCAGCCTTGGGACAACTTCAAGCAAACCAACATTTGCATCATAGGGGTACCAGAAGGAAAAGAGAAAAAGCAAGAAATTAGAAACCTATTTGAAAAAAAAAGTGAAAGAAAACTTTCCTGATTTGATGAAGGAAATAGACATGCAAGCCCAGGAAGCACAGAGAGTCCCAAAGAAGATGGATATAAACAGGTCCACAGCAAGACACATCATAATTAAAATGCCAAAGGTTAAAGATAAAGAGAGAAACTTAACAGCAACAAGAGAAAAGCAGCTAGTTACCTACAAGGAGTTGCCACAAGGCTGTCAGCCAATTTCTCAAAATAAACTTGGCAAGCTAGAAGGGATTGGCAAGAAATATTCAGTCATGAAAAGCATGTACCTAGAGCCAAGATTGTTCTACCCAGCAAAGCTACCATTTAGAATGGAAGGGCAGATAAAGAGCTTCCTACACAAGAAATAACAAAGGAGTTCTCCATTACCAAACCATTCTTAAATGAAATGTTAAAGGGACTTATTTAAGAAAAAGATAATCAAAACTATGAAAAATAAAATGGCAATAAACATATACCTATCAACAATTGAATCTAAAAAACAAACTAAACAAGAAGAACAGAGACAGAATCATGGACACAGAGAGCATTTTGGTGGTTACCAGACATGAGGGTTGTTTGGGAGAATGGGTGAAGAAGTGAGGGGATTAAGAAGTATGAATAGGTAGTTACAGAACAGCCATGGGCATATAAAGTACAGTATAGGAAATGGAGTAACCAAAGAACTTATACGCATGACCCATGGACATGAACAAAGGTGGGGGAATTGCCTGAGGTGAGTGCAGGGTGCTGGGGCAAGGCAAAAAAGGAAAAATTGGGACAACTGTAACAGCAAAATCAATAATACATTGTTTTTTAAAAAAACACTGTAAAAACTGGGAGGTCCATAGTTAAAATGACATTCATACTTCATTTCCATAATTCCCTTGCCCATAGCAAGAGGGTAAGGGAGCTGGTATACAGAGCATATCCAACCTATTATTTTAGTATGGTTATATCCTCCTGTTGAAGAAAAAAAAATAGCCCCAAAATGGTGTCTCTCCTGCTAAAAGCCCATGATTTAATACCTGATTTAATTGCAGCTTCATCCTCTCCCAGAAACATAATCTTAATCAACCATATAGAATTTTTGGGTCAAGCACCAGTAAGGTAATCTGTCACATGAGCCTTCTCCAAATCCTGTAGAAAAGGGCAATCTACATAATAAAAACCCTCCCTAATTTCTCCTCCCCAAAAAAAGATGTCTGCCAGAAAATAATCCTTTCTTTGCTTTTGTCAATAGATCCCTAGCCCCATCCTTCTTCCCATAAAAATACTCTTATTTTGTACAACCCACAGAGAGCCCTTCTAGTTGTTTGATGTGATGCTGCCGGATTCATGAATCAATTAAAACCAATTAGATCTTCAAGTTTACTGAGCTGAATTTTGTTTTTTAACACTCCCTACATTCTCTTAGAAAACATCAATAAAATTCTTCTACTTATGTTAAACCAATACTTTATGTCAGAGATTAAAACAAAACAAAAAAAATGATTATAGCAGCTGCACCAACTCTTCTAAGTGCAGAAGTACAAACCCACTTTTGAGATTTGGACTCTAATTTAATCTGGGTTTTTCTGTGTTAGTAACTCAAATATTCTATCATTTTTCCATCCTCCCAGCCACGCCCCATCAGTTAGAACTTCAAATGAATGTCAAATGAGCCCTTGGAGTCAAAAAAAGAAAATGAAATGAAATGAAATGAAACGAACAAGAAAATTTTTGTGTCCCAAATTTCAAACTGTAAGGAAAGGTGTCCAGCAAAGCAAATGGAAAATTATATTTTCATAACTGTGCTGAAATTAGAGCTTATATCTGTAGTCTGAAAAGATATAAAAAATTCTAATGCAAATCTTTATTTTTATCTTCATAAATGAAAAGCAGAAATACTATAACATGAACATCCATTAATTCTGTCATTTATAGGGTAGAGGCCCTAAGTTTCAGTCTTCCTCCAAATAAGTTCATTGAAATGAACTGTTTTAGAAATGAGAATTATAAACTGGAGATTAAATCTAAATAGATAACAATTAAGATGCTATACTTTGAAGGTCACTATAATCCCTGTTTCTTAGGACATAACGGCTCTACTGGGAATTTCCAGAAATTCCCTACTTTTAAATTTCCTACGATTTTCTTAAGTAATCTTACTTTATCCATGGGAGATATATCCAAAAAACCCCAGTGGATACCTGAAACTACAAATAGTACTGAACACTATATATATTATGTCTTTTCCTATACATATATACCTATAATAAAGTTTAAATTAGTCATGGTTAAGAGATTAACAACAATAACTAATAATAGAACAATTACAACAATATACTGTTGTGAGGGAGGAAGAACCCTCCTTGGTTCTTTCAGCTAGCCTAATTAAATCTGCATGAGACAGATTAGATCAATAAGAGACAATAACCAAGTTTAATTACATAAATAGCATATAGGAACCCCATATATCAGGGAATCAGAAACCCCACATACAGGAAAGATTCAGAGACAGAGAGAATGAGGTATGTATGACATTCACAGCCGAGGATGAGGTAAAGCACCTGAAGACTTCAGAGGGAGGGAAGGAAGATAATTTGGAAGATGATCTGAAGATCAGATATTCAGTAGTTAGAAGTTTGTCCTGCTTAGAGATAAGTCATAACAAATTACTTCTGGTAATAACTCATTATGGGCCAGGTTCCCAATTTAAATATTTTACAGAGGAGTACAAGTTTCTTTTGGGCTTGCAAAGCCACCACTGCCTTCAGCTCAAAATGATCCACATGCCAAAGTAGCACATCTTGGGGAGGCCTGTTCTGAACCTCTTCACTTAAATGAAAGTTATGTAAATAGTCTCTCTCTTGTTCAAAATATTTTACTGTACTGTACTCACTTCTTTTTCCTTTAATGATGTGAGATGATACAATACCTATGTGATAAGATGAAGTAAGGTGAATGATGTAGATATTGTGACCTAGAGTTAGTGAGCTCAATCCATCATTACCCATGGAACCCAAAGCAGTTTTCTGAGGGTAAAAAAGCCCCACTGATTTCAGAGTTAGACAATTTGGATTTAGATCTGGCTCCACTATTATTAGCTGTATGACCTTGGGAAAGTCATTTTATGAGTCTTGGTTTCCAAATCTAGAAAACAGAAAAATAATACCAATCTAATAGGTAAGGTACAAAGACTAAATATGATAGCACATGTGCAAGCACCTAGCATTACATCTAGTGTGACACAGACTCAATAAACGTTAGCCTCCCTTTCTACTGCTATATACATTCTGTCCCCTGATACTTTATGAGGAATTTTGCTAAACACTTAATGACCAGTTCTGTTTTCTTCAAAACAGGCACTTGGTTCTTACTAGTGACAAATAAATGGTCATGTGAAAGACTCCTGGGGCCTGACACTACCCACCGGAAACAAAGAAGTGTTCATATTCGGGAACACCACCAACTGCTACAGGCAGGCTATGACAAGCCCCAAGCAGTAAATTAATTTCTGAATGTTTTTATCACATTATGTCTTGAGAGTTTTGTGCTCATTCAATAGTCTTTTCTCTCTTGCAAGGATCAGACACATTATTTGTCATTTTTTCCCCTTCTTAATAGAGTTCTTTATTCAACAAGACCACCCAATGGATTCAAATATTAACAATCAGAAAAGGCCAGGTTCAACCATGAAGAAACTGGCAAAGTCTCAGGAATAAACAGTAAGTCTTTATTAACCTTTTAGCACCTGGATTTGTGTTTTCTGCTCTTGGAGAAAGCAGATTTGCTGATGTACTAGTTCAAACACATCTGTGTATTTCCCTCACCTACATTATCACTTAACTTTTAGCACGTAGAGGAGTTCTTACTCAGAAGTCCAGAACCTCAGACTCTACCTACAATCTAATAAAGCAATGCTTCATGACCTTTTCTTCTTCATGGTACAACCAGACCTTGCCACATGGCATCTCTGAAAATGGAACTTGAAAGTACTGATTGCTACAAAAGATTAAAGTACAAGTAGCAGTGACAAAGAAATGGTATACAAAGATCAATTATTTGCCACCTGACTCAGAGACTTTTAGCACATAAACATAATTGTTTCAACTCCAAGCAGCTCTGGGTCACTGTCCACACTCCTTTACAGGGCGAACCACCCATCAGCTCTAAAGCAGAAAGTAAATGTCAGAAAAGCAGACAACATTTGACTTGGGGGGATGTGTTCTCATTGTGAGGATCATAAAACACTAAGTCAGTGAATTAGGCATCAGATACTTACTGTCTTATACCAGATAGGTACAGTTTTAGACACTGAGGATTTAGCTGTAAACAAGATAGAGTTGCTGCCCTTAAGGAGCTCGAATTCTAATGAGAAAAAAATGGACAATAAATTAAAACACTTTAGCTCCGGCCGGGTGGCTCAGTTAGTTGGAGCATCATTCTGTACACCAAAAAGGTTGTGGGTTTGATTCCTAGTTAGGGTGCGTACAGGATGTTTCTCTCTCACATTAATGTTATATATCTCTCTTTTTCTTCACTGCCCCCCAACTTCCTCCCTTTCTAAAATCAATAAACATATCCTTCAGTGAAGGTTAAAACAAAAATTAGAACACTAATTTCAGTGGACACTGAAATTAGTCCACTAATTTTAGTGGACTAATTTGAGGCAATTTCAGTGGATAAATATTTTTGACCTATAGTAAACACATAAATAAAAACTTCTGATGTTATAAGAAACTGTTAGCCACCTCCCAGGGAGTTTATTTAAGGAGGTAAAGACTGAATAAATTACAGATAGAGGCTGACCCAGTTCCAAAATTCAATTCTCACATTATTGTCTCCTTGCTATGGACTCAGTGTCATTGCCTCTGTCCTTTGGTAACACATACAAAAGCAGGATGAGATCATTCATAGGAAGATAATGAAGACCTAGACAGTATAAAATTACAGAGCACAAGACCAGAAATCCTAAGATCTAGCATTTGCTTCCAATTCTTTCACTTATTAGTCATGTGAGCTTGGGTAATTCACGTAAACTCCTAGAGCATGACCTCCTTCGCCTGTTCTACCTCACTTTGTAGGGTGTTTTAGGAAAACCTAAATAAGGCAATATAATGAGAGAACTTGAAAATTCTTTGAAACAAATAGCCAACAGAACAGAGCTAGTAACTTTCATCATAACCTGTGATACCAAAATACCAAATCAAAGGGACTTTGTTCTTTTAGAGAAAATACCCCAGAAGTAGAGTTGCACATATTTCTAAGGAACTTTAACTTTATTACAAAGGAATGAAGGAATCATTAAAGGTTTTTGGCCAGACAAATGACATGATCAGAGCAGATTTTAAAAAACACTAACCTGGTGGTAATATTTGGTATGGCTTGAAGAGGGGAGAAAGACTAAAAGTAGGAAGACAGTTAAAACACCAGTTAAAACATTGGGCAAATACCAACCATTATTGCCTAATCAAACATTTGAAGGAAGAGAAAGAAATAACTATAGTTAAGACCTAATGAATCCCTTCTTGCATATTAGCTGTTTTGAAACCTTTGTTTCCATTTTATGTCCCAAAGGGCTCACCCTTTGGAGAAAATGGATCCTAAAAAGTGATGTCAGGATTCAAACAGTCCTTCTTAGTGATTACTGCCCACTCTCAGCCAAGATCAGAAAATTACTTTCTAAAAGGTATTTTAGTTCTTGGTGTCCTACCCCATGATTAAATGTCACTTTTGAGTTATTCTTACTGATTATTATCAATTAGGAGGTAAGAAGTATGTATGAAGTCCTCTCTCTTAGCTGTTAAGATGGATTATCGAGGACCATGATGTTATCATCTCTTTTCTCCTTGAAAGACTACACATTCATTTTCCTTTGGTATCTTATAGGCACCATCTTAAATTCAACTGTCCATGGAGTGGAGGGGGGGCTGAAGTACAGAGCCAAAACAGGCTGGGGCAATATGGAGAGAGAGTGAGAAGTGGTGGGACTGAAGTGGCGAGTACAAGAATCATCCAAAGGGATAATCACTTCTCAGCTTTAGCCTATTTTGTACAAAAGTGGGCTCTGTGTTGATCTTTGTTATTCCAGAAACCACATTTTTTGTATAATGCCTCTGAAAAACTTAATTTTATTTACAAATTGCCCGTAGTTACCTGGGGCAATTATAAATTCACAAGGCAGATTTCTTCCGTCAGTGAAAAGGCAAGTCATCTATTTATAAGGTATTTATTAATGCTGATATATAATTTAGCATTATTCTGATTTGAGGGAGTAAATATTAAGGGGAGGGCCTTACCAGCTAGAAACACTTCAGGCTAGGCAAACATATGTAAAGACAATAAGGTAGAAGTATGCCTGGCATGTTATGGGGAAGAAGGAGAATGAACAGACCAGTTTGGTGAAAAAGAGAATTCCCTTAGAGAAGGAAGGGGCACAGATAGGAAAAAAAGTTGAAAGACACTAAATTCTAGAATACAGAGTTAAGATTTTTATAGATAACCTTTAAAAGATAGTCTATAGACAATGGAGAGCCATTATGAGGAGGGAGATCATTATATTTCATATCCTGCCAAAAGTTGCATGTTGCTGTTCTCCTTTTTCCCCTCAAACATAGAGGATAAGGCTGAACATGGACCCATGATACTTGAAATTCAAAAAAAAATTCCCAAATGAATGCAAGTTTAACCAACCACACTACAAGTCAGCTCTGTTGGCACTGGTGGTCAAGGCTTTCAAAGCAAAAATTAAATGATCTCTAAAAGGCTATTTCTTTCTGATCAATAAAAACATTTAGCATTTAAAACCCAGAAAAGGTTACTGGACAGTTTGGCACATGGTCAGATTCATCATCAGACAGAGCTCTCATCAGACTGTCTGTCAGCAAGAAGCCGGATGGTGGGAGACTGGCCTCATAAAAGTCTTCCACAAGCCCCAGAACACCACCATCTACATTCACCAGGGAGAGACAAGCCACAGAGCCATTTCTGTTTTATCCTGCACCAAATGATTCTGGGGCTTCCAGTCCAGTTGATATTCTCAGTAAAATTCTTTGGAACAAATAGCCAACAGAACAGAGCTAGTGACTTTCATCATAACCTGTGATACCAAAATACCAAATCAAAGGAACTTTGTTCTTTTAGAGAAAACAACCCAGAAGTAAAGTTGCACATATTTCTAAGGAACTTAAACGTTATTACAAAGGAATGAAGGAATCATTAAAGATTTTTGGCCAGACAAATGACATGATCAGAGCAGATTTTAAGAAACACTAACCTAGTGGTAATATTTGGTATGGCTTGAAGAGGGGAGAAAGACGAAAAGTAGGAAGACCAGTTTAAGCAAACGCACAGTTGGGATGAGCATCATATGTCTGTAGGACAGTTAGGACAGTCTGGGCCTCCCAGGGCCTAGGATACTATCAGGAACTGTTGTTACTCTTTCAGGCATGTATCTTTCTCTTACATATGTACAAACTATCTCACACATGCACACATCCCACACAGTGTCTCTACTTAAGCTGATTGGTTCTGTTCTTTTCAGAAAGCTGAAAGAAATAGATGGCCAGTAATTACTACCTTAACACAAGCTCCATGCACTCTCTCAGTTAT
Organism: Phyllostomus hastatus; assembly: GCF_019186645.2. NCBI lineage: Eukaryota > Metazoa > Chordata > Mammalia > Chiroptera > Phyllostomidae > Phyllostomus > Phyllostomus hastatus. Next base: position 93,213,749 of record NW_025334041.1, read on the forward strand.
AAACTTCATCAACATTTAGCAGTTTCCCTACATTAAAAAACTGAAAGTCCTCAAAAGATCTATCTTATCCCCAAATTATTATCCCTGCCTTAGCTGAGAGTGTCACACACAAACCATGGGCCACCCTTGTTCAGGGTTCCCTCTGATCTAATTAGCTGGGACCAGCAAGGAAAACTGCATCTCTTAGGTCAACTGGCAGGCAGGGCAGATCATGAAAGACTTCTTAATAATGTTTTATTTACAGTTGACATACAGTATTGTATTAGTTTTAGGTGTACAACATAGTGACTAGGCATTTATATACCTTATGAAGCAACCACTCTGATAAGTCTAGTACTCACCTGACATCACACATTTTTATTACAATATTACTCACAAAATTCCCTATGCTGTACTTTACATCCCTGTGACTATTTTTATAATTGGCAATTCATACTTCTTAATCCCTTTCACCTTTTTCACCTATCCCCTCAAACCGCCCCCGCTCCTATGTGGCAACTATCAATTTGTTCTCTATGAGTTTCTTTGTTTTGTTTGTTCATTTATTTTGTTTTTTAGATTACACATATGAGTGAAATCATATGGTATTTGTCCTTCTCTGTCTGATTTATTTCAATTAGCAAAATACCTTTCTGGGTGTATCCATGTTGTTGCAAATGGTAAGATTTCATTTTTTTATGGCTAATATTCCATTATCTATAGTGTGTGTGTGTGTGTGTGTGTGTGTGTATTCATTCATCTTTGATGTACATAAGTTTCTTCTGTGTCTTAGCTATGGTAAATAATGAGGCAATTAACATAGGGGTGCATACATCTTTTCAAATTAGTAATTTTGGATTCCTTCAGATAAACATTCATAAGGTGTAATTGCTAGGTCAGATGGTAGTTTTATTTTTAATATTTTAAGGAATCTCCATACCATTTCCATAGTGGCCACACCATTTTACTATTCCACCAACAATGCACAAGGGTTGCCTTTTCTCCACATTCTTGCCAGCACTTGCTGTTTGTTGATTTATTGATGCTAGTCATTCTGACAGGTATGAGGTGATATCTCATTGAGATTTTAATTTGCATTTCTCTAGTAATTAGTGCTGTTGAGCATCTATTGGCAATCTGCATGTCCTCTTGCTGTAGCTCAGGAAGAGCAAAAAATAAGCTTCCCTAGGTAGAGCACAGAGAACTTTTAAAAGCCAAGTAGACATTTTCGCCATTTAAGATAAGTATGAAGATGAATCAATTCTTAAAATTGCTCAATTGATCTGCTCAATGAATTATAGAATTCAAGGAAAAATTGAAAGCAAGGACTACTACATGCAAAGTTATTCCAGTATGACTGTGTTCTATATACACTCTCCCCCCACAACAAGCTCATGGTAGTACAGGATATATATATAAATATATAAACACACACACACACACACACACACACACACACACACACACAATAAGCTACAACTCAAAATAAAATGTTAAAGATGTAATTGAAAAGGTTTAGTCCTGACTTCTGGTTAAGATGGAGGCATAGGTAAACATGCTTCACCTCATCACACAACTACAGCAAAAATTACAACTAGACTACAAAACAAACATTACCCAGACTCATCAGAAAATTGAGCTGTATGGAAGTCCGACAACCAAAGATTAAAGAAGCCACATTCATCTAAATGGGTAGGAGGAGTGGAGATGTGGAGAGGGGTGCAATGGTGTGGAGACAAAGAGTAACACAGAGAAGAGCAGAGATGTGGAGCAGGCGATCCCACATCCATGTGATGTGGATAAAAATCAGGAGGGATACTTGGGAGTGAGGGATCCCAGCCCCAGACCAGTCCACCCAGGCCAGGGTTCTAGCAGCAGGAAGGTACATCCCCACAACTTCTGGCTGTAAAAATCAGTGGGGGAATGGGGCGGTAGAAGAAACTGCAGGATTCTCAAGAGACTCTTCTTAAAGAGGAGCTCCTCTTTAAAAGCTCCTCTTAAAGAGTCTGTATTATAAAGACTTCCGCAGACAAACCCTTTTTGGAATTCAGCATCAGCGCAATAGCTAGAAGGGCACCAGTGGCATAAGGGAAGAAACGTGAAGTGACTGGCAACAGGGTAAGTGCTGGCAGGCAGCTTATTCCGGGGCAAAACTCAAGAGAACAGGCAGCAGCATTGTCCCCTCTCCAAGCTCTCCTCCACAGAGCCATGGAGCAGTGACATGGATTGTCCTGCCCTGGCAATTACCTAAGGCTCTGCTTCACACAACTTACAAATAAGCTTTTCTACAATAGGCCACGCTACTAAGACAGGGGTTCAAAGCAGCTCTAAGACATAGAAACAAACACAGGGAGGCTGCCAAATTGAGGAGACAAAGAAATATAGCCCAAATGAAAGAACAGAACAAAACTCCAGAAAAAGAACTAAAAAGAAATGGGGATAACCAACTTATCAGATGAAGAATTCAAAACACCAGTTATCAGGATGCTCAAAAAACTCATTGGGCACTGCAACAGCATAAAAAAGATGCAGGCAGAAATGAAGGTTACATTAAGTGAAATAAAGAAAAATCTACAGGGAAGCCAAGAATCAAGTCAATGATTTGGAACACAAGGAAGAAAAAAAGCATTCAATCAGAAGAGCAAAACGAAAAAAGAATTTAAAAAATGAGGAGAGACTAAGGTGTCTCTGGAACACCTCCAAATGTACCAACATCTGAATCATAGGGATGCCAGAGGAGAAGAAGAAGACCAAGAAATTGAAAACTTATTGCAAAAATAATGAAAGAAAACTTCCCTAATTTGATGAAGGAAATAAACATTTAAGTCCAGAAAGCACAGAGAGTCTAAAACAAGTTGAACCCAAAGAGGAGCACACAAAGACACATAATTAAAATGCCAAAGGTAAAAATAAAGGCGGAATCTTAAAAGAAACAAAAGAAAAGCAGAGAGTTACCTACAAAGGAGTTCTCATAAGACTTTCAGCTGATATCTCCAAAGAAACTTTGTAGGCTAGAAAGGGATAGAAGAAGTATTCAAAGTCATGAAAAGCAAGGGCATACAGCCTAGATTACTCTATCCAGCAAAGTTATCATTTAGAATTGAAGGACAGATAAATTGCTTCCCTGATAAGGTAAAACTAAAGGAGTTCATCATCACCAAGCCATTATATGGCGTGTTATTCCATATATTCCATATATTTATTATATGGAATGTTAAAGGGAATTATATAAGAAAAAAATCAGAACTATTAACATTAAAATGGCAATAAATTCACAAGTATCAACTTAATCTAAAAAAACAAACTAAGCAAACAAGCAGAACGAAAACAAAATCATAGATATGGAGATCATTTGAAGGGTTATCAGATGAGAGGGAGAAGGGGAAGATTAGGGGGAAAAGTTCAGGAATTAAGAAGTACAAAATAGAGAGGGGATATTAAAAACAGTATAGGAAATGGAGTAGCCAAAGAGCTCTTACATGCATGACCCATGGACATGAACTACAGAGAGTGGATTACTGGAGGGAATAAGGGTACCAGGCAGAGGGAGAAAAAGGTAAAAACTGGGACAGCTGTAATAGCATAATCAATAAAATAAAAAATAAAAAAAGGATTGATACTGGTCTTATGAATGCATATACAAGGGAAATAATTAAGTCTAACATGAAGAATTAAAGTTTCATGAAGGAAATGGCATGTGCCCTAAAATTTTTACAGGAAAAAATACAGGAAGGGATATTTCAGAGTAGAGGAAACAACAGAAGTAATGCAGAGATTATTTTTATAAAGTTTAAAAGTCTAACAGAAGGAGAGTAAGGATGAGATACACTCAAGGTGAGATTTCATAATAAGGCATTAGGACTTCGGATAATGGAAGTCATTTGAGAAGATTTCAGTGGTTGGGTGTGTATTTCAGGAAGCAGTGTGAAGAACTAGAAAGGTAAAGATCAGAGCTCAGGTGAAAAGAAACTGATTTAGGGCAGTGGCCATGGGAAGGAAGGAAGGAAATAATGAATGAATTAATTAATTGGGCAGGACATAAAATACTGTAGACATGCAGGAGTAAGTAACCAAATTGATTAGAGGAAAGGGAGAGAAAAGTAATGAAGATCACTGATATATCCAGCCTGGGTTATAAGACGCCATTAACCAAAACAGTAAATAAGAGGAAGAAATACGTTTGAAGTAAAAGTAAGAATAACACACATCACACATTCATCTATAGAAATGTCTCTATCCAAAAGTTAACAAAATTAATAACATGAACCCTAAATTACTTTTGAATGCTAGATATACTATCTAGTCCTGGAGAACCTTTAAGAATAAAATGTTATTCACACTAATGACATTTAGGTGATAAATAATAAAGATAGTATCTGCTGTTCTCTATAAACTCTTAAATATTTTTGAAAAGGACCATTATCATTAACTATTTATTCAGCACCCATCAGAAATGTTTAGTTAAGCATAAAATGAACTAACCAGAACAGACTGAAATTACCATTTCATGTTTTTATCTTTTGACTAGAAAAATTTCAAACTACATTATAATAATCCATATAATTCTAATAAAAGCAACTATTGACTTAACAGTGGTCTAGAAAGATTATGAAACAGCTTTTAAAATTCATCTCTACTTTTGCTTTCAACTTATGTGAAGAAGCTCTCTAACCTTTAAAGACAACAAACTACATTTATAAGTTAAGATAATAGTATTTGCCTGCAGAGAGTGACTTGAGAATTATGAGATAATGTTCTTGTAGCTCTCTGAATTCCAAAGATGGAAGATCCTAATTATCAATGATAAATGGAATTATTCTGATGCCATTTTTCCTACCTCAGGTTTACCTAAAGTTTGTGCTGGGAAAAGACTAAAATATTTTAATTTTTTTTTAAAGATTTTATTTATTTATTTTTAGAGAGGGAAGAGAGGGAGAGAGAGAGAAACATCAATGTGCGGTTGCTGGGGGTCATGGCCTGCAACCTAGGCATGTGCCCTGACTGGGAATCAAACCTGTGATGCCTGGTTCGCAGCCCGCACTCAATCCACTGAGCTACGCCAGCCAGGGCCAGACTAAAATATTTAAAAAAAATACTTTAGATATAAATCTTGGCTTGTGTAATCCAGATGTAAGCCACTAGCAACAACTAGTACCTATGTAGACCATTTAAAAGAACACTAGTAAGATAACAAATGTATAAATGCAATTGCTGCCATCTAAAGAGACCTTCTAAAAGAACACTGGTTTAGACTTTTTAAAGAAAAGAACACAAAAGACAGGAAGGTATACTGCTGCAAATCAGAAATTGGCATACTTCAACCCATGGACCAAATGTAGTTTGTTCTGAGCTGGTTTTTCTCCCCATTAAAGTTTTATTGGAAAACAATCAGGCTCATTCTTTTCCTGTTGTATATGGCTGCTTTCACACTATAATGGCAGAGTTGAATAGTTGTGACAGAGACCATATAGCTCACAAAGCCTAAAATGTTTACTATCCAGGTCTTTACAGGAAAAATTTGGTGAACCTGTTCTAGATTAAAGAGACACAAAACAATGCACTATCAGAACATTTATTTGACCCTGGTACAAGTAACTACAAAACATATATGTATTCAGAACTAAAAAAAAAAATATTTGTTCTGTTCTTTAGCATCACAGAGAAATAAAAACCTTAACATCACAAATCAAAAATTTATGGAACAAACTTTTAGAATTTGGTAATTTAGGGTGGGTCATACATCCCATTCTTACTAATCCATCCAGTGATGAATTGTATTAAATTACTAGATAGGATGTCAATTTGGAGGTCCAATGATAGGTGTATAATATTTAAATGACACTTTAGAAAAAGGAAGTTAAATGCCTGACTTATACTATATACAAACAGATCCCAAATGGGTTACAAGTTTAATATTAATGTCAAAAGATAAACAGAAAAACCCAAAACAGGAGAATATTTTTAAAGGAGATCTAACAAAAGTCAGGAAACCTAAAGCATAAAGAAAAAGACTGATATATCTGAATATATAGAAATTTAAAATCTTTCTGGAAAAAATCACCATTAACAAAGTAAAACAGCAATAAACTTCAATACATAATGGATTTTAAAACCCAGTAATACAAAAATCTTCTAAAAATGGATAAAGAAATCATAAGCAATCCAATAGAAGAAACAGGCACAGGATGTGTACAGGCATTTAATAAGAGGAGATCCAGATAGATGGCTCTTGACAACAGCCTCGACTAATGAACAAGGGAATGCAGGGTAAAGCAACGGCATATCATTTTTAAAAACACAGGCTAAGAAAAAAAGTAACATCAAGGATGGTAAAGATATAAGGCAAAGGAACAATTTTATGCACTGCTGGCAGAAGTGTGAAATATTACCACCTTTTGAAAAGTGATTCATCAATAGCTATTAAAAGTTAAAATACACATACCCCTTGCAACAGAAACTCTACTTTTAGGACTCTCTTATAGAAACAAAGGCACTAGTATAGAAGGAGATATATTTTTGCCAGACTGTTTTGAGAAACAATTTTCAACCTTTTTCATCTCATTGGCACATATAAACTAATAAAATTCTGAGGCACACCAGAAGGTATGTTGTCTTTTTTGCCAATCTGACAGAAAACAGGTATAATTTTGATTCATTCATACTGGACAGCTATTGTTGTGTTGGGTGTTGTCATTTTTTTATTTAACAATCTAAGTGAGAAGAGGTCAGTGCCCCTGACTAAATAGTCAGGTATTGTGTGTTTAAAAAATTCTTTTGAGTGCCAGTCTGCAAACCAAAGGGTCACTGGTTCGATTCTCAGTCAGGGCACATGCCTGGGTTGCAGGCCAGGTCCCCAGTAGGGAGTGCATGAGAAGCAACCACAAATTGATGTTTCTTTCCCTCTCTTTCTCCCTCCCTTTCCCTCTCTCTAAGAATAAATTTAAAAAATCTTTTTTTCTTTTTTTCTTTTTTTTTAAGATTTTATTTATTTATTTTTAGAGAGGGAAGGGAGGGAGAAAAAGAGAGAGAAAGAAACATCAATGTGTGGTTGCTGGGGGTCATGGCCTGCAACCCATGCATGTACCCTGACTGGGAATCGAACCTGCAACACTTTGGTTCACAGCCCACGCTCAATCCACTGAGCTACACCAGCCAGGGTTAAAAAATCTTTTAAAAAATGAAAAAAAAAATTCTTGCAGCAGCCCTGGCTGGTGTGGCTCAGTGGATTGAGTGCCAGCCAACCAAAGGGTCACCAGTTCGATTCCCAGTTAGGACACATGCCTGGGTTGCAGACCAGGTCTCCAGTAGGAGGGTGCTCATGAGGCAACCACATATTGATGTTTCTCTCCCTTGCTTTCTCCCTCCCTTCCCCTCTCTAAAAATAAATAAATAAAATCTTAAAAAAAGAAAAAATTCTTGCAGCATTTCAGTGTGCCTGCTGTGGCACACCAGTTGAAAATAGCGGGTTTGGAGTGGCAGAAACAGCAATTAAAGACAAAGTAGAAATATCTTGAATGTACAATAAATAGAATAGTTTACTAGGATGTGAAGTGAGGATTATGCAGCTGTTAAAGAATGATATATGCCTATATGTACTGACCTGGAGAGTTGCCCACAATCTATTTAGTGGTAAAACAAGTTGTCAAAGTAATATGCATCATATAGTCCAATTTTGGTAAAAATATCCAACCACTCCCTGGAACCTTGTAATTATAATTATGTTTGTATTTGCAAGGAAGACAATGTAAAAGAATATGACCATTGGCAGAATTGGAGAATATCTTATTAAAGACTTACATATTTTTATATTTTTTAACTAGTTTTATAAGTATTCTTTTGTAATCTTAAAAAGGAGCTTAATAAATGAAATTTACTTTACAAGGGATTTCTTTATCTCATTTAGTGACTAACTAGAGTTGGGACTATACAAACCTGTTCCTCTGCTACAAGTCAATTGCACACACCTTCCACTAATAACTGCTGTCAGGGCTGTGTGTCCAACTTCTTTTCTGACCACAATGCAATCCAAATGCACATCTTAGGTACCAATTAACATACACCAAGTGCACAGGTTATTCACTTAAAGCACACTTATTTACAACCAACTCTGCTGGGTACGAGAGACAGAACAGCGAGCAAGCAGACACTGTGCTAGTTTCATCTTCATCCTGGCACTCTTTGAAGACATTTTTTGAAAGTATATTCTTTATATGACAGGTAGATAAAAAAAGCAAATAATACAAAATACTAGCCATTTCTTCAAAAGCATTCTGAGATGTACAACTATTTCTATTTCTCAGGATGTAGAATTGCTTGGGGTGCTTATGTCAGACCATTTGGAAAGATTATATTCAGACAGATATTATTTTTCAGTGCTTCACATTATACCACTCCCTACTTATTTAAGTGCTGCATAAAAGCCTTATGTATCAATTCTCACTGATTTCCAGTTCATTCAGATTTTTTCTGTTAATATCTGACAAAGGAATAAGCAGATAGATAGTCATATATCTGGGGGATAAAGATACCTACTATATAGGATCACTGAAGGTCAAGTGAGAAAACAGAAAAATGCCTTGAATAGGTTACAATTTTTTTTCTCATTTTTTCACATAGGTGTCTAATTTTAAGTACTCATGAACACCAGTTTCCATCTTTTTCTCCACATTTGAATATTAAAACTTGAATCTAGGACTTCAGCAATAACAAACAGCCCATCAAATTTGCATAAAGTTGGTCTTGATTTGCATCCCTGATCAGCCATCACAGGAATGAAGCAGCTGTAGTCAAAATTTCCCCTCATTGTCCCCTGAGAATTTAGGCATTTTCATAATCACTTTCAGGCAGATATTTTGCCCTCTTCTCCTTCAATCTATAGTCTAAGTACTGAAATGCTAAACAAAGATTATTGTAAGATTAAAGCCCATTAGTAAAGAGAAGAAAAATGATAAGGAGGGTATTTCTCTTCTATTGGTCATTTCAGGAAATAATTGTGGAATTATAAATAACTAATTCAAGAATCTAATTCTCTCCTCTCCAACTTTATCTTAAAAAAAATGGGAGCAAGAATCCCTAACCAATTCAAAGTTTGAATAATGTCAGTTTCACAGCCTACAACCAGCCAACTAACTGGGAAATAGCACTGTTAATTCAGATGCACTTCTAGAGTGGTAAATGGAAAGACCCAACCACCATACCAAGTCCACCGGGTTTGCCACATACTTCTTTCATAGTGACTAGATACTTTCCATTCTTATTTCTCTGTTTCTCTCATTTTCTTTCACAGCTTTTCTAATTCTAATTTAATAATCAAATTGCATAACAGAATTCAAATCATTATAAAGAGTTTTCCAGTTAAATGATTCCTCCTCTTCTGAAATGTACAGAAACATCTAGGTTAATTTTTGCCTTGAACTACAATCTATCAAAGTTCTACTGAGAACTTATTAAAAACAAATAAACAAGTATAATAAACATCATGTCCTCATCATCTAAATGATATTAGTTTTAAAAGAGCATTTGAAATGAAAATAACAATTAAATTCCAGATTCCCTTTGGAGTAAGTACTTATATCACTACTGTAATTTTCTGAATCATGGTGGTCTGTTGTAATTAGTTTTGATTCATATATTTTGAATCTCTGCATCCTACTGATAGTATTTCAAGTTTCATCACCCACTCATACATAAAAATAGAGTATTTTTACACTGACAAATATTGATATAATAAGGCTGACTATGTTCCTTTGAATTATATATTGCTTCAATCCAATACAGAATAACTTTAATAATACTGTAAGAGCCCTGGGGGGCGGAGGGTGAGGTTCAGTTGCAGCATCACCCTGTGTAGACCTGGGTTCAGTTCCTAGTCAGGGCACATACCCAGGTTGCAAGTTCGATCCCTGGTTTGGATGTACATAATAAGGCAACTCAGGGGCCTGACTGATATGGCTCAGTAGGTTGGGCATGGTCCCAGAAACTGAAAGGCTGCTGGTTGGATTCCTGCTTAGGGCACACACCCAGGTTACAGGCCAGGTCTCCAGTTAGGGGTATGGGAGAGGCAACCAAGTGATGTTTCTCTCCCTTTTTTTCTCCCTCCCTTCTTCTCTCTCTAAAAATTACTAAATAAAATCTTTTTTTTTGAAAAATGAAGGCAATCAGGCAACCAATATTATCTATCTACCTCTCTCGCGCGCGCACATGCGCAAAACACAATGGACAAAAATAAAAATGAAACATTCAGCAGTATATAAATACTCTATGTACATAGAAAATTTGTCAACCATAATACCTCATTCACAAAAAGCTCCTTTCTCTGGGGTAAAAGGCATGACATCAATGTGATATCCATGGACATGCCCATTGTTCCTTGCAATTAGGTCAAATGTGTTTCCAGATATCCTGCTGGACTGCATTATGGCCAAGCCAACCATTTCGGTCATCCCTGAAATTTAATTGCTGAAGTCAGTCAATCTAAAAAAAACTGACTGAGCTCATGTGGACAACTGAAAAGAAGGAACTATCCCTCTCTATTCTTTTTTTCTCCAAGTTCCAGCCTTAAATTCAGTTTATTAGCCTCAAAAACAGATTTGGATCAGAAAGAGTTGAGAATATTGTTTCTCCGCCCACTGGAAAAGCAAGGTGGAAACATCACCCAATTTCTTCTCATTGTACAAAATCCTATTAATCTCATAGCTGGTCTTGGTGTTCATTTCCTTTCTAGGGATCCTAACTCATGGTTTCATGTTCTGTTTCTATGAAGTATCTTGTCTTCAATGCCCTGCACTACTAGGAAAACTTTTCTATTTAACAGTTTATGTCATTTTTTCCTGTAACTGCTCCCATACTCACCTTTCTAAGGTGGTAAGGTAGTCATCAGACTTAAAAAAAGAAGGTATCAAGAATGATACTTTTTCATCAGTCTAGGTTTCTGATGCTCAGGACTCACTGAAGACTGGAAGGATCTTCCATTAGCATGACCCCCAGTGAGCTGTCCCTTTGGTCCAAATCATAAAGAAACTGCAATGACTAGTGAGGAACTCTGAACTGATACACAGAAATTCAACAATGAGAAGAGTTTATGATACACTGACACACAGATGGTGTCAGTTCTGTTTGTTTCCCCCAGTCTTAGCCTACCCTTCCCAAAGTTCTCATCAATAATATCCCAAAGACACTATGCTAAAATTGGGATAAAACTGTGTTGAAATTTATTCTAATCAACAACTATAAGAACCAAATCATAGAGTGATAGATTGCCATCTGTTCCTCTTATACATGGTCCTTTCTTCCATAGTAAATTGTGTATGTAGAATAAAAGCATGTTCCTCCCTCCCTTGTAACTAAGTATGGCCATGTGTCTAAGTTCTAATCAGTGGGGGATAAGTGGAAAAAATGTTGTAGCAGCTTCAAACAATCTTCCTTAAGACAGGAGATGTGTAACTTTGCCCCTTTTCTCTTTGACCCTTTCCTGCAGCCTATTGACTGAGATGCAGATACAATGGCCTCTTGGGTCATGAGGACAGGGACAATGTCCAAGGGCCAGTGGAATGATATGATGGAAAGGTCTGGGACTCAAACATTGTGTTGAATAGAGCCTATCTCTGGACTTTCAAATAAAGGAGAAATAAACTTCAATCTTTTTTTTAAGGCTTTGTTAATTTGAATCTCTGTGACTAGCAGCTGAACTTAATCCTAACTAATAAAATAAGTAAAGAAAAACAGGATAGTAGAAAGATTCCTTTTGAGTAAGCTGTAGAATCATCCCACTAAAATAGACTGAGAGAGGATAATACATTCTCTGAGAAAGGAAATATAATGAGGCAAGTCTAAAGGTTGTTTGTATAGCATAAATAAGAGTCTTTTAAAGGGTTAACTCTGCTGAGTCAATGAACTAAGTCTTTGGCATATTACCAGAATGCTGATAGTTGCTATGAAGCCTAATCACATCGATGACAGAGTACAGAAGCTCACTAAATCATTAATATGCTTTACAGAACATATGGCTTTAAAAATCTTTGCACCATTTACAGAGTTGCTCTCAATGAATTCCAGGAGGCCCAAAAGGTACCAGTTGTGATATAACCACAGGAGACTTAAAAATCCATTTCTTGAAGAGTCACACCTAAGAAAATCTGTAAAACAATCACTCTCAACAGCATAACAGGGCTAAATAACTAATGGGATACACTATATAACCACTCTCAGAAATTTGTCAATTTAAAGAAAGTATCAAGAGACTTGAAAGATTTCAATGTTATAGAAGACAAAGACCACATATGAGAATAAAGTTTGTTATAAATCACTGACTTAGAATGACAAGACACATTATGAAAAAATGTTACACTTTTCAGGATAGCAATAAAATTTCTTAAAACTATAAAATGACTATTTTTAAAATTTGATGCTTTCTATAAATTATTAGTTGAGATTAAAGAAGTATATATGGTTGAATGAAACTTCAGAGACCTCAGATAGTTTAAATGGACCTTTAAAATAAAAAATCCAGAATATAAATTAATTCCTTGTTAATCTAGAAGCCTATTAGCAGATACACTGAACCTAGTAAGGTGAGAAGGTAATGAAAAAAAAATAAGTTGCAACAAAAGCATAGAGCAAAGTTTAATTTTTTTCTAACAATTTGTAAATTTCTTTATGATCTCATTTAGAGGACATTTCTGAAACAATAAAATAAGGAAACGGAAAATAAGATTCACTATCACAGACATTCAACTCACCCACAGATTTTCAGTAACTGAAAAATTACAGTGCACATTTGTTACTGAGCTTCTAACTATAAGGAAGAAAAATTATTTCCTTAAGAAAATAAAAGTTCTACTTCCTCCTGTCAGATTTTATTTAGAGACTTCCAGCCAAGATGGTGGCATAGGTGGACACACCGTACCTCCACACTCAACCAAGATTGGAACAAAAACAATTTAGAGGCAGAATAACACCCAGAACTGACAGAGAATTTATCTGAATGGAAGTCAGACAGCCAAGAAATTGAAATAGACCTGTTCATCCAGACCAGTAGGAGGGGCAGAGAGAGCAGCCAGGCACAGGTCACAGTGCGGAGAACTGGGCGCATAAGGCATCTGGGGTGTGCAAGATTGCAGCGGGTGGACCCTGAGTATGCAACTGGCAGCTGGCAGACCCAGTGAGGCAGTGATTGTGGAGCAGGGCAGAGCGCGCAATCCAGGATCCCAGAGAAGGGACTGAGGTCCCACGGAGAATGGAGCTACTGCCATTGTTCCCTCCCAACCCCGCCCTCACATACAACGTCACAATCTAGTGACTGGGGTGCCCAGCCCTGGTGAACACCTAAGGCTCCCCCTCTCACCGTAACAGGAGCAACCAGACCAAAAAAAAAAAAAAATAGAGACAGAGAGATGGCTCAAATAGAAGAACAACTCAGTGCCCCAGAACTCATCCTTTTGAGCGACCAAGAAATAGCTATCAGATGCACAGTTCAAAACACTGGTGATCAGGAAGCTCACAGAATTGGTTGATTTTGGTCGCAAATTAGATGAACAAATGCAGGTAACCATAAAAGAAATGAAGAAAAATGCACAGGGAACCAATAGTGATGGGAAGGAAACTGGGACTCAAAACAATAGAGTGGACCAGAAGGAAGAAAGAAACAACCAAACAGGAAAGAATGGAGAAATAAGAATTAAAAAAAAAATGAGGAGAAGCTTAGGAACCTCCAGGACATCTTTAAACATTCCAACATCCGAATTATAGGAGTACCAGAAGGGGAAGAGATAGAACAACAGATTGAAAATGTATTTGAACAAATAATAAAGGAGAACTTCCCCATTCTGGCAAAGGAAATAGACTTCCAGGAAGTCCAGGAAGCTCAGAGAGTCTCAAAGAAGTTGGACCCAAGAAGAAACACACCAAGGCACATCATAATTACATTAGCCAAGGTAAAAATGAAGGAGAGAATCCTAGAAGCAGCAAGAGATAAGGGGACAGTCACCTACAAAGGAGTTCCCATCAGACTATCAGCTGATTTCTCAAAAGAGACCTTACAGGCAAGAAGGGGCTGGAAAGAAGTATTCCAAGTCATGAAAGACAAGGACCTATATCCCAGATTACTCTATCCAGCAAAGCTTTCATTTAGAATGGAAGGGCAGATAAAGTGCTTCTCAGATAAGGTCAAATTAAAGGAGTTCATCATCACCAAGCCCTTATTTTATGAAATGTTAAAGGGACTTATCTAAGAAAAGAAGATTTAAAAAAACGTATAGTAAAAGGACAGCAAACTCACAATTATTAACAACCACACCTAAAGCAAAACCAAAAGAAACTAAGCAAACAACTAAAACAGGAACAGAACCACAGAAATGGAGATCACATGGAGGGTTAGCAACAGGGGAGTGGGAGGAGGAGAGAGGGGGAAAAGGTACAGAGAATAAGTAGCACAGATGGTAGGTAGAAAATAGATAGGGGGAGGGTAAGAATAGCATGAGAAATGTAGAAGCTAAAGAACTTATAAGCATGACACATAGACATGGACTAAAGGGGGGAGAAGTGGGTGGGAAAGGGTGTACAGGGTGGAGGGGAGTGAAGGCAGGAAACGGGACAACTGTAACAGCATAATCAATAAAATATATTTTTAAAAAGGCAAAAAAAAGAAAAGAAAAGAAAAGTTCAATTTCAAATAGGAATGGCATTTCCTGATGAGGTCAACTTCTGGAATATCTGTTTCCGAGCTTCGTTTTCCTAGTTATGAGAAATATATTTTTAACTGCCACATGACATATGTCAGCTTACAAAACGAAGTCTCTACAGTAAGCCATGTGATCCTTTATTCCTTGAAGCAAGACTTCCTGATAAATTCAAAATGTAGTATTAGAGAAGAGAATAAAAATAAGGGAAAAAAGGGAAATTTTTCTCTTCTTTTATATTCAACAAAAGCAGACATAAAATTGTGTAAAGCACAGACCGTGGTTAAGAATATATTTTTAAAGACCCTTGGGATAAAATTACTGAAAGGAAATATACAAAGTACTAGCAGCTTCTTTGGAGTGGTAGAGATTTGTCTTCTTTTCTGTTCTTCAAATTTTCTCCAACATTAGTTTTATCACTTTTATAACTAAAAAGTGAAATGACAAAAGTAAAAAGTGGAAAGCATTTTAAAAATTAACCTTCTCTTGGTCAGAGAATAGTGTTATCAACTATGTGGAATTTCAGGCCTCACTTCAGACATGAGCCTGTAGTTTACTAAGATTTCCAGGTGTTTCCAATGCACATCAAGCTAGTGAATCACTGTTCTACAGCAGTGATTTTCAACTGATGTGGTGCAAAAATTTTTAAAACATGAAATACCTAACTATTTAGTCAGGGGCACTGACCTCTTTTCCCTTAGATTGTCAAATAATAAAATGACAACAGCCAATACAACAATAGTTGCGTGGTATGAATGAATCAAACAGATTATCAAAAAAATATTTTTTTGGTGTGCTGCAGAATTTTAGTAATTACTTTATATGTGCCATGAGATGAAAAAGGCTGAAAATTGCTGTTCTAGAGTATTCACCTAGGAATAAACACCTATACTGATTCCTTTTTAAGTCCTTCCTATATGTCAGTCTACAACTATGTTTGGGGGTTTACCCAAATATTTAACAACAGTAGTCAGTAAGTATTGACAATAAGAGACAGTAACAATAAATCAATCATATCATGACATTTGGGGTGATGTTTATAAAAGAATAGTTCCACAATTATAAAGGACACATAGATAATAATAAGGTGGGGGGTGGAAACAGGGAAGGGAGGTGGGGAGGGCTGGGGTGGTGAGGAAGGGTAGAGGGGAAAGGCAGAAAACTGTACTTGAACAACAGAAAAATGTTTAAAAAAATAAATAATTAAATATTTGTTAAAACCTTGTAGAGGACAAACTCAGAGCAATCAAATGATAGAGAGAATAATTATGGAACAAAGGTTGTGCTCCAAGCAAAAAATAAAAGGATAGTTCTAAACTTCAAACCCAAGTTGCCATCCCCTACTACATTAACCACATCCACTGGAATCAATCAAAGCAGAATATTAGCTGGTATACCAGAGAATCTTTTCTTTTAATAAAATCTGTAACCCACTAGTGAGGAAATACCAGAAAATAAGGTGGCATAATACTGTAGTATTGGAATGCTTAAGTAAGCCCTGAGTCTATCTTAAGGCCTATTCAACAGCTTTGTTCAGTTACTTTAAAATGTCCATCTAGGGCAGGGTTTCTCAATTTGGCACTATTTACAGCTCAGGCTGGATAACTCTTTGTTGTGGAGGTGTCCTGTGCATCATAAGAGGTTTAGCAGCATCCCTCACCTCCACTGGATGCCAGTAGCATCTCCTCAGCTATTTCCTAACATTTCCAAATGTACTTTGGAGACAACCCATCTGCTACAAGCCCCAATGAGAATCACTATTATAGGAAGACAACAACCATCAGAAAGGGGTCCTGTTAATAAAGGCCAATTATCTTATTTGGGATTTTCCCAAAAAGAAAAATCTAAGAGTATAACTGAGTTTATAAATTATACACACATTTATGAAATTTGTTTTAAAAGCCTGATGAGAGAAAGAGCTTGGTCCAATTTTTCTGGCTATTGTATTCTCAGCAGTCAGTTTCTGGGCCATGACACGTGTTTGACAATGTTAGTTAAATAGGCTAAAATACGGAGATATTATATACCTTCAGTATTCAATTCCAGGTTAAACTATCATGATTTCTACTACAAGTATTGTCATTTCTTTCTTTAAAAAAACAAAATAACATGGGTTGGCTACCTCTCATATACACCCCAACAGGGGACCAAGCCTGCAACCCCAGCATGTACCCTGATGGAGAGTTAAGCCAAGGACCTCTCACTTTGCAGAATGATGCCCAACCAACAGAGCCACAACAACCAGGGCTGTTGTCATTTCTTAAATGTATTTCTCTCACCCACTTTAACTAGAAAAAAACTCTACTAGTTAAATCATATCTAAAAATTAATTATTAAGACCTATTATGTAACCAATAAGCACCACATCCAAACCGATTGTGACTCTTGGAACACGTGGGATAGCAACAGGAAGTGGATCGCTGGCATGGAAAAGTAGCATGAGAACAAAAGGGATCTGTGCTGAAGATTTAACAGCTTGGGGCACTGCTATTTAGAGAAGATAAAAGAAATTTTAGATATTGTCACCTTTCTGTTCAGATTGCTCTTTTCTCTCAACCTATTGTTCAGAACTCATCTCCAGGCCTCATTCTCTAGGTGTTCTTCAAACACACTGGACAAGTAGTTCTTTAATTTTTTTTTTGAAGCCACAGCCTCACTTTCAAATTCTGATGAAATAGACAATTATACATCAATTTTTAAAAACCTGATGAAAACTATGAATTGTTTTCCTAGAAAAATGCACTAACATATAAACTTTACTATATAATTTCAGGGAGTTTGTGAACTTCCCAAAATCTACTGATAGGTAATGGTTTCTCTCATTCCTGAATGACTATTAACATTTATTGTCCATATTACACAATTCAGTAATTTTAAGTGGTGAGATTTAGTTTCTCATCCAAATCAACTTAAAAATGGTGATTCTGAAAGTCTCATAAAATAGAGTATGTGAGAAAAGTGCTTACAAACTGTAAAGTACTAGCAACACATAGACAAGTTATATTCTTCATTTCTGTGTCCCCAATCAGATCATAGAGAACCTGGATGTAGGGACTGTATATTGTAACTCTCCTGAATACTCTTTGGTGTCTAATAAAACTGAATTAGTCTTTCTTAACATCTCTCTCAAGCAAGGAACTCTGGCTTCCTTCCAAGTTGAAGGTGGTGGTGGGAGTGACCACTTCAAATCTGCATCCAAAGATAACACAGAGAGACCAAATGTAATGGGGTGTAGGCTGGGAGGCCCCAGAGCCCCCCAAAGGGGGGATTGTAATGAGAGTCCAGAACTTGGGGCATTCAGGAATACAGGATAATAGGCCCGGCTAGGGGGGGAGACATGAAGCAGGGCCATTGAGAGTTATTTTGCAGGCCTGCTTCATGCCTGATATGCAAAAATGGTTACTTTGTGCATCAATAACAGCACACTAGTCTTCCAGCCTGAATGGAGCCAGAAGGTATGCATAACTATGACCTACAATGTAACTCAGATGCAGCTCCCCCTGGTTACAGTGCCTGTGTGAGAGCTTGGAGATAGTTTGCTCCAAACCACAGGGCTACACCTGCTCAGACTAACTATAACAGCCAAGAAAGGCTGAAAATACAGGAGTGCTAGCAGGTGTAGCTGATTGTGGGAAAAGTCAGAAATGGGGTTGCAAAGGAGGTTCCAGGCTGGGATTTAAACTAAAGGCAGGCTGCCATGCGGGTCAGAAGCATTACAGCAGACAATGCAAGGACAATGCGAGATGATGCAGGAAGAAAAGGGAGGAAAGGACTCTTTCCCCCCTGGCTGGGGGCCATGAGGAGGTGCCACGTGGTTTTGGATTAAGAACTGGAGCCCTGGCTGGTATAGCTCAGTGGACTGAGTGCTGGCCTATGAACCAAAGGGTTGCTGGTTCAATTTCCAGTCAGGGCTCATGCATGGGTTGCAGGCCAGACCCCCATCTGGGGGCACATGAGAGGGAGCCAGACATTGATGTTTCTTTCCCTCTCTTTCCCCTCCCTTCCCTCTCTCTAAAAATAAATAAATAAAATATTTTTTTTTAAATTAAAAAATAAAAAGAACTGGAGATTACAGTTGGGACTGCAGGAGACCTGCCCAGTTGAGCCTGGATTACTGGGAGGAACCAGGAGTCTAGCTGAGCTACTGACTTCTATTTCTTTTTCCTGAGATAGGGTACCACAGATTGGCCTGGTTGGGCAGAAGTCAAGACTGTGTGTGTGTTTGTGGGTGTTTTAAAGGGATTTGGGGATTTTAATGGGAACATTTCGCCATTACTCTAAGCCTGTATAACTTTTGAATAAATAGTTCCTTTCCTTTTCACCAAACTCTGGCATTGACAGCCACAGTTCATATCAGTGGCAGGCAAAGACGAACCTAGAACAGAAAGACCCCAGGGGAGGACGGGTTGTTTCAGTAACAGTATCTGGGCTCCCCCACGGGTCTATTCAGTAACAAAAACACTTTGTTTCACAAGACTCACTTGCCTAATTTCATCTTTCTAAGTTATGCATTAGTTCACCTACTTACCTAGTCCAGGACTGGAGCTACTATAGAGAACTAAACATCTAAGGCTTTGTAAATCATGAACTGGAAAGAGAAAATAAATCCATCAAGTTTCTTTTCCTCAAAACTGGCATTTACTAAATTTTTTGAATCATGTGGTAAAGATTCACTGCAAAGAAAATGAAATGTGTTTGGAGAATCAAGCCAACAGAAAACAGGTATAAGAATTCACAAGCTTTTCCCTTTGCTTAACTTCTTCAATGAATGTTTCATGGTGAGTCCCACACTAGTTTTAATCTTTAGACATAAAGTGGTAGCATGTAATGAATTCCACAATGACCAATAAACCCAGCTCTGTTAAAAGCCAAGGGGATCTGGATAAATCCTACTCAAGTCACCATTTCATGAACTCTTCTTTTTTCCCTCAAACTAGCCTCATTTCTCTTGGCTTCGAGTTGTCCAGCATTTGCCACAGTCCTTCCAGTCACGTCATCATAAACTTAATTATTCAGAACTATATACACGGAGCTTGTCTTGTCTCCTTAATCCAGACCAAGTTCTGTGCAGGATGTCCACATAGCACAGAACTAGCTTCACATTTGCACTTGCTAAAAGGATAGCTGAAATAGAATAAAGTTGTATGACCTATCCAGGACTCATTGTTCATCTTCTATAAAATGATACTAGTACTCTTAGTTCCCAAAAGTCTGTATCACAGATCAAAATAAAGTGAACATGGCAACAGAAGGCCTCTAAGAGTTTATAAAGGAGAAAAAAACAGGTTGTTCTTTTCATAGTCGGGAGCTGGCTCCTTGTAGATCCTGTATGTAAATGAACAGAAGCCCGTTCTCACCAGATTATTTCTTTGGTTGGTGATTGGAGTAGGAATGGAACTCCAGTCCCTAAAGTCCTATTTTTTCACTTCTTCTCACCTTTCTTTGACACTGGATGTTAGTCTATGATGCTTGGTTTAACCTTTGAGAAAAAAAAAATTTTAAAAAAAGAAACAGAGTAAGCCCAGTCCTTTTAAATCTATTTTGCAAAGATGCCAAGAAGACAGGAATCATGTGGAGGAAAGGCACTAATGCAAAGAAAATATATTAAAGAGCTACTTTCACATTTCTAAATTCTGTGCCTAATAACCAATTTAAATTGGTACTTTTAAAAAATGAAGCCAACAAGAAAGTCAGTAAAAGGATCAAAGCAGAAAATTGAAATAAACAAAAAGCAAAAGCAAGAGATTAACTAGGCAGTAGGTTACAAGGCAATTGGAAATAAGATAAAGTCCTCTCCCTTCAAAATGACATCTCTCCTCCACCTTACAAAGACTAATTGGACAGAATGAAGGTCTGACAGACAAGCCACAAATTCAAGTAACTCTGTAAAATAAAACCCAGTCTTGGTTATTCACAATGAAGAAAAAGAATAAACAAGTAGATTACAAATTTGTGGACAAAATTTGAAAAGGTTTTGGAATTTAATTATTGTTATATTTAATACAAGCAAGAAGGAAACCAAAAGGCAAAAGGAAACACCTGGAGTTTAGCAGCAGGAAAGCTATAAAGACAGCAAAGAACAAACTTTACTATTTGAGGATCATGATTTTCCTGTGAAAATGTTTTGATGCTCCCTTCCTCCCTAAAGAAACAAAATATTCTGCAAATGATATAGCAAGTATTCCTAAATGCCACAATGAGTGGTACAGGAATATTATGAACAATGTTTATTATTTAAGAAATGGTTTAAAAGGTCATTCAAATAACTATTTTATTTTCTTTCCTTCCTTTCAGTCTCTACTCACAAATGTTCACATATCTGCTAGTTAATATGGTAAAATCTTATATATCTTTAGTTCTTTTTATAAATCAAACCAATGAATACACAGACAAAAATAATAAGCTGGCATGAGTATCCAATAAAAAAAAATGATGTTCAGCCTAATCAGAAAGAAGTAGAAAAATAAAATAAATATCCTCCAAAAAGCCAGCACAATAAATTTAGAAATAAATGGCTCAATGTGTCTGGGGTTATTAAAAAATAAGTTACCACCCACCTTGTAAAATTATAAAAGACCTTTCTTAAAACAGCTAACTACTCCATATTCATTCGTAATGTTCTTCCTTCAGTATCTACTTAGGCAAAGTAATTCAAGGATTTTAGAGGAAAGTTCTTAATTTGGGGAATGAAAATTTTAGGGAGAACGAATCAGGCAAGTCCTTACCCAGAATTAATAGCCTCTCACAACATCTGACCATTCATTCACTCACTAACATTAACAAATTTATATTTGGTATCACTACACCTAATATTGTATTAAGCACCTGTGATTCAACAATGAATGATAGCCTATTATTCATTCCTACTTTCATGTGCCTTAAAGTACAGTGAGACGGATAGTAGACAACAGACGAAGAACTACAAATGGAATAGGCATTACAAAAAGATAAAGGGAGAAGTATATATGGAAGGTAGTATAATAGGGGAAGTATAAAAGGGAAGTCAAGGAAAAAGTCTCCATAATCAAGGGACATTTGAAACATAAGGGATGAAGAAAAGTCAGGTTAAGTTTCTCAGAGTAAGTAACTAAGCTTCTTCCTTGCTATGCATATGAAGAATTACATAGTACTCCTTCAGCTTCTCTCCTACACCAATATGCCATCTTTGTTTCAGTTCATTGTATTTCAGACCTGAGGATATCCCAAATAGCTTGTACACGAGCAGGACAGAGAACACTACAGAATAGTCTATTCTGCCACTATTTCCAATCATGTGGATAGACTTAGTTGAACCTAACTTTCAAGTTAACTCAAATTTAGAGCAAATACAGACATACTAACTGCATATGGGATACTATTAAACAACAATAAAAATCTAAAAACCTTTCCTTATGAGATTAAAAAATAATTCCAAAGAGATTTGGTTTCAAAAAATAAAATTATAGACGTGGCTGGTGTGGCTCACTGGACTGAGTGCTGGCCTACGAACCACCAGGGGGTCGCTGGTTCGATTCCCAGTCAGGGCACATGCCTGGGTTGCAGGCTAGGTCCCCAGTTGGGGGTGTAAAAGAGACAACTACACATTGATGTTTCTCTCCCTCTCGTTCTCCTTCCCTTCCTCTCTCTCTAAAAATAAATAAATATTTTAAAAAATAAAATTATAAAGAACTAAAGAGAGGACAGTTAACAAAGAAACATGAAATAAGGCAGTGAACTCAAGTCTGAGAATTGAGAGACCCCCTTAGACTACCCAGTCATTGTTAAGCAGAGGCATCTTTGGTGAACAGTAACTGCCACTCTTGTCTAATTTCCAACTGGCCAAGATACAAGTTATTCCCTTTGCCTAAAGCTATACCCAGTATCATGGGTTTAGCTGGTATTTCCAAAGGCTGAGACTCATAGACAGATCTCAAGATGATGATAGGGCTTAGCCTCTTTGAATAAAAGAATGTATGTTTAGTGGGTGAAAGATGGTATACTCAGTGTTCCCTGGTATAACGTTCCTTAGAGGATACTTAACAATCTTCTCAAGTATCAAAATCTTCACAGAAAAAAATACATTTGGAGTATTGTTTAGCTTTAAAAACAAGGTGTTTCAATTTCTCATAAATACCTTGAGAGGTAAAAACATTAACTGGCCTGATATCTCATACTCATAAAAGGATTGTTTTACCACTGGTACCATTCATTACCCCAGCACCAGCATTAAAAATACATAAAAACAATTTGGTAATTATTCAACTTCTTTTAATAATAAAACAGGCAGAAGAAAACACAAGTCTACTTTACAGATGTAATTTATTAAAGAAAACAAAATATTTTTCATTATAAACAAATTAGGGATCCAAAATTTTTTATCTAGATAAAGGACTCATGGACAAAGCCAAAGGTGGGTAGGACTAAGGGTGGGTGGAAGGGGTAGGAGGGGCAGGAGAAGGTGGTGGTAGGAAAATGGAGACAACTGTATTGGAACATTAATTTTAAAAAAATTAAATTTAAAATGTTTTAAATTTTAAACATTAATTTTAAAATAATTAAAAAATTTTCTGATCTAGAAGGTAAAAATAAATTCATTTAAAATAAACAAAAGCCATGAATAAGTTAGTTTCAGGCTGAAGTATGTCATGTTAGATGATGGCACCTACTGACTAAAGGTAATACTGCATCGTATATTTGTCATGGAGAGGAAAGGTGTGGACTAAAAAGATGCCTATAATCTCTCAGGTGTAGGGAGTATAGCAGTGTGAAGAGGAAAATTGTGATCAGTGGTCAAGGAAAAATTTCATACTAAAGAACACAACATAGCTCTGACCAGTGTGGCTCAGCTGGTTGGGCATCGTCCAGCAAAGCGAAAAGGTGCTGGTTCCGTTCCCAGTCAGGGGATGTGCCCCAATTGCAGGTTCGGTCCCCTGCTGGGGCGTGTATAAGAGGCATGATCAATGTTTCCACGTTTCATAACGATGTTTCTCTCCCTCTCTGTCTCCCTCCCTTCCCCTCTCTCTAAAAATAAATAAATAAAATCTTCTAAAAAAGAGAATATAACACAAAAAGCAAGCTGACAGGGATATACTAAAACCCTCAGCAAAACAAATCAATGCTGGTGATATTTAATTCCAAAGATTTCAACTTGAACTTTCTCCCTGAAATATTTTAATTTAGTCTTTTTGGATTTTAATTTTTAGGTATATTATGTCTAATTTCACCACAAAAAAATTAAAGATCCACTTGACAAAGGGAAACTATAACTCTGAAAAGTAAAAGATTATTTCATTAATGATTTTTGACTGAGAGAGCATGGTGAGGAAAAGAAAATGAGTTTTACAGTCAAGGGGAATTGTGCTCAACCCTTTAACCCTTCTAATTGCATTGTATGACCTTGAGTACATTAACATCTCTGAACCTTTCTCCTCATCTATGTACCTTAAAACATTATTTTAAGAACTGGCACATAAGAGGTACTCAATAAATAGCTAATGTGGAATAGCTAATTACTGTGGAATTTTAAAAATTTTCCCAGGAGGACATGTTACTGTGACAGAAAATACCTAATCAGTTAAGTTCCTAATTCCTATGGAATTCCTGGTTCTAAGAACTTTTTTTTTCCAGCAGAGTTTTAACAAATGAAAAAAGAACATTTCTTTTCAGATATTTAATTCCGTTAACATCCAGAAGACAGGAAATACTACCCTTCTGGGATATCTCACATTTAGTACTCCATCAGCAAGTATATTATTTGTCAGACAGGACTGTGTTTTCCTATATGTCTATAACTACCTACCAGAATCAGGCCACTATGCTCAAAATTGTAACTTGAACTGTCCAACTCTGACGGTGGGATGCAAGGAGTACCTCAATTTCCCTAATATTTAAGATGCATATGCTATACAAGAGCCTGATAAATGGCAAACACCACCTAACCCTACAGTGCTATTCTCACTTCCACTCTTTGTTTCAAAGTGGCTAATCAACTCCTTAAAGCAAAGCCATTGTAATGCTCTATCAGATAAAAGAGAAAAGCTCAAGCTTTTTCTCTTGAAGGCTGGAACATAATTACTGAACCTTTTTAAAATGATATCTATTCTTTATGCTCGTCTCTGTGATTTCAGACTGTGGAATTTAAGTAAATATACAGGCTAGGAATGGTTTCCTAAAGAGAACATGGGAGTGGGGAGACTTCTAGCCAAGATGGCGGTGTAGGTAGATACACTTTGCCTCCTCGCAGAACCAAAAGAAGGACAACAACAAATTTAAAACCAAAAAACAACCAGAACGGCCAGAAAAATCAAACTGTATGGAAGTCCAACAACCAAGGAGTTAAAGAAGAAATATTCATCCAAATCAGTAGGAGGTGTGAGGAGAGGCAGCCTGGGTAGAAAGGATTCACTTGCGGCAAGGTGGGGACTGGCAGAGCAGTTCCTCCCACATTTGAATGCAGATAAACTAGGAGGAACAACTGGGGAGTGAAACAGGCTGCATAACCCAGGGTTCCAGCATGGGGAAACACAGCCTCAAAACCTCTGAATGAAAAAATCTGTAGGGGCTGAGGTGGCAAGAGAAACTCCCAGCCTCATAGGGAAGTTCATTGGAGAGATCCACAGGGTCTAGAATGTACACAAAACCACCCACCCGGGAATCAGCAACAGAAGGGCCCAATTTGATTCTGGGTAGTGGAGGAAGTGACTAAAAGCCAGCAGAGAGCTGAGCAAGCATCACTGTTCCCTCTCAGGACCCTCCCCAACATACAGCACCACAACACAGCAACGTGAGTTGCCTTGCCATGGTGAATACCTAAGGCTCCACCTCTTACTACGAAACAGGTGTGCAGAGACAAAAAATATGGCCCAAATGAAAGAAGAGATCAAAACTCCAGAAAAAAATACAACTAAGCAACGAAGAGAGAGCCAACCTATCAAATGCAGAATTCAGGATGCTCACAAATATGATTGAGTATGGTCACAAAATAGAGGAAAAAAATGAAGGCTATGCAAAGTGAAATAAAGGGAACCAACAGTGAAGGGAAGGAAGCCAGGACTCAAATTAATGATTTGGAGCAGAAGGAAGAAATAAACACTCAACTAGAACAAAAGGAAGAAACAAGAATAAAAAAAAAAAAAAAAGGAGAGGCTTAGGCACCTCTGGGACAACTTTAAACGTTCTAACATCCAAATCATAGGGGTGCCAGAAGGACAAAAGGAAGAGCAAGAAATGGAAAACTTATTTGATAAAATAACAAAGGAGAACTTCCCTAATTTGGCAAAGGAAATAAGACTTCCAGGAAGTCTAGGAAGCTCAGAGAGTGCCCAAAAAGTTGGACCCTAGGAAGCACGCACCAAGGCATATCATAATTATATTACCCAAGGTTAAAGATAAGAAGATAATCTTAAAAGCAGCAAGAGAAAAGGAGACAGTTATCCACAAAAGAGTTCCCATAAAACTATCAGCTGACTTCTCAAAAGAAATCTTGCAGGCAAGAAAGGGCTAGAAAGAAGTATTCGAAGCCATGAAAGGCAAAGACCTCCATCCAAGATTACTCTAACCAGCAAAGCTTTCATTTAGAATGGAAGGGCAGATAAAGTGCTTCTAACATAAGGTAAAGTTAAAGGAGTTTATCATCACCAAACCCTTATTATATGAAATGTTAAAGGGACTATCTAAGGAAAAGAAGAAGATAAAAAATATGAACAGTAAACTGACAACAAGCTCACAACTATCAACCACCAAACCTAAAAAAACAAAAACAAGACCAAAAACTAACTAAGCAAACAACTAGAACAGGAACATAATCACAGAAATGGAGATCACATGGAGGGTTATCATCGGGGAAGGGGAGAATGGGGGAAAAGGTACGGGGAATAAGTAGCATAGATGGTAGGTAGAAAATAGACAGGGGGAGGTTAAGAATAGCATAGGAAAGGTAGAAGCCAAAGAATTTATATGTACGATCCATGGATATGAACTAAGGGGGGAAGGGAATACAGATAGAAGGGAGTGTGCAGGGCGGAGGGGAATAATGGGGAGGGGTAATGGGACAACTGTAATAGCATAATCAATAAAATATATTTTTTAAAAAACTGGTAACATACAAATAAAATCTGTAGTTTAGTAACAATACACCAATGTTAGTTTCTTACTTTTATAAATATTCCATGGTAATGTAAGATGTTAACAGGAAAAACTAGATGAGGATTACAAGGGACCTTCTACTATCTTTGCAACTTCTGTGTCAATTTAAAATTATTCAAAAATAGACTTCCAGCCAAGATGGAGGCATAGTTAGACACACTGTGCCTCCTCGCACAATCAAAAAAAGGACAACAATTTGAAAACAAAAAACAACCAGAACTGACAGAAAATCAAACTATGGAAGTCCGACAACCAAGGAGTTAAAGAAGACATATTCATCTAGACTGGTAGGAGGTGCGGAGAGGACTCAAGGCAGAGCAGCAGCTGGCAAACCGGGGTGTGCAAAGCTGTGGCTGGCGGACCCAGCAAGGCAGCAGATTGTGAAACAGGTGTGGCCCTCAAGGTTGCAGCTGGCCAGCAAGGCAGCAGCTGGTAAACCAGGTGGTCCCACATTTGTGTGCAGATAAATCAGGCAAAACTGGGGAGCTGAACTGACTGCACAACTCAGGGTCCCAGTGCCAGGAAATAAAGCCTCAAACCACTGATTGAAAACACCTGTGGGGATTGAGGCAGCAGCAGGAGAAACTCCCAGCCTCACAAGAAAGTTCATTGGAGAGACCCACAGGGTCCTAGAACGTACACAAGCCAACCCACCTGGAAATCACCACCAGAATTTGCTTGTGGGAAGTGGGGGAAGTGACTGAAATCTGGCAGAGAATGGAGCAAGCGCCATTGTTCCCTCTCAGACCCCTTCCCCACACACAGTGTCACAACACAGCGATCTGGGTCACCCCACCCTGGTGAACACCTAAGGGTCTGCTCCTCAGTATGTAACAGGCATGTCAAGACAAAAAAAAATGGCCCAAACAAAAGAACAGATCAAAGCTCCTGAAAAAATACAACTAAGCGACAAAGAGGTAGCCAACCTATTAGATGCACAGTTCAAAACACTGATAATCAGAATGCTCACAGAATTGGTTGAATTTGGTCACAAATTAGATGAAAAACGGAAGGCTACACTAAGTAAAATAAAGGAAAATGTACGGGGAACCAATAGTGATGGGAAGAAAACTGGGACTCAAATGAATGGTGTGGACCAGAAGGAAGAAAGAAACAACCAAACAGAAAAGAATGAAGAAACAAGAATTCAAAAAAATGAGGAGAGGCTTAGGAACCTCCAGGACATCTTTAAACATCTGAATCATAGGGTTACCAGAAGGAGAAGAGGAACAGCAACAAGTGGAAAACTTACTTAAACAAATAATAAAGGAGAACTTCTCCATTCTGGCATAGGAAATAGACTTCCAGGAAGTCCAAGAAGCTCAGAGAGTCTCAAAGAAGTTGGACCCAAGGAGGAACACACCAAGGCACATCATAATTACATTACCCAAGATTTAAATGAAGGAGAGAATACTAGAAGCAGCAAGAGAAAAGGAGGCAGTTACCTACAAAGGAGTTCCCATCAGACTGTCAGCTGATTTCTCAAAAGAGACCTTACAGGCAAGAAGGGGCTGGAAAGAAGTATTCCAAGTCATGAAAGACAAGGACCTACATCCCAGATTGTTCTATCCAGCAAAGCTTTCATTTAGAAAGGAAGGACAGATAAAGTGCTTCTCAGATAAGGTCAAATTAAAGGAGGTCATCATCACCAACCCCTTATTTTATGAAATGTTAAAGGGACTTATCTGAGAAAAAGATAAAAATATGAACAGTAAAATGACAGCAAATTCACAATTATTAACAACCACACCCAAAACAAAAAGAAACTAAGCAAACAAGTAGAACAGGAATAGAACCACAGAAATGGAGATCCCATGGAGGGTTAGCAACAGGGGAGTGGGAAAGGCAGAGAGGGGGAAAGGTACAGAGAATAAGTAGCATAGATGGTAGGTAGCAAATAGACAGGGGGAGGGCAAGAATAGTATGGGAAATGTAGAAGCTAAAGAACGTATATGTATGACACGTGGAAATGAACTGAAGAGGGGGAATGTGGGTGGGAGGGGGTGTGCAGGGTGGAGGGGAGTAAAGGGGGAAAATGGGACAACTGTAATAGTATAATCAATAAAATATATTTTAAAAAATAAAATATTTAAAAATAAAGTTAATCTATAGCAAAAAAAATCATACCTATTTCAGAGGGTAGGTAAGAGGACTGAGTGAGTTAAAGAGGCACTGAGTGACAGTGCCTGTACCCCAGGCACTGTCATAAATGTTTAAGACAGTGCCTGGGGTACAGTGAGGATATAATAAATAACAGCTATTATTATTTTTACATTAAACACTGTTAGATATTTGCTAAATAGATAAAAACCAAAACATACAATAACAAACCAATAAGAGCTAGCTTCATTAATTCCATACTTGTGATACTACTCTATCCTCATTTCCCACCAAAAATAAGCTTTAACATATACTTACTATTTTTTTTAAAAGCAGAAGTAGCCCTGACTGATGTGGGTCAGTTGATCAGGTGCCATCCCTCAAAGTGAAGGGTCACTGGTTTGATTCCCAGTCAGGGCACGTGTCTGTGCTGTGAGTTTGGTCCCTGGTCACGGTGCTTATGAGAGGCAACGTATTGATGTTTCTCACTCACATCACTGTTTCTCTCCCTCTCACTCTCCCTCCCTTCCCTTCTCTCTAAAAATAAATAGGTATATAGATAAAGTTTTAAAGTAAAATAAAAAAGCAGAAGTAATGGTGTGCAAGTCAGAGATTAGGTCATATAAGGCACTGTGGCTTCATGCTTGCTTTTTCTCTATTGACTCACCCACTGTGGAAGTAACAAGTTATATTACCATATTTTGCCATGTATAATGAGCACTTTTTTGCCCAAATTTTTGATGGAAAAATAAGGGTGCACATTATACATGGGTAGTACTATTCCATATCTATATAAATGTTTTCAATTCTTTTATTTGTGTTTATGCATTAAAAGTGTAACTCTACCTGGCTGGCGTAGCTCAGTGGATTGAGCGCGGGCTGTGAACCAAAGTATCGCAAGTTCGATTCCCAGTCAGGGCACATGCCTGGGTTGCAGGCCATGGCCCCCAGCAACCACACATTGATGTTTCTCTCTCTCTCTTTCTCCCTCCCTTCCCTCTCTAAAAAATAAATAAATAAAATCTTTAAAATCTTTTTAAAAAAAGTGTAACTCTAGAAAGCAATATCAATATCCATATGCAAAATAATACCCTAGAATACGATAATTGGTTTTGTTTCTAAATATAAATAAATAAAAAACTGAATTAAAAAAATAAACTGAAGGATTTTTTTTCCTGAAAGTTTGGGCCAAAAATGTGGGTGTGCATATACACGGGAGTACATTATACATGGCAAAATATAGTACTCTATGGTCAACAACCAGAAAGAAACTGAGGCTTCTTATTTTACAACAGCCAGTGAATGAGCTTGCAGGCAGATCCTCCAGCCCCAGTCAAGGCTTGGGATGGCTGTAGCCCTGGCTGACAACTAGTACAACTTGAGGGACGCTGAGCTAAAAATCACTTTGTGAAGCTGCTCCCAAATTCATATGCCAACTCCTGAGATAATAAATATTTGTTGTCTTTGGCCCCTAATTTTTTGGAAAATTTGTTATTTAGCAATAGGTAACTAATATGTGGATTCTCTCACTTATTAATTCACTCAAAATTTATCAAACATCTATTTTAATATTAGAAGGCTTTAAGAGATACAGATATTAATGATAAATTGTAGGCTTCTTGAAGGTATAAACTAACAGTCCACTGTAGTGGACATATATTGGTTTTGTTTGTCCAATATACCTAATTCCTTTGAGAAATTCCTCACCTATTCAGCTACCAATCTATGCCTTATATTGCCCCTGGTGAAAGGGCTGGGCAAATACTGCAAGCTTAAATTGCCCTAATTCCTGTAAACAGTGACTTCTCCATGAGTAGCCATGTATTCTGAGCCAGAAAAATAAGGATTAGTCTTTAATCAATACAAGTAAGTTGGGAAGAGAAAAGCACCTCTTTCTACTGGTATGGGCTGATAGCCATTACTTTACATCAGCAGGGAGTAAGCTTGCTTGCAGAAATGACATGAACATAGCCAGAGAGAACCAAGAGACATCTGAAACCATTAACCACTTTTGGGCTTCCTAAATAGACTCATATATCCACTAACCCCCTTTTTTGATTAATTAAGTTAGACACTAATACAGTTTTTTTGTTTTTTATTTTAAATCTAAGTTGTATCAAATGCTAAAAAATGTTCCAAATATCCTGATAATTTATATTATCAGATTCAGTTGCAATAACTGGGGAGAAGTTCATGGTAGTTAACATGGTCTCTGAAAAGAGAGAGGATTTTAGCGAGTGAAAATGGGGATGGATCAAGAACATTCCAAGTAGCAACAGGAAAGGATATGCATGTATGAAAATATAGTACCACTTGGCTGAACTATACAATATAAATAGGTGATAGAGCATAGAAGCCTTACATTATATTCTTAGGAGCTAGGCTGTTTTCTCTAGATTAAGGGAGTATGTAAGGAGAAGGTATCACAAGATGAGAGGTCTAATTCATTTCATGATCAATATTGTTTAGATGTCACCATTCTCAATAGCTTTATCATCATAATTCCGTTCATGCTTCTCTACTGTATCCACAAGACTTAAAAATCCACAAATGATTTATTAAAATTAATACATACTTTCCTATTATTGACTTCCTCTACTCTACTTAGGTTAATAACCCTGGCAATAAAATGATAAACCTGAAACTTTGCTTCCAAGTTAGGAAGTCCCACGTTCTGTTTCCCCAATTGAGAAATCATTTTTGAAAACCCATACAAAAGTGCAAAGAATGTTCTTATGCCATATACAAAAATTAACTCAAAATGGATCAAAGATCTAAACATAGGAGCTAAAACTATAAAAGTCTTAGACTAAAATATAGAGGAAAAATTTTATGACATCAGATTTGGCATTGAGGTCTTAGATATGACACCAAAAGCACACGAAACAAAAGAAAAAGTAGATATGCTGGACTATATCAAAATTTAAATTTTTAAAAATATTTTATTTATTTACTTTTAGAGAGAGGAGAAGAGGGAAAGAGGAGAGAAACATTAATGCGTGGTTGCCCCTCATGCACCCCCTGCTGGGGACCTGTCCCACAACCCAGGCATGTGCCCTGACTGAGAATCAAACCAGTGACCTTTTGGTTTGCAACCTGCACTCAATCCACTGAGCCACACCAGCCAGGGCAAAATTTCAATTTTTGTGCATTAAAGGATATCATCTAGAGAGTGAAAAGAAAACCCACAGAATATGAGAGAATATCTGAAAATCATATATCTGATAAGAGATTGATATTCAGGCATATATTAAAAACTACCACAACTCAGCTATAACAACAAAAAACAGCAACCAGAGTAAAAAATAGACAAAGGAATTGAATAGACATTTCTCCAAAGCTTATAAAAGGCCAATAAGCAAATTAAAAGATGGTCAACATCACTAATTATTAGGGAACTTAACTCAAAACCACAATGAGACACCCATTAAGATGGCAATTTATCCACATATACACACATAAACACAAAAACCCAGAAAATAACAAATGTTGACAAGAATATGCAGAAATTGGAACTCTCATGCATTGACAGAAAGAATGTAAAATGGCACAGCCACTGTGGAAAATAGTTTGGCAGTTTCTCAAAAATTTAAACATAGAATTACCATATGATCCAGCAGCTCCACTCCTAGGTATACATGTAAAGGAATTAAAAGCAGGGACTCAAACAGACATGTGCACATCTGTGTCCATAGTAACATTATTCACAATAGTCAAAAGGTAGAAACAACTCAAATGTCCATCAACATATTAACAGATAAATAAAATGTGGTATAAACATATAGTATGATTCAGCCTTTAAAAGGAATGAAATTCTGACACAAGCTACAACATGGATAAATCCTAAGACATTATGCTCTGCAAAATAAGCCAGATACAATAAGACAAATATTGTATGATTCATCTTATATGAGGTACCTAAAATAGGCAAATTCATGAACACATAAAGTAGGAAGAGGTTACCAGGGGCCAGAGAGAGGTAGGAATGGAGAGTGACTGTTTAATGGACACAGAGTTCCTGTTTGGGATAATGAAAAAGTTCTGGAAATTGAGAGTGGTGATGTTTACAAAATGTTGTGAATATACTTTATACAACTGAACTGTACACTTAAAAGTGGTTAAATAGTCAATTTTACATAATATACGAGATATATTACACATACAAAACAAATGCTAAGAATGGGCTTGGGCCACAGGCCTCCTACACGCATCCTAGCAGCAGAGCAGTGGCGTGGATTGAAGCCTAGAGCCAACCAGCCAGTACACAAATACTAGACAAACACAAACAGTCTCAACATTGCTGGGCAAGATATACTGTCACCCTGAGTCTAGCAAAAAACACTGACATCCAAATGTCATTTCCAAGTCCTCTTAAGGCTTAGTTTCCTGGCTTCCTCTCAATCACCCCCAACTGTCCACAACCAGAACCAGAGCCGGAACAGCAAAAATCTGAAAGAAGTCCAAAACTAGGGGCTCCCTGTTGGCAGGTTACTTAGAAGCTAAGAACTTCAGTCCTGCCAAAGACCTGCTCTCGGAGGGTCAATAAGTTTGCAAAGACACTCATATCTTTCTCTCCCTCTTTATATCTTTTTATTGAAGTAAAATATACATACAGAAAAGGGCACATCATAAGAAAGACCTGTTAAGCCTATAAGGAAAAATTTAAGCTCAATAAACTCAGATGCATCTCTATAAATTGAGAGCTTAAAAATAAAATTACTTCAGCACAAAGAGCATTTTCTTAACTGCCAAATGTTAAATAGTTTCTTTTGATTTATTTTTTTCCCAAGTGGAAGGGCTAATTAAAGCTATCAAAGAACTCAAGTTGCATATGAGATGGTCAACTTAGTAATAAAACTGTTCAAGACTAGGATTACCAATTTATACTAACTAACATTCACACACACAAAAAAGTTATCACCAATTCCTCACTTTCTTTCATTTTTCCACATCCCTTCCAATTCATCTCAAAGTAAGTCATCTATATTCAAAACATTTCTTCTATCTTCTCACTTCTCTCCACTTTGCCAAAATTATTTCCATCTACCTTGCTAATATTATTTCACCTAAACCACTGCAATAGCTCCTTCTACATGTTTTCCTAGCCTCACTTTTTTCTTCCTTTTGGCACAATATTGATTTGTATTAGTTATTCCTAGGCTTGAAAACAAATTTTGAGACATTATGATGGAACTGTCATGTGAACAGAGGTGGAAGTATAGAATGGAGATTGTCCAAAACCCCATTTTGAACACAACCCTATTTTGAAGTGGAGTATTAATTTTGGCTCTGTTCATTTGGGATACTTAACCTTGCTAATAGAATGAAGAATGAAGCTTTTTGTTTTTTATCTTGAGATCCCATTTTACCTAACTACTATCACACAGAGATTTGGAAGTAAAAGAAAGCTGCTTTTAATGTGCAAATAAACAATTCCAACCTTAGTGATGTTTTTTCCTGGATCTTAGTACCGTGGCTTCATTTTTCAGTATGTTATAATCCATCCTTCACATGTGAATTAAAGTAATCCTATGCAAACATAAATCACACTGCATAATGCCCTGTTTAAAACCCTCTGATGGTTTCCTATTACACTTAGAATAAAAATCCAAATTTCTCACCAAGGCCAACTTCTTGCCTTTGCTCTTCCCTCTGCCTGTGTTTTACACTCCCAGAGCAGCCTGCTTCCTTAGAGCAGCCTTCCTCACTCAAACTGAAGTGGTGCCCTTTACTCTGAGGTGGGGTCTGAGCACCCATAATTTTTTAAAGCTCTTCGGGTGAGTATGATATGTAGTGATGCTGAAAATCGCTGCACTAGATAAGTCTTGCTTTTTCTTGAAACAATTTTCTGCCAATTTACTTCTTGCTACTTCTTACTGCCTGTGAGTTGAAAAACTGAAAAACCAACATGTAGAAAGTGGTTAAAATAAAAAAGAAATGGCAATCATCAGGAAACCATACTAAACCAGTGCCAACAGTCACACCTACATGTAACATGCAAGAGTTATGTTTATAAACTTTAGAGAATTAGTACTGCATGTACCAACTTTTTTACTGATCATGACACTCAGCTCAAAATAAGCAATGAAGTTGTTAGAGAAACCAAATGTAAATGTCACCTCCTCAGAACCACCTTCCTCAATTTCCCAGGTAAAGAGAGCCATTCCCTCTTCTGAGATTTGATAAGGCTCTTTTTTTCTCTGACATACTTTCTTACGCTAATTACTAGTTTCTTTTACTGTCAGCTCCATAAAATAAGGGAACTGTCTATACTGTTTAATGATGTATCTCCAACACCTATATAGTGTCTGATACACAGTAGATGCTTAGTAAATAGTGAATTATATGATTCATTTATTCACTCAACAAATATTTACTGACCACCATTTGCCAGGAAGTATCCAAGACCCGGGATCATAAGGATACAGCAGTGACCAAAATAGCAAAAACTTTGCCCCCCTTATATGCTAATGTGGAGCACAGACAAGATTAATCAATAAAACAAAATACAACTGACCCTTGAACAATGCGGGTATTACAAGAGTTAAGCACCCCCTCTCACTCATAACTTTTGATTTGCCTAAAACTTAACTACAGTCCCTCAGTATCTGCAGAGGATTGGTTCCAGGACCCCCTGCAGATATCAAAATCCTTGGGTGCTCAAGTACCTTATATAAAATGGTATAGGACAATGTACACAGTTGGCCCTTCATATCTGTGGGCTTCCTCCAACCAGGAATATGGAGGGCTGACAATATATTTACTGAAAAAAATCCATGTATATGTGGACCCACACAATTCAAATCTATGCTGTTTAAGGCTCAACTGTATATAACATGCTAGGCAGTAATAAGTGACATAAAGAAAAACTAAAGCAGAAAAAAATTAATCTGCCACAACAAAAGGCAGATTAGTAGTTGCTAAGGAACTGAGGTGAAGATAGGGATGGACTGTAAAAGGGCACAAGGGAACTTTTAGGGGGTGACGCACACTGTCTTATGACTGGAGTGGTGGTTTCAAAAGTGTATCTACCATCTGACACATCTCCTCAGGCAAGGGAGACAAAAGAAAAAATTAACAAGTGGGACTATACCAAACTAAAAAGTTTTTTTTTTTTTAAAG
Organism: Phyllostomus hastatus; assembly: GCF_019186645.2. NCBI lineage: Eukaryota > Metazoa > Chordata > Mammalia > Chiroptera > Phyllostomidae > Phyllostomus > Phyllostomus hastatus. Next base: position 93,249,748 of record NW_025334041.1, read on the forward strand.
ATTTTATTTATTTATTTTTAGGGAGGGAAGGGAGAGAGAGAAACATCAATGTGCGGTTGCTGGGAGTTATGGCCTGCAACCCAGGAATGTACCCTGGCTGGGAATCGAACCTGGGACACTTTGGTTCCCAGCCCGCGCTCAATCCACTGAGCTACGCCAGCCAGGGTGCTAACTAAAAAGTTTTTGTACTGCAAAAGAAACCATCAACAAAATAAAAAGACGACCCACAGAATGGGAGAATATATTCACTGCTACATCTGATAAGGGGTTAATATCCAGAATTTATAAAGAACTTATAAAACTTAACACCAAAAAACAAACGATCCAATTAAAAAATGGGCAAAGGACCTGAATAGCCACTTCTCCAAAGAGGATATACAGATGGCCGATAGACATATGAAAAGATGCTTGACATCACAAATCATCAGAGAAATACAAATTAAAAACCACAATGAGGTATCACCTTACACTGGTGAGAATGACTGTCATCAATAAATCAACAAAAAAGTGTTGGTGAGGATGTGGAGAAAGGGGAACCCTTTTGCACTGTTGGTAGGAAAGCACATTGGTGCAGCCACTGTGGAAAGCAGCATAGAGATACAAAAAACTAAAAATGGAACTGCCACCCTGGCTGGTGTGGCTCAGTGGACTTAGTCCCAGCCTGTGAACCAAAGGGTCACTGGTTCGATTCCCAGTCAGGGCACATGCCTAAATTGTGGGTCATGTCCCCAGTAGCGGGTGCACGAGGAGCAACCACACATTGATGTTTCTCTCCCTGTCTTTCTCCCTCCCTCCCCCTCTCTAAAGATAAATAAATAAAATCTTTTAAAAAAAGATGGAACTGCTTTATGACCCAGCAATTGTACTTCTGGGAATTTATCTGAAGAAATCCAAAACATTAACTCGAAAGAACATAAGCACCCCTATGTTCATTGGAGCATTATTTACAATTGCCAAGATATGGAAGCTATGATAAAAAATGAATATCCTGTACAAATTGCTGGTAAAACACCTAAACGTACTTACTGCATATTGCTAATCTGCCAGACTTTTGGTCTAGAAACAGAAGAAAGAAAGCCATAAAACACAATGGTTAAGAGAATGGACTTTAGGGTCAAACAAACCAAAGTCAATACAGGCAATTAGTACTATTTTATAATAACTGAATAAAAGATTCTCCAAATGCATTTTGAAGAAGGATTATATTTTTAAAAAGGAATTACATTTTAAATTAAAAGTAAAGTCATTATGGAAGTACAGACCCTGGAAAACCCTAAAAAACTCAAGGGAATATATGAGGAAACGTGCCAGCTAAAAAAATGTTCTCATCATTAGAAGAAAATAATATATTTCTACTATAGAATGTAATAAAAACATGCATTTCATTATTTATCTGAAAATGAATCTGGTTAGCTAATTCAGTAATCTAGGTTTTCTCTTCCTAATTACAAGTTGCTGCTTTTTTCCCCTAAAAGACATACACACCAGGTCATTAAAAACCTGATCTAGCAGTATTCTGGAGCACAAACCAAATGACTTCAAGAAAAACCATGTTTACCAAAATCATCTGCTATAATGACTGCAAGAAAAAGCAGCAATGTCATGTAAATAATCAACATCAAATTAAAAATTACTTGTGGGCTCAAGGACAGAAGTGACACACTTAGGGTCTTTAGTAAGAATTCATTACGGTACTTAAGATACACTGTTTCCGGAGTTGAAAGGCAGAAAGCCAGAATGCTGAGAGGGTGCCTGCACCTGCCGCTGCCGCTGGGCTGGCAGACAGCTCGCTTACCAGAAGTGATGGTATAGGGATCAGCGCTTATTCCTGGGTCAGTCTGCAAGGGGAGTGGAAGCTGACCGGCTGTGCCCTCGTCAGGGGGGGCACGTCAGTGGGGCACGTCATAGGAACCCAGGTTTGAGGAGAGGCCTCCCCAGGCCCTAGGCAGGTCTCGGCCCAGACTCGGGAGCTTCAGTAAGTAGTAGGGAAGGTGCCAAGAGGAGAAAGCAAGGACCCAACCACAGGGGCCTCGTAACTAGGGAACTTAAATTTAGAGTAAAACGTGATTTGTAAGGGGGTAAAAAATGTTCTCTTTTATCAGGAAATAACCAAATGAAGTGCGCATAATATAAAATGAACAAGGCACTCCTCTGAGTGACCTTTCTAAAGTTAATAATAAACCATGTAATTCATCAAAAAAAAAAAGATACACTGTTTCTAGTACCTGACTGCCTATAAATATGACTTAAGTGAGGCAGTTTTGTTCTATGTTGTTTAATCTTAATTCCTGGTCTTTATATAGCATCTCTATCATTGCCTTAGAGATTATGGCCAAATGCCAAGAATTCTGAACTCAAATGAAAATGGAGTAGTGGCCAACTTCTGTACTCTCACCTTAGTGACCCATTTTTTTCCCCTGTGATAGCTGCCAGAACCCCGAGGCTGGTTTCCAGACTCTATACATGGTTGGTAGTGTCCAAATTTTTAAATGATTCCATCTCTGAAGTGAGATTCTAGGAAACAGGTCTTTTCCCATTATTCGCACTATTTCTGCAAAGATGACTATCACATAAAATCAATTTGAATGTATTGCTAATATGTAAGGGAAAATATAGATGACAAAGGGAGATTTATTGAAGGTGAACTCACCTGTCCACTCTTCCCTATTTCCAGCTCCACTACAGCAACAGGGGTGTGTATCTGAGCTGAGTGCCTCGACTGTGATTTGCCATCAACTCTCCAGCTCAGACTCCGAAGCCCACTGTCCCAGCGGCTCTGGTTTATGAGGCTCTCTCGAATCTTTGTCTTATGACTCTTCCAGAATTTAGAAATGACAGCAGCTTGATCAGATGTGATTCCTCCTTGCTTTTTGGTTTGAGCAATCAAGAATGCCTCCAGCTGGTTGAAATCCATGTCTGCAGATGCAATAGACTATAAAGACAGAAAAAGTAATGAATTTGAATTTGGTATATAACTAGAAATAGGTAGCTCCTTCACTAAAGATCATATTTTGAGTGACTCATAATCAATGAATAAGTTTTCAAGGGACAGTAATGAGAATAAATTCTTCCTAAGTATAAAAATATTCCCTTTGTAAACATCAAATATCAGAAAAGCTACTGTTAAAACTTCCCTGTCACTCAAATTCTATATCAATAACTATAATCTAATTTTTAAATATCCAGTACTGTGATGGGGAAATAATAAAATAATAATTTAAAAATAAAATAGGAGAATAAAATTAATTAGCTCTTTGATGAAATCTGACATAATTTCACAGTGCCTAACAGTCAGGCGTGGTTTAACATGCAATAACTGCATGATGCCTTGTCCATAAGAAGCACTAAGTAAATTTCCAAGCACTAAGCACTAAGTTAAATGAATGCATTATTTTAGCTTTGTAGTCCCCTTCAACCAAATAGTTCATTCACTGTAATGTTACTCTGAAACGATGGCCTTAAATGACATACTAGATCAGATAAGTTTAATTGATATCTTCAGAGCATTTCACCCCAAAGCAGCATGATATACATTCTTTTCAAGTTCACACAGAATATCTTCTAAGATAGGCCACATGTTAAAACATAAAACAATTCACAGTAAATTTAGGAATACTGAAATCATATCAAGCATATTCTCTGACCATACAGTATGAGACTAGAAATCAATTACAAGAAAAAAACTGAAAAACACACAAAGACATGGAGGCTAAGTAACACATTACTAAACAATGAATGGGTTAACAATGATATCTAGGAAGAAATCAAAAGATACCTTGAAACAAATGAAAATGAGAATATAACCACCAAAAATCTATGGGCACAGAGAAATCAGTCCTATATGGGAAATTCATAGCATTATAGGCCTATCTCAAAAAAGAAGGAAAAAATCTCAAATAAACTACCTAACTTTATACTTTAAGGAACCTGAAAAAGAACAACAAAGCCCAAAGTAAGTAAAAGGAAGGAAATAATAAAGATCAGGGCAGAAATAAACAAGAGCATCTAAAAATATATATAAAATATCAATGAAACCAAGAGATGGTTCTTTAAAAAGATAAACGAGACTAATAAACCTTTAACCAGACTCATCAAGAAAAAGAGATGCCCCAAATAAATAAAATCAGAAATGAAATAGAAGTAACAACTGACTCCACAAAAATACAAGGGATTGTAAGAAAATAGTACAAACAACTATATGCCAACAAATTGGACAATGTGGACAAAAAGGACTGTGTTGCAGCAGATCAAGGCCAAGCAGATCCACCCTCACTTCTGGGAGACGGAAGAAAATGCGTGGAGCCATGGGGATGCTTGACATACCTTTATTCACCGGTGGGCAAATCACGCACTCGGCAAGCTGCGTGTCTAACTAGTGAGAAGCCCCTACTTGTTTTAAGTACTAGAGGGGAACAAAGCCGGAGAAATGCCAGAACATTATATAACATAACATAATTCTGCACATGCGAGCCCACTTCATGTTCTGGGAACAGTTTATCAGACCCAGTCTCAAGGCTGTGGCAACACTGGTTATCAGGCCCCTCCAAGGCTATGGGAACACTGTTTCCCTTAGTTACCCAGACCCCTGGGTGAGGAAGCCAGACTGCCTCCACTTTCCCTACAAGGATAAATTTCTAGAAACATACAACCTTCTAAAACTGAACCAGGAAGAAGCAGAGAATCTGAATAGACAGATTATAACTACTGAAATTGAAGCAGTAATCAAAAAACTCCCAATAAACAAAAGCCCTTCATCATATGTCCTCACAGGTGAATTTTACCTAACGTCCAAAGAAAAACTAACACCTATCCTTCTCAAACTATTCCAAAAAATTCAAAAGGAAGGAAGACTCCCAGGGTCATTTTATGAGGTCAATATGTGAAAGAAAATTGTAGGCCATTATCTCTGATGAACGTAGATGCTAAAACCCTTAACAAAATATTAGCAAACCTGCCCTAGAAATACATCAAAAAGATCATACACCATAATATAACCAGGACCATCACTGCCCACATATGGGGAGGGGTTGGGAAGCACCAAGGACCAGAGCATGCATGCATTGCCCCAGAAACTAGGGCTACTGCACCATGACTCAGCAGAAAGTGGTGTGTAGGGTGCTTGTGTCAGTCTAGGAAGGAGACTTAAGGGATAGAGATCCCTTCTCATCAACTTCTGGTACATGGCGGATTCTGGGGGCAGGCTTTAAAAGCAGAGCATGGGAAATGCCAGCAATTTGCTCTCTCCTCCCCTTGCTTGTCAGTTGGCCACCAGGGGCTCAGATTCCTGAGCCTGTGGACCTTGGGGCAACCTAGCGGTCCAGAGCATTCTCTGTGTCACTCCCTGAACTCTCCAGGGCCTGCATGGCCAGGAGCACAGTAGGCCATTGACCAGTAAGGGAGAAAGGGAGGAGGCCCAGGCCAACTGATCAGGAGACAATGTGGCCAGGCGGCACACCTGATATCTCTCCCCTGCAATGGACGCCATGGCAGCAGCCACCCACCGGCTACCTACACACACCCCTCCAACATAGGCCCCATCACTCTCAGCTCCTGCTCTCACTGCCACTCCACCTGCTCCAGCCCCACAGGGCATAAGACCCACAGAGGGGAGTGCGGGAAGGTACTTAGCTGGTCGGTGCTTTGCACCCAAGCCAGCCCCAGAAGCCATGTTCCCTGGCAGCTGGCTGCAGGGCGGAGCCCCCATGAACATCTGCCAGAGCAGGCAGCAGCTGCCCTAACCAATCCTGGAAGCCATCTGGCTAGGAGCACAGTTGCACCCACAAGCTGATGCCAGAGAGACAGGGAACAAGTGCTGGTCGGGGAGGTGGAAGCCAAATCAGAAGCAGTGTGCCAGGAGTGAGACTTCAGATGGCCAGTGTGCAGACTCCAAAGGACACCTGGAGCAGACCATGACCAGAAAACTGCTGCAAAGTGATGGTGTCTCTGGCACCAGAAGAGACAAGATTAGAGCTGGAGAGATGGAGGTCCCTTTGAGTAACAACCTTGGGCTATATATAAGTAATAATGGGAACTTCTGGTCATGGATTTAGACTTTAATCTTTCTACAGGTGACTGGTTTTCTCTACCCTGTGGACAAGCCTGGCTCAGAGCAGGAATGCTCCCAGTTTCCTCAAGAGTACTGTGGTTTACAAAAAACCTATTTCCTTCCCTATAAATCTTCATGTTATACATGTACATGGCAACAAGCCACTGACCCCATGCTGCCTGGTTAGAACAATCCAGTGGGATTTTATTCCAGGGGTGCACAAAATAGCCACAAATCAATAAATCACATAAATAAAATGGAGGATACAAACCACATGATCATATCAACAGATACAGAAAAAGCATTTGATAAAACCTAACATGCATTTATGACAAAAACTCTTAGCAAAGTGAGAAAAGAGGAAACACACCTCAATGTAATAAAGGTCATACATGACAAACCCACAGCCAACATCATACTCAGTGGGAAAAAACTAAAAGTGTTTTCCTTAAGATCCGGAACTAGATAGGAATGTCCTCTTTCACCATTCTTAATCAACATAGTACTGGAAGTCCAACCCACAGCAATCAGACAAGAAAAAGGAGTAACAGCCATGCAAACTAGAAAGGAAGAAGTAAAATTGTCATTATTTGCAAATGACATGATACTGTATATAGAAAACCCTAAAGGTTCCACCAAAAAACCACTAGAACTGATAAAATGAATTCAGTAAAGTAGCTGAATACAAAATAAATATCCTGAAATCAACTGCATTTTTATACATGGAAATGAACTATTAGAAAGAGAAAGTAAGAAAACAATCCCATTCACAACTGCTTCAAATACAATAAAATATCTAGGAATAAATTTAACCAAGAATGTAAAATACCTATACTCAGAAAATTATAAGACACTGAAGAAAAAAAAAATCGAAGAAGATACAACTAAATAGAAGCATGCATCATATTCATGGATAGGAAGAATTAACATCATTAAAATGTTTATACTATCCAAAGCAATCTATAGAATCAACACAATTCCCATCAAGAGATCAGTGGCTTATCTCACAGAACTAAATATTCACAAAATATTTCAAAAATTTATATGGAACCACAAAAGGCCCCACACAGCAACAATGGTCCTCAGAAAGAAGAACGAAGTTGGAGGAATCACGCTACCTAATATCAAACTATACTACAAGGCCATAGTAATCAAAACAGCATGGCACTGCCCTGGCTGGTGTGGCTCAGTGGATTGAGTGCCAACCTGCAAACCAAAGGGTCACTGGTTCAATTCCCAGTCAGGGCACATGCCTGGGTTGTGGGCCACGTCCCCATTAAGGGGCACGCAAGAGGCAACCACACATTGATGTTTCCCTCTCTTTCTCCCTCCTTCAGCCTCTCTCTAAACATAAATTAAATCTTTTTTTAAAATTTAAAAAAACAGCATGGTACTGGAATAAAAACAGACATATAGATCAATATAACAGAATAGAGAGCCCAGAAATAAACCCACATATTTATGGTCAATTAACATTTGAGAAAGAAGGCAAGAACATAATATGGGGTAAAGATAGTCTATTCAATAAATAGTGCAGGAAACACTGGACGAATATGTGCAAAAAAAAAACTAGACACCTTCTTACATCACACACAAAAATAAACTCAAAATGGATTAAAGACTTAAATGTTAGATTTGAAACCATAAAAATCCTAGAAGAAAACATAGACAATTAAATCTTGGACATTTCTTATAGCAATATTTTTTCTGATGTCTCCTCAGGCAAGGAAAACAAAGAAAAAATAAACAAATGGGTCTACATCAAAGGAAACCATCAACAAAATGAAAAAACAACCAACTGAATGAGAGAATATATTTGCCAATGATATATCTGAAAAGGGGTTAATATCCAAAATTTATAAAGAACTTATAAAATTCAACACCAAAAAACAAACAATCCAATTAAAAATGGGCAAAGGACCTGAATAAACCCTTTTCCAAAGAGGACTTGCAGATGGCCAATAGACATATTAAAAGATGCTCAACTTCACTAATGATAAGAGAAATGCAAATTAAAACCTTAATGAGATATCACATCACACCTGTCAGAATGGCTATCATAAATATATCAACAAAGAACAAGTGTTGGTGAGGCTTTGCATAAAAGGGAACCCTCATGCAGTGTTGGTGGGAATGCAGATTGCTGCAGCCACTGTGGAACAGTATGAGGTTACCTCAAACCTTAAAAATAGAACTCTCTCATGACCCAGTGATTCCACTTCTGGAAATATAGTCCAAGAAACCTGAAACACTAATTTGAAAGAATATATGTAGCTCTATGTTCACTGCAGTGTTCGTTAAAATCACCAAGATCTGGAAGCAGGTCAAGTGTCCATCTGCGGATGAGTGGATTAAAAAACTGGTATACTTACAAAATGGAATAATACTTGGCCATAAAAAAAAGAAAGAAATTCTTACCCTTCATGACAGCAGTGGATGGACCTGGAGAATATTATACTAAGTGAAATAAGCCAGTCAGAGAAAAACAAGTACCATGTGATTTCACCCATATGTGGACATAATGAACAAAATGAACTAATAAGTAAAATATCGACAGACTCATGACAGAGCACAAGATGACACCTGGTGGGAGGGGTTGAGGTGCAAGATTAAGCAAAAAAAGAAAAAACTCATGGACAGGATCAACAATGTAGTAACTGCCGAGGAAGGGCAGGTGATGGGAGATGGAAAGACTATAGAGGGATAATGGAGATGGAAGAAAACTTGACTTGAGCTGGTGAACACATAATAGAGTGCACAGATAGTGTGTTGTGGAATTTGCACATGAAACCTATAGAATTTTGTCAACCAGTGTCACCCCAATAAACCCAATAAAAAGGAGAAGATCTTCACAAATTTACAGGTTTTTGTTCAAAAAGTATAAAAAGCTGGATGGGTTATCATTTCTGAGCACATCATTCATTATTATCCCATGCCCATATATTTAATTAGTTTTCACCTATTAATCTGGTCTTGTGCCAATCTTATATTGAGGGGGTGTATTTTTTCCATTACCACTTATCATGCCAGTTTTATTAGTCTAGCCATTAGAATTTAAGAATGGTAGAGGGAATTTTGCCACTCCCTGACACATAATTACTCAAAAAGTTTGTTTCTATCTTTTAAAAAACTGAAGCACAGATTAAATTACTTGCTGAAGGACTATGTAGGTGTTAACTATTATAGACCACTTACTGAAGACTATTCAGTTGCTAAGAAAACTATTATGGTTGCTATGTGGGGGGAAAGAGAGATGTTCCATGGATCAAATAAGAGTTTGATCTGTCAAACTCTTATGGTGGCATGGTGACATGGATCTGTCACTGTGTATACACCTAACACAAGGATTTGTGTGGAAGGAAATAGGTTTTCATTAACAGGGTTCCCAATTGGGGGAGGGGGGGATGGGAGCAAGCCTGCCTGAACCCTTCTCTTCCACAACACAGAGAACCTCCCTTGCCCCCAAAAGATCACAAACCAAAGTCACACCCAAAAGCTCCCCCTTATTGCTCATTTATCCTTTTGGAACTAAAGCCAGCCACACAAACAGGTCTCCATCCTCTCTGGGGTGTGCACTTGTGGGTTTCAGAGTCGCTATCATTTGCAGCAACTTTCTCTCTCTTAGAGTCTGCAGTGCACCATCAGATCACTCCAGATAGTTGTACAAGGGAAACTCCATACATAAGGAACTTTCCAGTTCATGCCTCCATGTGCTACTCTCAGTCTCCATAACCTGCTTTCAGGACAAGAGAGAAGAAGCAGTCCAGGACCCATGTGCTGTGCTGCACTAGGTCATAGCATCCCAAAGGCTGGAGCCTAGTGAGGCATGCATCCAGTGTGGGACTCTGCCTCCAGGGAGCTGACTTCCAATTGTGTGGGACTTAAGTCCCAGGTGGGCCCAGCATCTGCTGGTCCCACAAGCACTCCCATCTGTGCCAGGCATCACAACAGCCCAAGAAGCCAAGACAGCAAGACAGTAGCTTCTGACCTCCTACTGTTTAAAAAGTTCTCTCCCAGAATTCCATGAGTTCTGTGAGCCAATGGGAGCATCCAGTTTTTCAACCAATGAGGGCCAGTGTTGGCCACATTTGCCTTTGCCCACCTTCTGGCTGCCGTGGTTTAGCAAGAGGGCAAAGTCTCCAGTCACATATGCTCCCTTCTGCTGAGTCATGAGTTGCTCAGCTGCCTCAAGTAAGGTTTGCTGGTTTGCTGAAGGTTGACAGTACCTTTGTTTACAGTTTGCCTCAAATGATCTTTCTGATCCAGGGGCCCCTCCCTTTGGAGAAGGCAGACTGCTTCAATCTGCCATCTCAGCAGCTCTCTCCTTCCCCTGCTTTCTCCTGGAGGGAGGGAGAGCAGCCAATTGAGAGGATTGGGGTTCCCCAGACTGGGGTCCTCCTCATTCTCCAACTATCTCTGGTCCAACCTACCCTGCTACATTAGTGTTTTTAATATGTTAATGCCCATCTTCGAGAAAAGAATATAGTATGAGGCATTTTCCAATCTTAATCGATCACTAAATGCTTTTAAAAAATAACTTGAGCCCTGGCTGGTGTAGCTCAGTGGATTGAGTGCGGGCCTGTGAACCAAAGGGTTGCTGGTTTGATTCCCAGTCTAGGGCATGTGCCTGGGTTGTGGGCGCAGTCCCCAGGAGAGAGTGCACTTGGGGCAACCACATACTGATATTTCTCTTCCTTCTTCTCCCTCCCTTCCCCTCTCTAAAAATAAATTTTAAATATCTTAAAAAAATAACCTGAGGAACTGATATTCTATGGATAAACTTGGGGGTTCTTTGATTTATATCCAAAATAAGTCCTCCAAAATAAGGCTACATTTCATTTGAATAGTCTGAAAAAGAAACAAACAATCCATGACATTTTGGGGATAAATATAATGTTTCCTTTCAAAGGTTTTTTATCAGTCTGTTGATCAAATAATCTTTTTTTAAAAAATTGATTTGGATGGGTGGGGGGGCGAAGAGAATGGATGTTCCACCTATTTGTTCATTCATTGGTCAATTCTTTTATGTGCCCTGACCAAATATCGAACCTGCAGCCTTGGCATATCAGAACAATGCTCTAACCAACTGAGCTACTCAGTCAGGGAAAGTAGTCTTTTTAAAGTTTGCTACCGTAAGACGACCAGCTCCATCTCTGTTCCTTCTCCAAGATGGAGTATCATGAGGTCTCATGTCCTCTAACTAAGATTTAAGTCTCTTCTTTTCTACTTGAGGGTCATGAGAATCCTCCTCTGTCGATAGTAAGTCAATCCACTCCTCTGCACCCCATCCACATACAAAAGGTTTCCTATAAAAAAGAAAAATATTGGGTTGGCCAAAGAGTCCATTTAGTTTTTTCTGTAAAATAAAAGACACATTTTTCATTTTCACCAATAACTTTATTGATTTGGATATTTTGGATATGTTGGCTATCTTCTGCTATTGGCTTCTAAAGTGGGTAGAGGCCAGGGGTGCTGCTAAACATCTTCCAATGTGTAAGAATTGTTTGGCCAAAACGTCAATAGTACCAAGCAAACCACTTCTGATACATTCAATTAATCGTTGCACCTTCTCCAAACACTGCACAAATCTCTTTTTTTTTTTGCATTTCAGTTGTGTTTTTACCTTTCTTGAAATAACAAAGCATTATACACTGAAAATGTTGCATATCTTCTTCCATCTTCAGTATTAAAATGGCTGCACAAAAAATCACCAATTTGGTAAGTTTTTTTTAAATGCATGCTGATATGACAGCTGTCACAATACAATCTAACAAAATTGTTTTCGAATGAAGTTAAAGACCACTAAGCACTACTAGAATCATCATATGAAAAAACCAAAACAAACTTTTTGGCCAACCCATTATAATTTTGAGGTTGTAATAAGAAATTGGGATGGTAACCCTCATCCTCTAACTGGTAAGCACTCCCCTTCTCCCCTCCTGGAATGCAGTACTAGGAAAATCTTTAGTTTTAAATTTTGAGTCTGTGGTCTTTTTCTCTTACAACATGACTTAGCACACTGCTGACAGAATTTGTTTTCAAGTCTTATTCTTCCTTTCTTTGAGGATAACACAAACCAGGAAAACATTTGCCAAATTTCAAAGGAACCTAAAAGAACTTTTAAAATTTTCAAGTGATAATCATTGAACAATCTGAATTACAGACCTATGTGGTATGGTAATTTAGGCATCATTGATGTCTTAAATATACAAAGTCATTAAAACCCATGGTAGCCTACACGGTATTTCTTCTCATATTGCCATATTTCTGGAATATAATCAGAGTAAAAAATTACTAAGTTTAAGAAAAGATTTTGTAAATGTGTATCTAACAAAAACAAATGTCACAAAGACTTCACAAATGGTCTGGATTATAACTAAAATCAACTCAAATATTAAATATTTGAAATACATCCTAAAAAGTAAACTATTCAAACTTTATCACAAACATTATAACTCTACTGAAAACAAAAGGCAGGCCAACATATCACTTTTTAAACTTCCCTTCTAGCTCTCGTCCATATGCATATATGATTTTGATCATAGTTGTAATCACATATAGATGTACTTTAAGGCAGTATAAACATACACGACTCAAGACTGCTTGGCAAGTGCATTTAGATTCTAATCTGGGTAACTATATTGTCTATGTCCCGAAATATACTAATACTTTCATACTACCAAGCAGTCCCTAAGACTTTCAGAAATAAATCATCAAATCAAAAAGTAACAGCAATGAACCTATTAGAATGGACAAAACTCAGAACATGAACACACCAAATGCTGGCAAGGATGTGAAGCAACACGAACTTTCATTCACTGCTGGTGGAAATGTAAAATAGTGCAACCTCTTTGGAAAAGAGTTTAGTGGTTTCTTATAAACATATTCTTACCATGTGAACCAGCAATTTTGCTCTGTGGTACTTAGCCAAATGAGTTGAAAACTTATGTGCACACAAAAACCTGCACACAGATGTTTCATAGTAGCTTTATTCATAATTGCCAAAACTTGGGCCCTGGTCAATGTGGCTCAGTTGGCTGGGCATCATCCTGCAAACTGAAAAGTCGCAGGTTCAATTCCTGGTCAGGGCACATGCCTGGGTTGTGGGTTCAGTCCCCAGTGGGGAAACGTGCAAAAAGCAACCAATTGATGTTTCTCTCTCATATCAGTGTTTCTCTCCCTCTTTTTCTCCCTCTCTGTAGAATCAATAAAAGAAAAAAAATTGTCAAAACTTAGAAGCCACCGCAAAGTCCTTCAGTTGGTGAGTAGATCAATAAACTGTGGTACCTCGAGACAATGAATATTATTCAGTACTAAAAAGAAATGAGCTATCAAACCATGAAAAGACACAGAACTTTAAATGCATATTACTAAGTGAAAGAAGCTGATCTGAAATGGCTTCATAGTCTATGATTCCAATTATACAATATTTTGAAAAAAGGCAAAACAAAGTCAATAAAAAGATCAGTGATTGTCAAGCAAGGGAGAAGGGGGAGGGAGAGATGCATAGGTAAAACAGAGTATTTCTAAGGCAGTGAAATTCTGTATTATACCATAATGTCAAGTGCATGTCATTGTACATTTTTCAAAACCCACAATATGTACATTACAGAGAGTGAGTAAACTGAGTAAACTAATGTAAACTAAGGTCTGAGTAATGATGATAGGTCAACGTAGGCTCATCTATTATAATAAATGTACCACTCTGGACCAGGATGTTGAGAATGGAGGAAGCTGTGCATATGTGAGAACATGGAATATACGAAAACTCTGTACTTTTCCGTTCAATTTTGCTGTGAACTTAAAACTACTCTAAAAAATTAAGTCAATTTACTTTTTTAAAACAGTAACCATAATATGTTTCAATGATCTTAGTTACTATGGAAAAAATTAAATGCATGTTTTCTTATCAGGAGACATACATGATCAAAAGAAAATTTTCAGACATTTATTTTTTAAAGGATGAATATAGAGTTGTTTTCTAGGAGCTGACATTGTTACCCCTCTTCAGAAAGTCAAAAGAAGGAACATGTCAATACCACAGTTAAACGCACAGCCAGTTCCTGTTCTGTTTACTGCTTGCTGTCTCTGTGCAAAAAACAATTTGGATTTGGCAGACTTCAAAATAAGAGCACTTCACAGGTTTTGACTCTATGAATTGAAGTAAAAAATGTCAAACATTAGCTAAAAGATTCTGATGACTATAAATTTCTCAGGAAGAAAATTATGTACAAACTAAACAGTATACATAATAAGATTAATTTCCTCTTCAAACGCGTGGCACTACAACAATTTATTATCGTGAAGGAAAAAAACTTCCAGTGTGTTATGGATTGGATACTTGTGCTCACCCAAATCATGTGTTAAAGCCCTAATCTCCAATATGATGGTATTAGTACCTTTATCAAAAGAAACACCAGAGAGATTGTCCTCTCCCTCCCTGAATGCACACACAAAGAAGAGGTCATGTGAGCATACAGTAAAATAGAAGTTGCCTCTAAACCAAGAGAAGAGGACTCAGAATGAAACTTACCTTGCTGGCACCTTGGTCTTAGACTTCTCAGCTCCAGAACTCTGAGAAGTTTCTGCTGTTTAAGCCTATCAGTCTATGGTATTTTGTTATGATAGCCCAAGCAGACTAAGACATAGTAGAAACTAAAAGCAATTCTACTGGCATTCCTCAACAAAAGCCTAATCCAAACCTTTTAACTCATCAGGCCCATGAGTCCAGATTTAAACCCATTTATTTTTAAGTGAATTTGCTATTCAACAGATTCAAATTCATAAAAGAATAAGAAATAAAAGTAAAAGGTAATATACTATGGTAATCAAAATCTAGTATTTTGTACTATAGAAAAAGCAACTTCGTAATTTAAGATCTCCCATCTTGTGGATCCTATGGTTACTTTGCTTCCTTCTGCTGTACTCACATGACCATTCTGTTGTTTACCAAAAATCTGAGCTGAGTAAGTAGCAACAGGATGTGGTGAAATTCAAACTGATTGATTCTGATCCTTCTCAGCAAACTTGATGATTAAAATGAAGCCTTATTGACACAAGTCAGGTGTTTTAAACATTTTAAAATCTACAATGGTGATGAGTCAATATAAAAAGACAGATGTGCAGCAAAAATTAACTTTGCAGGCAGAGAAACAGTGGGAGCCAAAAAACACCACGCTGAAATATGTTTGCATTTTCTCCTGGACTATATGACCACTTGCCCTCAGAGAGAGATTCTGTATCCTTGGCTAAGTAAACCAGGAATTTAATCTAATCTTACAATGAGTAAGTGTGGGTGGGTTCTGTGGTCCCCTCACAAATAAATTAATCCACCTAGAACACTGCAGAACTACACATGGTTCAGTAACTATATATGAAATACCACATGCTTCAAACTATTTCAGAAGTGCTCTTTCTAAATACAATCTGACTTTATGTTGCATGTGCAATCAAAACCTTTCCTGGTTTCTTACTACCCACAAAATAAAGTCCAAGTTTCTTAGTAGAAAATTCTTGACAGTCATGTCCCCTGTATCATCTCATATCTCACATGTTTGAAAGTGACCCTGCCAGCTTGAACTCAACACATATTTCCACATTTGCATGTGTTAATGTTGTTCTCTACCTAGAACCCCTTATTCTGCTTGTGGAAATCTTATCTTCTAGACCCAACTTAAATGTTGTTATATCCTACACTGGCCAGGTAGCTCAGTTGGTTAGAGCATCCTCCCCAGACACCAAGGTTGCAGATTCATTCCCAGTCAGGGCACATACAAGAATCAACCAATGAATGCATAAATAAGTGGAACAACAGACTAATGTCTATCTCTCTCTCTCAAATCAATAAATAAAATTTTTTAAAATGTTGTTACATCCTAGTGCTGGCTGGCGTAGCTCACTGGATTGAGTGCGAGCTGCGAACCAAAGTGTCGCAGGTTCGATTCCCACTCAGGGTACATGCCTGGGTTGCAGGCCATGACCCCCAGCAACCGCACATTGATGTTTCTCTCTCTCTCTCTCCCTCCCTTCCCTCTCTAAAAAGTAAATAAAATCTTAATAAATAAATAAATAAATGTTGTTACATCCTAATAATTGAAATTAATTACAACTTATTGATTGGGCTTTATATCTGCTTTCAATTCAAATCATGTATACACATGTTCACCTCCTGCAGTTAACAACAGGCTCCTTGTGAAATACAGTGTATTACTCATTTAATGTTCCCCCAAATTTAGCACAACACTTTGTACATAGTTTAATGAATATAGGAAGACTGCATATTTCTTTCATTGCTGGATTAAAATGAATACTCCAATTCTGTATCATCTATCATTTAGTTTACCCACCTAGACAGAAGAAAATTAATGACTATGCCTAATATGATGGAGTGTTAAAAGGGTTTACAACTTATTAACAAAAAAATCCTGACATATATTCTATAAAAAGTAGTATTTTCTGTTTTTAGGTCCACTAATCAAGTCAGTTTTCAAATCAATGTATTGTGAATGTCTGAAAGAACAGCCTATTTAGTATCTGCTTCAGCAAAATCTCGAGGCTAGATCTTGAAAGCAACCTGCTGTTTTCCATATTACCCAAGTCTAATTATAGAACATTACATTAGGATTACATTAAATTGTCATTCAACTAAAAGATCTGCAATTTTAGTCACTCAGAACAAATTTGCATGCTCACCTGGAAACTGGGCAAAGCAAAGTCAATGGTGAGTCTATGAACTTGATTCTTAATTATTTACCTCCAAAAAGATCTGTATCCCCATCTTAACCTTCTCATACATAGGTAATATACAATATTTGGCCAGATGCCTATAAAGGGTCTTTCAAAGTAATTATAATTAATAGTGTTACTAATCGATTTCAAGTTTCAGTTAAGCAAAATGAATTCAAGCTCTAGAAATCTGCTGTATAACGCTGGCACATACCTATAGTCAGCAATACTGTATTGAATACTTAAAATTTTGTTTTCTTTTCACAATAATGTACATTTTAAAATAAACAAAATATTCCTCTACTCAATGGAAGAGACTAATGAGAAAGCAATAGCTAAAGTTTAAGGATAAAAAGTAGTATACTCTTCATAATAAGGTAAAAACCAGAAACTTCACAAATCCCCCCTCAAAAGTAGAATGGATAAGCATATTGTAACACATTCAAACAATCATTTGCTCAGCAGGGATTGGTAAATTTTTTCTTTAAAGAACCAGACAGTAAATAATTTAGGCTTTGCTGGCCACCCAGTCTCTGTTGCAGCTACTTAACTCTGCCCTTGTAGAGCAAAAGCAATCATGGTATTATGGACATTGAAGTTCGAATTTCATGTAGTTTTCATGGGTCACAGTAAAAATTTTGTTTAACCATGTAAAAATGTAAAAACCATTCTTTCTAGCCTGTGTCAAGCCATGGGCATCTCCCAGGACAACTGGCACAAGCCCCACAAAATGGGAGGTAAGGGAAACCCCTACCACAAGAAGTGAAAATAGGAGCTGGGATCCCCTCAGCCAACACTGACATTGGTTCCCACTGTAGACACATAGCTGGTGAGTGGGGAGGCAACAAGAAATGGCAAACTGCTGCAGCTCAGAGTGTTGTAGATGCAAAACAAGGATTATTGATGTTGTCTACAATGCATCCAGTGACAAACTGGTTCATGCCAAGATCCTAGTAGAGAACTGCATCATGCTCATTGATAGCACACTGTACAGACAGACACTGGTACGAGTCCCACTATGCATAGCCCATGGGCTGCAAGAAGAGGGCCATGCTGACTCCTGAAGAGGAAGAGATTTTCAAACAAAAAAATGATCAGAAAAATTTCAGAAGGAATATGATGAAAGGAAAAAGAATGCCAAAACCACCAGTTTTCTTGAGGAGCAGTTCCAGCAGCGCAAGCTTCTTGTACGCACTTCAAGACCAGGCCCATGTGGCCGAGCACATGGTTATATCCTGGAGGGCAAGGAGCTGGAGTTCTAGCTGAAGAAAATCAAGACCCAAAATGCAAATGAATCCTCATCCCTCCTGTCTTAGTTCATGTAATAAAGATGTTTATTCTAGAAAGTTAATAAATATAAAAATGTAAAAACCATTATTAGCTCACTGGCTATATAAAAACAGGGGCCAGAGTTAGCCTATGGGTCATACTTTGTTGACCCCTACTCTACACCAATAAGAATAAATAATGTACAATTATATGCAATAATGCTTAATCTCATAAAGCAAATGTTGGGTGAAAGAAGCCAGACACAAAAGGGCACGTACTGTAATATTCCATTTACATAAAGTTAACAAACAGGAAAAACACTGTGGTGTTAGAAGTTAGAAAAGTGGGGAAAGGGGAAATGGCCTAGTGACTAGAAGAGAGGTGAGCATTACATAAATTTATAGGTACAATGTTGTACAGTAGATCTCTGGAACTTACTCATTTTGCCTAACTGAAACTTGAATTTGATTAAAATAAATAAATGTAGAGTAATAAAGGAGGCTCTGGGGTGCTGGGAGTGTTTGGTTTCTTGATCTGGGTGCTGCTTACATGGGTATGTTCAGTTTGTGAAAATTCATTATGCTACACAAGTCTCATCTCTGTACTTTTCTGTGTTTATGCTATATCCAATAACAAGATCTTAAAATAAGTATCTTCTTTCAGATTACAGCCACTGTGTGCACTTTATTCAATGCTACTATGTGTATAGTGAACAAACTCAAATCCTTATTTAAAACACTTAGTCTCTCTAGATGTTTAAAAGTATACAACATATGTTAAAAGTAGAGAGTTAAAGTAACACCCTTTAAGTATTTTTTTTTGTTATTAATTCACAGGAATGGTTGTATTTGGGGAAGGGGAATGGAATTGTTAAACTTGTTATCTTGGAGAGTATGTTGACTATTCACAGGATGATCGGGGTGGGGAGAGGGAAGGAAGTAGAGAAGAGTTCTGTGCCTGTGAGTCTTTAAACAAGTTCAGATTGTCTAACCATTGTTAAATATGTGCATTTTAGTTAATGTTTTGGGATGGTGAACATAATATACAGATGGTGTGTTATAGAACTGTATACCCAAAACCTATACAATTTTATTAACCAATGTCAGTAAAATAAAAAAATGTTTAATTAAAAAAATAGTGCTATGTATTGAAGGATAAGCAAGTAGTAATGCCCAAAGTATATTATAGGTAGAGGTAGTAAAATAATCCCCCGATAAGTGCCGTTTTTGTTAGTTTTTAGGAAGGACTGTCTTCTTGGGAGTGTCTTTGTTAATCCCCATCTTAGAGCTAGATGTAGTCCTGTACTCAGTCATTGAAATGGTGGAGGAAGAAGAAGAGGAAGGGTGAAGGGAATGGCTCTTTGCTAGTATCTCCCAATCTAGAAGAGAGTTTTAGGTTATAACCATAGGTCTATGTGTGCATTTCTGTAAAGTACCTGTGTTTATTTTAGACAAGGTTTGTTCTTTATTTTGCAATATGAACTTTTTAGATGTCTTGAGGTGACAATATATAATAAAAAAGTAGAGTTAGTGAATTACCCAATTTGTAAATATATTCTTGTTATGACTGATAGAAAAGAGGCATCTTTGACATGAAATTGTTAATCCATCTCAGAAATAGACATCAGGACTTGTTCATTATACTGGTCACAGAGGGGCAGAAGCATAGAGCGAGGGATGTATGTGGATGTGTTCATATTTACACTGTGCAGAGAACCACTGATGTGTGTGCATCTCTTCTGGTTGTTTATAGGAATATATTGAAATATTTCAGTGGAAACTTGCCTCCTTGCTAGTATTTTAAAATATCATAATGAACTCTCTTAGAAGCATTATACTGTGTGTACTCTGTTGCTTTGTGTTTCATTTTTAATTGGACATTAAGGGAATGCAGTATTTTCATTGTAACCCTGCCAATATCTTTATCTAGAGGCCTGCTGCTATTTTCGGCCCCTATGTAATTTTTGTCACCAAGAAAGGCAGGATCTCATTTTTCTCTTCCAGATTGAGTTGGTACAGTGTATTCCTGGTTATCAAAATACTCATATAACTTTGGGAGTTTGAAATGGTAAATGTCCATAATGTGTGAAAAAGCATAATACATAACTGTACAATCTTAATTACATAAAAATGGAAGCTTCGTTGTGTAGATCACACAGGGGACCTAGAATAACACATCAAACTGTAAAATGCTTGTGATTATGGATGACTCTGTTTTTTGCTTCTTGTGCTTTTAGTTTTCTATTATATGCACGTTAACTTTTTAAAAATAAATGTTATTTTATAAACCTAAAAAAAAAGTGAAGTATCCTTTATATAGAACAAGCTGAAAAGCCAGAAAGGATATAAAGACTTAATGACATTAGGGACAGATTATTAAATATAATCTAAAGAAAAGTCAATTACATGGATCTTATATGTGTAGGAGTGGAACCCTCTGTGTGGAATTCTCAATAGAAAAGGTAAGTTGCTTTGTACCTCTATATCAAGAAATTTATTACATACTAAGGAAATCTGGATGATAAAAATAATATACTAGCAGATTGTCCTAAACATCAAATTTACACGAAATTAGTATTTTAACATTTATCATATTGATTATAAGTAAAATGTACTGGTTTTCTTATAAGAAAGCCAAAGATACTAATGATGTAAAATTCATTATCCCCATTGATTTTAAGGGATCAAAAAAGATTATCAGAGGTGAAGCCAAAGAATTATGTAAACAATGAATACATTTTTCTGCCACCATTCCTTTATGCAAATATACTTCTTTACTGTCAGGATACCCCTGCCTCCCTTGAATATCAAGTTCAGGAGGCAGAAAAATTGTGTTTGGTTCATTGATGTTCCATTGCCAGGCACAGCAACTGCCACATAGCAAGTACTCAATAAGTGTTCATTTAATAAGCACATTTTAAATAAATAATAAATAATTTGTAAATCATCTGCTTATTTCTTAAGTACCATTTGCTCAGGATGAACATAATAGAAATTTAAGGATTTCATAAATGGCATATTCTTTGTTTAAAAATAGGGCTGTAGAAAATTGTGGAATAGAGCTATACCATGATCAGATGTTATGACATAAAATAGTCCCATACTGGCATAAAAAGACATTAAAAATTAATCATTTATAAGGCACACATAATACAAACCACACCAAAATTTTTACAGTTTAGTATAATATGACTCTTTTTAAAAAGGAATTAGTTGAGATTTTTTTATTAAAAATAAACAGTCAAAATATATAAAAACTACAATCTAAGTTAAGACAAAGTCAGAAAATGTGGATTTTTCCCCAAATATTAAAGCTTTATTACTTTGTTAAAGGAAAACAAAAACATAAACTTGATATTTAGATTTAAGTGAATATAACATATAATTTTTAAAGTAGGGTGGCTATTTACTACTGAGACATATGTTAATAAAAATAATACTATCTAATATACAGCTTCCCATAAATTAGGACCTGATAAATTTTGGTCATATCTTAACACAGTATTATATTACTGGTAGTCTGATGATGGGTATTTTATTAGTACAAAAAAACCCCTTGATTTTTCATATTTCTATAGTTTTAAAACAAGGATTCATTCCACCAGAATGCATCATTTATACCTTTCTTATGGTATTTACCACATGATATAGAATTCTTCAAGACAGGGACATTCACCTTTATGTACAGCCAGGTATAGCACATTATAGGCTGAGAAATATTTGATGGGTAAATCAAAGAAGAATTTTCTTTAAATTTGCCCTACTCAGGAACTCCTCCAACCCAAGTCAAGTTTCCAGACCCATAAGAGTTACTCTGAGAAAAGAAGGACCAAACATAGACCTTCAATTAATATGGGTTTTGCCCTAAACTAAGAAAAAGAAAAAAACTGACAGAACACCTCATTACAGGTCATTTGAGCCTATTAAAATATTCTGCAAACTCCAGCTGGTAATCTGTAATCGTTGCTTTATCATGTGATGTCCAGTGACAATAAAAAGTAATAGCTTGCCCTGGCTGGTGTGGCTCAGTGAACCTCCTGTGAACCTCGGTGGTTCAATTCCTAGTCAGGGTATATGCATGGGTTGTGGGAGGCAACTGATAGATATTTCTCTCAAACATCAATGTTTCTCTCCCTTTCTTCCTCCCTTCCTCTCTCTCTAAAAAAATAAATAAAATCTTTAAAAGTAAATAAATAAATTTTAAAACCATAGCAAAGGAACCTATTTACAGAGCCAGAAATATTATTTCAAAATTCAAATTATCAAACCACATATTTAGACTTCTTTTGGGTAAGAAATTCTTATTGTTGAATAGCCAACTTTGTTTTCTGAACTAGAATATTCAAGCGAAAGAACATTTTAAACTTTATGTTGCTTCCAATTGGTTATCGGTGTATTGCAAGCCAATATTCTACTGCCACCTAAAGTAGAAAAGCAGAATTACTACTTTTAGTCAAGACAATGCAAGAGAGAAGACAAATGAATCCTCAAAGTATGACAGAATAAGTCAAATATTTTCAGTCACTTCTATTTATGTCTCCTAATATAAATATTTTAAGACCATATATTTTGCATCCATATTTAAACTCAAATTAAATTCTTATTACTTAATATTTGCTGTATATTATACCGAAGTGTATAAGGGTGAAGTTCATTCCTAAATTGACTCAAGTATCAAAATGATACTGCTGTACACATTGTTATTCATTTATAGAGACCAATAATAGATTTAAAAGTATCTTACACAATAAAATATTTCTACATTATATAATAAATGCAAAAACTCTACTACGAAGACAAGAAAGTTCATTAAAAAGCATTAAAGACATTAAAAGCATAAGAACATTAAAAAGCATTCTGGCCCTGGGAGGTTGGCTCAGGTGGTTGGAACATTGTCCTATACACCAAAGGTTGCAAGTTCAGTCCCTGGTCAGGACACATGCCTGGGTTGTGAGCCAGATCCCCAGATGGAGATCCCAAGCAAGAGGCAACCAATACATGTTTCTCTCACATCGATGTTACTCTCCCTCTCTTTCTCCCTCCCATCTCTGCTCTCTAAAAATAAAATCTTAAAAAATAATAATAATCTAAGTAGTAATACAACATTATCCAGAATTAAAAGTCATGTGTCTGCAGACTGAAAGGCCCGCAGTAACCTGAAATGAAACAAAAGAAAATCACACATCAAGGATAAAGAAAAAAGGGAAAATCCTAAAAGCTTCCAAAGAGAAATCACATTAAATGAAACAATGCCTTGAAAATTTTGAGTCAGTTATTGCATAATCTAGAAATATATTTCCGGCCAAATTAGCAATTAAATGTGAGACTAGAATAAAGACAATTTTAAAAAGAAAAAAAATTACCTCTTTCTTAAGGAGCTACTTGAGGACATGCTTCAAGATCTGAGAAGAAGCAAAGCTGAGTAGCAGCGACAAGGTGGAGCTACTACAATGCACATCTTGGCCTGTTCAGATGATAATTTAACAGCCAATTTGGTCCCAAAGATCAAGTCAAGAAATTTAAAAGAAGGTCCCAGTGCAGCCAGATCCTCATCCAGGAAAGACATTACCATGACTTTAGTCAACCATATTCAGAACAGAGACTTGAGTGAAAGTGGTGAACACACAAAACAGTACACAGATGATGTGTTGCGAAATTGTGCACCTGAAACCTGTGTAATTTTGTTAACCAGTGTCACCCCACTAAATTCAATAAAAAGATCATAGGGAGAAAATGGGGACAACTGTAATTGAACAATAAAAAAAATTTAATGCAAACACAAAAACTCAAATAAAGTAGAATTACATTTTTTAAAAAAAGGAAAAAGGGGAAAAAAACACCACATCCATGAGAAAACCCTACCTTGGACCAGGGATATACAACTAAGGAAAGAAAAATTAGTTCTACACTATTGGTTTTCCATTTAGTTCCTTGTATCTTATAAGTAGGCCTTTACCCTCCTTTTATCTTTCTTTGTTCATATTGTAGAAGGGTCTAGGAACTACTCTAACCTGCCTATAATTTTCTTTTCTTTCTTTTTTAATTTTTTTTTAAGATTTCATTTATTTATTTTTAGAGAGGGAAGGGAGGGAGAAAGAGAGAGAGAGAGAAACATCAATGTGTGGTTGCTGGGGGCCGTGGCCTGCAACCCAGGCATGTGCTCTGACTGGGAATCAAACCTGAGACACTTTGGTTCACAGCCCGTGCTCAATCCACTGAGCTACGCCAGCCAGTGCTTTTCTTAAGTAGGCACATAGCGCTCTGTGGATGCCTTTTCAAAATACCAATAACCACCGGCTTAATGTCTACATTCACGAGAAACTGTATGACCCAGAAAGGCAGGTAATACAGCTGTAATGTTTATTACTATATCCCAAGTACCATGCATGGAATTTATTAAGAACATTTTTTGTAGGATACATATGCACAAAAATATTAATACTGGTTATGTCACCTGATGATATTTGAGAAAAATATATCCCTCCCCCTTTATTCCCCTCTATCCTGCATACCCTCTCTGATCCACATTCCGCCCTTTGGTTCATATCCATGTGTCATAAATTCTTTAGCTTCTACATTTCCCATACTATTCTTGCCTTCCCCCTGCATATTTTCTACCTACTGTCTATGTTACTTATTCTCTGTACCTTTTCCCCCTCTCTCTTCCTCCCAGTCCCCTGTTGCTAACCCTCCATGTGTTCTCCATTTCTGTGGTTCTGTTCCTGTTCTAGTTGTTTGCTTAGTTTCTTTTGGTTTTTGTTTTAGGTGTGATTGTTAATGATTGTGAGTTTGCTGTCATTTTACTGTTCATATTTTTTATCCTCTTTTTCTTAGATAAGTCCCTTTAACATTTCATAAAATAAGGGCTTGGTGATGATGAACTCCTTTAACTTGACCTTATCTGAGAAGCACTTTATCTGCCCTTCCATTCTAAATGAAAGCTTTGCTGGATAGAGCAATCTTGGATGGAGGTCCTTGCCTTTCATGAATACTTCTTTCCAGCCCCTTCTTGCCTGCAAGATTTCTTTTGAGAAATCAGCTGATAGTCTGATGGGAACTCCTTTGTAGGTTACTCTCTCCTTATTTCTTGCTGCATCTAGGATTCTCTCCTTCATTTTTACCTTGGGTAATGTAATTATGATGTGCCTTGGTGTTTCTTCTTGGGTCCAACTTCTTTGGGACTCTCTGAGCTTCCTAGACTTCCTGGACGTCTACTTCCTTTGACAGCTTGTGGAAGTTCTCCTTTATTATTTGTTCAAATAACTTTTCCACTTGTTGCTCTTCCTCTTCTCCTTCTAGTACCCCTATAATTCGGATGTTGGGTATTTGAGTGTTTTTACATGTCTCAAATTTCTATACTTTCTTTAATACTGTTAATGTTTATAATAAAAATTAATAAGGGAAGGGTTAAATGGAGGTAGAAAGGGTATAAGGGGGCTAAATGGTAATGAAATTATATAATACAAATAAATGAATTTTTTAAAGGGAAAAATTACACTAAAAATGAAAAAACTATTGAGGAAAACACAGGTAGTTGAATGTTTGCAAAAAAAAATTTTTTTGGCTTCCAGCCAAGATGGAGGTGTAGGTAGACACACTGTGTCTCCTCACACAACCAAAAGAACAACAATTTAGAAACAAAAAAACAACCAGAACTGACAGAAAATTGAACTGTATGGAAGCCCGACAACCAAGGAGTTAAAGAAGATACATTCATCCAGACCAGTAGAAGGGGCAGAGACAGGCAGCTTGGCAGAGAGAACAAGCAGCAAGGCAGTAGCTAGAGGATCAGGGTGGGCAAGGAGGCTGATTGTGGACTGGGCAGTCCCACATTCATGCACAGATAAACTGGGAGGAACAACTGGAGAGTGGAACAGACTGCACAATCCAGGGTTCGAGCTTGGAGAAACACAGCCTCAAAACCTGACTGAAAAAACCTGTGGAGCTTGAGGTGTCAGTGGGAGATACTCCCAGCCTCACAGGAAAATTCGTTGGAGAGACCCACAGGGTCCTAGAATATACACAAACCCATTCACCAGGAATCAGCACCAGAAGGGCCCACTTTGCTTGTGGGTAGTGGGGGAAGTGACTGAAATCCAGCAGAGGACAGAGCAAGCAGAGAGACCAAGCAGAGGGGGTCCCTCTGGGACTCCTCCCCCATATACAGCCTGATGGTGCAGCAACTTGGGTTGCCCCGCCCTGGTGAACACCTAAGGCTCTGCCCCTCACTATGTAAAGGTGCATCAAGACAAAAAAAAATGGCCCAAATGAAAGAACTGATCAAAGCTCCAGAAAAAATACAACTAGGTGACAAAGAGATAGACAACCTATCAGATGCACAGTTTAAAACACTGGTAATCAGGATGCTCACAGGATTGGTTGAATTTGGTTGCAAATTAGATGAAAAAATGAAGGCTATGCAAAGTGAAATAAAGGAAAATGCACAGGGAACCGATAGTGATGGGAAGGAAACTGGGACTCAAATGAACAGTGTGGACCAGAAGGAAGAAACAACCAAACAGAAAAGAATGAAGAAACAAGAATTCAAAAAAATGAGGAGAGGCTTAGGAACCTCCAGGACATCTTTAAACATCTGAATCATAGGGTTACCAGAAGGAGAAGAGGAAAAGCAACAAGTGGAAAACTTACTTAAACAAATAATAAAGGAGAACTTCTCCATTCTGGCAAAGGAAATAGACTTCCAGGAAGTCCAAGAAGCTCAGAGAGTCTCAAAGAAGTTGGACCCAAGGAGGAACACACCAAGGCACATCATAATTACATTACCCAAGATTTAAATGAAGGAGAGAATCCTAGATGCAGCAAGAGATAAGGGGACAGTCACGTACAAAGGAGTTCCCATCAGACTGTCAGCTGATTTCTCAAAAGAGACCTTACAGGCAAGAAGGGGCTGGAAAGAAGTATTCCAAGTCATGAAAGGCAAGGACCTCCATCCGAGATTGCTCTATCCAGCAAAGCTTTCATTTAGAATGGAAGGGCAGATAAAGTGCTTCTCAGATAAGGTCAAGTTAAAGGAGTTCATCATCACCAAGCCCTTATTTTATGAAATGTTAAAGGGATTTATCTAAGAAAAAGAGGATAAAAAATATGAACAGTAAAATGACAGCAAACTCACAATCATTAATAATCACACCTAAAACAAAAACCAAAAGCAAACTAAGCAAACAACTAAAACAGGAACAGAACCACAGAAATGGAGATCATATGGAGAGTTAGCAACAGGGGAGTGGGAAGAGGAGAGAGGGGGAAAAGGTACAAAGAATAAATAACATAGATGGTAGGTAGAAAATATGCAGGGGGAGGGCAAGAATAGTATAGGAAATGTAGAAGCCCAAGAACTTATATGTACAACACATGGACATGAACTAAAGGGGGGAATGTGGGTGGGACTGGGTGTGCAGGGCAGAGGGGAGTGATGGGGGGGGGAATGGGACAACTGTAATAGCATAATCAATAAAATATATTTAAAAAAGAAAAATCAAAAAAATTAAAAGATTTTTTAAAAATTTTAATTCAGTATCCTTTAGGTGACACACCCCAATTAAAAAATATACCAAAACTATTAACACGGCTCTTTCCTTTCTAGTCAATTTAATTCTCAAACAAATTACAAATTTTTACGGCTTCATGGGAGAAAACCAGGTGTTTAAAATACGAATATTGTTATAATCTTTTATTAAGTTATTTTTTTATATAAGCTTAAACCAGTTTTTCTATGTTCATAGTTTTCACTTGATTCTCAGATTCACAATGTTACATTTTATATTATATTACATCTACTAACATAAATTTTATATCCTCTGAATGTGGAAAAATTCCAAATTCAAATTCTATCTCTTACTAAGAACACACACTTTGTATTACAGAAACATTAAAGTCCATTTTTTATTTACTACAGATTTCATAAGCTTAAAGAACAAGTTAATGAAATCCCTCAAGAGGATGTAATGGCAAATAAGCACTATTTCTACACTTTAGATTTTTATCAAGTAATTAACTTCTAAATATAATTTATATATTAGATTGTTTCCAAATATTAAACATTATGAGTTTTTGAAATTTTTTCTGTAAAGGTTCCAAGCTTTAGGCTTTGAAGGCCCACAGGATCTCTGTCACAACCACTCAACTAACTCCATTATTACTGTTGTGACAGCTGCTGTAGACAAGATGTAAATGAATAAGTATATGGCCATGTTCCAATCAAACTTTATTTATAAAAATGAGCAGCAGACCAGATTTCTTCTATAGGCCATAGTTTGCTGACACCTGGTGTAGAGTGTTACAGCTTCCAGCTTTGCCCATACAGAAGTAGTGTAGGTTTTCTCTCTTGCTTATTATTCAATATTTAAATGGCAATCTCCTCATTTAGGCACTATCAATTCATTCACTTATTCTGCAGATTTTTATTAAGTGCCTACTACATGCCAGAAACATTACCAGGTGTTAGGGATAAAGAATTAAAAAGGAATAATAAAGTCCTGTCCTCTTAATTCTTGCATTCCAACAGGAAAGTCAACAAATAAACAAGCTAATAAGTACATAATATAATTTCAGGTAGTGCTAAGTATGAAGAAAAGTAAAGCAAAGTAAATAGAGTGGGGAAGGAGAGGTGAGGCTCTTTGGATAGATCAAGGAGACCTAACAAGAAATCACTTTTAAGTAGAGAATGAATAAAACAAATTAACAATCCATATAATATCTGAGGGAAGAGCATGACAGGCATATGGAAGAGTAAACGCAAGGGTCCTGAAGAGATTTAGAAAGCACTTAAAATGTTTGAATAAAGACAGGAAGATAAACCTAGGGGAAAAAAGAATCACTAGTCACTGTGCTGAGAATAAATTGGAGGGGGCAGAAGTGAAGAGGAAGACCAATCCATAAAGTGTTGCATGTATTTCTACACTTCTAAAAAAGGATCTAAATATATTTTAATTCAAATTATAGAAGAAAGAAAAACGGATAACTTAACTTTTAATTGACAGAACTAAGTATAAGGATATAACAACAGACAAAACAAAATCCAATAAAACTTTTATTAAGTATTTTATTTAATGAAGTTTCAGTGAGGAAACACAAAATCATCACCAACAGAGGGCAGTAGTGAAAACAGAATTTAAGTGCACAAAAGTCAATCTAGCTTCACAGTTAAGATCCTTCTCTAGAATTCTAGTAAACTGGAATTAAAGGGCATACCCACAGGATTAACAGCAGGAGCAAGAAATAGGGAGTATGTGAACACGTATCTACAAGAAGTTGAAAATATAAATGTAAGCCAAAAAGAAGTAGATAAAAAATGACAGAGCATTTATATAGGATGTCATCTCCCTAATTAAACCCACTCTCAATTCACAGATTTCACTGCTTCTCAAGAGCTACCAAAAATAAAGCTAGAGTAAATGAATGGCCAGCTTCATTTATCTACAAGGAGATGAAAGGTTTGCCCTTTTGTGATCAATAGGCAAAGCTAGAGGGGGTCAATGTCCCAGCCAAGTAGGATTGGAGAGCTCCATTCCAAGTGGAAAACAGGCAACAGTACAAATGCCAGCAATCAGTACATTGTACACGGTCACTCAGTTTGAAGATTAGAAACACTGAATCTCGAGGAGTACCTGAAACACTGTCTATGAATGAATGCAGGCAACGGGCAATAAGGAGGCTGCTAACGTGTATCCACTGCCTATTTCCTGCTGAGAGTTATACATCCCTTCGTTCTGTTCCTCCTACCACTATTGTCCCTCTTCATTTTCAGTTCTTCACAGAACTTAATTTTCTATAGATGACTGAAACATGTGGCTGGCCACTAAATGAGAACTGATGTACTACTCCATTCTTATCCTCAGTACATTTCCCTTTGCTTAGACTTCTGTGTTTCTTTTTCATTTTCTTTATTTTTTTAGACTCTTACATTTTTATTTAGTATTTTCTTCACTGCTTTTCTTCTAGCCTGCAGTTTGAATTCAAGATTGCTGAGACTCCACAAAGACAAAAGAAAAAAATGTTTTGACCTCTGCTGTGATCTCTATGTAAAAATGTAAACACCCTACCCATCTCATATTCATGAGAATGGCCATTATCAACAAAATAAAAATTAAAAAAAAAGAAAATATCAAGTGTTGGAGAGAAGGCTGAAGAAATCAGCACTTCTGTGTACTGCTGGTGGGAATATACTGTCAAATGGTACAGCCATTGTGGAAAACACTATGGTGGTCCCTCAAAAAATTAAACATAGAGTTACTACATGACCCAGCAATTCTACCTCTCAGTGTACTACACCCAAAAGAATCGAAAGCTGTGTCTCAAAGAGATACCTGTACTCCTGTGTTCACAGCCGCATTTTTCACAATAGATAGAACATGAGAGCAACCCAAGTGTCCAATGACAGATGAATGGATAAGCAAAGTGTGGTATATACATACAATGTAATACTTCCAACCTTGAAAGGAAGGAATCTCTGACATATGCTACAACACAGATAAATCTTGAAGACATTATGCTGAGTGAAATAAGTCACAAAAAAAGACAAGGAATGTATGACTCCCCTTATATGAAATATTTAGAGTAGTCAAAGTCATAGAAACAGAAAGTATAATGGTGGTTGCCAGAGACTATGGGGTTGGGGGTCGTTATGGGAGTTATTGTTTAATGGGTATGAAGTTTCAGTTTTACAAGATAAAAAGCGTTCAAGTGCCAGTGATGGGTGCCAGTGATGGATGCAAAACAGTATAAATGTATTTAATACCACTAAATTGTACATTTTAAAATGGTTAAGATAATAAATTTTATTATGTGTATTTTACCACAATTTTTTTAAAAAGTGAAAAATAAAAAAATGTATACTTTGCTTAAGAGCAGGAATAAAAACTAGTAAAAATATAAGAATAAAAAGTTGTTTTATTTCTTGCCACCTCCAATGACAATACTACATATTGGGTACCACCATGCTGTGGTCAAATTGGACTATTCACCATTTGCTAAATCTGCTCTACATTTTCTTGCCACACCCCTGCTATTTTCTTAACCTAAAATGCCCTATATTCTGCCTCTTACTTTAGTCTAAAATACTTTACGCTTTCAAGAGCAGCAAAAATGGCATCTCCTAGAAACATGCCAAAAAGAACTAATACCTCTCTTCTGACCACAGCAGCTTGCTCAGACGTCTACTTCCAAACACTATAGCATCCTTGAATCATGCTTTTTTGTGTATGTTCTCTTTTATTGCAGACAGATAATCTATCTCCACTCAAAGCTCTTTGGTTTTAAAATCATGTTTGTTGGAGGCTGTGTGAAAAATTGAAAGGATTAAGAAGTACAAACAGGCAGTTACAAAAGTCATGGGGATGTAAAGCACAGCATAGGGGATATAATCAATAATATTGTTAATAACTATGTATGGTGCCAGGTGGGTATGAGAATTATGGGGGGATCATTTCATAAATCATATAAATGTCTAATCGGAAACTAACAAAATATTGAATGTCAACTGTAATTAAAAAAAATAAAATCATGTTTGCTTTTTAGGTTACTGTAAGAGTTAGAGAGAGGTTTACTCCTCAGTGTTGCTAATAAGATTAATGAAGATGGGAATTAGATGTCGTGTAGAGCCTAAAATTTCAGCCCTAAGTCAAACAATTAAAGGCTTTCTCCCGTAATACCTCAGACCAGCCGACCACGCAGAGGCTGTGCTGCCAAGCACAGGCAAGTCTTCTGTTCTCCCAACACCAAGAGACCCATGCCAGCTCTTCAAAGTAGAATCACTCAGAAACCTGAAGTATTCCATTCTCTGGCAGAGGACTGATACCT
The DNA here is from genome assembly GCF_019186645.2 of Phyllostomus hastatus. NCBI lineage: Eukaryota > Metazoa > Chordata > Mammalia > Chiroptera > Phyllostomidae > Phyllostomus > Phyllostomus hastatus. The sequence goes on from NW_025334041.1 coordinate 93,281,605, forward strand.
GGATATTATTCAGCAATGTATTTAAAAGAAAATACAGAAGCCCTGGCTGGTGTGGCTCAGTGGACTGAGCATCAGCTTATAAACCAAAATGTCACCAGTTTCATTCCTGTTCAGGCACATGCCTGGGTTGCAGGCCAGGTCCCCGCGTGGAAGAGGCAATAGGCAATTGATGCTTCTCTCCTTTTTCTCCCTCCCTCCCTCCCTCTCTTTCTAAAAATAAATAAATTCTTAAAAGAAAATACGGGAATTTCCAGGAAATTGCTTCCCTGGGTCTCCTGCAATTTTTACCCCAGAAGAAAACAAAAGTATCAAAAATACGGTCCATCTAGAAAGAAGTAGCCCCCAATGTTTGGAGATCCTAAGACAATGCCTGCACATGTACTGTTCCTACTTCTTGGCCTGCAGTGCCTCATGTTCACCTCCCCAGTGGCCTACCAAACACCTCAAAAAACCAAGTAACACATCCAATTCTCTAGCAAACCTTTTCTGACCAAAGAGTAAAATTTGATAAAAACAGAAGGCATTCACTAGTGATTTATGATATCAACTCAACTTACTTAGCATGTCTAGGATCACACCTGAAATACTATCCCTTATATTTCCATGGTACAATCCATTTACTTTTTGTGAAATAATTGATTTTTTTCTGTATTCAAATCCTATAAACAAAAGCAGTTTAAAAAAGAAAAACAGAACTGCTTTTTTAAAGCATAAGTAGTTTTGAAACAAATAACAAGTGCAAAAGTATAGCAGATGAAATGCTAACATTGACTTTAATCTAAAGTGTGATTTTAGTCTAACTGTTTAGACTCCCTAAACCTGTTTCCTAATCTTAAAAATGAGTGTCACCATATAAGGTTTTTGCAAGAAACAAATTAAATAAATGTAAAACGTCTAATACAGTTCCTAACACATAGGAGGCCCGCAAAAATCGAAAATCCTTTTTACAGTCTTCTCTCTACACTGTGGCACTACCCGCATTCCTATGAATAGTTCTGTCTAAACCAGTGTTGTCCAACATGGTGGCCACTGAGCAGTGGAACTGTGGCTAGTCCGAACTGATGTGCGTTACATGTAAAATACATATCATACTTTAAAGGCTTAGTGAAAAAAATATATAAAAATATCTTACTAATACTGTACATTGATTACATGTAAAGAGATAATACTTTGATATACCAGGTTAAATAAAACATTAACATTAACTTCATCTGTTTCGTTTCACTTTTTTAATGTTGCTACTAGAAAATTTAAAAGTATATGTTTAGCCTCATTACATTTCTATCGGACATTCCTTTGACTTCAAGAAGGTAAATATGTTCTCTTAACTACACACTGGAATACTTGACGGTTTCAATCTGGCCGAAGCACCCCTTATCCTGGTTCACTTTAACGCTCCCCACCTCCACGACACGGAGAAGTCTGACGACTTAATCACTCTTAATTTTTAAAAGTGTAAAGCCCGCAGATCCGCCGAGGCAACTCGAAATTGTTACCTACACAACAATAAACTCGTATCTACAGAAACACCCAGAACCCTCTCCCGTGGGAGTCCGGTCAGCACTGCTGGAGGCGATGGGAGCTTGAGCAGAAAGGGATCACCCTTAAGAAAGTGAGAAGAGACGACTGAGCGAGCGCCCCGATTCTGAAGTAGCGTAAAGCAGAGCCCAAGGAAAAGAGGTCTAAGGGGAACAGCCTTTCAGCTTCTGGGGAAACAAGTCGGAGGGAGGCGGGTAAGGGTCTGGGCTCTGAGATGGAGGCTGCAGGGAGGTACGGTACCTTAAGAATCCCCCTCATCTTCGCCAGAAAGGGTCGGAACTCTTCGGGTGGCACCTCCGGATAGAGCTGGCTCCGCAGCAGCTCCTCGGTAATACCCGAGTGCCCTTGGAAATCTTTCTGGGCCAGGCCACTCAACAACCCGCTCAGGAGCTTGCAACTATCAAGCTCGCCCGCCATTGTCATTGGAGGCCCCGCCCCTCAACAGCTGAGAGTACCGCAAGCCACGGCAGCCCGGAGGGCCCTAAATAGCCCGGGTAGAGGCCTGCGGGCGAAAGTGGGAACTAAGTTGCAGCAGGGGCGGATATCGGCAGCTACAAGGTTTGCTCTGCAAAACTCGACCCCTAGGCTGCCACCATTGAGCTATCCACTCAGTTCCAGAAGGATCACTTTGCTTCTGCTGATTTCCTTCATTACTCCAGGACCCACTCAAAGGAAAGTACACTTGGTGATCACTTGAGATGGAATAGCATTCTATAAAAGTGGCAGTTTTAACTTTTGGACGGCTGCATCTCATTCCAGATCTTACCAATCCACCAACTGAATAGGATCTATCACTTAGATCTAATATCTGCCTAATCCTTGCCTATCCACCTTTTGTCCAGGAAAATTTATCTATCCCCTGATAACATAATGTGTTTGCTTGGATTGTTACTTGCTTTTTTATATACACGTAATTGTCTTTCCATCTAGATCAGTGGCTCTGATCCAATGCTCCTTTCCATAACAAATATTTTGTCAACATTTTTACTGTCCTGAAATGACATGCATAGATAACTGCCTACCCATGATATGCCTACCCATATAATTTAAATAATTTAACATATTATTCACCCATAAGAAGAATGGGGTACAGATACATGCTACAACACGGGCGAACTTTAAAAACATGCTAAGTAAAAGAAGGCATATGCAAAAGTACAGCTATTACGTGGTCCCATTTATATGAAATGTCCAGAATAGGAAAATCCATACAGAAGTAGATTGATGATTGCCAGAAACTGGAGAAAGGTTGAAAGGGGATGATGGGTACTAGATTTCTTTTGCAGGGGTGATGCAAATGTTCTAGATTTTTAGGTAGTGATTATGATTGCGTAACTTTGTGAATATACTAAAATCCACTTAATTGTACACTTAAGGATTAATTTCACAGTATGTGAATTATATCTCAATTTAAAAATCAATATAATGTCTTACCTGTAATTTAGGATGAAAATGATAGGAAAGTAATTTATAATGTAGGTATTTCAATGTGTGTTTGGGTAGTACTACCTAGGTGACCAGGGACATACAAAGTAGCCTGATGCCTGCATGTTTAGGCAGAACCACCTGTGACTTCCACCAATATAAATTCAAGTGTGCTGTATTGGTGATTCCAGGGAGGGGAAGTTATAGAGACAGACAGGTTGTTACCAGTAACATGTTGTTCTGAAATGCGAGCAAGGGTTGGTAAAGTTCAGAATAAAAAAACATTCTTCCCTTACTTTACCCAGTAATTGCAAACCAGGAATGCTCTGTTTATTTTAAAGCCATGCTAAAAATAACTGTATTTATATTTATGTTGCAGTTAGGCTTCAGGCTCAGACAATAACCAACAGGTAGATTTTTCACCTAAATGAACATCCCCTCATTCGCAGAATGTCTTATATCCCTGGCCCCTGTGGAGCCTGAGCCATTCCTCCCCCACCATTATTGTGAGAAGTGAAATACCCCTTTTCAAAGTAGTGCCATCTTGTTGCACTGTTGAGAATCACTGATGTAGACTGCTTTAATTAATTAATGTCCATCCAGTGTTTGCCTGAAGTCAAGAGGCATTCTTTATAACAGAAAAAAATATATTTCTTTCCCAAAAGAAATTAATTTTCTAAAGGGCAAATTCAGAGAGGCTTTTATGGCTCCAATGAAAGCAAACCTAGAGCTAAACTATACATTGTGTTCAGTGTGCCTACAGGAGTTGCCGAGAATGGGCAATGTAATGGAGAAATTAAAGGGTTGTGAGTGGAAAGAACAGCCAGCACTATTAAGCACATGACTTCCAAATTACCCACCAGTAAGGCTGTATTCATTTATTTCCAAGAAACCTTACTGACATTGACTGTTATTATTCTTTTTTCCCCCTTAGTAACCTAACAATTTTCTTGCTGATTTTGTTTTATTTTTTAATATATTTTATTGATTATGCTATTACAGTTGTCCCATTACCCCCCCCCCCCTTTATTCCCCTCCACCCTGCACACCCTCTCCGATCCACATTCCCCCCCTTTGGTTCATGTCCATGTGTCATAGGTTCTTTAGCTTCTACATTTCCCATACTATTCTTGCCCTCCCCCTGCATATTTTCTACCTACTGTCTATGTTACTTATTCTCTGTACCTTTTCCCCCTCTCTCCTCCTCCCACTCCCCTGTTGCTAACCCTCCATGTGTTCTCCATTTCTGTGGTTCTGTTCCTGTTCTAGTTGTTTGCTTAGTTTCTTTTTGTTTTTGTTTTAGGCGTGGTTGTTAATGATTGTGAGTTTGCTGTCATTTACTATACTATACATGTTTTTGATCTTCTTTTTCTTAGATAAGTCCCTTTAACATTTCATAAAATAAGGGCTTGGTGATGATGAACTCCTTTAACTTGACCTTATCTGAGAAGCACTTTATCTGCCCTTCCATTCTAAATGAAAGCTTTGCTGGATAGAGCAATCTCGGATGGAGGTCCTTGCCTTTCATGACTTGGAATACTTCTTTCCAGCCCCTTCTTGCCTGTAAGGTCTCTTTTGAGAAATCAGCTGACAGTCTGATGGGAACTCCTTTGTATGTGACTGTCCCCTTATCTCTTGCTGCTTCTAGAATTCTCTCCTTCATTTAAATCTTGGGTAATGTAATTATGATGTGCCTTGGTGTGTTCCTCCTTGGGTCCAACTTCTTTGAGACTCTCTGAGCTTCTTGGACTTCCTGGAAGTCTATTTCCTTTGCCAGAATGGAGAAGTTCTCCTTTATTATTTGTTCAAATAACTTTTCCTCTTGTTGCTTTTCCTCTTCTCCTTCTGGTAGCCCTATGATTCAGATGTTGGAATGTTTAAAGATGTCCTGGAGGCTCCTAAGTCTCTCCTCATTTTTTTGAATTCTTGTTTCTTCATTCTTTTCTGTTTGGTTGTTTCTTTCTTCCTTCTGGTCCACTCCATCAATCTGAGTCCACCCAGTGTTCTTCCCATCACTATTGCTTCCCTGTGCATTTTCCTTCATTTCACTTATCATAGCCTACATTTTTTCATCTAATTTGTGACCAAATTCAACCAATTCTGTGAGCATCCTGATAACCAGTGCTTTGAAATGTGCATCTGATGGGTTGGCTATCTCTTGGTCACTTATTTGTATTTGCTGTGGAGCTTCAATCTGTTCTTCTGTTCAGGCCTTTGTCTTGTCGCGCCTGTAAGGTATGAGGAGCGGAGCCTTAGGTGTTCACCAGGACAGGGCAACCCAGTCACTGGGTTGTGATGCTGTATGTGGGCATGGGATCTGAGAGGGAACAATGGCACTTGCTCTGCTCTCCATTGGATTTCAGTCCCTTCCGCTGCTTCCCTCAAGCTAACTGGGCCTTTCTGGTGCTAATTCCCGTGTTGGTGGGCTTGTGTATGTTCTAGGACCCCATGGGTCTCTCCAACAGACTCTCATGTGAGGCTGGGAGTCTCTCCCTGCGCCTCAAGCCCCACAGGTGTTTTCAATCAGTGTCCTGAGGTTCTATTTCCGGGCACTGGGACCCTGGGTTGCATGGTCTGTCTCACTGCCCAATTTCACCTGGTTTATCTGTGCATGAATGTGGGACTACCTGGTCAGCCAGCCACCTTGCGCGCAGTGCCTCATTTCACAATGGTCACATCATCAGGTCTGCCAGCTGCCTGCATACCCAGGGTCTGCCCGCTGTGGTCTTGCACCAGGGATGCTTTATGCACCTGTGCCACCACTTTCTGTGCTGTGACCCCTCTCTGCTTGGCTGCCCGACTCCGCCCTTCCTACCAGTCTGGATGAATGTGCATATTTTAACTCCTTGGTTGTCCGACTTCCATACAGTTCAATTTTCTGTCAGATCTGGTTGTTACCTTGTTTCTAAATTGTTGCTGACCTTATTTGGGTTGTGCAAGGAGGCACAGTGTGTCCACCTACGCCTCCATCTTGGCTGGAAGTCTTCCTGACTGGTATTATTCTTTATAATTTTTGCCATCTGATACACAAGAAACATCTTATTTTAATTTGTATTTCTTAAAATTTGAAAGCGAGTACTTTTTATATATATTTATTAAATGCTTGCATTTTTTTCCTATTTTCTTGAAAATTTTCTATAGGGGTTTCTGTCACTTCATTGATCTCTAAGAACTCTTTATACATTTGGAACATTAATGTTTATCACCTATACTTCAGTATTTTCCCTGGACATATATGAGGTCTGTCTGGAGAAAGTCTAACCATTGATAATACAATAAGAACAGTTTTTGCAACATCAATGTAACCTGGCAGCCAAGGAGAGTGAACTGGAATGCACATGTGTGAACAATGACAACTTCAATGTACTAGTTGGTGGGGGTGGTAGACACCATTGAGTGAGTATGTATACTATGTGGCCATCACATTCAAAATGACTGAGCAAGTAGAGCAACAAATCTGCATCAAATTTTGCATTAAGCTTGAAGATTCCTCCACCGAAACTATTCAAATGATTTGGAAAGCTTTCGGGAGTGCACAGCTCAAATAAAAGTGTAGCACAAGCATTTCAAAGATGGTCGAGAATCTGCTGAAAGGCCTTGTTGGAAGGCCTTCCAGATTCTGGGAGGCCTGCAACAAGCAGAACACCTGAGAATGTTGGATGTGTACGGGATGCAAACTAAGACCAGCAACTGACCACACAAGAATTAGAAGCTGACCTGGGGATTCCCAAAACTACTGTGTCCAAGATTTTGACACAGGATCTTGGCATGAAACGTGTCATGGCAAAATTCATTCTGTGGCTTCTGCTACCACAGCAGAAAGAACATCGTGCTACAGTTGCTAATGACTTGATTCAAATTGCTACCAATGAACCACAGTTCCTCAAGATCTTAACCAGAGATGAATGGTGGGTCTGTGGTTATGATCTGGAGACAAAGGCCCAGTCGTCCTAATGGAAGTCACCTGGTTCTCCGTGCCTGAAGAAGGTGTGGCAAAGTTGCAGCAAAATCCAGACCATAGTCATTGTGTTTTTTGATTGGGAAGGTGTTGTCCATCATGAGTATTCCCCTCCAGGTCAAACAATTAATAAGGAGTATACCTCAGTGTTCTTCCTGAGTTGAGACATGCAACACAATGAAAAGGTCACAGCTATGGGCAACTGGTGATTGGCAACTTCATCGCTACAATATGCCCACTCATGTATCATGTCTCCACAGAGTTTTTTAGAGAAACATCAAATCACCCAGGTGACTCAGCCTCCCAGCAACCCAGATTTCATGCCCTGCAACTTCTGGCTTTTCCCAAAACTAAAATCACCTTTGAAAGGGAAGAGATTTCAGACTGTCAATGAGATTCAGGAAAACACGATGGGAAAGTTCATGGCAATTCCAACAAAGGGTTTTGCACAGTGTTTTGACCAGTGGAAGACATGCTGGAAGAACTGTGTGAGGTCCCAAGGTGCCTACTTTGAAGGGGATGGAGGCATCACTGTCCTACGTACAATGTTTTTTGTATCTTCTTCAATAAATGTCTCTATTTTTCACAGTGCGTGGCTGGATATTTTCTGGACAGAACTTGTATAGTTGAATCTATCAAACTGCATAGTAAAAGTCTGGAAGTTTATTTACCAAAGTGGTTTTAGAGTATATCTCTGAGTAACTGAGGATGGTTTATATTTTCTTCTGTCTGGTTACCTAATTCTTCTAAACATCTGCAATATACATGTAATACTGTTGTAAGAAAAAGTTATGTAATGTGAATATAAAATAAGTAGTTATCCTAAAGTCAAACCTCTTTTAATGAAAGTTTTAAAAGAACATGTGTTCTACATGACTGAGAAAATCTATGCACCTTACATGTTTCTTAAACATATTTTAAAAGATTTTATTTATTTAGTTAGTTATTTTTAGAGAGAGCTAGTGGGAGGGAGAGAAACATCAATGTGAGAGAGCAATATCTATTGGTTGTCTCTCATAAGCACCCTGTCCAGGGACCAAACCCACAACCCAGGCATGTGCCCTGACCAAGAATCAAACTGGTGGCCTTTTGCTTTGTGGGATGATGCTCAACCAACTGAGACACACCAGTCAGAGCTTCTTAAATGTTTTGATAGCATTATATGCTTTCAGAATTTCATAGAAACCTCAGATACTTTCTCCTCAAAATGCAAAGATACACCAAATGTAGTTGCAACATCTAGGGGTTAATTTACCTCTCTGCAGTCTTTCTATAAACCTCCTGTTTTCTACTTGCCCTAAGAACTCCCTCTCAGCACTCCCAGTGCTAATTAATCATCACAGGAAATAAGAGTGTGTGTGTGTGTGTGTGTGTGTGTGTGTGTTGGGGGGTAATCCTGTACATCACTATCATTGTTTTACTCCTATTCCAATGTACGTAATACATGGATATATATTGCCTGCGTGAGCCTACAGCAAGCTCTGAAACACCAGTGATCAATAAAAGAAAATCATCTTGTGCCACTAGGGGCTGCTATTGCCCATGTAACTGTTCAAGGTTGGTAACAGCTGCATTTTTAGAATGCCTTTGAAACAAAAGGATCAGAGAACAAAACTTTATTAAACGTCAAAACACAACCTGTTTTATCCAACAAACCTGGGCATGGGCCTATTGAAAGGATTATTTGCTGTGAGGCAACAGCAAAGAAAACAAACCTTGAAACCTTGGCTCGAAGAGAAACTACAAGCACCTAATAGCGGCTCTCCTGTTAAACAGGTTCCCTTTCATTGTTGCCCAACTGGTTTCTGTTTAACATTCCATTGAACAACTGGTAGCTTCCCCTATTCAATTACCCTTTTATGGCTCATGGGCTGTTTGGTCCCAGACCAGCAACAAGTGTTTTTTTTTTTATGAGGTTTTCTAGCTCTGAAAATGTTAAAATTTAAAATGTGAACTGAAATAATGTGCAAACACAGGGGCCCCAAAGTTTTGCGATAAACTCTCCCTGGTCCCTGTCTCTACTCCACCTTTTCCAATTCTACTTTAATTACCATTCACTCTCCACTCAGCCAGCTACTCAACAAGTATTAGTTGAGAGCTTTGAGCCAGTCATTCTGTCAGGCTCCAAGGGATACAGAATTGAATAGTCTGCCCTAAAATCTTACATTCTGGTAAGGGAAAATAGTATGTAAATGAAAGTTTGCAGAGTATGCCACCCTAAAATATGCCATTTTAATATAAGGATTATTTTTTAGCTGAAGGCAACTGAGAAGAAGCAGATACAAGGAAAACTCCATGCGCTCTATTTGCCTAAAAGCAGGACATAAATCTTCAAAGGTGTCCCTCCTGCTTGCCTACCAAGAACCAAAGTCAATCCCAGCCAAGAACTATAAACCCTTATCAATGGAAAAAGCACTAATTTAAATCTTCATAATAAACCTTACTCATGTTTGCCTTGCATTTCCTGGTCACTTCTCCATCACTGGCCTTCCTGACACCTTTCTTTGCTCTTTGGCTGAAGATGGTACACAAATTGAATTTCTAAGCCATCACTTTGTTACTCAGTTTCTATAGGGATCTCTCATGTATATATGTGGTATACATGTTAATAAACTTGTTTTCTTGTTAATCTGTCTTTTGTTATAGGAGTTTCAGCAAAACACTCAGAAGGGTAGAGAGGAAAGCATTTTCTCCTCTATATAAACAAATGATTAAAATACAATGAACTAAGGGTTGTTACTACTTAGTACCTAGAGATAATAGATTTGGTGGTGGAAGAAAAGAAAAATTATTAACTCAGCTTCAGTAGGTCAAAGGGAGGCTTTAACAGTAAATAGAATTGGAAGAGGTAATTGAGAGAAAAGGATCACTGGTTGGCCTTCAAGCTGGACCAGGACAATCAACCCTTTCCCTGTCCTCGGAATGTACGTTCGGTTTATCATTTACACAGTAGGAGTGGATCCAACGACACAGCCCTGAAAGTGAGGTGATGACACCATCTCGACAATATACATGACTGAGCCCAGTTAAACCTTCTATATAAACTTTAAGATTCTGTAGGAGACCATTCTGCATGACATGGGCCCAGCTCCCACTCGGAGATGCACAGGACCCACACCCATAAATAGGTTCTCCCATGGGGAATCAGGCCTGCAGTGTGCCTAGGCCGCTTTGAGTCTTGCTCTTGCGAAAAAACTCCCTCACCCTGAATTGAGGACATTTACTGCAAAGTAACTTCCTAAAATCCATGCTAAACATTTCAAGGATGAGTGTAACTGGTTCAACCACTTTTGCCTTTTCATTTGCAAATATCCCTCTTCTGTGATGTGATTAGTGGCATTAGCTCCTTTGTTTTCTGTAAAAGGCAACCACCTAAAGCGAACCTGTGCATAGTAAATGAGGACCATCAAGTAATGTGCCGAGAAACCCAATAAAGGCCAGTCACGGCAAGGGCCAAGGCTTTTGCTCCCCTTGAGAGAAAAGCCATGCTGTCCCTTTTCCTCCACTGGACTCAGTATAGTCTGTGTGAATGTCTCATTTCATCCATAATGAAGTAGACACTGTGGGCCGGTGTCTGCATCAGATTCTGATGGGCAGGTGTAGAGTCTACTTGTCTTGTGACAAGACAAGCTTCATTAAGTTCCCTTGTTTATCAATCTGGAATGGTCTCCATCCTCTGCTTGTAGGAAGGGGGTAGGTGTTGTGCTGGATTCAGATTTCTCCCAGGACACTCCTAAAGTTGCAACCAACAAATAATTGCACATGTTGCATAGAAGATAGCATGTCCCGAGTAGAGAGTGAAGATGGCGGCTTTACTCTGGGCAGGGTGTTTCTCGGCTTCTGTGAAGAGGAAGGAAACTCATGGTTTGGTGGAGAAACAGAGCAAGTGGACTAGATTACCGAATCACTTTTGAAAGCAGGACATCAAAAATTATTGCGATCACTGAAAAACCAAACGGTAAGGAGACTGCTTCAGGACAAAAGGGACCTAGGGATCAGAGCGGGGACTAGGGGTGTGCAGTCCCCAGCCCCGGTGCTCCTGGGTCTGCCTCAGGGCTCCCAGGAGAGGGGAGTTGCTGCTCCCTCCCCTGAATACGGGGGTTGAGCAACTCCAGGGGAGAACTTGTTGCTTGAAGGCACAGATTGGCCAGTTGGACTGGGAAAAAATTGCCCAGGGACTATGAACACCCACCCAGAGACCTGGGAGAAGTGAGGGCCTCCAGCCGGCATGACCAGGGGTAGCCTGGAAGAGCGCCCGCACCCCTAGCCCGGTGGGAGTGCGATCGGTGAAAAACCCAGAGCCAGGAAGGACTTGGGCGCTTTCAGGTCTCGGGAGCCAGCAGTTCTGATCAGGTAAAGTGCACACCCCATTGGGAATCTTGACTTGCGCACTGTGATCCCGGAAGGGAAGTGGCGCTTAGTGCCTTCCTATAGCCTGAAACTCAAAAATTTCCAGCCAGCCCAACCAGGGGCGGCCGGAAATGTGCCCGCACCCATAGCCCGGTGGAAGTGTGGATCGGTGGAAAACCCAGAGCTGGGAAGGGCTCGGGCGTTTTCAGGTCTTGGGAGCCAGCAGTTCTGATCTGGGGAAGTGCACGCCCCATTAGGAATCTTGATTTCCTATAGCCCGAATCTCAAAAGTTCGGTGGAGGGGCGCGCCCTTTTACGACTCCCAGGGAGGGTGCAGTGAATCCCAAAATGTCGTGGGTGCCTCCTGAGATCATAGAGCTGGAACCCTGCAGGGACCCTGGAGTCTGGAAGAATGTGGCAGTGAGCTCTAGAGAGCGAGTGTGCTCAGGAGTGCCCAGGGTTCCTGAGAGACTTGCTGAGATCTGGCTGGGAAGAGAGAGAAGCATTTCAAAGGTCTCTCAGGCAGCTGAAGCCAGCAAGATCAGAAAACCTGGTCTGGCCAGTTAGAAACCAACAAGAGGTTTTTTTTATTGTTTTGTTTGGTTTGGTTTGGTTTGGTTTTTGTGGCTGTTGTTGGATGATTGATTTTATCTTGTGTTTTAAGTGACATTTTATTTTTCAATTCTTACTATTTTTATATCTCGTAATCCGTTATGTTTCTCTTCCATTCATCCTAATAATATTCTTTCCAATCCAAATTTATCTCTCCTGCACTCCATCTTCTGCTTTTCTTTCCTTTTTTTTTATCTTGCAAGTTACTGTAAATTTGTAATATCTTTTTCTCACCTTTCCGACATTTTTTATTTTAATAATATTTTGGTATTCTTTTTCTTTTTGTATAATCTTCGTTGCTTGGCTGGTTATACTGTCATTTGATAGGTTCCCCCGGGTATCTCAGTTACACTGTGTTGATAATTTACTCTCCTTCATCTGTGTTCCATTAATACACCTCTCAAGGTTCTATACTCTTTATTCTTGTTATCTAGATCTCATCGATTCTGCCACAAGACTGTCACTTTACTATTACTGTTAATAAGACCTAGTCCATACAATTGTAAATACTACTCAATACCCCCTACCTGATCTCAGCCCACTTTGCAATTTCCTGAACTATACTATTGTGGGGGGTTCTCTCTATTCTTTTACACACTACTCCTATATACTAATCTTTAATCCAACCCTACCTTAGAATCTGACCTCCCACAGCCTCACAGCTTTCTAGATCCAACTATCAATCCTCTCATCCCCAATAAGAGTCTTACCCTCTTTCCATCCTTTTAAAACGTGGATAGTGGGGTGGAGGATCACGGTTAACACTATAAGGAGCCAAAGGATAACCCATCTCTTCTCTACTGGCTGTTAATGTAGGGTTACACTGTCTTGCTGTCTTAAACCATTTTGCCTTACTCCTCCAACTGATCACAAAAAAAAGAGTAGGGGGAAGCTGTGAACACCAGGATACATGAAGGAGATTGCACCACTGAATCCCACAAGTATTCTACCATAAAAGTTCACACCATAATTGCAGGGAACCAGAACAGATCAACTTAAGAAACAGAGGCTAACAAGAAGAAACCCACGAACAATGAGAAAATAAAGAAACAACCCCCAATTGAAGGGAAATGAGGAAGCCTCAGGAAAAATGCTAAATGAAATAGAGGCAACCCAACTATCAGATAGTGAGTTCAAAACAATGATTATCAGGAAGTTCAATGAACTCACAATGAGCTATCAGAAATTACAGGGAAACTACATCAATCTCACTGCAAACTATATAAACATGAAAAAGGAAATAGAAACTCCCAACAAAGGCCAAGAGGAAATGAAGAATACAATTTCTGAACTGAAGAACACAGTAGAAGGAATGAAAAGCAGGATCGATGAAGCAGAAGATAGGATTGGCGAGCTAGAGGACAAAGTAGAAAACAACATCCAGAAAGAGCAAGAAAAGGAAAAGGGGCTCAGAAAGAATGAAGAGGGATTAAGAGAAATGCAAGACAATATGAAACATAATAATATCCATATAATAGGGATACCAGAAGGAGAAGAAGAAGAACAAGGGATCGAAAACCTAGTCGAAAAAGTAATGAAGGAGAACTTCCCTAATTTGATGAGAGAAAAATCACACAAATCCAGGAAACACAGAGAATCCCAATCAAGAGGAACCCAAACAGGCCCACCTCAAGACACATCATAATTAAAATGGCAAAATTTCAAGACAAAGAGAGAATCTTAAAGGCAGCAAGGGAGAAAAAGGAAGTAACATACAAGGGAGCCCCAATAAGGCTAACAGCTGACTTCTCAATGGAAACACTTCAAGCCAGAAGAGAATGGCAAGAAATACTCCAGGTAATGAGAACCAGAGGTCTGTAACCAAGGCTACTTTATCCAGCAAGGCTCTCAATCAAGATAGAAGGCCAAATAAGAAGCTTTCCAGACAAAAGAAGTCTAAAAGAATACACCTCCACCAAACCAGCTCTGCAAGAGATTCTAAAGGGACTGCTTTAAGGAAGGGAAGGAAAAGAGAGAGAGGAACACACGTACATAAAAGACAATGAATAAGTACTTATTAATAATAACCTTAAACGTAAATGGATTAAATGCTCCAATCAAAAGACATAGAATAGCTGAATGGATAAGAAAAAATGACCCACATATATGCTGTCTACAAGAGACCCACCTCAGGATAAAAGACCTACACGGGCTGAAAGTGAAGGGCTGGAAACAAATCTTGAAATCATACCAAGCATTTTCTCGGACCACAAGGGACTGAAGCTAGAAACCAACCCCAAGGAAAAAAACCCAAAACACTCAAAATCATGGAGATTAAATAGCATACTATTAAACAATGAATGGGTCAAGAATGATATTAGGGAAGAAATCAAAAGGTTTCTAGAAACAAATGAAAACGAACTCACAACAACCCAAAACTTATGGGACACAGCCAAGGCAGTCCTGAGAGGGAAGTTCATAGCAATACAGGCCCACCTAAAAAAGTCAGAAACATTCCAAACAAACAACCTAACCCTACGTCTACAAGAACTCGAAGAACAACAACAAAGACAGCCCAGAGCAAGCAGAAGGAAGGAAATAACCAAGGTCAGAGCAGAATCAAATGACATAGAGACTAAAAGCACAATTCTAAGGATCAATGAATCCAAGAGCTGGTTCTTTGAAAAGATAAACAAAATCGACAAGCCTTTAAGCAGACTCATCAAGAAAAAAAGAGAGAAGACCCAAATAAACACAATCAGAAATGAAAGAGGAGAGATTACAACAGATACCACAGAAATACAAAGGATTGTAAGAAATTACTACAAAGAACTATATGCCAAGAAACTTGAAAACCTAGGTAAAATGGACAAATTTCTAGAAAAATATAATCTTCTAAAACTCAATGAAAAAGAAGCAGAAAGCCTGAACAGACCAATAACAAAAGAAATTGAAGCAGTAACCAAAAAACTCCCAACACACAAAAGCCCTGGACCAGATGGTTTCACAGGAGAATTCTACAAAGCATTTAAGGAAGAGCTAACTCCTATCCTTCACAGACTATTCCAAAAAATCCAAAAAGATGGGAGTCTCCCAAATTCTTTTTATGAGGCCAACATCATCCTAATTCCAAAACCAGATAAAGACACAACAAAGAAAGAAAACTTCAGGCCAATATCGCTGATGAACATGGACGCTAAAATCCTCAACAAAATACTGGCAAACCGCATCCAACAGTACATTAAAAAGATCATACACCATGACCAAGTGGGATTCATTCCAGGGATGCAAGGATGGTACAATATTTGCAAATCAGTAAATATAATACATCACATAAACAAAAGCAAAGACAAAAACCACATGATCATATCAATAGATGCAGAAAAAGCATTTGATAAGGTACAGCACCCATTTATGATAAAAACCCTCAGCAAAGTGGGAATAGAGGGAGCATTCCTCAACATAATAAAGGCCATATATGAGAGACCTACAGCCTACATCATACTCAATGGGCAAAAGTTAAAATCTTTTCCACTAAGATCAGGAACAAGACAAGGCTGTCCACTTTCACCACTTCTGCTCAATATAGTACTGGAAGTTTTAGGCACAGTGATCAGACAAGAAAAAAGAAATAAAAAGGCATCCAAAACGGAAAGGAGGAAACAAAATTGTCACTGTTTGCAGATGACATGATAGTGTACATAGAAAATCCTATAGACTCTACCAAAAAACTGCTTGATCTAATAAATGAATTTGGCAAAAGAGTAGGATACAAAGTCAATATCCAGGAATCAAAGGCATTTCTGTACACCAACAATGAAACAGCAGAAACAGAAATCAAGAAAAAAAAAATCCCATTTGAAATAGCAAAAAGAAAAATAAAATACCTAGGAATAAACCTAACCAAAGAGGTAAAAGACCTGTTTTCAGAAAACTAAATAACACTGAGGAAAGAAATCAAGGAAGAAACAAACAAATAGAAACATACCGTGTTCATAAATTGGAAGAACTAATATCATCAAAATGTCCATACTACCCAAAGCAATTTACACATTCAATGCAATACCTATTAAAGCACCAATGGCTTATTTCACAGACATAGAACAAACACTTCAACAATTTATATGGAACCATAATGATCCCAAATTGCTGCTGCAATTTTGAGAAAGAAGAGTAAAGTAGGAGGGATCACAATATCTGACACTAAAGTATACTACAAGGCCACTGTAATCAAAACAGCCTGGTACTGGCATAAAAACATGGACCAATGGAACAGAACAGAGAGCCCAGAAATAAACCCAAGTCTCTACAGTCAATTACTATTTGACAAAGGAAGCAGCAACATAAAATGGAGTAAAAATAGCCTCTTCAACAAATGGTGCTGGGAGAACTGGACAGCCATGTGCAAAAAAATTAAACTTGAACACCAACTTACACCATATACAAAAATAAATTCAAGGTGGATAAAAGACTTAAATATAAATGTGACACCATTAAAGTCCTAGAGGAGAACGTAGGTAGGAAAATCTCAGATATTTCACGAAGAAACTTTTTTACTGACGTGTCCCCTAGAGCAAGGGACATAAAGGAAAGAATAAACAAATGGGACCTCATCAAAATTAAAAGTTTCTGCACAGCTAAAAGAAAAACAGTATCAAAATTAAAAGAGAACCAACTGTATGGGAAAACATATTTGCCAATGATACCTCAGGCAAGGGTTTAATCTCCAAAATATATAAAGAACTTACACGACTGCACTCTAAGAAGACAAGGAATCCAATTAAAAAGTGGGCAAAGGACTTAAACAGACACTTCTCCAAGGAGGACATACAGAAAATCCAAGGACACATGAAACGATGTTCAATATCGCTAGCTATCAGAGAGATGCAAATTAAAACCACAATGAGATACCACTTCACACCAGACAGAATGGCCATCATAAACAAAGCAACAAACAACAAGTGTTGGAGAGGTTGTGGAGAAAAGGGGTCCCTAGTGCACTGTTGGTGGGACTGCAGACTGGTACAACCACTGTGGAAAGCAGTATGGAATTTCCTCAGAAAACTAAAAATGGATCTGCCTTTTGACCCTGAGATTCCACTGCTGGGACTCTATCCTGAGAACACTAAAACACCAATCCAAAAGAACCTGTGCATCCCAATGTTCAAAGCAGCACAGTTTACAATAGCTAGGTGCTAGAAGCAACCAAGATGCCCATCAGTAAATGAATGGATCAAAAAACTATGGTACATTTACACAATGGAATTCTATGCAGCAGAAAGAAAGAGCTCCTACCCTTTGCAACAGCATGGATGGAGCTGGAAAACATTATGCTAAGCAAAACAAGCCAGGCAGTGAAAGACAAATACCATATGATCTCACCTTTAACAGGAACCTAAACAACAAAACAAAGAAGCAAGCAAAATATAATCAAAGACACTGAAATAGAGGACAGGCTGACAGTGACCACAGGGGAAAGTAGAGGGAATTTCAGGGGACATTGGGAAGGGTTCACGGGAACAAACTTAAAGGACACATGGTCAAAAACTAGGGGGAGGGTGGTAATGGGAGGGAAGTGGAGAGGGATGGGAGGCGGGGCTGGACTGGGAGTAAAAAGGAGAAAACTGTATTTGAACAATGATTAAAATAAAATTTAAAAAAAGAAAAAAATTAAAAATAAATAAAGATAAAAGTAGATGTATAGTTCTTAGAATCTCTGAGATGCTCAATTCCAGAGGGGAAGAGATGATTAGCCAAAAATATCAATAGAGGTTTTGGAGAGGAGGATTGAGAGGGGGGTTAAGAAGGGGTTGGTATATTTTGTTATAGGATTATTTTAATTAAACATGTTTAAAACAACCAAAAAAAAAAAGGAAAATAGCATGTCCCTATGTATGGGGGCATTAAAAACAGTAGTGTGTTAAGGCACACCGTAATGGGTTGAAATACTACCCCAAAATATGGCACTGTGGCATATTAAATATTTGAAGGAACATGCAAAACAAAATTTTAGAAATGACAGGTGCAAGAACTCTCTGACCTCCCCCTTCTCTCCTGAAGCAGGTCACAAGACCCTCACATGAAAAGGGCCCTTCCTATACCCAGAGCACTCCTAGGTCCAAAGAGGAGGGATGCCAAGGGTAGTCTGAATGAGCAGGCCTAAATTTTTCCAGATTACTACTTTTAGCTTATATCTGTGTCCTATCACATTTTCCCACAACTTTCCACTCATCAAATCTAGCATAAAAATGCTGACGTTTAACCATTTTTCAGCTGTGCATTTCCTTATCAAGGCTCCCATGTCACATAAAACTTACATTAAATAAATCTGTATGCTTTTCTCTTATTAATATGTCGTAAAGATCCTTTCCTGACCTACAGTAGCAAATGTGGAACCAGTTCCAGGGGTACAGGGTTATAAACCTGAAAAGATAAACAGGGCCTGGGTCATATTTTACACATAGTGCCCATTTTCATACCAGGTTGTTAAGGAGTTACTGAAGGGTTTTAAGCAGGCAAGTAATAACAACACATTTGAGTTTTTAAAAGATTCCTCTGTGGTAGCAGTACAGAAAACGTACTGGAGGAATTGGGGTAAGCCAAAAGCTAAACTGTCACAGTAATCAAATAGATGATGTTGTGAGTCTAAGACAGTGGCACTTCGGTTGGAGAATATGAGATTCTTGATATGAAAAAGGTAAAATAAGCAGGCTGTGGATGAGGGAAGAGAGAGCAAAACAAACGGAGGTATTTCATACGCTTGTTGCAAGGATTAAGAGAGCTAAAACACGTAAAGGGTTTAGCACTGGGCCCAACTGAATGCTTAGGCTCCCTGAGAGTCAGTGGCTGCATTACACCGAAGAAACAAGTGTTAGACCTGACGGATGTGGCTCAGTTAGCTGGGCTCAGCTGCACAAAGGGAAAGGTCACCGGTTCAATGTCTGGTAAAGGCACATGCCTGGGTTGTAGGTTCAGCGTGTAGGAGAGCAATCTTTAAAAAAAGTACAATTAAAAAGAATCTAGTGTAAAACCAAGGCGTTATACTAACTAGCAAGGCAGTCCTACTTTGGCAGGTAACCACAGCTCCAAAACTTTTAAGATTCTCTAGTATTGCCCATACGCCAGGGCTGGAGATTCGATCCCCAGTCAGGATATATACAAGAAACAACCGATGATTCTTGTATGTGAATAAGTGGGGAAAAAAATAATAAATAAATAAATAAGTGGAACAATAAATCGATGTTTTTCATCAATGATTTTTTTTTAAAGATTCTCTAGTATTTAATAAGGGTGTATTTGAAACTATAACCACCATTCGGTATCGATCAGTGGGAGACAATCAACCCCAACACTTCAAGCAGAGAAAATCAGACACACGTCCCCTTTCCCGCCCCTTTCAAAATAAATAAAATACAAAAATATATGACCTGACACAAAACGCCTCCAACACATCTAGTTAAGGGACCTCACAGCCGGGGATGGAAGTAGGAGATGTGGGTGCCCCAACGCCCGCCTTTAAAATAGCGGGTTGTCCTTTCCGCCTCACTAGAGTCCTCCCCACCGACGCCCGACCCGACCACCAGTGTCGGGGCCAAAATCCCCAGCGAGCCCCAAGTTCCCCGGCCCCGTCCGCTCAACCGGCACGCGGCGGGCAGCCTGCAACGTCATGCCTGCGCCATGCTGCTACGTAGGTCCTCTTCTCCACCTCCGCCTCCCCCGCTCCCTTCCACCCCCAACCGGCGCCGCTTTCTGGAAGATTCGTGAAGGCGTTGGGCGAGTGCTTTTACACCGCAGCAGGCTGCAATCCGCGTCCATCCGTTCTTCCTGAGCCCACGCAAATCCATCTCTGCTAGCCATGCCCGAGAACGTGGCATCCCGGAGCGGCGCTCCCGCCGGAGCTGCCGGCGGCCGCAACAAAAGCGCCTATAAGGACCGCGATAAGCCGGCCCAGATCCGCTTCAGCAACATCTCCGCGGCCAAAGGTATTGCTCCCCGGGCCGGACCCGCGGCCCAACGGGGTGTAGCCCTGCGTTCTCACCCTGGTCTTGGGTGGGCATGGCTAATCTTTTTTGCTTCTTCAAATGATCCCTCTTGTGCTTATGAAGAAGAAAGAAGCTTTGTAGAGGGGCTTTATTGTTTTCTGCGGATAATTCTCAACCCCGAATATGGAGGGTTTGGGATTTGCCCCGTTCTGGCCCTAGGCGCTCGTAGTTTTTCTTCATGGTCACTCACTACACTTAAAGGGGCAACGCCCGCCTGCAACGGTCCATTGGGTTCTGACAGTTAATCCCTGTCGCTTATCCGCTTATTGGTTCCACTAGTGAAATATTTGCACGATACTTTTGCGTTCTCTTGATCCTGTAAAAATGCCAATTAAATAAGCTTCCTTTGCACAATTGTTGAAACGAATTGAATAAACTCTTAGTGCCTAATTTGGGGCGGGATCCTTTGTATTGGGCTGTGGGGAATAGATTTGTTTGAGAATAATTGCGGAAAACCACATTATGTTGTTCTCTCTACATGTGCGACTAAACACAAGCAAATCAAGAATCATGGACAGTTTGCTGGAGTTGAGGTTTTGTTGGTTTTGTAGAACACTTTGGCGTATGTTGGAAATCAAGACGGAGTTTTATTCTCTGTTGCCATTACTTTGTGGCTTTGTAACCATTAACCCCTAGCCGAGGTTACTTATCTATAAAATAGGGAAATGTTATTTCTTTGTACAGTTGTTGATGGTTAAGAGAATCTAGCTCATACAGAGTCTCTAAGGGAAGGTGAGGACAAAGGCTAAGAGGTCTTGTGTTTGTGTGCTGAGTAGAGTGAATATTTCATTCAGTTTAGAGTGAGCATGAAGGGCCAAATCTTGAAGGGTCTGGCGTCTTGGATTTGGCGTAACTCCCTGACTAGAGATCAGTTTTCAGTAGAATGAGTTAATAGCTAACTTGTAGGTTGCTGTTGGGTATTAAATAAAAAAGCTTATGAACAAGCCACATGTATAAAATACAATCTTACAAATATTTGAGGTCATTCCAAATGACTGAGGATGTGACAGTGCTAAAAGAAATAGATACAACGCCTAAAAAAAACTTAGCAAACAACTAGAACAGGAACAAAACCACAGAAATGGAGAACACATGGAGGGTTAGCAACAGGGGAGTGGAAGAGGAGAGAGGAGGAAAAGGTACGGAGAATAAGTAGCATAGATGGTAGGTAGAAAATAGACAGGGGGAGGGTAAGAATAGTATGGGAAATGTGGAAGCTAAGGAACTTATGACACATGGACATGAACTAAAGGTGGGGAATGTGGGTGGGAGAGGGTATACATGGTGGAGGGGAATGAAGGGGGTAATGGGACAGCTGTAATAGCATAATCAATAAAATATATTTAAAAAACAAAAGCAAAAAAAAAAAAGAAATAGGTACAGCAGGTCCTTGAATAATGTCTTTGTTTAACATAAAATGCCCTAGGAACTTAACTCTTGTATTTATAATTAGTCTTAT
Source organism: Phyllostomus hastatus (assembly GCF_019186645.2). Classification (NCBI taxonomy): domain Eukaryota; kingdom Metazoa; phylum Chordata; class Mammalia; order Chiroptera; family Phyllostomidae; genus Phyllostomus; species Phyllostomus hastatus. The sequence continues at coordinate 93,302,930 of NW_025334041.1, forward strand.
GGTAACATTGGTTTCACTGTATGTCATTTGCCTGCAGGCCGTATGTCTTTTAACCCTTAGGGGTTAAAAGAGCTGTATGATAGATTTTCAAGGAACGAGGAAGGTATACTATAGCATGGGAAGTGTACTGAGGTGACCTATGACACAACAGTGAACAGAGAATTGAAACTGGACAAGGGAGGTATGCCTGTAGGAAGGAGAGACCACCTAGATGTCATGAGGACTCAGAGCAAAATGACACAATTAGTCTTTTCGAGTCTGACAAAATTCTGCAAACTGGTTGAGAAAAGCTGTTACCATTTGCATTATTAGTTTAATTCGGGGAGTCGGTTTTTTATTTTGATGTTACCAAAAAAGAGAGAGTAGTACCATTGGTTGAGGTAAAACACCACACAGACACAAGTCATAGTAGTTGTAGCAGTAGTACTCCATGTCACACTGTGTGTTAAACTTCAGACACTCTGGGAGATGCAAGCGGTCTAAAGTTTTTTATTTTTTGGGTGTGTATTTTTTATTTATGTAGACTAATGTAAGGGCTTTTTTTTTAGCTTGATCCATTTTTATAGAGAGGGTAAGGGAGAGAGGGAGAAAGACATTAATTGGTTGCCTCTTGCACACGCCCTGACTGGGGACTGAACCCACAATATAAGGGCATTCTCACAGTGAATTGGTTTGCTTTAGAATCATAGCCATGGGAGTCCACTAAAATTGCCTGGAAGGCTAATATATAATATTGACTGGATAATTAGGAACAGCAGCCCAAAACTATGAAATAATTAGGTAGAAACAATTTTTAAATTATACCAAATATTTTCTCAAGCTCTTTAAGATTATGTATTATTGTTCACACAAATGGGGGGGGGCGAGCATTATGTAATGGCATGTACTCAGAATCATGTAATTATGTTACATACACAGAAACTATTAGGGCACAATCTCAACCCTGTGTGCATGGAGTTAAGATGCTGCGTGAGAAAGGGGAAGATTTAATCTGTTGTCCTGACATTGTCAAAGAAAGGGTGTCACACCAGCCAGGGGTAGTTTGGGTTTTTTAGTTAACATTTGGGTTTTTATTTTTTGGAGGGGTGGGTCAAACAAATAATTATATAGTATAGTAGGAGGTCTAACCTGTACTGTTGCTACTTGTCTTATTTTAAAGAATGGAGAAAAGAATAGAATCGTTCAGAGCTAGATAGTGTCATTTTGATATTTAAAGGAAGATTAGATCTTCAAAATTTATTCTGCCATAGGCACACCAGAAGACCTTCAGTGACTTTTAGCGTATAGTGACTTTCACAGCAAAACATTAATTGTATGGCATACAATTAAAGGGGTAAGTTATTCTATTTCCCGTAGATTATTATTAGACCATTTTTTTTTAGTGGACACAGTGAACTGTTCTACACCATATCCTAGTAAGGACAAAATGAGAAATCACTTTGTTCTTTAAAGAGTCTTGATTTCTTTTTCTTCCTTTACAGCTGTTGCGGATGCTATTAGAACAAGCCTTGGACCAAAAGGAATGGATAAAATGGTAAAAACTAAATCATGTGTTACTTAATTGAATACTACTGTCCACGCTGCAAGATCTTTATAGAGGGTTAAGATGTGCTGTGTAAAAAGTAAAATGTTTTAGAAAGGCACTTTGAGGGTTCAGAAGAGCAATAGATTACTTGGGAGGGGAACAGGACTTAACTATAATTCATATTTTGTTTAATACTTTTTAAACAATGAAAGTATATATGCAAAATTAGTTATCTGTTGTGTTCTTAGAACGTACAGTAAAGTGAGGTGTAAGTGTTTACGTTCAATGTTCCTTATTGGCGTAGTTCTGTGACCTGACAAAGATAGGTCTGGGATTTCAACTCTACTTCTAGCTTCGTTGACTGGCAGCATAAAACAGATTCCAATGACTTTTAGCCTCAAATTTAGTGCTAGTTAACTTCCATTAACTTTCATAATGTGAGACAAGGAAACAATATAGAGGACTGTCTGGATGATACACAGATCATTATTCTTTCTGAATATTTTTATACCTGCCTGATAGTAATGTTTTTTTTGTCTCTGCTGAGGATACTACAAAATAATTTACTGTGTTGACTGTAAGAATTGTGTAAGTTATAGAAATGTCTAATCACTATGTTGTACACCTGAAACTAATACTATATTGTATATCAACTGTAACTGAAAACTTTTTTAATATTTAAAAAATAATAGCTAATATTCAATTGAAAAAAGAATTGTGGTCACTGCATTTATGGTGCTGTATTTTGGGGGAAGGCATTGTATTGTTATTGCTATGAACCCAGGAATGATAATGATTTTTTTAAATGTATTTTATTGATTATGCTATTACAGTTGTCCCATTTCCCCCCTTCTCTCCCCTCCACCCTGTATCCCCCTCTCCCACCCACGTTCCCCCCCTTTAGTTCATGTCCATGTGTCATACTTATGAGTTCTTTAGCTTCTACATTTCCTATACTATTCTTGCCCTCCCCCTATCTATTTTCAACCTACATTCTATGCTACTTATTCTCTATACCTTTTCCCCCCTCTCTCCTCTTCCCACCCCCCTGCTGCTAGCCCTCCATGTGCTCTCCATTTCTGTGGTTCTGTTCCTATTCTAGTTGTTTACTTAGTTTCTTTTGGTTTTGCTTTAGGTGTGGTTGTTAATAATTGTGAGTTTTCTGTCCTTTTACTATACATGTCTTTTCTTTATCTTCTTTTCTTAGATAAGTCCCTTTAGTATTTCATAAAATAAGGGCTTGGTGATGATGAACTCCTTTAACTTGACCTTATCTGAAAAGCACTTTATCTTCCCTTCCATTCTAAATGTGAGCTTTGCTAGATAGAGCAATCTGGGATGTAGGTCCTTGTCTTTCATGACTTGGAATACTTCTTTCCAGCCCCTTCTTGCCTGTAAGGTCTCTTTGGAGAAATCAGCTGACAGTCTGATGGGAACTGCTTTGTAGGTGACTGTCCCCTTATCTCTTGCTGTTTCTAGGATTCTCTCCTTTGTTTTTACCTTGGCTAATGTAACTATGCTGTGCCTTGGTGTGTTTCTTCTTGGGTCCAACTTCTTTGAGACTCTCTGAGCTTCTTGGATTTCTTGAAAGACTGTTCCCTTTGCCAGATTGGGGAAGTTCTCCTTTATTATTTGTTCAAATACGTGCTCAATCTGTTGCTTTTCTCCTTCCCGTTCTGGTACCCCTGTAATTCGGATGTTGGAACATTTAAAGGTGTCCTGGATGCTCTTAAGCTTTTCCTCGATTTTTTGGATTCTTACTTCATCATGCTTTCCTGCTTGGTTGATTCTATCTTCCTTCTGGTCCACTGTATTGTTTTGAGACTCAGATTCCTTCCTTTCACTATTGGCTCTCCTCCGCGTATCTTCCTGCATCTCTTTTATGGTAACCTGCATCCTTTCATCTAAATTGCACCCAAAATCAACCAGTTCCGTGAGCTTTCTGATCACCAGTGTTTTGAACTGTGCATCTGATAGATTGGCTATTTCTTGGTCGCTCAAAAGGAGGAGTCCTGGAGGACTGATCTGTTCTGTTGGAAACATGTCTTATGTCTTTCCCTGTCCTTTTTTTTTTTTTTTTCCCCGGTCTGGTCACTCTTGTTGTGGTGGGGGGCAGAGTCTTAGGTGTTCACCGGGGCTGGGCACCCCGGTCGCTAGATTGTGACATTATATGTGGGAGCGGGAGGGAACAATGGCGGTAGTTCCGTTCTCTTGGGCTCAGACCCTTCTCTGGGATCCTGGGCTGCGAACTCTGCCCTGGTCCACAATCACTGCCTCAATGGGTCCGCCAGCTGCAGCTTGTGTACTCAGGGATCACCACTGCATTCTTGCGCCCCGGATGGCTGTTGCGCCTATTTCGTGCCAAATTTTCCCCGACCTCCGCACGCCGCCAACCCGCGCCAGCCCCGCGCCCACCCGGCTCGTCTTCTCCTACCAGTCTGGATGTACGGGTCTACTTCAACTTCTTGGCTGTCCGACTTCCATTCAGATAAATCCTCTGTCAGTTCTGAGTGATATTCTGTCTATAAATTATTGTTGTTCTAATCTTGGTTGTGCGAGGAGGTACGGTGCGTCCACCTATTCCTCCATCTTGCCGGAAGTAGGGCAGATTTTTTTTTAAGATTTTATTTATTTTTAGAGGAAGAGAAACATCAGTGTACAAGAGATACATAGATCAGTTGCCTCTCCCACGCCCCCAACTGGGGACCTGGCCTGCAACCTACGCATGTGCCCTGACTGGGAATTAAACCAGCGACCCTTTCGGTTCACACGCCAGCGCTCAATCCACTGAGCCACACTAGCCAGGGCTGATAGTGATTCTTTTTTTAAAGATTTTATTTATTTATTTTTAGAGAGGGGAGGGAGGGAGAAAGAGAGAGAGAGAAACATCAATGTGAGGTTGCTGGGGGCAGTGGCCTGCAACCCAGGCATGTGCCCTGACTGGGAATCGAACCTGCGATGCTTTGGTTCATAGCCTCTGCTCAATCCACTGAGCTACGCCAGCCAGGACCTATAGTGATTCTTTATAGTATTGTTTATACCTATTCGTATGTAGATTCTCTTTTTTTTCCCCACAAATAAAATATAGTTGGAACAAAGTCAGCTATTTCACATGTAAAGTTGGACTGTTGTGCATATTATTAAATCATTATACTAATAATATAATGACTGTTAGTATAAAGTTTGAAATTAAACACAGTTGTAAGTTATACAAATGAAACATCTCTATGAGAAGTACTAAAATTAGTAGAGATTTTAGGGTGTTACAGTAGTGCTAGGTAAAGAAAACAATTTTGAAATCATAGCTTTTTTAAAAAATAAAAACTTTACAGATTCAAGATGGGAAAGGCGATGTGACCATTACAAATGATGGTGCCACCATTCTGAAACAAATGCAAGTATTGCACCCAGCTGCTAGAATGGTAAGTATCATTTTAGATGAAGTGTTAATTTTAAGTGCACATTTTGATATTTGGTGAACGGTTAAATTTGTTTTATTTGATCATATGGTGTAATTTAAGCATTGTGATTTTTGTCTTGTTAGGCAAATCAGGCATGTTCTTAGGACACGCTGTGTGCCTAGGATTGTGCTCTTCAGTGCAAGGTGCCTATGCTTGTAAACAGGAATGTGCCATACACTTGACGAAGGAGGAGATAACATGAAATTGTATAAATTACTAGTTTAATGATTATTGGATAACAGCAAAACAATTTCAATTGTTTCAAAAATCGTGTCCAAACTTAGAATGATGTTTATTAAAAACAACTGCCAATGCATCTAAGAAGCATGGTCATTTCAGGGTTAAGTGAGAAGTTACCCTATCAGCAAGAATAAATTTCTGTCTATTAAAAAGTCCCTTTTAATTATGTAAAGATGACTTTTTAAGTGAATCAGGTTATGCTTATATAGGGCCAGTTCAGATAAACTTAGCAAAAGACTCCAAACTGATACTGTTCTCTATCCTGGAATTCCTCCATTTCATAGCTTCCAAGGCTACAGGATAACTGTGGTATAACATTATTTATGCTTTCTGACAGAAACTTTTAAGTAGCTTGGGAGCAAATATTTACAACCCACAGTGTGAACCAGGATTCATAATATGGCGTCTTATAGAGTCTATAGATAGAATTATTTAATGCCACAAATATATCGGTCATCATTTTTAAATGAAACAGAAGGTAGACAACAAGTCCAGATTTATATTGAATTTTATAGTGTTGAAAACAATCAAATAGCGACACTGATGTGAAAGCCTTTTGTTTTATATTTGAATTAGTTATTGGGTTAAGATTTTATTTATTTTTAGAGAGAGGGAGAGAAACATCAATGAGTGGTTGACTCTCACACGTCCCCCAACTGGGGACCTGGCCTGCAACCCAGGCATGTGCCCTAACTGGGACTTGAACCAGTGAGTGACCTTTGGGATCACAGGCAGGCACTCAATTCACTTAGCCACACCAGCCAGGGCTGGTTCTTATCATTTCTTATTGAACGACTTAATGTGTTCTGTTCACTTAGCTGGTGGAGTTATCTAAGGCACAAGATATAGAAGCAGGAGATGGCACCACATCAGTGGTCATCATTGCTGGCTCTCTCTTAGATTCCTGTACCAAGCTTCTTCAGAAAGGTAGGTAGAACATAGAACATACTTTATTACTGTATAAAGGCAAAAAGTTATTAAGTCATGTCAGATTTAATATTTAATTTGGAATAATCTTTTTACTAGGAACTTTTAGACTAAATTTTGCTACGTTTATTATATGAATTAGGGTTTTCTCCCCTTTTTTGCCAACTTCCTTTTTGAAGTATAAAATTTGTTTTCACTTTGAACTAGCATGTGTATGTAATTGATCTGTTTCAAATTAAATGGAAATTATTAGTCATAGTTAAACAGTTAAGGTTATTCAAAGCATTATATTTGTATTTGAAGCATAAATTAATCTATAGTTGAAAACAAGATTGGGATTGACTTAGGGAGGGAGAGGGTAAAGCTGGGTGTAGATAGGAAAAGGGAGAGAAAGCGGGAAAAGCTGTTACAGCATAAACAATAAAAACTAAATATTATAACAGGAACCTAAACAACAAAACAAAGAAACAAGCAAAATATAACCAAAGACACTGAAATAAAGAACAGACTGACAGTGTTCAGAGGGGAGAGGAGAGGGAATTTCAGGGGAAAAGGGGAAGGGTTTACAGGAACAAGTATAAAGGACACATGGATAAACACTAGGGGCGGGTGGAAATGGGAGGGAGAAGGGGAGGGTTGGGATGGGAGTAAAAGATAGAAAATTGTACTGCAACAGCAATTGAAATAAACACTAAATATTTAATAAGGTCAAATAAAAGTTATGACTACTTTGAAATTTTAATAAGTGGAAAAATGTAAGTGTGTCAAATACTAGTTTATCTGTTATAATTAAGTAACTAGATTTTCACAAATGACAGGGATTCACCCAACTATCATTTCCGAGTCATTCCAGAAGGCTTTGGAAAAAGGTATTGAAATCTTGACTGACATGTCTCGACCTGTGGAACTGAGTGACAGAGAAACTTTGTTAAATAGTGCAACTACTTCATTGAACTCAAAGGTGAGACAAGCACTAAGGGATTGTTCTAAAATTACAGCTTAAGGTTTGTTAAGAACCGCAGCTCTTATGCTGTGATTTTTATTTGATGTTGTACCCTTCAATGTTAAGTCTCAAGAGTGACCAAGTAACTAAAGTAATTTGTGTAACTGACTCAAGTAAAGTTTAGTTCTTCAAGGCTTTCAGATAAATTGTACCACCATTTAACAGATGGAAAAATAGGTCCAGTGAAGTTAAAGAACTCATCTTACACCCACAAATAAGGGGCAGAACTGAGGTTTGAATCAGGGCCTTGTTGCCTGTCCATGATCCGTCTCTTAACTAACATCTATGCTGCTTTTCTTAGTTATCAGATTTAAAGCAGTGCTGTTCTTTTGAATTTCTTGGTAAATTATGTCACTTTCTGTGTTTTGTCATATTCTGTGTCACACACACATTCTTCTTTTTCCTTTTGTTTTCATCAACATTAAGTCAGTATATTCTTTTTTCTCAAATGTTAAATGGAGAGCTAGAGAAAATTCTCAAATGTCCCCAGAAGTAATACAGACAGAATAGTAGAATGGTTACAAGCATTGGTCATAGAGTTCAATGCTGGCTCCATCACTTTACAACTAAACTGTTAGTTGACTATTTCAATTTTTCCATCTGAAGGTTGAATGAATATATGAATGTAAAGTGCCAAGACCACTGCCTGGCATATAATAAGTGCTCAGTAAGTGTTAGTGGCTATTTTTACCAGTGTCTCAGTATTACAGGGGCTCATACATAGCATCTGATCACAAATTCATTTTAGATAGGGAACCTCCACATAAAATTAATTTTCTCTTTGTCTACTATATTAATAAACGGGAAAAACAAATATACCTTTTTTAATTTATTGATTTGGAGACTGGAGAAACATCGATTTGCTGTTCCACACAGACATTCATTGATTGCTTCTTGTATATGCCCTCACTGGGAATAGAACCCCCAGCCTTGGTATGTCTGGACAATGCTCTAAACAACTGAGCTATCCAGAAAGGCCAAAAATATTTATTTTTATTTTGTGCCCTTGGTGGCTGGCAACCTGAGTTGAAAACAGTGTGTATTGAATGTTTTCTCATATATGGTATACCCACTTTCCCTCCCTGCCACCCCTAAAATAGTGATTGATTACTTCTCTCTTCCTCCCTCTAAGATTTTATTTATTTCTAGAGAGAGGGGAAGGGAAGGAGGGAGAGAAAAGAGACATCAGTGTGAAAGAGAAACAGATCGGTTGCCTCCTGCCTGCGTTCTGGGGACCAAACCCACAACCTGGGCATTTGCCCTGACCAGGAGTCAAACTAGTAACCTTTCATTTTGCGGGACAATACCCAGCCAACGGAGCCACACCAGTGAGGGCAAGATTACTTTTTGAAAATCTTCATCAGTAAAGAATTAGAACTTTTTCTATTGTGAAGCTGATTTTTTTTTTTTTAATTCTAGGTTGTCTCTCAATATTCAAGTCTGCTTTCTCCAATGAGTGTAAATGCAGTGATGAAAGTGATTGATCCAGCCACAGCTACCAGTGTAGATCTTAGAGATATTAAAATAGTTAAGAAACTTGGGTAAGCATATGTGAATAACTTTAATGAATAAAAACTAATTTTGAAAATAAACTGTTGACAAAATTAAATATTACTTGAAATACCTAAGTGAAAGTCACAAAGCTCTTTCTGATTTCCATGAGGACTTGATTAATTTGGGAATTTCAAGAATTTGTATTCTCTTAATGATGGCAGGGCAGTAGAGTGATCAAAGGTTCAGGAAGGGGCACTAATAAATGTGAGTGAGGCTGAAGCACATTTTATTGCATTGATGATTTTTAATCTGTTAAACATCTATTAAACACACAGACTTCTACTCCCTGTTAACTATTCCCTTGCTTCCTTTTTTCATAGTGGGACAATTGATGACTGTGAGTTGGTGGAAGGGCTGGTTCTCACTCAAAAGGTGGCAAATTCCGGTGTAACCAGAGTTGAAAAGGCAAAGATTGGGCTTATTCAATTTTGCTTATCTGCTCCCAAAACAGATGTAAGTAGAATCAGATGAAGTTGGTTCTTTATGTGTTTAACTTTCTAAAAACAGACTGTGTTCATTATGATAAAAATAGAAAATACTGATACTAGTGATAAAAGGCAGATTATCTCAAAAGAATTAGTAAAATCGAAACAAAAGTAGAAATTATTATATGCCAGAGCATGGCAAAATCTATAGCATGAATTGACTAGTCAGTAAAATTGAGCACTGATTTACTTCATAGATGGAGACATATGTTAACAACAAGGATAGAAAAAAATCATTAATATCCATTTTAAAAAACCAATAAGGATAGGTATGAAATAATAAAAATAGGTTATGTAAAAGTTACAGTGTAGGTGGGATTTCTATATCTTTTCTAGCTTTCTAAGGACAGAAACCTTCACAGTAGCAGCCATATCTTTTTCCTGCATTTGTACAAATGAAATTTTAAGCCAGTTTAATATCCATACTCTGAAGAAATAACAAATGGTAGAGTAACAAGGATGCAAGTAAAATTATTTCAGTAATATATTTGTATAAAGAGAATATTCCAGCCCTGGCTAGTGTAGCTCAGTGGATTGAGGGCAGGCCCGAGAACCAAAGCATTGCTGTTTTGATTCCCAGTCAGGGCACATGCCTGGGTTGCAGGCCATATCCCCAGTATGGGGTGTGTTAGAGGCAACCACACATTGATGTTTCACTACCTCTCTCCCTCCCTTCCCCATCTCTCTAAAATAAATAAATAAAATCTTAAAAAAAGAGAGAATATTCCAGTTCTCTTAGAATTGGAATATTCTTTATACAAATACAAGATAAATTGTACATTTTTTGATGATCAAAATGTACTTGTGTAAATACACACACAATGGGGGAACCCATCTGTGTCAGTGTACCAGCTGGTGGTGTTGTGAGAGGTTGTGTTCAACTTCAGTGAACCTTTTTTTTTGAAGACTTTCAAAGCATTTGCCTATTTCTCTTTTAAGATTTTATTTATTTTTTAGAGAGGGAAAGAAACATCAATGTGTGGTTTCCTCTTGTATGCCCCCTACTGGGGATCTGGCCTGCAATCCGGGCATGTGCCCTGAGTGGGAATTGCACTGGCAACCTTTTGGTTTGCAGGCCAGTACTCAGTCCACTACGCCACACCAGGCAGGTGCCTATTTCATGATGATTTACGAGTGTACCTGCCCACACCACACTTCAGTGTTCAGCAGTTTTTGACCCTGTGCTCTACCCTGCCAGTTCACCCATTCACTCTCCAAGTGACTTTTCTTGTTTCCCTGGATGAAAAATGTCCTCAAAGGGAAACATTTTGCTGATGTGAAAGAGGTGAAGCAAAAAATGGCAGAAACACTAAAAGTCATCAAAATCGATGAGTTCAAAAATTGTTTTGAGCAGTGGGAAAAATGTCTCAATAGGTATAATCAAATGGAGATTACTTTGAAGGTGACTGAAGTTTAAACATGTAAGAAAAATGCACAACTTTTTAAATGCTGGTTTTGGGGGCGCCACACACAGAGTCTGGCAGAAGTAACACCAGCTTGAGTGTGGTTGGTAGGGTAATAATATGGGTGTAATTATAGTTTTAATTTAAACATTTCACCTAAAATGTCATACGGTATGCTTGAGTGTGGTATTGGTATGTTACAGAATTACACATGTTTATGATTTTTGTAATAAAGTGTTACTTGTGCTGGACCCTGTATGTCAATGATGCAAGGTATATGTATATAGATCAGTATAAAAGGCCTGCATTAGGTTAGTGTATATTCATATTCATCATAGATCTTTTCTGTGCACGTTTTTATATAATATTTGGTATGATTTTGGTTGGACTTACAATGTAATAATATTTTCATTAAGTCTTTTTTCCTTTAAAATTATGTTCTTTTTCTAAACAGATGGATAATCAGATAGTAGTATCTGACTATGTCCAGATGGACCGAGTACTACGAGAGGAGAGAGCCTATATTCTAAACTTGGTGAAGCAAATTAAGAAAACAGGATGTAATGTCCTTCTCATACAGAAGTCTATTCTCAGGTGCAGGGCTATTTATTTTGTTCACCTTTTAATAATAATTGATTTTGGATCCCCTCAAGTTATTTTTATTTTATTTATTTTGACCCTCTAGCAATTTTTTTAAAATGATTTAAGGTGGGTAAACAACTAGACAGCTAGTGAATCTGCATTTTGGGGCATTCAGATAATCCTCTTATGTGGGTTATCTTCCCATTGTGATCATTTAAATGTGGGATGATTAATCTTTCTAGACCAAGATCCTAAATATCAAGGAAACAGAACGCTCTGTTTTTCAGTGTTTTCTTCTAATATGTTGATGCATTCCCACGTACTCTGTTTATTAATACGTTATACCAGAAAGTACTGTGGATGCTCATTTTATGTAGAAACTTTGTTGAGGAGTTGGAGTATGTGGTTATTGTGTAATAGGTAGTAACACTGAGTAAATTGCTCTCAAAATTCAGTTATATATTCCCCCATCTGGTATCACAGGGTTATCAGGATCATTCCAGGTAATTTGTGGGAAGATGTAAATTTGTGGTCTTGAATTAATCATACTTCATTCTAAGTTAGGAGGTATCAATAAAGTTTTAAATTTTTTAAATTGCTTTTTAGAGAGAGAGAGAGAGAAACATGAATTTATCCTTTTACTTATTTATGCATTCATTGGGTGCTCCTTATGTGTGCCCTGACCAGGGATTGAACCTGCAACCTTTGTTATATTGGGGCCAACTGAGCTCTCCAGCCAGGGCTCAATAATGTTTTAGTTATCAGAGATATACTTAATGACATAATTATGTTGGTGTTTTATAAATAGTGTCATTGGAGTACGTTTTAATATTATCCATTGAAAACCTTAATTTAAGAATTCTGAGCTCCAGTTGGTTAAGAGTCATGCCACAAAGCAAAAGGTCAGCAGTTCAGTTCCTAGTTGGGGCACATGCCAAGGCTGTGGATTTGGTCCTCAGTTGGGCGCACATGAGAGGCAACCAATCTATGTTTCTCTTTCACGTCAATGTTTCTCTCCCTCTTTATCTCTCCCTTCCCTTCTTTCTAAAACTAAAGAAGTTAAATCTTTTAAAATAAATTTTAAAAAGAATTTTGAGCTCAAAATTTAAATTATCTTCAATAATAATTTGAGTCATTGGTCATTTATATAATGAAAGCCTTAAGATGTGATTGGACAGCAATTTTTTTAACCTATCATTGACATATGGATTTTGTATTTTAGAGATGCTCTTAGTGATCTTGCATTACATTTCCTGAACAAAATGAAGATTATGGTGGTTAAGGATATTGAAAGAGAAGACATTGAATTCATTTGTAAGGTAAAATACTCCCAACATCTGTATGTGTGAAAATACGCAGTAATCAAATGTTGTAATTTGTAGATTTGACAATTTTTCCTAGACAATTGGAACCAAGCCCGTTGCTCATATTGACCAGTTCACTGCTGACATGCTGGGATCAGCTGAGTTAGCCGAGGAGGTCAATTTAGATGGTTCTGGCAAACTTCTCAAGGTAACAGTGTTATAATTAAGCTTTATTTGCCTGGGATTTTTTTTTGTTTGTTTATTTTAACCCTTATTCCAAATAACCTAATTTGGAATTTGTTTACTAAAGATTACAGGCTGTACAAGCCCTGGAAAAACAGTTACAATTGTTGTTCGTGGATCCAACAAATTGGTTATTGAAGAAGCTGAACGCTCCATTCATGATGCTCTGTGTGTCATTCGCTGTTTAGTGAAGAAGAGGTAATATAAATTGCTAAGTAACATTTAGAACATTAAAACTCCTATAATTTGACTATTTTAAAGGTATAAATGATAAATTATTTAAAATGGATTTCTCTTGGATAAGGTATGCTAAAAATATGTTTGTGAATTTCAGAGCTCTTATTGCAGGAGGTGGTGCTCCAGAAATAGAGTTGGCCCTACGGTTAACTGAATACTCACGAACATTGAGTGGTATGGAATCCTACTGCGTTCGTGCTTTTGCAGATGCTATGGAAGTCATTCCATCTACGCTAGCTGAAAATGCAGGCCTGAATCCCATTTCCACAGTAACAGAGTTAAGAAACCGGCATGCCCAAGGAGAAAAAACTACGGGCATTAATGTCCGAAAGGTGATGATTTAACCTTTAATTATTGCAGAAAATGTTGATGCTTATAAATTTTTTTTAAAGCTTCATAATTGTCTACTGAATGAAAAGCTTTGAAAGTAAAAATAGTCTTGGATTTCAATATAAGACATGTAGGATAATTAATGTATGCCATTGAGTGAGAATTGAAGATGATGCCTCAAGTGAAAGGTATTTATTTATTAGCTCTGTCAACTTATTGACTGTAATTTTTGGCAAATTACGTAGTCTGTGCTTCAGTTTTCTCAGTTGTAAAAACGGATAAATTGTCCCTCATAGGCCTGTGGTGAGGATTAAATGTATTACAAGAAAACTCTAACAAATATGCCTGGTGTAAACAATGTACATATTAACCATTGCTGCTATTGTGGCCACCAGCCTAATATAGCCATCTAAAGTAAACACATAGAACAGTAATAATTTCCCCTTTTATATTAATGTTTTATTAGTGTTTTTTTATTGAGACAGATAATACTTAATAGGAAGAACTGACGATCCAAGCTGATATTTTTTGAATAGTATAAAATTGCAAAGGAGGACACTACGTGGTTTTAGTGAAAACTTTATGAAAATGCAGCTTTCATTGGTAGGGCATGAAGAAATTTCAGATGGAGGAACAAATAGTTTATAGGTGAGAGAGACCAAGAAGTTCTGGTTTACTCTAGAGCAGAGGTTATATGTTGGTGATATTGTGGACTTCAAGGTTGGAAGGATCAGATAAAAGCTATTATGAAAGGCCCTGGAGTATTGGGGCAGGCATGGGTTGAAAGCCACTAAAGTTTTTTAACCAAGAGGCTAAGATAAGGTTTGCTTGTTATAGCCATCATCAGTAATCCTTAGAAGGGGACCAGGACAGTGGCAGTAAGAATTTAAAAGTGAGATTTGAGAGAGATGTAAAAATGGCAGAACAGAACAGACTTGGTCAAAGTTAGATTTAGAATTCAGAAATGATTTGAGTGTTAGAGATCTTGTAATTTGCCCTGGCTGGCATAGCTCAGTGGATTGAGCATTGGCTTGCGAGCCAAAGGGTTGCCAGTTTGATTCCCAGTCTAGGGCTCATGCCTGGGTTGTAGGCCAGGTCCCCAGTAGGGAGTACATGAGAGGCAACCACACATTGATGTTTCCCTCTCTCTCTCCCCCTCCCTTCCCTTCTCTAAAAATAAATAAATAAATTCTTTTTTAAATTTTTAATCTCTCTGATCCTCTACCTAATTTTTGCCAGGATATTTTTTAGTTTAAACATGTAGACGTTTTAGAATTAGGATTGGGGGAATCCAGCATTAGGTTTTGTTTTTTTCAAATTTTACTTGAAATACAACATAGAGTGTAGAGAAGAGCTTATTACTTAGTAGAGAATATCTTATTCTTGACTAGACCAAGGGAAAACTGCATTTGAAAAGGCCTTGAGCCATACTGATATCAGTGTAGTTGACGATGTGTATAATTACACACTCTAAAAGCAATTTGTGCTAATTTGCAGGGTGGTATTTCCAACATTTTGGAGGAGCTGGTTGTCCAGCCTCTGTTGGTTTCAGTTAGTGCACTGACTCTAGCAACTGAAACTGTCCGGAGCATCCTGAAAATTGATGATGTGGTAAGTATGTATAGATTGTGAATTTTCCTACAGGGTCAGAAAGGCATTTTTTTTTTAAGAAATTGCTCGGGTGGGGGTGAGGAGTAAATAATAGATTGCTAGTCATTAAGGTAAAAACAGTTCCCACTTTTATAGTCTTTTTTCACTTGTAACAATAGGGGTGATTTGGATAATTGCATAAAATGTGTTCCATCCTTAAAATTCTATTGTTACAGGTTTTGAAACTCAGGTTTTTCTCTTGTCAGGTAAACACTCGGTAATCTGGATAATGCTGCTGGACTGGCAACATCATGGCCACTAATAGTACAGCTGGAGTGGAAGGAAGGTTACCGGTGTTACTTGTTTCAAATACTGTTTCCTCTATGAGTTCCTGGGCCTGGTCTTCCAGTTTGCATTTACTTGAAATTGTATTGATACAGTTCAATGAAAATATTAAATATTTGGTTTCAAAAGGCAGATTAATTTATTGTCGCTGTCCTCCCAACATTCTGTTACTTCAGACACTCTTGAAAAATGTGTGTAAGAAGGGGGTGGGATGGATTCACATTTACCTGTTGATTTCCTTAGGATCTTAATCCTAAATACCTCGTCTTACTTTTTTTTTTAACAGAAGTACTGAGGGGGGAAATGGCCAAATTAATACGCTCATCACCCTGATAAATCCCCATTTACATAAACTATCAGAAAGATACAAAGTAAAAAAATGAAAGGCTACCTAAACTTTATAATCCTGATCCCTTTTTCCAAGAATAAGCACTGTTGTGTTGAGATATCTTCTACAAATAAAAGTGTACACAAGTAGTAAATTTTATTTATACAAAAAGGATTATTAACTAATATGTCATTTCAATGGTTTTAAGCATTTTCATTGACTCTACCCTGATCAAGCATATGTCTCACCATGAGTAGTGTAAAATCAGAGTAATCTCTTCCCTCACTTTAACCGTCTTCCATTAATTCTGCACACACTGTAGCTACTGATTTTTAAAAACCTTTTCAGGCACTCACCTTTATGAAAGCTTTCATGGCTTCTGATTGCCTTTGCATAAAGGCTTGATCTTTGAAGTGGACCTAAATTGGTCCTACACAATCTGGTATTATTCCCACCATCTCATCTCTTCTATTCACATGGGGTGTTATAAAAGCAACTAGGACTCTCCGTTGCATGTGTGGAGGATTTCAGCCAATCAATCTGTAGTTTATTTAGTGTCTGACAACTCAAATAGTTAACTGAAATAGCATTTGGTAAATGGTAAGTCTTAGTATGTTTAGATACTATTTCTGGATTGTCTAGAATTGTATTCAGCTTACTGTCTCCCCCTTTTAATGGCTATTTAGAGCTTACTGTAAAATAAGCTTTTTCTGGCTGCCATGAAACTGTTGAATGAGGTATGTCCTAAAATCTTTTAAGTCAAAATACTCTCCAAATTATTTATATTGGATCTTTTATCAGTCACTCAGCACAGGGTTCTGTGTGTCTCATATGTATGGAATCCCTAAAGGTTCCACAGAAAAAGAACTAGTAAATACAACACTAACAGGATGCAAGGTTAACACATTAAAAGAAGTTGGGTATCTATACAATCTGAAATGGAAATTACAAAACCTCAGGAATTAAGAAGATGCAGGACTTGCACAATGAAAACTACAGAACGTGGGTGAAATAAATGGAAACATCCCCTGTTCATGGATTGGAAGACTTCACTGAAGACTTTTCTCATCAGCATGTGTACACCCTGGATCTGTCATATCCTCTCACCTGTGCCTCAGCTCCTAATACTGCCCTTTGCACACTCTACCCCTCTCACACCACCTCCTTATATTCCAGCACACTCCTATTGCAGAGCTGTTGCTCTTCCTTTTTTTTTTTTATTTATTGTCTTTAACCTTTTGCATTTTAATTATGACATTTCTTGGTGTGGGTCTCTTTGGGTTCATCTTGTTTGGGACACTGCTTCCTGGACTTGCATGCCTACTTCCTTCACTAATGGAAGTTTCCTGTCATTTTTTTCAAATAGGTATTCAATTTCTTGCTCTGTTCTGGTACCCCCATCATTCTGATGTTGGTCCACTTGAAGTTGTCTCAGAGTATCCTTACAGTATACTGTAAAATCATCCTCATTTTGGGGGGATGATTTTTTCTGTTTTGATTGGGTGTTTTTTACTTCCTTGTAGTCTAAATTGCTGATTGATTCTCAGCTTCACCCACTATACTGTTGATTCCCTGCAAATTCATTTGTTGTGTTCTTCATTTCTGACTGATCCTTTTTTATGCTGTTGAAGTTCTCATTAGGTTCATTGAACATCCCTATAACCAGTGTTTTGAACTCTGAATCTAGATTTCTTGTCTCCATTTTTTTAGTTCTGGAGTTTTGTTCTTTAATTTGGGATATGTTTCTTTCTCATTTTGGCAACCTCCTTGTGTTTCTATGTATTAGGTAGAGCTGCTATATCTCAGCTTGGTAGAGTGGTTGTATTACTAGGTTGTTTTGCAGTGTCCAGTGGCATTGCCTCTCCAGTCGTCCATGCTGAACACTCTAGGTTCACTCCCCATCCCCATCCTCCATCCCCTGCCTTGTGGACTGTTTACACTTTGTAGTCCAGGCTTGAATGCTGTTGGCACGTCAATGGCAAGAATTTACCCCCTGGGCCAAGCAGCTGCAAGCACTAGCTGTGACCATCAACCTTTGACTACGATAGAGGATCAGCTGTGCAGGGGCCTACCCCACAAAGCAAAACTTAAGTGGGGATTTGGTGCCTGCTGAGTCTGTCCCCTTGAGTGTGTTGGCTTGAGGTGGTTGGATGGTGGTTCTTTGAAGTATGTGGTCTGAAGCTGTCTATTGGGCGCCTCCCTGGAGGTACAGGCCAAGGTCAGCCACCACCAGTGTTCTGCCTGAGTCCACCCAGTATGAGCTACAAAGCAATCTGTAGATGGCTGATACTGCTGACCTTGAGGGTGCCCAGGCAAAGCTAAGCTGTGAACCACGGCCAGCTGCTGCTAGTCCTGGGCCTGGGGCCACTTGGCAAGTGGTATGGGACACAGTCCAGATGCTGCTTGTTAGATTTTAAGAAAATCTAAAGCATGAACTGCAACTGCTATTAATTTGGAAAATCCCACTAAACACAATTTGAGTGGGGCAGGGTGAGCTTGTTTGATGGAGCCTTAGATCCGTGGCCAGTCTCCGGTTCTGTAGGAAGCAAGGCTTATCAAAAGAACAATGATTTCTGCCATCGCTTCTGTCTGGGAGAAGGCTGTCCAATCCCCAGCTCACACCCTGTTACCAGACAGTTCAGGTCCTCTCCATGTCTCCAGTGCTTTTCAAACTGCTGCCCAGTGCTGGACCTCAGAGACAGTAAGACTGTGCCTGAGCCGTTTAAGAGGAACTGTGTGAGGCTCCAGAAGCTCTCTGTCTTAGCCACACCACCGCCCTTTTTTAGATAGAAGTTATGGGTGCTTCTCTTCCTGGCTGGGGCTGCGGAGTCCTGGTGTGGGGCTGAGACCCCTGTGGTTACTGTTGGGTGCTTGCAACTTCTATCCCCACCACTGTGAAGTTGACAGACCCCAACCTGCAAATGCCAGGTTCATATACCTGAACTGTCAGTGGTGGGTGGGCCAGGCTCTACCCAATGCTGGGCTCTAATGGGTCATACCAAGATCGCACACTTAACATTCTCCTTCAGATCCATGGATTTCTGCTAGCTGTCAGGTCAGAGTAGAATGTGCCACACTCCTTTCCTTTCTCTGGGGAGGGGAGGGGAGGGGCGTGTTTTAGGTAGCAGGATGCAAACTTTGTCACACTGTTAGAGGCCACCACACTAACATTTCTTGCTTTCCTCTGCCACCGCTGTCTCCTATTGGAAACATGTTATTTGATTGAATGAAAATGAGCTCTGATCTGGCTGGTGTGGCTCAGTAGACAGCACAGGACTGTGGGACCGACGGGTGGCCAGTTTGGTTCCTGGTCAGGACACATGCCTGGGTTGCAGGCCGGGTCCCTGGTTAGGGTTGTATGAAAGGTGACCAATGGGTATTTCTCTCCACTCTCCTCTTCCTTTCCCCTCTCTCTAAAAAATAAATACAAAAAATATTTTTAAATGCGCTCATTCCAACCCCCCAAATGAATTGTTTCATTAATATAAGGTGAGAAGTCTGAGAATAGGCAGTGAGGCATGAGGCTGAGGGGGAGGCACCTTTTTCCGCCCCTCAACCCTCTAAACGAGCAGAGACTCAGCACTGACTCCCACTTATAAAGGAGGCACACGCCTTGGATCTCCCGTAGCCTGCGAAGATTTGAGTGATTTTTGGCCCCTCTCGCTCCCTGTAGCGTTCCTAGTTACTGGGCTCCTAGTAACTGCTCGCCCCAAGCAAAGCGCAGCTGGGTAACCTGAGGCCACACCAACTTCCCCGCCCCGGGCCGGCGCTGGCGCTGAGGCCTCGGTGGCGTGGTGATGGCCGCCTCGCACCAACCGTTGTCCTACAGTCTCCAACCAGTAAATCCCAACATTGGAGCGCGGGTCGCCCCGTATGAACGCAAGGGCCTTTTAGAGTCTCTGGCGGCGGTAGTGGCGGCCTTGGATGGGGAGGAGGAAGAAGAGGAAGAAGAAGAAGAGCATAAGGCGGTGCGGCGGGCGCCGGCGCTGGTAATGTAGGGGCGGGACGTGGGCTGGGCTCTGGCTGGCTGGGTGCAGGCTGAGGGCTTGTCCGCGGACCACGCTGTGCTGAGCGACGGGCTGGCAAACGCGGTGCCCTCTCCAGATTCTCCCTTCCCGGTAATTCGGCCTACCACCTTCTCTCTGCCCCCATAGAAAACACTCAACACCAAGGCATTAAAACGTCTTTTAATTTTCACCAAAGAGATTGTTGTAAAATTTTCTTGGAGAGCATTTATTTTACTCTATTTAGTCCAGAGAGTGCAAAGCACAGAACCTTACTCCTTATCATCTAGCATCTCTCAGAAGTAGATAATCCCTTTTCTTTTTAACTTGAGAAAGACTTATCTCTCTGCCCCACAGAGGATAACCCTTACCATGTATCAGAGTTGTGTTTTGTTGTCACCTTTAGGTCTTAGTTATTAGTGCATCTTAACACGATACATGAGTTGCAATATTTAAAACGATCAAGAGTTCAGTGATAGGTCAGACAGGTATATTAAACATCCAGAGAAGCAAATTACTAAGGACCCATTATTTCCTAAAGGGCTCTTCAGGGTGTTGTGAGATAGCCTTTCACTGATCACTTTTCAGTGTCACATGTGTCCGGAACACCTGTGCACCAGGTAGAGGGCCGAGTCTGCCATCTGCTCTATTCCCTTAAGAGATAGAAACCTTGAATTTTAACTATCAATCTTTAAACTCCAATCGTTAAACTCCAGTTAAAGATGCTTAATACTATTTTTCCAGGCCTCTCAGATACAAAAAGAAAAAAACATTATGATCTAGGGTAATAGAAATCACTGAATACTTTGGAATTCTAATCTCCTTAATCTACATTAAAACTGTGAATGAGAAAATTTGTAGAAACATTTTTTATGGTAAGCATTTCACCAACACCCTTAAACTACTTGAGATTATCCAAAGTAAGACAGATTGAGACCCTGAACATTAACTAGGGTGAGAGTTGTAGGACCAGTTTCATTCATGATAAAGCTTCCTCTCAACACAAGTTTCAGCAGCCAACAAAGGAGCCAAGGTGATGGAAGAAGATTTGGAGTCCTAGATTATGACTATCAAGATGTTTCCTTACCTATAGGAAAAACTAAAATAACTGTTTGTCTTTCTTGTGTCACTAGGATGTTATGAGAACTGAATGAG
This sequence comes from Phyllostomus hastatus, assembly GCF_019186645.2. Taxonomy (NCBI): domain Eukaryota; kingdom Metazoa; phylum Chordata; class Mammalia; order Chiroptera; family Phyllostomidae; genus Phyllostomus; species Phyllostomus hastatus. The sequence continues at coordinate 93,323,646 of NW_025334041.1, forward strand.
AGAATGTGTGTCATATCTAAGGAACAGTTTGTATGAATCAGTAGTAATAATAATACTGCCAATGGGACTGTCATTTGAACAACCTGCCCAAAGATTAAATTCTACTTTGGCTTGCTGTGCTAGAGGAGTCTGTCATTTGTATAGTTGCAGTATGTTTCCAGAATGCCTTGTTAAACTTCACATTATTAGAAAGTTATTACCTTAGGAAAGATTAATTTATCTAACAAGCTAGTTTCAAAGGGACAGGATTCTACTAAGAAAAAAAAAAGGAAGCAGTCTTGAGGGATCCAAAAGCAAACCTGATAAACTGCCATTTACTGCCTGATAATAGCCCGAGGCAACTGGGGTGGGGAAGAAGCACTAAAAAAGAAAGTGCAGGAACCAAGCTGGCTTAGTTTTCCACCATGGTTTTTAAAGGTTAATTTGGTTCAACTTTGTCATTAGTAAAATATAGTAAACTCAGTTACTCTAGCCACCACAAAATATTGATTGAGAACTGACTGTCACAGTAGGTCCCTGTCAGTCCTTTGCCAAAGCCTCTCTCCCCCTCACCCCACAACACCTCATGACTATGTTCATATGGGCACTGAAATGTGTTCCTTTTTTTTTTAAAGCATGTTCCTTGAATCTAGCTAGCCTCGTTTGGAGATACCCGTTCATAGGCCTTATGTGGTTGATGATGGCATGGGTAAAGCAATATTCTCTAATCCACAATTAAAATTTCACTGACTTTCCTAATGGAATGGCCTTCCCTTTTTCAACAAATATTGAGCATTTGTTAAGTGCTAGTCACTGACTATTCAGTGGTGAATAAAGTAGACATAGTTTCCAATGTGGTGGGGAGGTTAGACAATAAAAAATTTAACAAGTGATTGCAAGATGGGAAGTGCTGAGAAAGAAGTGAATAGGCTACTATGATTTTAAAAAGAAGTAGGAGGGAACCTATTTGAATTAATGAACATGTAAGTTGTGCTTGATAATGAAAAAGAGTCACCATTTGAAGAGTGGCTGTGGGAAAAGCATTCCAAGCAGGGAGAACAAGCATATGCAAAGGCCTTAAGATAGGAAGATAAAGAGCTTTATGTGATTAAGAACTGTAAAAGAGGGAAAGAATGGGAGAGGGGAGGAGATGAGGTTGGAGAGGTAAATAAGGCCTAATTCAGGGCCTTGCAGTCTTAGGTAAGGAGTTGAGTATTTACTATAGAAGCATTGGGAGATCCTTGAAAACTTTTAAGAGATCTGACACATTTCTATTTACATTTTTTTAAAAAGTTTTTAAATGTATTGATTTTATTTTTAATTTTTTAATTTTTAATTTTTGTCTATTGAGGCATTTTACTTGCACATATATATTATATCCCTAGAAAAATAGTCCCAGGATTTTCCCTCCTGTGAGTTTTCATTTTGCTTCTTCATGATCCATGATGCCCATTGTCAGTACAATGAAACCAAATTGATGGGATGGAAGCAGGTTGTTTTGCCATTTGTCTAGATCTTTGAGTTGCACATCAAATCTGGGGCTGATTACGCCACACTTTTTCAACCCGCTGGTGAGGTTCACAACAATTTTCCCAGCTCTGTGGTCATCAATAATTTCAAATTCGTCAGTGTACTGATGCTTCATCATCACAGTTAGAAACGGGATGAAGACTTTGGAGCACGGCCTGATAAGAACCTGGCATTTGCCTCTCTTTTCAGCATTGTTGATACTCTTGAGAGCATCAGCCAAGGACATTCACGCATGCCATTATGGCAGCATGGAAAGATGGCAGAAAGGAAAAAATATTGATTTTAGAGAGAGAAAGAAACATCAGTTTATTGTTCCACTTATTTATGCATTCATTGGTTGACTCTTGTATGTGCCCTGACTGGGAATGGAACCAGCAACCTTGGCATACCCAGATGATGCTCTAACTAACTGAGCTACCCAACCAGGGCCCTATTCACTTTTTTTTTTAGTTTTTATTTCATATTCATATATGAAATTATTTTTATTAGATATAAAGTTAAGTTTAACAGCTTTTTAAAAATATTATTTATTTATTTTTAGAGAGGGGGGTGGGAGAAACAAAGGGAAAGAAACATCAATGTGTGGTTGCTTCTCTCACGCCCCCAACTGGGGACCTGGCCCACAACCTGGGCATATGCCCTGACTGGGAATCAAACTGGTGCCCTTTGGTTTGCAGGCTGGTGCTCAATCCACTGCGCCACACCAGCTAGGGCCCTATTCACATTTTTTATAAAGATTTTATGTATTTATTTTTAGAGAGGGGAAGGGAGGGAGAGAGAGAGAGAAACATCAATGTGTGGTTGCCTCTTGCACACCCACTACTGGGTATCTGGCCCAAAACCAGGCATGTGCCCTAGACTGGGAATTGAATCAGCGACTCTTTGGTTCGCAGGTCAGCATTCAATCCACTGAGCCACATAAGCCAGAGCCCTATTCACATTTTTTTAAAATGGCTCTGATGGGTTTGTGGAGAATGATTGGCAGGTTTGGCAAAGGAGAAATAAGAGACTGTTTAGGAGACCGTTGCAGTAGTTCAGGAGCCATAGGCGGTGGCTGGACCTAGAGACTTGGGGAGGTGGTAGAACTGGACAGATTTCTCTAGAATGGAGAGGAGTTACTGTTAAAGAATGAACGTGAAGGCCAAGGAAGAAGAAGAAATAGAGAATGCTCATCCCCAGGTTTCTGGTTTGACCAGCTGAATGGAATGTAGTGCCATTTACTGAACTGGGGACAACTAGGGGAGGAATGGGTATAGAGGCTGGGTGGTAATCAAGATTTGTTTTGAACATGGTAACTTCAAGACGTCTGTGAAACTACCAAGTAGGTATGTGTAGGAAGCAATTGAGCCTATGAAACTATAGTTCTGTGGCTGGAGATTTCAATCTGGGAGTTTTCAGCACCTTTGAAACTGTGGGAATAAATGAAGTCACTAAGGGAGAGAGCAGAGAAAGAGGGGCCTTGTATAGAAGTCTTAAAAAAAAAACCACACCAAAATCTCATTTAACAGTAGGGTAGAGAAAAAGGAGACAAAAGAGAGAAAGGACCAGTGACAGTGGTAGGATTATCACAAGCGTGGAAGTCCCCCGTTCATTGGTTTTAATGATGAGGGAAAGTGTTAAATACTGCTAAGAGAAGGGACGTTCATCCCTGAAGCAGGAAGAAAAAGAAAAGTGGCACAAAAGCATGTGGTTTTATAGATGGAAAGATGAGGGAACTTTTTTCTGATGCTTTCTATTTTTTAAGATTTTGTTTCTTTTTAGAGAGAAGGGAGGGGAAGGAGAAAAATAGGGAGAGAAACATTGATGTGTTGCCTCGTATACTCCCAACCAGGGACCTAGCTCACAGCCCAGGCATGTGCCCTGACTGGGAATTGAACCAGGGATCCTTTAGGTTTGCAGGTTGATGCTCAATCCACTGAGCCACACCAGACAGGGTTGGTTTTTGTTTTCTTAAATAAAAATTACTATGGGTAGTTGCAGGGTGGGGGTGGGAGCAGGTAGAAGAGCAAGGGAAACATAAGCAGTATGGCTAGGGGAATGTGAGAGGCAGGTACCAGACAGACAAAGTAGTCATTAGAAATTGTTCAGATTTAAATTTAGTATTAATACTCATAAAATATTCTTTTTCTTTTATTTTTTTAAGTATTTTTATTGATTTGAAAGACAGAGGAAGGGGGAAAGAGAGCAGGAAACATCAACTTGTTCTTCGGCTTATTTGTGGAATCACTGGTTGATGTGTGCGCCTTGACCAGGGATCAAACTGCAACCTTGGAGTACTGGGATGACGCTCGAACCAACTGAACTACCTGGCCAGGGCTCTTTTTCTTTTTTTTTTAAGTTATATTTTACTTATGGAAGTAATACATGAACACATGAACTCATTTTCCTTTAATTTTATTTTTTAAAGATTTTAATTATTTTTAGAGAGAGAGGAGAAAGGAATAGAGAGACACATCAGTGTGAGAGAAACATCTCTTGGTTGCTTTTCCTACACTCCATGAGTGGAGACTGAACCTGCAACCTGCGCATGTGTCCTGACCAGGAATTGAACCTTCGACCCTTTACTTTGCAGGATGACTCCCAACCAGTGAACTACACAGGTCAGGGCAAACACATTCTCCTTTTAAAAATGTCAAGTATTACAAATAAGGCTTAGGCCCTTTTAATGTCTCTCCCCACGAAAGGAAAGTCTGGATCCCTCCTCCCTCCCTAGTGGTAGCCACTGTTTTGAAACTGATACATATTTTTCTGGGCTTTTTCCTGTCTATAGTGTACATAATATTTCAACATACAGTAGCATTTTATATGTGCATATAGTTCTGAAACTTGCTTTTTTCTCTTATCATTTATTAGGGGGTTTATCCTTGTTAGTACATGTAGATCTGCCTCATTTCTTACAAATTCTTTTAAGGCAGAAAAAAATTTTTTTGGTAAAAATTCCAGAATTGCAGATGATATTAGATAGAGTATACCACAAATAATATTGAGTGCTGATTACTAATGAAACACATTCACTGGAAGGAGCCATCATCTAAATAGGTCAAGCCAATCTAGGGAAGATTATCCCCTAATCTAGTGGCTGCGTGCACAACATTCCACAAAAAGCTGACCAATTAAAGAGAAAGGGTGCTCCTTTAGGCTCTTGGAAAATAATGTCCTTGGTTTAGGTTATTTGATCCACTAAAATGTTTTCTTCTATGTAAAGACAAAGATGAAATTAGAGTTAGAATTCACTTATTAGCCATTCTTCTGTTTTAGGGAAAACACTGTAGGATCAGTTTATTTGACAAGTTTAGGCTAGCATTAAGAGAACTAAGCAGCCGTGGTTGGTGTGGCTCAGTGGACTCAGCGCCAGCCTGTGAATGATTTACCTGTCAGGGCACCTGCCAGGTCCCCAGTTGGGGGGCGTGTGAGAGGCAACCTGTCGATGTATCTCTCACATGTTTCTCTTCCTCTCTTTCTCACTCCCTTCCCTTCCCTCTAAAAGTAAATAAATAAAATATTTAAAGACTCCTCAAAGCAACAAAACTTAAAAAAAAAGTATTAAACAGAAATGGAACGGATACTGTTAAAAGTCAGTGCATAAGTATAACTTATCAGGCTTGCATGTCTCTTCAGAAGCTACTTTGGTATCTTTTTTTAGTTTCTTCAGGACCAAATAAATTTTACCCTTTAATGTGAAATGATTGTTATAAGGCCTTCTCTTAAGGGTGTTATAAGAGATTGTGTGGAGAATACATGGATGCTTTTGTCAAAAAAAAAAGTCCTGTGGAATATCCTCCCTGTTTCAGTTTTATTTTTCAGTAAGCCCTTTTCTTAATACTTAGTAGAATGTAGATCTTTAGACCAGCCAGTATTTCTTAGAAGGATTGAGTCCTTTATGAGGGAATACCTCTCCTCTCAGTAGAAATAATATTTTTTTAGCTGTACCATTCAAAAATTTATTGAGCATCTGCCATTAGTCATGCACTTTTTCTAGGCACTGGGGGCACTACTACCATGAACGAAGCAGACAAATCCTTTGTGATGCTTCCTTTTTTGAAGGGGTAGGCATACAATACACAAATAAATAAAGATATGCAGAATGTCAGTTACTGGTGAGTCCATATGAGAAAAATAAAGCAGAAAAGGGATACTGGTAATGACTGGGTGGAGAAGTTGTAATTTCCAGTAGGGTAGCCAGTAAAGACCTTGCTGAGGAGATGGCATTGAATAAAGGCCCTAAGGTGATGTTGCTGATTCTGTGAGCATTGGAAAATCTGCAAACTGGCATCAGCCTCTGCTGCTGTTCAAGGGAAGAACCACTGCCAGGCTGACTCAAGCAGGTAAGTGGACAGAGAACTAACAGGAAGGAATAGGTCCCTTCTTCCTCTAGCCCTGCAGTCTCCCTCTAGCCCCACTTTAGGCAGAGTTGACTGGGCAGCAGCTGGCAAAGCAGAATCATGGTTTATAGAGTCCCATCTCCAGCGTTACCTAGCAGGGTATAGAAGCGTGGCAATGGAGCCGAGAGATAATAGTTTAACACCTGGCATACCTACTTTATATATTGTAAAATTGGTGTTCAGAAGTTAGTGCTCATGCCTTGGCTGGTGTGGTTTAATGGATTGAGTGCTGGCATGCGAACCAGGGGGTCACTGGTTACTAGTTTGATTCCCAGCCAGGGCACATGCCTGTTTTGAGGGCCAGGTCCTCTCTCTAAAAATAAATAATATCTTTAAAAAAAAAACCCCGTGTAACCAAAGTTAGTGCTTATGTTGCTTGGCTAAGAAATGCAGAACCTTGGCTTGAATGAGAATTTGACACCATATCTGTAATCATTCTTCCAAGCCCTAAGAATGCTCCAAACTGAAAAGTTACTTAACTTCTAGCCAATCCTTTTATATTTGGAGGTTCCTAAGGGGGCTGAAACTATGACCTGTGCATAGTTAGGAGCCAGTAGTGACAAAAAATGGAAAACCACCTCATGCTTGCCCTAACCTTCCTTTCCTAGCTTGCTTCTCAAAATTGCTAGCTGGGCGCACCTCACTCTCCACCATGCCTCCCACCCCCACTGCTTTTGTTAATGTCCTTTCCTCTGTCTGCAGTACCTTTTCCCTCCCCCCTGCCAATACTCTCTCTGATCTTCCAGATTCTTCCATTTTTTGACTCAGCTTAAATAGCACGTCCTTCAGGAAGCCTTATGTTTTCATACAGACTCAAACCAAACAAAAGCTCCCTTTGTTTGAATACCCTTATCACTTGGTATTTGTATTTCTCATGACCACTTTCTGCTTAATATTAGTCCTCCTCTCACTGCTCATTTAAGTGTTGGTGCTCACCAACATTCCCATCCTCAGGTTTTTCTTATTGTCCACACTCTCCCCACGCAGCCTCATCCACATGCAGGGCTGCACCTGCCACTTGTGTATGCATCAGTGGCTACCATATCTCCGTCTTCAGCCCAGCAGCTTCCTTTCCAGGTCCCCAGATATATTTACCCACCTGTTCCCTGGAAACTCAGCTGCCCTACTATCCCTTAAACTCAGTGAGTCCGAGTGTTGAGTTTCCTTTTCCTAAAACACTCTCCTCCCCTGTAATCACTGCATTGATAAATGGCAGCAGCAGTGTTTACCCAGACAGGCAGTGCTCCAAATTGACACCTTCAGTTTGTTGCCCACAATACAGATTATTACTGAGTTGATGATTCAGCCTCCTTAATCTACCAAGGCAGTTTCCTTGGTGCTGCTCCCTTAATTCTACCCTTGATATCTCTAACCTGGACCTTTGCATTAGCTCATTAAATACTGCTGCTAACCATTCTTCCTTTGACTGTTTGCTACCAGAAAAATCCTTCTGAGTATTTCTGATCATGTCACTCCTCTGCTCATACCTTTCAAGGTTTCTGTTGACGTGGTTGGGATTCTTGACTTGCCCTTTTCACCTTGTTTCCCATCCTCCCCTGTGCTTTGTATACCTTGTTCTGCCACACCTGCCCCAGATTGTTTACCTTTCTCTGAGTACATCATGCTTGTTCCTTCCTATTGTAGCTAAAAAACCCTTCCTGCCCTTGGGAGGAGTGTGGTGTGTCTTTGGAGCTTAACACTAGGGATGTGGAATAAATCCAAGCCCTACTACTTACTAGCTCTGTGATTACAGGGAGGTCACCTAAATCCTCTGAGCCTCAGTTTCCTTATCAAGTACCTGCCAGTTGCATCATCATGATGTAACATACGATGAATGTTCTAGCACTGTGCCTTCGATTTCTTTGTTTTTCACTGCTTCCCTAAATATCATGTCTCCATCTGGCTCACCCTTGGAAATTCTGCCTCTTCTTTTCTCCAGGTCAGAATTAGGCACTCCTTCTCTGAGCTCTCATGGTAACTGATATTGTGACATACTATGATCACTTCTCTGTCTGCCACTCAGCTGGGAGCAGTTCATGGGCAGGAATCAGGAGTTCTGTCTCATTCAAAGTCTGCTGTCCATTATTTATGTGCGTGTCTGCCTCTAAACTAACTGGAAGCTTCTCAAGGGTGGAGTTGTTTTTTTTTATCTGATTTGTATTTTTAAGCAGCTAGCTGAAGGCTGGGCGTTCCTAACTATTTAATGAGTGCAGAAGTTAAAAAAGTACTCATTTCCACAGCTAAGAAGGTAATGATGAAAAACACATGTAAAAACAGTAAAAGATATCAGAAAATTTTCTCTTTTTTTTAAGATTTTATTTATTTATTTTCTAGAGAGGGAAGGGAGGGAGAAAGAGAGAGAGAAACATCAATGTGCGGTTGCTGTGGGTCATGGCCTGCAACCCAGGCATGTACCCTGTTTGGTAATTGAACCTGTGACACTTTGGTTTGCAGCCCGTGCTCAATCCACTGAGCTACGCCAGCCAGGGCAGGAGATTTTTTTAATTGAGTTGTATGGCAGTAAAGCAATTCTCCGAGTCATAGATTTATTGGTAATAAATTTCTGCACACCAGTTCTACTGAAGAAAACATTTTCCTTCATTCATTTTCTCTAAGTCCACATAGTACAATGTAGGCCTCTTGTACACTGTTTTTAGCCCATTTAAAAAAACACCATATCTATAACTTTTATTTATAAGCGGCTCTTCTGCATTTTACCATTGAGAGAAGCTACTCGGATTTATTTCCTGATGTCTTATCAAATTGAGTCTATAATTTTCTAAGGCTAATATACTTTTTTTTTCATTCTGAGTATATTTCAAAGAATAGCATGGTCAGAACCTTTTATGCATAGTATTCATAAAAACTTTAAGTTAGTTTCTCAACTGAGAAAATTTAAAAATTTCTGTGTTTATGGAGAAAATGGGATTTTTTACCTCTATAATCACTTCAATTAAAAGAACTATGTGCCCTGACCAGTGTGGGTATGTTGGTTGGGCATCATTCCTCAAAGCAAAAGGTCACTGGTTTGATTCCCAGTCAGGGCACATGCCTGGGTTAAAGGTTTGGTTGCAGATTCAGTCCCCATTTGGGACATGTATGAGAGGGAACCAATCAATTTTTCTCTCTCACATCCATGTTTCTCTCCCTTTCTGTCTCCCTCCATTCCTCTCTCTCTAAAAAATAAAATCTTAAAAAAAAAAAAAGAAACTGGTGTAAGGTAGCGGGGAGAAGATGTCAGACTCTTCAGGCATGACCTACATATACTAGAATAACTGCACTTTGTGTAGTTTTAATACTATACTATACTGTTGTTTTCTTTTCACTCCCAAAGTCTGTCACTCAGGAGAGCTACTGCTCTTGTTGCCCTCAGGAGCAGCTGTTCTGAAAGTACCTCCCACCCCTTTCCTGAGGTCTCCCCTGCACATCCAGGAGGGCTTCTCAATGAGTCAGTGAGAACTTTGTTCCCTCCATTCTGCTGCCCTCATTCCCCTCTTCCACTGGCACACCCTGTGTCCCACACTGTAGGAGCCCAGCTCCTGGAGGGTGTTGTGCTGTGGCTGCTTGGTTTGCAGCAGGAGGAACTTTGTTCTTCATCTTATTTATCACTTACAGCACTGAAGGAGACTCTTTCTAAAAGGTAGTTTGGTTCTGTCCTATTATAGTGTATAGTGTTTGTTTTCTGGCAGCTTGGTTTCTCTCTCTTGTTCTTAAAATGTCATGAGGGGAAAGTGTACATAGTCCACAAGTAACTTATAATCCATTAGTGTATATACATAGCGCACAAATAAGAAGCAGCATTGAGAATCATTGTCAACTTTGTCTTTCAATTCCAAACACCACATAACAGGTTTTTTTTCCCTCCTATCAGACTAATTTTAACACCATTTCTGGGATGAATAAACAACCATGTATAAGCTATGAGGACCCTATGGACTTTTCTGATATTTACCACTCTAATGAAGAATATTTCAGGAAACTAGAAGAGCTGAAGGCCGCCCACATGGAAACTATGTCAAAGTTGGAGAAAATGTATCAGAATAAATTAAAGTTAAAGGAAGTTCAGCCAGTGATAATTAGGGAAGGAGCTTCTAGCACCTCTTCCAAGTAAGTTTGTACATGTTATTTGCGGGCTATAAAATAAAATGTAAACTTAAAAGTGCAAAACAAAATTATTTCAGAATATTTTTTCTCAAGAATCCCTTTGTACTTTTAATTGTATATGGAGGAGGGATTTTATTCAAAATGTTTAATGCCTTATTAACCTACCAGGTGGCATCTTGCTTTGAGGGTCATTTGGTGGCCATTTGATCTTTTCTCTCGGACCTGTCATTTGTAGAACTGTAGACATGTATGCAAATATTTAATCTGGGCCATTTTTAAATGATGAATGTTAAAATTTAATTTTAAAAGCTCTTTATATTATGCAGATTAACATGAGGTCGTTAAAGATATAGTACAAAGAGTTTAGGACTAAGACATAAGTTGAATTCAAGTTTTCAAAATAGTCTTCAATTTCAAGACCTATTTTTGTAATAAACTCACTTGTTTTGAAACTTGAGGCAAGTTCCTTAACTCATCCAGTTGGTCTACACCGATTGCACATCTCCTATGTGCTAGATCTTGCCTGGACACTAGAGAATCAAAATCGAGATGCCCTCAAGGAGCTCAAAGACTAGCTGAGAGCCAAATACTTCAATACAACATGATGTAACAGTGTTATCGAGACAGAGGAAAAAGCAGTTGATCATGTCAGGGTGTCAGTGGGAGGACAAAGACAGGAATTTTCTACTGAAGTGTCATATCTGAGTTTAGTCTTTGAGGGGGCAGGTAGCTGCAGCAAATGCAGGAAGCAAGGAGTGGCCTGGTAGGCAGCCGAAACCACGTGTGCAAAGGTGTGGTGGCAGAAGAAATCATGTTGTATGTGAGGAACTTCACATGATTGGATATGACTTAGAATGGTGATTGGGGTAAGGAGAGGTGAGAGGTAAAACTGGAAAGGTAGGAAGGGGCTAATATTAAAGGGCTTTATAATCTATACTTGACTTTATAACAATGACAAATCATGGAAAAGTTTAAAGAAGGAGAGTGACATGAGTAGACATATATTTTAAGATGTTAACTCTGGAAAACGTGTGGATGATTCAATTCAGAGGTTAGACACAGGGAGCCTCAACTGTCTCATGTTCCTCCATTATAAAATGAGGGAGTCAAATTAGATAATTTATAGGCATCTTCCAGCTCTATTCTAAATAAGAGTGATAATTTTTACAAGCCAGTTCCTATCTTCTAACTGATTATACTTTAAGAAAATATATAATTCTTAATTTTTATATTTGGTCACATACAACTGAAAGTATAATCTAATATTCTTCTCACTTAGGTCTGTATCAGAAAAGAACTCCTATCACCCTATCTCGTTAATAACATCGTTTTCAGAACCTGATTTAGGTCATGCTTCCTCCTTGATTGTGTCTTCCTCTGAAGATGAATGGTCCAACTTAGAAAAAGAGAATCCTGAGAAAAACAGAATGATGTCCTTTGCTAAGGAGCTCATTAACAACATGTGGACAAACTTTTCTGTTAAAGAGTACATTCAGTATAAAGATGATGACTTCCCAGCTGTGGAAAAAACAAAGAAAAAACCAAAAGAGTGGGTGCCAAAAATTACAGTACCTGAGCCTTTTCAAATGATGATTAGAGAACAGAAAAAAAGAGAAGAGAACTTGAAATCCAAATCAGATATTGAAATGGTACACAAACTACTCAAAACACAGGAAGAAGATTCAGAGTGTAAGAAAAAATTCCGAGCCAACCCAGTTCCAGCATTTGTCTTTCTACCCCTTTATCATGATATAGTCAAGAAAAATGAAGAACGGAGGAGGATGATGAAGGAGAAGAATAAAGAAGCTCTTTTGGCTTCACAAAAGCCATTTAAGTTTATAGCAAGGGAGGAACAGAAGCAAGCGATCCGGGAAAAGCAGCTGAGAGACATTTTTAAGTCTAAAAAGAAAACAAATCGATTTAAAGCCAGACCTATACCTCAATCTACTTATGGTTCAACTACCAATGACAGGGTAAAAGGATATGAGCTCTATAGAAACATTAAGACACAGCCGAGAGCCCAAGAACTTTTACTGAATTCATCCCCTGTCCCTTGTAGACCAGCTCACAGAAGTTTTGCTGCAAGGAAGCCCAAGTGTCCTGAACAGGCTGAGAAGTTGAAGTGTAAATGCAAATCTAGGAACCAGACTGCTGATTTTGGAGAACTTCCCGAGAGAAATCAAAAGCACCTCTCAGAACAGAAATGTCCAAAATTTCTAACAGTCTGCAAACCATTTGATCTTCCTGCAGCCTCACATGCATCCATTAAAAGAGAGAAACTTTTGGCAGATCTTGAAGCAGATGATGAAAACTTAAAAGAAACACGTTGGCCTTACATGTCTCTAAGGCACAAGTCACCAGTAAGGAGTCCAAATGCAAAACCTATGCCTTATAATGGCAGCCTTCCAATGCCCACAATATCTTCCAGAGGAAGAGAACAAGCCACAAGGTAAATATAACTTGGATACGGTACTGACTGACTTATGGTTCCTAACATAGTGTCTGCAGCACTATTGACTTTACGTTGGTGAATTTGAAAGTACGAATAAATTATTATATCTGGTAATATATTTTATTCTGTAATATAGAACATTTTGCTAGAGGAAGTGTTAAAAATGTATTTTCCATTTTATGAATCCATGGGAATAGAAAAGGTTATAGTCATTCTATTGATTTCCAATTTTACAAGTCAGATCCTTCTCAAAAGGTTGCCTTTTTTCAACCTTTGATTTATCCTGTGTTAAATCTTTGCTAGCAACCTTCTCATTGGCTTAAAGTGAATTAAGCCTTAGTTTGTTGCCCTCAGGAGATCGCTTGAGGAAAAGAAAATGTTGGAAGAAGAGAGAAACCGGATCCTAACTAAGCAGAAGCAAAGAATGAAAGAATTGCAGAAACTCCTGACAACCCGGGCTAAGGCTTATGACTCACATCAAAGTTTAGCTCAAATGTCTAAATCCAGAATAGAATCTTTCAGGTATCATGAAAAAAATCCTGAACCTTCAGACCACTGGTTTTCAAACTTTCTTTTTTTAATCAATAACTACCAATATATGAACAGTTTAAGAAGAGTATTAGTATTTTAGATTCTGGATTCAAGTTACTAATACTTACTTATACACACTCACACACTCACGTTCACCTCATGGTGAGAACCAACATGTGTACTAAACTGATGGTGAGCACCGTGAAGTAATGTTGATGAACAGAAATGTTTTATATTGTGGCCATAGTTAACATCATCTTACATCAGCATTTCATGTTTTTCTTTATATTAGTTTTGATTACACAGTACAATTTTGAGAAAAATCTTGATTCACATAGATAAATCTTTTTTTAACAGCTTGCCATGTAATCTCAGAATATTTAATAAACAGATATGTCAAAGAGCTTTGTTCTAAGGAACAAAGGAAATTTGGTAGCACAAATTAACACATTGGTGTTAATGAACATCAATTATAAGAAGTGTCAATTAACATGTATGTTAATGTTTAGAGGTATGTGTTGCATTTTGTCACGATTTTAATATAAATAGATAAAAGTATTCCAGAACACTGGAATTCTGCAGAACAAAGTTTGAAAACCAGTGTTCCAGAGGAACATTTTTATGTTAGAAATAAACATAAAAATGTTCATGTTTAAGGAGGAAAATAACTTCCCCAAAGCTGGGTAAGTAATATGATCTATTAATTTTTAATCTGATCTATAAATAACCCCAAAATCTATACTTCCTTTTAATTATAAGTATTTCTTTTTAAATGTGTATTATATATAATCATATTCCTTTAAATGTATGTTATTATATATTCCTTATAATGTCTGTCAGTGTAATTCATTGATAGAAGGAGCTTAATTTGATGAACTTGAGCAAAAAATTCCTTAGAAATATACTGTTCTTCCTTAGAAAGTAAACTGTATTTTTCATAATACTAACTTGTATATAATTAAGCATAATTATCATTTTATAGTATAATTATTTTCTCTAATCCATGAAATCTTATTATCTTGGTAGAGTTAGTGTATTTTACATAGAGAAAATAGCATAGTTTAATTCATTATGAGATCTTGCCCAAATAATAAGTACACTTACTGTGAATTTATGTATTTGATTTCTATTCCTCTATGTCATAATCCCATTCTCCCCATTTCTCCCATGACCTGTTCCCATTTAATTAATTTTGTCAACAATCTATAGCAAATCTCACTTAAGGGAATAAAGAGCAAGGGCTTGTTTTCTGAAGAAATTCCTTAAAGAGAAGACACCTACACACTTATATATGAGATAAAAAAGGCATTCATTCACTTTTTCAGGCCAGTTTGAAGTCCCTTAATACATTCTGTCTTAAAGATTTCAGAACCTTCAGAGTACAAAGACTGATCCCAGGATGGAGAATTTGTGTGCTCTCAGAACCTAGACTTTTTACTATGTTCCATAAAACTGTACCAGTCTAGAAAAGGAATGGTGGTAAATTGTAAATTATCTCATAGCTTAATTTCTGATTTGTCATCTAAGCTAAATGTTATATATGCAAGTTCTTATTTCTTTGTAAAATTTTATTCCTTTTATTTGATTTTAGAAAGAGTGAAAAGGAAAGGATGAGAGAATACCGACAAGAACTAGAAGAAAGAAAAGAAAAATTAAAGACCAGGCCATTACTATTTGAAAGAGTTGCTCAGGTTGTGTTTATTGGAATTTAAAAGCTATTGTTAGTTGTTTTTAACATCTCCGGCTCTAATTTACAGTCCATTTTTCTTAGTGCTATGTAATGTATTGAGACATATTGTTTCTGTGACAGCTTCATCAAATTAGTCAAGTCAGTAATTTTGCCGTAATCTGAGCATGGAATCTTGTTGATGAGGCACATAAACTTGATAAAAAACAAACAAAACAAACAAAAACATGCTGCTAATCTAATCATTTGCAAAATAATAGTTTCACAACCTGTTCTTAATGACTGGTCCTTTTTCAGCACCAACTTGGCCCGATATTAAGTTAAGGCTTCATGATATGATTTGGAGGTCTTTCAAGAATTAAAAAATGAAACAAAATGGCTAATTGAATCATATTTATTTCTGCCAGTGTTCTTTTTTAATTGAGATATAACTGACATACAGCACTGGATAAGTTTAAGGTATATAGCATGATGACTTGACATACATAGATTGCAAAATGATTACCACAGTAAGCTTAGTTAAGATCCATCACCTCATATATTTACCAAATATTTTTTTTCCTTGTGATGAGAACTTTTAGGATTTACTCTTAGCAACTTTTCAAATGTCCCGTGCATAATTATCATGTTCTACATTACATCCCCAGTAATTATTTATCTTATAACTAGAAGTTTGTATCTTTTGACCACCTTCATCCAGTTCCTCCTGGATGACCTCCTTTTTTATAAAAATCTGATCTCTTTTTTTTTAATAGTATTTTTTGGATCTTTACCTGAGGATATGTTTGTTTGTTTGTTTTTTAACTGATTTTAGAGAGAGAAGCACTGATGTGAGAGAAACATCGATTGGTTTCCTCCTGTATGTTCCCTGACTGGGGATAGAACCTGCAGCCTTTGGGTGTACAGGAGAATACTCCAACCAACTGAACCACTTAGCCAGGTCTATGATCTCCTTTTTCATGAGTTTTTTTTTTTTTTAAGATTCCACATATAAGTGAGATCATAGAGTATTTGTCTTTCTGTCTGGCTTATTGCACTTAATATAATACCTTCAAAGTCCACGCATTTTGTTGCAAATGGCAGAATTTCTTTGTTTTTATGGAGGAATATTATTCCATTGTGAATATAGACCACATTCTCTTTATCCATTCGTCTTTCAATGTACTCTTAGGTTGTTTTCTTTCTTGGTTATTGTCAATAATGCTGTAATGAAGGTGGGGTGCAGATACCTCTTCAAGATAGTAATTTTTTCTTCAGATATATACCCAGAAGTCAAATTGCTGGATCATATAGTTCTATTTTTAATTTTTCAAGGACTCTCCACACTATTTACTATAGAGGATGTACTAATTTACATTTCTACCAAAAGTTCACAAGGGTTCCATTTTCTCCACATCCTCACCGGCATTTATCTCTTGTCTTTTTGATAATAGCCATTTTAACCAGTGTAAAATATCTCATTGTGAGACGTCACCTAATGATTTACATTCCCAATTATTAGTCACATTGAGCACCTTTCCATGTACCTGTTGGTTATGTCAGTATCTTTCAGGAAAATATCTGAATGTCTATTCAGTCTTTTTCCAGCTTTTAAATTGTATTATTTGTTTTTTGCTATTGACCTGTATGAGTACTTTATATATTTTGGATATTAGCCACTTATCAGATATATGATTTGCAAATATTTTTTCCCATTCAGTTGGTTGTCTTTTCATTTTGTTGATCAGTTTTTTTAAGCGAGTCTATAATTTTCAACCTTACCAACAATTATTCAAAGGATTCAATTTTTATGGAAAACACTAAATTTGCACTCAGTTTTACAATCTTTCCCTTAAGAGAGACTTGTCAATTTCAGATCATCTTCTCCTTAGTACCTAATGGGGAGAGGTTCCGGTAGGTGACATAGCTTAACAATAGATAGAATCACTGAAGGTTATAGGTGCTGTATTGTGAATTTCAGGCTGTTACATTTGGAGCTTCCTGCCAGCATGTACCTGGGACAGATGTCATTATAAGACTGTCTTTATCAATGACTCATTGAGGACTAGGGACATGTATTATGGGTGAATCTACATACTATAATCTCTCAAAGTTATGGAACCCCTTACTTACTGATTTGGATATAATTTTATGTAGTGCTTGTCATTAAGGGGTAGGTTTCTTTTAATATCTCAGTTTCAACTTTAGGGGGGAACATCATAAGCTCTTTTACATTACTCAGCATAAAGTGATTGACTTTGGCTCAAAACAGTTACCTGCAGCTCCCAACTGCAAGTTTTCATGTCCTCTTGTGTGGTGGATGTATCTATCAGTCTAGAATTCCCACTGGCATTTTACATTTATTTTGCCCCAAACTAGATTCTCCTTTTTTACTTCCTTTTTTGGTTGGGCCACAATTTAGATAACTTGAGAACCAGTTTTCTTCCCCATTCAGTTGTCACTGAGAGAACTGACAAATTTTCTTCTTAAATTATTTTTGGATCTGACTTTCTCCACTACTGACAGAGAAATGCTAGGTAAAACCTCTGTTATTTCCTAGCTGAGTTAATATAGTGGTTTCACTGGTTTTCCTGTCCTGTTCTTTGCAAAGCTATGCATTATATCTTTATGTTGCCATTCCCATTCCCTTATAAAAATGTTAACCCTGGGTAGGTAGTTACTAACCCTTGATAACAGTGGTAATCATGACTTCACAGAACCATTCATTCTCATTTTTTTTAAAAGATTTTATTTATTTTAGAGAGGGGAAGGGAGGGAGAAAGAGAGGAAGAGAAACATCAATGTGTGATTGCCTCTCACATGCCCCCTACAGGGGACCTGGCCCACAACCCAGGCATGTGCCCTGACTGGGAATCGAACCTGTGACCCTTTGCTTTGCAGTCCAGTGCTCAATCCACTGAGCCATACCAGCCAGGACTCTTCTCACTTTCAATTAATGGTACCAAGAGGTCATGTCATTGACTTCTCCAAAAAATACTTCAACGTTGTTATTCCTCTTGTATATTGTAGAGGAAGAAACTTAAGTTCAAAGAAGGTAAGTAATTCATAAGATTTATAGTTATTAAGTAATGGAACTAGGATTGGAACCCAAGTCATTCTGCTTCCAAACACAACTGAGCTGTTCTTCTTTCTCCTAGAGGATAACTCCACGAACCTTAGCATTATACACAAAGTCCTCTATGATCTGATTCCTGTTAAACTCTTTAGTTCATCCACCACTGCGGTCCCCATACACCCTTTGCTCTACATACACCCTTTACTCTCAGGTCATACCAAACCACTAGTTTCAAACTTGAAATCTTTATTCATGTTGTTTCACTCATAGAGCCTCTTCCTATCTTTCCTCCTACTCTTTCAAGTCTTAGTGTAAAACCACTTCTTGCGTTGTTTCCTCTGCTTGGGTTGGGTGCCCTTTCCTCTGTGTTCCTTTATTACTCTTTGCATACCTCTCTTTTAGCTCCAACCACACTGTATGGAAATTATAATGATCTCTCTTTTCTTCCAGCTAGTTACTTTTACTGTTTTTTTTTTAATCCTCACCCAAAGACATTTTTTTCCTACTTGCTTTTTAGAGAGGGAGAGAATGAGAGAGAGAGAGAGAGAGAGAGAGAGAGAGAGAGAGAGAGAGAGAGAGATGTGAGACAACATCAATCAGTTGCCTTCTGGTACTTGCCCCAGCCAGGTGTCGAACCCACAGCCCGGGCATATGCCCAGACAGGGAATCGAACCTATGATCTTTGGGTCTATTGCACAGCGCTCCAACCAAATGGGCTACACTGGCCAGGGCCCAGGTAGTTACTCTTTTTTTTTAAGAGAAGGGAAGGGAGGGAGAAAGAGGGGGAGTGAAACATCAATGTGTGGTTGCTTCTAGTGCAGCCCTACTGGGGATCTGGCCTGCAACCCAGGCATGTGACCTGACTGGGAGTTGAACCAGTGACACTTTGGTTTGCAGGGCCATGCTCAACCCTCTGAGCTATACCAGCCAGGGCCCCAGCTAGTTACTTTTAAAGGTGGTGGTCAGATCTTTATATTCCCAGCACCTAGCACCTAGGATAACATCTGGTACAGGGGAGACATCAATAAACATTTTTTGAACCAAAACTGAACTGTTGTGATCAAATTAGCCAGGTAATGAACTGTCACTTACTTTCTGGTACTAGCCTAGGCTGACAGTGCTACCCTGACACATTAGTGATGAGTCTCAGCATTAACAAGCAGTTTTGCCATGCTATGAACTACTGTTTCTAAGCTCCGGAGAAAATGTAGCAAAATAAGAGGTGTGGGTGAAATTAAACCCATAAAGAAATTTTAAATAGGTAAGTTTTATAGCTGATATTTCTTCTACCATCTTTGGCCCTCACATGTGCTATTCCCTTTGCCCAAAATGCTTTTCCTGTATACCCCCTTATGCCTGAGGGCTTGTCAAGAAAATAAGTATTATGTAATTATTAAATAAAGGAAAGATTTACTATAAACTAAACTTACCGTTATAAAAAAGTAAGTATTTTTTCCCTTCAATTTAAAGTGCTGATAGGAGACAAGCTTTCATCACTTGTTTTGGTTTCCTGAAGAAACAGCTTTTTTTTTTTTAACCGTGTTTGATAGTAAAATAAATAATTGTTGAGTTATTTTAACTGTTCCTTTTATCTCATATCCTTTATAATTCTTTTGCATGGTGAAATGCAAGGGGGAAATATTTGTTCCAATTGGGAACAATTACACACTCTCCACCTTGATGTAAAATATTAAAAGGCAATTAATTCTGTGTACTGAACCACTGGCAGTGACCACCATTGCTTTGGTTTTGTTAACAGGAATCAATTCATTTTTCTTGCATTCTATTTTGCTGCAACTACTGGTGCTAATTAAGAACTGTTATGTAATAAATTCACTAAAACTTCATGCATTACCCATTTGTAAGTCTTCATTGTGGCCTCGCTGCTGCAGAGTTACCACCTGACAGAGATCCAGCACGGAGCCTACGATCCAGCACGGAGCAACCGTGCTGTCCTGTTTCTTGGAAATTACAGGGTTTATTAACTGAGTAGGTGTTAAATCAGATTTTAAACCAAATTCAGGTGAAGGTTTACCAGCACTAACTTTGATTAGTATTTTAATCTTTTATATTTAATTAGCTTAAATCAGAGTATACTATTCTTAATGCATTCAGAGTTAACTTGGGAGTTTATTGTACTTCATGGTCTTTGGGGCATAGTTCTCATCTTACTTTGCCATTCCTTCCAGTTCCCTCAAGGCTTGTCTGTTGGCATTCGTAGCATCTGGATGCTTTTTTACTTTCTTTTCTAAAAAGTGTTGTTATTCACAGTGGGTGCATTTTAGCAGCAGTTAAAAGTGCTTGGGTTTTGTTTCTTTTTTTAGTTTTCCACAGTGTCAGAAAATGCACTGCTGATAGTTTTACCTGTTGTAATCAGTCTTTGCTCTTTTCATTTTTCTCATGGAACACTAGACTCCATGGTCCCTCATTACACTGGAGTCCCTGGACTGGGCACATGTCTGACACCTGCATTGCTGAAGTTAGGCTTTAGGCTACCTTCAAACTCCAGGATGACTGCTACCACTTAGATAAAAGCAGCATGGTGCTTGACCCAGGAAAGGATCAAGAGACTTGGTTTTACCACTTACCATTCTTGTGACCTTAAACAAACCACTTAACCTCAGTGGGGTTGGCAGGAACATCTTGGTTTTCTTATTTGTTAAATTTGGGGGTAAGACTGGCTGTTCTCCCATACCCTTTCCAGTATGGGATGCCAATGGAACTGGGCCATTCCTAGGCACTGTGCTTTAGTTGGAGGTCCAGATGGCAATTCTTGGCCCTATACTAGTTCATATCTACCCATAGCTAAAAGTGGACTAAAGCCAAGGCACTAGTGTGACCCCCAATCATCTTGTGGCTCTGTAAAGCCTGTGGCCTCAGGAACCATGACAACTTCTGACTGACTTCAGACATGAGAGGGTCATCATAACTTCCACAGGTCCCAAAGCCAGGAAGTAACATTCTAGAGATGTGAACCCAGTTCTAAAGTCAGGTTTTTTTTTGTTGAAACCATTGCTTCCTCCACAGAGTAAAGATAACAACACTGATGATTTTATTATCTTTGATGGAGTAGAGATATTACTTAATAAAAAGCAGAAATTACAGTAGGCACATAAAATAAAAGAACTTTCTGACAACTATCACGTGAACTTATTTTCTTACTGATTTTTCCAGATATCCATAAGCCGTTATAAAAGTGTATAAAAACAGGTATAGTGTAAAAAATAACTGTAGATTAAAACTCATGTGGCCACCAGCCAAGTTAACAAATGGCATTGCTACCACCCAGGGCTGTGTGCCTCCCCCTCTCCCCATTCTAACTTTTGAGGCATTTCCTTGTTTTTCTTTGCAATTTTACCGCCTATGATCTATCCCTAAACAATATGGTTTAGTTTTACCTGTTTGGGTTTTTGTGGGGTTTTTTGTAAATGAAATGAATACACACATTCTTTTGTATTTTGCTTCTTTTGCTCAGTATTGTTTGTGAGATCCATCCATGTTATGGTGAGTTCATTCATTTTCATTGCTTTATTTTACTCTATTGTATGAATAGACTGCAATTTATTTATCCATTCTACTGTTGATAGATATTTGAGTTGTTACAAACAGTACTATTCTGGACATTTTTATACTTTTCTCCCAGGTCACATGTAGGAATTTCTCTGGGTATGTACATAGGAGCTGGTCGGAGGGTATGCATATTTTCAACGAACTGATTATTGAATTTAATTTTAACCCATACATTTTGAATGGAAATTTGAAGTCTTGTTCTCATCTAAAAAGGTTTGTCTTTTCTATAGAAAAATGCAAGAATGGCAGCAGAAAAGCATTATTCTAACACCCTAAAAGCACTAGGAATATCTGATGAATTTGTTTCAAAGAAAGGCCAAAGTGGAAAAATATTTGAGCCCTTCAGCAATCAAGAGATGAAAAGTTTCACTGAAGATAAAGAAAGGTAACATACA
Organism: Phyllostomus hastatus; assembly: GCF_019186645.2. Taxonomy (NCBI): domain Eukaryota; kingdom Metazoa; phylum Chordata; class Mammalia; order Chiroptera; family Phyllostomidae; genus Phyllostomus; species Phyllostomus hastatus. The sequence goes on from NW_025334041.1 coordinate 93,345,331, forward strand.
TAAGATGTCTGAATGGTGTATATAGACCTCTGCAAAAATTTATACCTGCAGGAAAGCAAAAATTCTGTTCTATAATATTAATAATTTTAAAAGGTTTTTATTACCTAATGAAATACTTGTAAACTGTTGTAATACATACTGATATTTTAATATGTTTGACACATTCAAAATATTACTCTGTGATGAAATACCTGTTTTTAAGGCACAATAATTTAAGCTTCCGACTGGAATAAATAATGAAAATAATAATAAGCTTTCAAATGAAGTTTAAAGAGCCAACCAAGTTTTGAAATAAATTAGTTCTCAGAGAAATACGTACTTTCTCAATTGGTACTTTTATAGAGTTTTCTTGATAAATTGGAGCCCATACACTTGAGGAAGACTGACTTCACAATGACCTACATTGAAAAGGGTTTATTTACCTTTAAACCAAATCATTTTTCCTTTGAAAGATTGATAAATTTCTTCCTCTAGCTTTAATGAAGAAGAAAATGTAGAAGAAAGAGAGGATGGGGAAGAAAATTATTTTACTGAAACCAACAGCCAAGATTCTTGCATGGAAAAAGATGAAGCCAGGGAAGAGAGTGGAGAAAAGAAATCTGTTGAAGAATAAAACAATCGGCAGGGCCTCCTCTCTGTGCCTGTGCTGTGGTTTGCAGCACCCAGTGTTGGCAGCCTTGCTTGTGTCAGGAACACGGATGGGACCTCCTCTGATGTGTGCAGGGCTCTTGAGCCAAGTCCAAATCCAGCTGATTGGTCATTTGGGCAGAGTAAGGCTTTGCCTATTCAGTTTTTAAAATTGCTACATGTGGTCGGTTTGCAACTTTGAGGTTACTTTTATTTTTAAAAAATGTTTGAGAATCACGCTGTCACAGACAGATTAGTTATAAAAATATACATCATGTCATTTTTTGCTAGAAAAAATGGCTTAGCACTGAGAGCAGAGAGGAAGTATGGGTCTTTACTGATGTTTGAAAAAATTTTTCTGGAAAGTGTGAATCAAATATTTGAAAATTACACTATTTGCCCATTCCTTTTCTCTACAACACGTCTCAAAAAATTAATCCTCAAACTTATTTTACTAGTTAAGTTTCTTATCTGGGCCATTTTTAAAAAGTAATAAAATATAGAAAAAATAGATATTACTTGCAAATTTACATTTACTTCTACACTGAATAGTTTACTATTAAATTATCCACACTAACTTTTTATCTTTAGTTTTATTCCAAATTATTTTTGATATAGGAATTATTAGAAAAGTTTTTATACTCATTTTTTAAACTGCGTATTATGACAGATGAAGATAATTATAGCATCTGAATCATAATTTTAATAAATATCAACCCTGCTTTAAATGTGATGAAATTGTGTATAATAACTTGTCCATGGCAAATTGCCAAAGTAACCCAGACTTACTTCTTTACTACTAGACCCAGTGGTGTTCACCTTTTTACATATTATTGCAGACATACTTTGTCTTTCTGTGTATGATGTTAATTTGATTTTATGAATCTATTTTTTTCCTCTTTAAGCAAATTTTCTGTTATAAGAATTCAAATGAGTCATAAAGATGTGACAGGGTGAGACATTCTATTTTATGAAAGCAATCAACTTCCTTTAAAGAGCATGAACTAATAAAGGTGTATGTAATAGCATTGTTTCTCAACTGGGAGTCTGTGCTTTAAATGAAGAAATAAAGTGATGTTTCCAATCAGGGGCAAATGTTTACTTGTAATTCCTTTACTATAGTTGGTGTTAAACCATTTGTCACTATCCTTAGATTGTAAACTCCTTGAGAGTTGGCACCACTTTAAAATTCATCTTTGTATTCCTTTAATATTTTACCTAGGACTGTGTATATGGGAAGTGCTTAATAAAGGTTTGGATGAGCAGATAGATGATTATGTTTTTAAATTATACTTATAATTACTTCATAATGAGTACACATGGAATTAAAAACATTTCCTTTCACCCTGGCTGATGTACCTCGTACCTCAGTGGTATGAGCGCGGGCCTGTGAACTAAAGGGTCATTGGTTCAGCTCCCAGTCAGGGCATATGCTTGGGTTGCGGGCCAGGTTCCCACTAGGGGGTGTGCAAGAGGCAACCACACATTGATGTTTCCCTCCCTCCTTCCTTTCTCCTTCCCTTTCCCTCTCTCTTAAAAAAAAAATTCATTTCCAATGTATTGAGAACTTGTGAAACACAATCCACAGATTGTAATTTTAAATTCAAAGCAAGACCTGCTTTGAAGGATTTGCTCCTTATTCTTCCCCTTCTCAGTGTTTTGGGGGGAGTTGTAGGACTTGCTTTTAGGAGCAATCTTCAGTTTTCTTTTCTTTAAAAATAGGAATAGTATCTATCTAGGATAGCTGTAGGAAGGATTAGGTGTATAGAAAACCCCTTTGCAAACTAAGTTTTTCTTTTTTTTTTTTTTACTTTTTTAAAATTTTTTAATCATTGTTCAAATACAGTTTTCTCCTTTTTACTCCCAATCCAGTCCCCCCTCCCACCCTCCCCACTTCCCTCCCATTACCACCCTCCCCTTAGTCTATGACCATGTGTCCTTTAAGTTTGTTCCTGTGAACCCTTCCCACTGTCCCCTTAAATTCCCTCTTCTCTCCCCTCCGGTCACCATCAGCCTATCCTCTATTTCAGTGTCTTTGGTTATATTTTGTTTGTTTCTTTGTTTTGTTATTTAGGTTCCTGTTAAAGGTGAGATCATATGGTATTTGTCTTTCACTGCCTGGCTTGTTTCGCTTAGCATAATGTTTTCCAGCTCCATCCACGCTGTTGCAAAGGGTAGGAGCTCCTTCTTTCTTTCTGCTGCATAGAATTTCATTGTGTAAATGTACCATAGTTTTTTGATCCATTCATTTACTGATGGGCATCTTGATTGCTTCCAGCATCTAGCTATTGTAAATTGTACTGCTATGAACATTGGGATGCATAGGTTCTTTTGAATTGGTGTTTTAGTATTCTTAGGATAGAGTCCCAGCAGTGGAATTGCAGGGTCAAAAGGCAGATCCATTTTTAGTTTTCTGAGGAAGTTCCATACTGCGTTCCATAGTGGTTGTACCAGTCTGCAGTCCCACCAGCAGTGCACTAGGGTTCCCTTTCTCCACAACCTCTCCAACACTTGTTGTTTGTTGCTTTGTTTATGATGGCCATTCTGACTGGTGTGAAGTGGTATCTCATTGTGGTTTTAATTTGCATCTCTCTGATAGCTAGTGATATTGAACATCATTTCATGTGTCTTTGGATTTTCTGTATGTCCTCCTTGGAGAAGTGTCTGTTCAAGTCCTTTGCCCACTTTTTAATTGGATTCCTTGTCTTCTTAGAGTGCAGTCGTGTAAGTTCTCTATATATTTTGGATATTAAACCCTTGTCTGAGGTGTCATTGGCAAATATGTTTTCCCATACAGTTGGTTCTCTTTTAATTTTGATACTGTTTTCTTTAGCTGTGCAGAAGCTTTTAATTTTGATGAGGTCCCATTTGTTTATTCTTTCCTTTATGTCCCTTGCTCTAGGGGACACATCAGTAAAAAAGTTTCTTCGTGAAATATCTGAGATTTTCCTACCTACGTTCTCCTCTAGGACTTTAATGGTGTCATGTTTTATATTTAAGTCTTTTATCCACCTTGAATTTATTTTTGTATGTGGTGTAAGTTGGTGCTCAAGTTTCATTTTTTTGCACGTGAAACTAAGTTTTTCTAATGACAGTGTCAGAGGACAGAATATTCCTACAGAACTTTTAACTTTAAACACGTTTATTAAAATGAGATACAAAGTGATTTGAATATTATTTTGTTAGAAATAATGTGTGAACTACTTTTTGAAGACAGCAATTGATAAACACAGATCCAAACTTGGAAGACACTGGCAGTTTCAAATAATCATGCAAAATCACCTTTTTTTTTAGAAAGCCATCAAGGTGACAACTGAAAGATTTCTTTAGTGTATATGACATTATATACAGTAAGAGGAGAGTAAAAATTGAAAAGAAAAATAACAAAATGTGGTATATAACTGCCAAAAGTCAAAGAATAATATGCATGCTTATCTCTAACTCTGAAAACATGGTAATGTAAAAAAATGGTAATAGAATTTGCCTCTGGGAGTAGGCAGTGGAAGACTTAGCCTTTTGTTTTGTTTTTTCTCTTTCAACGTGTATATTGAAGTAAAATACAAATGAGGTTTTAGCCTTGTTTGGAAACTACTTTCTACTCATGGATTTATAGTATCATGATAGCAAGAAAAGGGAAAAACAGTTATATCTTTTCTTGATACTAAAAAAAATACTCATTTTATATATTTTATTTGAATCAGGATCCAAACATCGCATTTGGTTAATAAATCTCTTAAGTTTCTTTTTAATATGTCTTTTTGTTCCCTGCAATACTGTTGTTCAAGAGACTGATCTTTTGTCCTGTGTATCCCACTCTGAATTTTGTCATTTAATGTGTCCCCCTGTTCTCTATGTTTCCTGTAGATTAGCAGTTAGATCTAGGCCTGATCAGGTTGAAATACGATGTTTGTAGCAAGAATACTTCATAGATCATGGTGTGCATTTCCATTAGGAAGTATATGATGTTTAATGATCTTTTGTGCAGTTATCTACCATTGATGATCATTGCTACAATTGCTTATGCCAATGTCTATCCACTCATTTTAGAACTTGCCAAAGACCCCAAAGCCTTAGATGTTACAAAAAGGAAAAAATGGGGAGTAGGGGAATTGAATAGAAGTGGTGAAAAGGTACAACTTCCAGCCCTGGCCAGGTGGTTCAGTTGGTTGGAGCATTGCCCTATGCACCAAAAGGTTGCATGTTCGATTCCTGGTCAGGGCACATACCTCCATTGCAGATTCTATCCCCAGTTGGGGTACACAGAGGAGGCAGCCAATTGATGTTTCTATCTCACATCAATGTTTTGCTCAATTGCTTGCTCTCTTCTCTGCAAAAAACAAACAAACAAAAAACCTCACTAAAAACATGTCCTTGGGTAAGGATTTTTAAAAAGCTAAATATGTAACAAAAAATACTTTAATAATGCTATCTTTTTTTCTCATTCTAATTTCTTTCCTTATTCTTTATTTTCCTCAAGTTGGGGCTCTAAGAGTTAAATTTCAAGTATTAACTTGCTTTGCTTAATTTTAGTCCTCTGGGCTTTTGTTACCTCATTAGCTTGAGTGCTTTTGGGAGGGTGGTTTAATAATGCTCTCTGGGGAGAAAGAACACAACACTGTCATTTTGTACAACTTACAAAAGAATGTGAAAATCATCTTAGAGATTTTTTTAAAAGATTTATTTATTTTTAGAGAGAGGGGAAGGGTAGGAGAAAGAGATGGCGAGAAACATCGTTGTGTGGTAGCCTCTTGCATGCCCTGTACTGGGGACCTGGCTCACAACCCAGGCATGTGCCGTAGACTAGGAATCGAACCGGAAACCCTTTGGTTCACAGGCTGGCACTCAATCCACTGAGCCACATGAGCCAGGGTGAGATTAATTTTTTTAAGAAAAAATTTTTACTGAATTTATTGGGGTGATATTGGTTAATAAAATTATATAAGTTTCAGGTGTACAATTCTATAAACTATCATCTGTATATTGTACTGTGTATTCTCCACCCAAAGTTAAGTCTCCTCTGTCACCATTTTTCCCCCTTAATCCTCTTCTCCCTTTCCCTAACCCCATTTCCCTCTGGTAGTCAATGTACTGCTGTTTGTCTCTACAAGGTGGTTTTCTTTTCTTTTGCTTTTTTTTTTTTTTTTCGCTTAATCCCTGCACCATTTTTACCCAGCCCCCAAACCCCTCTCCCCTCTAACAACTGTCAGTCTGTTCTCTGTAGCTTTGAGTCTGTTTCTATTTTTTTTAGTTTTTTTAAAAATTTTATTTTATTTTAATCATTGAATCAGTTTCTATTTTGTTTGTTAGCTTATTTTGTTCATTAGATTCCACATATGAGTGAAATCATATAATAGTTGTCTTTCTCTGACTGGCTTATCTCACTTGCATAATATTCTCCATGTCCAAACATGCTGTCACAAAAGGTATGATTTTCTTCTTTTTTATGACCAAGTAGTATTCCATTGTGTAAATGTACCACAGCTTTTTAAAGTATTTTTATTGATTATGCTATTATAGTTTTCCCAATTTTTCCCCCTCTATTCCCCCTCCACCCTGTCCCCGCAACCCTCCAGCATTCCTCTCCCCTTTAGTTCATGTCCATGGGTTGTACGTGTAAGTTCTTTGAGTCTTCTGTTTCCTATACCATTGTTTATCTTTCCCCCTCTATTTTATACCTACTAATTATGCTTCTTTTTCCCTGTACCTTTTCTCCCCTATTCCTCCCTTCCCCCTCTCCATTGAACTCCCTCTGCGTGATGTCCATTTCTCTGATTCTGTTCCTGTTCTGGTGGTTTGCTTAGTTTTTGTTTTCATTGTTTTCTTTTCTTTTAGGTTCATTTGTTAATAGTTGTGAGTTTGTTGTTCATATTTTTTACTGTTCATATTACTGTTCATATTTTTTATCTTCTTTTTCTTAGATAAGTCCCTTTAATGTTTCATACAATAAGGGCTTGGTGATGATGAACTCTTTTAACTTGACCTTATCTGGGAAGCACCTTATCTGCCCTTCCATTCTAAATGAATTGCTGGATAGAGTAATCTTGGGTGTAGGTCCTTGCTTTTCATGACTTTGAATACTTCTTTCCAGCCCCTTCTTGCCTGCAAGGTTTCTTTTGAGAAATCAGCTGATAGCCTTACGGGCACTGCTTTGTAGGTAACTCTCTCCTTTCCTCTAGCTTCTTTTAGGATTCTCTCTTTATATTTAATCTTGGGTAACTTAATGATGATGTGCCTTGGTGTGTTCCTCTTTGGGTCCAACTTCTTTGGGACTCTCTGGGCTACCTGGACTTCCTGGAAGTCTATTTCCTTTGCCAAATTGGGAAAGGAAATTATTCCTTCATTATTTGTTCAAGTAAGTTTTCAGTGTCTTGCTGTTGTTCTTCTCCTGGCATCCCTATAATTCGGATATTGGAACGTTTCAGGTTGTCCCAGAGGTTTGTAAGATTCTCTTCACTTTTTTTAATTCTTGTTTCTTCATTTTGTTCTGGATGGATGTTTATTTTTTTCCTTTTTTCCAAATCATTGCTTTGAATCCTGGTTTCCTTCTTGTCACTGTTGGCTCCCTGAATATTTTGCTTCATTTCATTTTGGGTATCTTTCATTTTTCAACCAAGTTCAATCAGTTCTGTGAGCATTTTGATTACCAGGGCTTGGTGCACCTGGTAAGTTGTAAGGGGCAGGGCCTTAGATATTCACCCAGCTAGAGCATCCCCCTTTGCTGCGCTGCCTGTCTGGGAGGGGCCAGAGAAGGAACAGTGCAGCTCGCCTGCTCATTTCTAAGGCACTTTCCAACAGACTCTCATGTCAGACTGGAAGTATCTCCCACTGCGACAACTCCAGCTGAAGCCCACAATCAGCTCTGAGTCTCAGTTTTCCCCTTAAATCAGTCCCTCCCATGCAGCTCCACCAAGCCCGGGCAGTCAGCCCCGCCCCTCAGCCAGTTTTTCTGAGTTGGCCCAAATGGTCAGCCTTACTGGTCTGGTGGTTATGGTTGATTTTTTCTTTAATTCCTTGGTTGTCAGAGTTCCATGCAGTTTGATTTGCTGGCAGTTTTGGTTGTTTATTGATTTTAGATTGGTTGTTATCCTCCTTTTGGTTGTGCAAGGAAGCGAAGGGTTTCTACCTATACCTCTTTCTTGGCCAGAACTCTCAAGTATATCTGTACTACAGTTTTTTTTATCCATTCATTTATTGATGGACACTTGGGCTGCTTTCTCACCTTGGCTGTTGTAATGCTGAAATGAACATAGGGGTGCATATATTCTTTCAAATTAGTGTTTTGGGTTTCTTTGGGTATATTCTCAGAAGTGGAATTGCTGGGTCATAAGGCAGTTCCATTTTTAATTTTTTGAGGTAACTCCATACTGCCTTCCACAGCAGCTGCACCAATCTGCGTTCCCACCAGCAGTGCACTAGGGTTCCTTTTTCTCCACATTCTCACCAGCACTTGTTTGTTGATTTACTGATGATAACCATTCTGATAGGTGTGAAGTGATATCTCATAGTTTTAATGTGCTTTTCTCTGATGATTAGTGACTTTGAGCATCTTTTTACATGTCTATTGGCCATCTATATGTCCTCTTTAGAGCAGTGTCTATTCAGGTCCGTTGCCCATATTTTAAAAAATGACTTTCTTTAAAAAAAAAAAAGTATTTATTTTTAAAGAAAGGGTGAGAGAGGGGGAGAAAAACATCAGTGTGTGGTTGCCTCTCATGTGCCCACAGCTGGGGACCTGGCCCTAAACCCAGGCCGTGACTGGGAATGGAACCTACAACCCTTTGGTTTGCAGGCCAGTGCACAGTCCACTGAGCCACACCAACCAGGGCCCTTTGCCCATTTTTAAATTGTTTTTTGGTGTTGAGTTGTGTAAGTACTCTATAAATTAATCCCTTTTCAGATGTATCACTGGTGAAGATATTCTTTCCTTGCTGAGAGAGGCATATCAGAAAAGAATAGTCTATGAAAAATGTCCAAGATTTTACTGCCTATGTTTTTACTGCCTATGCCTTCTGTATTTTATATGGTTTCAAGTCAAAAATTTAAGTCTTTAAAATATTTTGAGTTTATTCATGTGTATGGTATAAGAAGATGGTCTAGTTTCATTTTTTTGCACATATCTGTTCAATTTTCCCAGCACCATTTATTGAATAGACTGTCTTTACCCCATTTCATGTTCTTGCCTCCTTTGTCAAATATTAATTAACCATGAAGGTGTGGGTTTACTTCTGGGCTCTCTATTATGTTTCACTGATTTATATGTCTGTTTTTATACCAGTACCATGCTATATTGATTACTATGGCCTTGTAGTATAGTTTGGTATCAGGTAGCATGATTCCTCCAACTTTGTTCTTTTTTCTCAAGATTGCTGGGGTTATTTGTAGTTGAGATTTGATTCTTTCAAAGATTTGGAAGGCAAATTGCTTTCAAATGATGCCAGGTAGCTCAGTTTGTTAGAGCAATGTCCCAATATGCCAAGGTTGTAGTTTTGATATCTTGTCAGGGCACATACAGTAATCAACCAACAAATGTGTAACTAAGTGGAACAACAAATCAATCTTTCTCTCCCTCCGCCCCTCTCAAAATCAAGAAATAAAAAATTTAAAAATCCTAGAAAGCTTTTAAGTGAAAAATATATATACATGATTTAAAATTTTCAATATGAATTACTCATAAAATCTTCTTTCCCTAGATTTACTTTAAATAAAATCTGAGAATTAGTATTAAAATTTCAAGACCATTAGTCTTTTATTTGATTTTAAGGCACGGTTAATTTTCTCATTCCCCAGATATTTAAAATGAACAGCCCTGGCTGGGTGGCTCAGTTGGTTGGAGTATTGTCCTGTGCACCAAAATGTTGTGGGTTTGATTCCCAGTCAGGGCACTTACCTAAGTTCAGGTTCAATCCCTGGTTGGGTGCATACAGGAGGCAAGTGATTGGGAAGCAGCTGATCAATGTTTCTCTCACACTGATGTTTTTCTCTCTCTCCCTCCTTTCCTCTCTCTCTCAAATAAGTGAACATATCCTGAAGTGAAGATTTAAAACAAAAATTTAGTCCTGACTGTGTGGCTCCATTGGTTGGGTATCCTCCCACAAAGTGAAAGGTCACCAGTTCAATTCCCAGTCAAGGTACATGCCTTGGTTGCATGTTCTGTCCCCAATCAGGGTGTGTACAAGAGGCAACTGATCAACGTTTGATGTTTCTTTCTCACATCTCCTCTCTTCCCTTCTCTCTAAAAATAAATAAATAAAATCTTTAAAAAAAGCCTTAGAGATATGGCACCAGCCTGTCAACTCCATGGCTCTGCAGGGGGAGGACTCAGAAAAGGGACAATGGCCTCTGCTCACCCCTATGCCAGATGCTTCAATCTCTCCCAGTATGTTACTGATGGTTTTCAAGCTGCCTCCCCAGCACTAGAACTCAGAGGGAGTGAGTCTAAGTAGATAGTGTTCCTGAGAGCACATCCCCCCAAATTCCTGTATTCAGATCTCCTTCTCATCAGAGTTTTGTTTTTTTGTTTTTTTTTTTAAGATTCTGGCCTGCAACATACTGAGTGGCATTACTCACTAGAACTCAGAGCTCTGTGCAAAATTCAAGTGTTACTAATTCTTCCTGGATGAACTGGGATTATAAAAAGCTCCTAAGAGGCAATTGTTAATAGTATGATAAAAGGAGATTATTAGAAGGGTGAAAGGAAGTACAACAAATGGCAGAACAGGAGTTAAGCTACTACTGTTCATTCTTGACAGGTGAGCTGAGTTAAATTAAGTATTTCTTTGGGCCTACCCCCAAGCTTTTCTTGGGAAAAGGACAGGAACTATTTATTCAAAAGTTACACAGGTTCAGATAATGGCAGAATGTTGCCGTTAAATCCCAGAGTCTCTAGAAAACACCCATAAATGCCTCCCCTTGCCAAACCAAGCCAGTCAGGGGTACCGTATCTCAGGAAAAGAAAACAAGTCTATAGCTTGGCGAGGCTCCTGTTCTTAATCCAAAACTGTGTGACACTTATTGTGGTGGGCCAGTGGGAATCCTGCATTCTTTGAAACCATGTGGCCAAGACCCTGCACTACTGCTACATGGTTAAGAGACTTTCCTTTCTCAGCCTCACTGTCAAGAACCCTGCAGGGATGCTACATCTTGCTTTTCTGTTTCTTTCTAAGCTTCATGGTCAAGAGAGCCCCCTATCTGCTCCCAAACCACATGGCTAAGCCTGTTTTGTTTCTTAATTTAAAGTGTATTACATTCCTAGTCCTGCATTAGTCTAAGTCTCTTATTAACATTTTTAAGAGAGTCTGCAGAATGTATTCCAGTAATTTTTTAAAGATTTTATTTATTTGTTTGTTTGTTTGTTTTTAGAGAAGGGAGAGAAATATTGATGTGCGATAGATACATGAATAGGTTGCCTCTTGCACACCCCCAACTGGGGACCTGGCCTGCAACCCTGGCCTGCGTGTGCCCTGACTGGGAATTGAACCAGCGACTTTTCCATTCACAGGCCAGCACTCAGTCCACTGGGCCACTCCAGCCAGTGTGAATTCCAGTAATTTTTGAAGTCATGTTCTTTAATAGTTCTTTAATATTTCTTATTCAATCTTAATTCTTCCCCACAGAGAAGAATTAATGTTTCCTTTGAGCTTCTACACTAAGTCCTAAGAAATTCTGGAGTTCCATAAATATTAGATTTATAATTAGCATTCTTAAGGGATATATTGTGCCAGTGTGGCGCATACTGCAAGTGGTTTGCCAAATTGGTTTTACTTACAAAATCTAATTCTATTCTGGGTACAGAGTACCCAGTTAAAATATTAACTGCACAGCCTCTCTTTTGGTTATAAGCTCTACATAATATAGAGCTTATAAAACCTTATTAATTGGCTTCTGGCCAATTCTCAATTTTATAAACATTGGCTTGGTGGGGATTTTGGGAACATGCCCATTGCCCTTCTCCTCTTCCTGCCTAACTCATGCACATAATCCTTGACAGTGGAGAAGCCATCTTGCCAGCAAACAACCAAAGAAGCATCCTAAGGATAGAGAACCAGGGAGCTAGGAGGAACCTGGACCCTTGATGACTTTTGAGCAGCTGCAGCTCAAAAGTCAGCTTGGTGGACTGGGCTGCTCACCTTTCAACTCTTGTGAAAAACAAATACCTATTTGATAAAGCTCTTGTAGTTGGGTTTCTGTTTTACATGCATTCAGATGCAGGGTCTGACTGACACATTCAGCATTTCCATTTTTTTCATTCTTTAACACTGAAAAGAAGCCCAAATATAGGACCTTTACTATACAAAATCCTCTCCTACCTAACCTACTGAGTACATTCATTCTACTATGACATATGTTTCTGTGAAAATAGCTGATATGCAACTAACATATAGGGGAATGAGGACAGTATAACATGGAAGCTCCATTGGTTTGTATGCTACTTTTCACAGCATGTTAATGTTTTGAAGCAACATATGAACATCTTAAGGGAAAAAACTGAAAATCCCTCAGAAATGCCTTCCTTTAGTGCAAGTAGTAGTAATTTAGTGGCTTCAAGAACCACCAGTCTCTCCCCAATGTTAAGCTATCTGGCAAAAAGTGATTGAAAGGCAGCTGAAGAAGCTGGACATATATGTGATTCATTTAATTCCAGGAAACTTTTTTCCTCTAGTGAAGATTTTTTCTAATTCCTTTTATATCTGCATCTCAAAGGAGGCAGTGTGAGCTTTAGAGATTGGTACTGCAAAAACTGACAGGTGTTGATCAAATGTGCTAATATTTTTATAAGCATTATTATTGTTTTTGTTAGTGTTGTGATTGCAACATTGCATTAAATTTTAGCAGTCTACACCAGGTCCATTTTTCTCCTAAGTCCAGTTGACTTTAGAGCACAATTTTATAAAATTTAATTTTTGAAAAAGGAATGCATATATCCACTGAAGCAGAAATGTCAGATTCTTAGATATTAGCTGTCATTAGGACTGCAATTAATAGTCCAGGTAGATCACAAAACCATCTCATTAGAACTTTTAATAAATGAACTGCATAATGGAAGTAATATGATGATGTCAATAGTCTACCCACAGAAAAAAGTCTATATAGTAGTGTTTCCTATATAAAGAAAGTCAGTTTTACACCTTTGCAAATAACCAAATGTCCTATTTACAATGACTTTTGGAAACAAATTACCCCATAGAGCAAACCTTTTCTAGTTCCTATCTCCCTAAATAGTCTCTAAACAAAGCAACCAAGCGTGGGCTGAACAGAATCTTTCATTCACCTGTCATGTGTCATGATGAACAACACTGTTCATTTAAAGACAATACCACTAATAGCCTAAGTCTAAGCTCCACTCTCACTGGCAGAGACAACCTAAACTCACCATCCATCCATCCATAAAACTAAGTAACTCGCTAAAAAATTAGATCCTTGAAGAAGGAAAAGGATATGTGAAACCTCCCTTTTTCTTTTTTTTTCAATGTTTTTTTAGCTTTCAAGTATAGTTGATGTACAATATTATATTAGTTCCAGGTGTACAACCCAGTGATTAGTCCTTGATGCCGTACATAGTTATTACAGTATTATTGTATCTGACAACCTCATGACTATTCTGTAACTATCAGTTTGTACTTATCAATCCCTTCCCCTTTTTCACCCATTCTCCCAACCCCTTTCCCATCTGGCAGCTATCAAAATGTTCTCTGTATCTATGAGTCTCTTTCTGGTTTGCTTATTCATTTATTTTGTCTTTTATACTCCACATATAAGTGAAATCATATGGCATTTTCTCTGACTTACTTCACTCAGCATGATACTCTCTAAGTCCATCAATATTGTGGACGGCAAGATTTCTTTTTTCTAATGGCTGAGTTATATTCCCTTGTATATATGCACCCCTTCTTTAACCATTCATCTGTTAACGGACACTTAGATTGCTTCCATTTCTTGGATACTATAAATAATGCTGTGATGAACATATGGGTACATATGTCTTTTCAATTTAGGGTTTTGGGTTTCTTCAAATAAACACCCAGAAGTAGAATTACTGGGTGTTCCTTTCTGTTGTTACAGGCTTTGTATTTGTTTTTTTTATTTTAATTTTAAAGTTTATTATGTTACTACAGTTGTCTCAATTTTTCCCTTTTGCCTGGTACCCCCATTCCCTCTAGCAACATCCACCTTAGTTCATGTCCATGGGTTGTGCATATGTTCTTTGGCTTCTCCATTTCCTATACTACTCTTAACATACCCCTCTCTATTTTGTACGTACCAATTAAGCTTTTTAATTCCTGCACTTTTTCCTCCATACTCCCCCTCCCGGCTGATAACCCTCCCAATGATCTCCATACCTATGATTCTCTTCCTGTTCTGGTGGCTTGCTTAGTTTGCTTTTTTCTTTCTTTCTTTTTTTTATAGATCCAGTTGTTGATAGTTGTGAATTTTAATGTTCATAGTTTTGATCTTCTTTTTATTAAATAAGTCCTTTAACATTTCATGTAATAATGGCTTAGTGATAATGAACTCCTTTAGCTTTACCTTGACTGGGAAGCACTTTATCTGCCCTTCCATTCTAAATGATAGCTTTGCTGGATAGAGTAATCTAGGTTGTAGGGTCCTTACTTTTCATCACTTTGAATACTTCTTGCTAGTCCCTTTAAGTCTGCAAAGTTTCTTTTGAGAAATTAGCTGATAGTCTTATGGGCACTCCTTTGTAGGTAACTCTGATTTTCTCTTGCCACTTTTAAGATTCTCTCTTTAAGATTTGGCACTTTAATGATGTGCCAAATGTGTGTCTTGGTGTGGTCCTCTTTGGGTCCAACTTTTTTGGGGCTCTCTGTGCTTCCTGGACTTGTATGTCTATTTCTTTTGCCAGAGTGGGAAAGTTCCTCATTATTTTTTCAAGTAAGTTTTTGATTTCTTGCTCTTCCTCTTCTCCTGGCATCCCTGTGATTCAGATTTTGGCACATTTGGAGATGTCTCTGAGTCTTCTTATACTACTATCATTTTTTTGAATTCTGTTTCTTCTTTCTGTTCTGGTTGAATGTTTATTTCCTCCTTATGTTCCAAATCATTGATCTGAACCCTGGCTTTTTTCCCTTAACTACTGGTTCCCTGTAGAGTTCTTTGAGAGTCCTGATCACCATTGTTTTGAATTCTGCATCTAATAGGTTGGCTATCTCCATTTCATGTAATTTTTTTTTTCTGTTCTTTCATTTGGGCCATATTTCTTTGTCTTCTGAATTTGGCAGCCTCCCTGTATTTGTTTCTGTGTATTAGATAGAGCTGCTTTGACTTCCTGTAAAAGGCACCTGTAAATTGTGTGAGGCAGAGTCTTAGGTAATCACCAGTGTGGGGCAGCCTGCTTCGCTGCTTTGTGTCTCTGTGTGGGGAAGGAATTGGAGAGGGGATTGTGCCACTGCTATGCTTGTGGGGGTTTGCCCCACACTCGCCGTTTCCAGTTACTTCACCTACTCCCTGTATGCAATTGGTGCCCTTCCATCTGTTGCCCTGGTGTTGAACCCAGAGTAGGTGGGTTTGTGTACATTTTAAAACCATGCAGGCCCTTTAAGTGAAGTTTCCTGAAAATCTGGCTGTTTGTTCTGCTGCCCCAACTTCCACTGTCTTTTATAGCCAGAAGTAATAAGAATTTATCTTCCTAGCACTGGAACCCAGGGCTGTGTGGTCTGGCTTGGGACTGGGATTTGCTCACTCCCAAAGTATCCTTCCTGAATTTATCTACCACATGTGAATATGGGACTGCCTGTGCCCATTCCACTGCCAATACCACCTCTCCATGCCACACAGCATCTCCACTCCTCCTGTCTGGATGATTTTGGCTTCTATAAATCCTTGGCTGTCAGATTGCCATACAGTTCAATTTTCTGAAAGTTCCAGGTGTTTTTTGTTTTGAGACTTAGTTGTAATTCTTTTTGTGGTTGCGTGAGGCGGTGAAGTGTGGCTACCTTTGCCTCTACCTTGACTTTTGTTTTAAAGTCAAGGTGCAAGCCCTGGCTGGCATAGCTCAGTGGATTGAGCGCGGGCTGCGAACCAAAGTGTCACAGGTTCGATTCCCAGTCAGGGTACATGCGTGGGTTGCAGGCCATGACCCCCAGCAACCGCACATTGATGTTTCTCTCTCTCTCTCTCTCTCTCTCCCTCCCTTCCCTGTCTAAAAATAAATAAAATCTTGAAAAAAATAAAGTCAAGGTGCTCTCTTGCTTTTGCTTTAAAGTCTATTTTGTCTGGTATAAATATTGTTACCCCAGATTTTTTAAAATTTCCATTTTCATGAAATAATTTTTTCCATTCCTTTACTGTCAGTCTATGTGTTCTTTAGAGTCTTTTATAGACAGAATATGTAAGGGTCTTATTTAGTTATCCATTCAGCCACTGCATGTCTTTTGATTGGAGCATTTAATTCATTTGCATTTAAAGTAATTATTGATAGATATGCATTTACTATCATTTTATTATTCATATTTTTATCTTTCTCCCTTCTCTTCTCCTCCCTGCCCCCTCCCCCTTTCTCCTCTTTTTCTTCTTTTTCTCCTCCTCCTCCTCCTTCTTTTCCTTCTTCTTAAAGAAGACCATTTAACATTTCTTGTAATATTGGTTTGGTGATGATGAACTCCTTTAGCAATTTTTTGTCTGGGAAGCTCTTTTCTGTCCTTCAATTCTTTTTTTTTTTTTTTTAATCATTGTTCAAGTACAGTTTTCTCTCTTTTACTCCCATTCCAGCCCACCCACCCAACCCTCCCCACTTCCCTCTCATTACCACCCTCCCCCTAGCTTTTGTCCATGTGTCCTTTAAATTTGTTCCTGTAAACCCTTCCCATTCTCCCCTGAAATTCCCTCTTCTCTCCCCTCTGGTCACTGTCAGTCTGTCCCCTATTTCAGTGACTTTGGTTATATTTTGCTTGTTTCTTTGTTTTGTTATTTAGGTTCCTGTTTAAGGTGAGATCATATGGTATTTGTCTTTCACTGACTGGCTTGTTTCGCTTAGCATAATGCTTTCCAGCTCCATCCAAGCTGTTGCAAAGGGTAGGAGCTCCTTCTTTCTTTCTGCTGCATAGAATTCCATTGTGTAAATATACCATAGTTTTTTGATCCATTCATTTACTGATGGGCATCTAGGTTGCTTCCAGCACCTAGCTATTATAAATTGTGCTGCTATGAACATCGGGGTGCAAAGGTTCTTTTGAATTGGTGTTTTAGTATTCTTAGGATATAGTCCCAGCAGTGGAATTGCAGGGTCAAAAGGCAGATCCATTTTTAGTTTTCTGAGGAAGTTCCATACTGCTTTCCATAGTGGTTGTACCAGTCTGCAGTCCCACCAACAGTGCACTAGGGTCCCCTTTCTCCACAACCTCTCCAACATTTGTTGTTTGTTGCTTTGTTTATGATGGCCATTCTGACTGGTGTGAAGTGGTATCTCATTGTGGTTTTAATTTGCATCTCTCTGATAGCTACCGATATTGAACATCATTTCATGTGTCTTTGGATCTTCTGTATGTCCTCCTTGGAGAAGTGTCTGTTCAAGTCCTTCAATTCTAAATGATAGATTTGAAAAGCAGAGTAATCTCAGTTGTAGGTTCTTGCTTTTCATCACTTTGAATATTTTATTCAAGTCCCTTCTGGCCTGCAAAAGTGTCTGTTGAGAAATCAGCTGACATTCACTTGGGAGCTCAAAACTTTACTGTTTTTCTCTTGCTACTTTAAAGATTCACTTGTTGTCTCCAATTTTTGGCATTTTAATTATGATGTGTTTTGGCCTGGGCCTCTTTGGGTTCATATTGTTTGGGACTCTCTGTGTTTCCTGGATTTATATATTTCCTTCACCAGGTTAAGGAAGTTCTTTGTCATTATTTTTTCTAATGAGTTTTCAATTCCTTGCTCTCTCTCTTCTCCTCTGGCACCAATGATGCAAATATTGGTATGCTTTAAGTTGCCCCAGCTGCCCTTTAAGCTATCCTCATTTTTTAAAAATTCTTTTTCCTTTTTACTCATTTAATTGAGTGTTTTTTGCTTCTTTATCTTCCAAATTTCTGATTTTATCCTCTGCTTCATCTGCTCCACTGTTGATTCCCTGTAATGTATTTTGCATTTCAGTTAGTATATTCTTCATTTCTGATTGGTTCTTTTCAATGTATTCCATCTCTATTTTTATGTTTCCTATCTCTTTGGTGAAACTCTCACTAAGTTCATCTACTCTTCCCCTAAGTTCATCAAGCATCCTTATAACCAGTGTTCTGACCTCTGCATCATAGATTTATCATTAATAGGCATTATATATTTATTTGCTTATTTATTGTCTCTCCTCCATTAGAATGTAAGCACCACAAGTTCAGAGACATCATTTTGTTCACTACTTTATCTTGGGGTCTAGAAGAATGGCTAGCACATATGATTGAAAACTATTTACTGAGTATCTGCTATGTGCCAGGCACTGTTCTGGATGCCAAATATTTGTGTGTATAGTTGTGAATGAAACAAAATCTCTGCCTAATGGAACTTATATTCTAGTGACACATAGTATTTAATAAATATTAATCAAATGAATCTGCAAGATTATAATAAAAATCCACTAAAATATTGTGCCCCATAAACTTATTATAGTGGATGTTAGTAAAACCCTAGTTATATTAGTTTCCTGTGGCTCTGTAACAAATTACCACAAACTGGATGGATTAAAACAATAAAAACTTAATTTTTTTGCAGTTCTGGGGGCCAGAAGTACAAAATCAGTATCACTGGGCCAAAATCAAGATGCCAGAACAGGGCTTGCTCCCTTGGAGGATTAAGGGGAGAATCCATTCCTTGCATCTTTCAGCTTCTGGTGGCTGCCAGCATTTCTTTCTTGCAGTTGGCTGACATCACGTCAGTCACTGCCTCCATCTTCACATCACCTTCTCTTCTATGTCTGTCAAATTTCTGTCTGCCTCTTTCTCATAAGGATGCATGTGATAGCATTTAGGGCCCCCTGGGCAATCCAGGACAATCTCTTTCTGAAAAGTAATATGGAAAAAATCACATCTGCAGAGACCTTTTTTCCAAATAAGGAAACAGTTACATGTTCCAAGGATTAGACCTGATATCTTTGGGGACCATCATTCAGCCTACACCTGTGTTGTTGTAGTTGAAGGGAAGTTTCAACTTGGGCACTACCAGGAGGTATCTTTCCTTTCAGATTTTGTCCTTTCCCCTCCTTGCAATATGTTTATTTCTGAAAAACAAAGACAATGACTTACTTTCATATATAATAGAATTATATTTTCCAAAGAAATCAGTGAAGTAACATTTGTGATGCATTCATAAAGGTATTTGATTGTCTTCCAACAATAATTAAGTTAATATTCAGTGAAGGTGGCAAAACAATATGTGAGAACAAATTATTTTATATCTTTTACCAAGAGATCCCATCATGATTTGCAGGCAGAATATAAAATCCCTACCGTTCATCACTTAAGGTCATTATCTGCACATCACAAAACTAGGCTGTGACCTCAGGGTCCTTGCCAAATGCCAGCAAGCAGAGTAATGTGCTTCATAGCTAAAGCTGAAGCTCCAAAGCCTTTGGTGTGTTGGGAACCCCTACAATGAAGGGACAAATAGGCATCATTAACAATAAGGTCATTTTAACACTATTAAGGCTTTCTGAAATTTGGTGTAGAAACCTAGAATTTAAATTTGCCCTGCTTTTTGCTCTTAAAAAGAAAAAAGTACCCTGTGCTTTATGCAAATCAGGTATTCTCACATCTTCTTTAGTGCAAAAGAATATCCTTTATTTAGAATTTATTTAAATATAGTCAAATTTAATCAGTGTGTACAATCACACCTATTTTTCATAATAGTATTTTACTCTTGTAAAAAATCTCATTATTAAGTAATACATTCTTCCATTGAGAAATTCAGGTCTAAGAAAAGAAAAATATGAATGACTCTTATGAATGTTATTTCACTTATAATGGATTCAGGGGAACATTTTAATGTTATTTCTTGCATTATTATAAAAAATAAAATTGTGAAAGCTGTCAGAAAACCTAGGGGTTTTTTTTTAAGATTTTTATTTATTTATTTTTAGAGAGGGAAGGGAGAGAGAGAGAGAAGCATCATTGTGTGGTTGCTAGGGGTCATGGCCTGCAACCTAGGCATGTGCCCTGACTGGGAATCGAACCTGCGATGCCTGGTTCGCAGCCCGTGCTCAATCCACTGAGCTATGCCAGCCAGGGCAGAAAACCTAGTTTTTAAAGAAAGAAATTTTTATTCTGATTTAGTCTATAAAATTGACAGCATACATATTTTTTTCTTGAAAATTAAAAATGTGTTTCAAATACACTATTTGTTTATTCTTGCAACATTTATTGAACACCTATTATACTCCAGGTATAGTACTGGGCACCGGATGATATGAAAGTAAACAAGACCCAGTCCCTGCCTTCAGGAAGCCTGCAGTATAAAGGGGATGGTGACAAGGACATGATTTCTTACAAATAGTGTGATGATGCTCTGCAGGGACTGGCAGAGGGAATGAAGGTACAGCAGAGCCTCACTAGCCTCCAGGACTCCAGGCACCCCTTGTGAAAGGAAGCTGAAGCCTAAAGAATCAGTAAAAGTCAGCTGCTCAGAGACTGCTATGTGTATGTGTGTGTGTGAAGTCCCAAAAGTGAGAGAAAGAATAGTGCTTTGGAAATAGAGGTGCTTTCAAATGGCAAGAATGGAGAGTAACAGGAAAGGTTTAAAAAAAAAAAAGGCATATCCTGTCCAGGTGGCTAAGTTGTTTGGAGCATCATTTTGTACACCAAATGTTGTGGGTTTGATCCCTGGTCAGGGCACATACCTAGGTTGCAGGGCCCATCCTTGGTCAGGACACTTATGGGAGGCAACCAATTGATGTTTCTCTTTCCAGTCAGTCAATTGATCAATATTTCTCTCTCTCTTTCTCTTCCCCACTCCGTCTTTCTCTCCCCCTTCCTCTCTCCATAAAATCAATAAACATACCTTGGGTGAGAATTTTTTAGAAGTTTAAAAGAAGGGGACTGCCCTGCTCCTGAATGTCCCCCTATCCAAGAATCTGGACTTTAAAAACTATTAATAAGATTTCAAAGAAAGGCAATGACATGCTCAGATCTGTATTTTATAACGGTCATTCTAGCTCCGTGAGAGAATGGATTGGACATTGGCAAGACTGGAGGCAGTGACCTGCCAGGAGGATGGGGTGAAAGAGGTCCAGGGGACAGTGTAGTACCTGAACTGAAGCTCAGTGAGGAAGCTGATGGATTGAAAAATAATTTCTTCAAGTAACATTAAGACAAAAAATAAACAAATACTTTCATGGGGCTATGAAATATTTTAGTGGTCTATGGTTTTCAAATCTTTCTTACAAATCTAATGTTATTTCTACAAAACCAGGCTTGAAAATAACTTTCCATAATTTTTATTCCTCAGGTTATATAACATTAGCCTAAGTAAGCAAACCTAACATTTCCATAGAGTATAGAAATATATCCAAGCTACTCTGTTCCCAGAGGGGTAGATATTGAAGCAGTCAATATTATCACCACAGATACCTCTCTTGGCTCTAACAGCCAGTAGATAAATTCACCTGTTGTTATCCAAGCTCAGAACCAGTAGGTGAACTAACCTGTTGCCTCAGCTCATGGTGTTACCCACTGATGTTGCCCACTCCTACACTTCCCATCCCCTGTGATGAAGAGGTGGATTCAGGTTGTAGGATACAACTCAGGAATGGAAAGGTCAGAGAGCCTACTGCATCCTGAGTTCTCAACACACATATTCCTCTGCCTTCCACTGAGGCAATAAGGAAAACCTTTTTTGAGGAGATAGGATTTCCATGGCTGAGAAGAAGGGGTAACCTGTTTATTAGCCTGAATGAAAAGTAGTCAACTGCATTTCTTCTCTTCTCCAGCAGGTGGCAATGAGTAACCCAAAGAGAACTATTTAGCCAAAGCCAGAAGGGCACAGTTTAAAATTCTTAAAATGCCAACTTTTAAAAAATATTTAAATTTTGTTTAAATGACATAAAATGGAAAGCCTACAAAAGGTTCTAAGAATTTCAAACTATTATGGCAGAAACAAGCATCTTAAAATTTCAATAAAACCAGAATCCTACAATTTATATAAAAAATGTATATATAAAGAATGATGCCACTGATGAGTTCCAGGTAACCCCAGCAGTTACTCTACTCATTGTCTGAACAATGAACTAGCTGTGACCAACAACCTCCCTATTTCTTCCAAATTTGGCTTCCCATTGCACAGGTGGCTTTCTCCCTCTAGGAGGGACTACAACTTCCTGTGGACACCCAAGGCGTCCAGATACAGGCACCTGGTCCCCTCAGATAACTCCTGACAGTTGACATTTAAACCCAGACACCCTGATTCCAAGTAGCCTGTGTGGACTCCGTCAACAAGGATGTTCAAAACTTTGGTCTTGAAGAAGAGAAAGCAAAAGGGGAGAGGATGTCCCTTCACCCGGATGCTCACTTATGACACGAACGGAGCACCCTGCCCCCACTGTGTCCCCTGTGCCTTCTTAGCATGTTTCCTAGTAAAGCCTGTTCCTTTGTCTATAACGCTGTGAATTTTTCTGAGCTCTCTTGCATATGCTTTAAGTTTTTTTAACTTATATGCTGTAAGTTGCTTTCTAGATGATGATCATTTCTTGTTCTTTCCATGGTCTCACAATTGTATCTCTCAGGGAATCATCAATATAGAGTGAGACAGCAGTCATTCCAGTTAGAAGATGAGAAATAAAACCATGATGTGTTCTAGTGGAATGCCTTTAAAGTGCTTAAAAACATTGTTAGGATTTGGTATGAGACTTAAGAAATCTATAATTTTCATATCTCTGTTCTTAGGTACTACTGGTTTAAATGATTTATAAAATTTTCCCTGACGTTTTCTGCCTCACGTGTCTATAGGAGTATTCAGTTTGCTGAACACCTCCTTTTCTGTGGATTTTTTGGAGGTACTGGGGCTGAGATCAACTGGAGGAAAGGAAGTTCTCCCATTGTGACATCCACTTGTAGTCTTTCATGCTTCAAAATAAGTGTAAAAAGACCTTATCAATCATACAACATTAACTGTATGACTTCACAGCTCCTTGTGATGTTTGTTATAAACAAATCTTTTTATCTTTGGCCTACCCAACTAATGACTGAAAAACAAAGAGAGAATACCTCTGTAAGGTTAAATTATGGAAATCCCTATTGCACTGACATGCAAAAATGATTATTCTCCTGAATGTGATAAAGTTATTGTGTTTATAGGGCTTGAGGGTTCAAACTTATTTTTTCATTACATCATGTGACTAAATTCCATAAGTCTAAGTCATTGCTGATTATCTTCCTAACATGTAAAATTATACAAAATCCTTACTTTTTTTTACTTTCTAAAACCCATCATACAATAAGTTAATTGATTACTTTTTAAGACAAGAAATTCACATTTTGGGCAATTATGAAAAACCCCAAAGTTGAATAAAGATAGTCTACATAAATAAAAATATCATACCATCCAATGTATAAACTAAAACAATAAAGCCTATGAATTTTAATAATAATTTTAAGAAGAATTATCTATTTGTATACATCAAAGACAATGTTTTTCTTTTATCTATTGACTTACTTGACCTACAAAAGGAATCATACTGTTTGTTTATTTATTTTTAGAGAGAGGGGAAGGGAAGAACAGAGGGAGAGAAACATCAATGTGTGGTTGCGTCTTGCACACCCCCTACTGGGGACCTGTCCCACAGCCCAGGTATGTGTCCTGACTGGGAATTAAACTAGCAACATTTTGGTTTGCAGGCTAGCACTCAATCCACTAACCCACACCAGCCACGGCTGGAAGTACACTGTTTTAACTTGCTTTTTCCACTTAACAATATACTTCGTCATCTTTCATCTCATTCTTTTAACAGACTGAGTAGTATCCCAATACATGAATATCATTATGCTAACCAATTTCATATTTACAGGTGTCCACATTGTTTTCAATCTTCTGCAATTAGGAATAATGTCACGATAAATATCCTGTACATATATCTTTGTGCCCTTGAATGATTATTTGTAGAAGATCCATTGCTAGAGGGAAAATTGCATAGTCAAATAATACGAATATTTATATTTTAACATATATTGCCAAAAATAGTCCCTTCAATAGGCTGAACCACTATATATTCTTGTATAAATACTGTATCCAAGTAAGGCAGTGATTTTCAGACTTTTATTACATGGGAACTTTTTCTTTGAAAGAAATCCTTTTCAGAATCCAGAATATAAAGCAGAAAAGGAACTCCATTTTGGTGAAAGCTGATACAAGGTTGGGAGGCTTACTGTTCTTGCGGATGGCCCTGACCTTGGCTTCTGTGGCACTTTCACGTGGCCTCCTGGAGCACAATGCAATACAGGCAGTTTATCTTCTAACATAATGTGTTTTCGAATATATTTGACTGGCTGAAAGTAAAACTAACATGATATAAGACTTAAGAATTATTTTAAAATCCCTAATTATACTTCAATTTCAGACAGAATTTTCAGTAATTTAGTACTAACACTTAATATGTGTTCTTTCATTGGTTTCTTTTTCTTTACAATGAGCAACTGATTATGGCTAATTTCTGTTCCTTTTATATGGTTGAATGATTTTCATCTTTGTCTAAACTGCACTAAGTGTATGAAACCTAAACTTGTTATCACTGGGATCAGCACTTCCATCTTTGTTTTTCTTTATTTTAATGAGAAGGGCAAAATGTAATAAAATATTAAAATAATTATAAAAACAAACTCATCAACAAAGGTAATGACTGTCACAACTGAACTGAAACTCTTGGTTGTATCACCATTTAATATTTCATAATATTAATTCATTAACTGATACATAAAAACCTGAACTGAAGGAAAGGTGCTTTATGTGTGACTATAAAGTATATCAACAGCAGGTGGTAAAAATTTGAAGAACCACCTATATATGATTGCAATGAGTGACTCTCTTCAGTGGTTTAGAGCCTATTTTCAGTTTTTCTTAACAGTTTTATCAGACTTGAACAAGCTTGTTCCCAGGAAAACAATGAGAGAAGAGGGCACTAGGTAAAGGATACATAGATGTCCACTTAGGCTAAGGAGCCATTTATTCTGGTAATCTTGGAAAATTGGATGCTTCTGTCAGAGCTCTCACTCCAGATCTAAGCTTCTGAGAGGTTCCTCTGAACAGAGGCCTCTGCTTTGCCTGATTTTCTAGGAGAACGCTAGTCTCTTTTTTTTCCCCCTAAACCTTTTTACTTATATTCTGATTTTTGTTGGATTGAAGAGAAATCATCCAAGGCTTATTTCGAGGTTGTTTCACATAGGCATAATTGAGTTTATTATTTTTAGCCAACCAGGTATTGTCCTTCTTTTCATAATTATAGAATGCTTCTTAAAAGCATCCAGAAATCCTGGCTCTTAGAAACAAGGATGGAACACACTCAACTCTCTGAAAGGAGATCTTTAACCTCAATCAGATGCTTATTGTGAAGGAAGAAAAAACACAGTAGAAAACACAGAAAGAATGATTTTATCCATTGATTCAACAAATATATGAGTCCAAGTTGCTAAGGGAATACAAAATGTATAAACCATGATCACTACCCTAAGTTTATGATCTGACCAGGGCAACTAGGCATATTCCCAAAAAAGTTACATGATAATTTAATGTAGTTTAGAATACACTCTGAGGGTGCACTCTCCCTCCTTGAGCACTACTACACCTTTCCCTTCCCCCTCTTCTTCCCCAATAGGCATGCACCTCCTGAACTTTAAAGGACCCCACAAGACTTGCAACCAGGGGAGCAATGGGCAGCAGCCACTCATCTAGGACTAACCCCTTAAACCTGTCTCCAAGGCCCCCTATTCTCTGACTTCCCAGAGAAGGGCAAAATGTAATAAAGCAGACAGCCAAAGCAGTCTGGCCTAGGCTCTCCCCTGTTGCATCTTCTGTCTTAAGCCCTTCCTTGTTTCAGTGTCCCCAGCTTTAATAAATGTACTCTCAAAATAAAAAAAGAATAAAATGAGAAATGTGTGGTACAGATTGTAGTTGCCATGGAAGACCCACCCTTTCATATCCTCAGTTCATTAACCCCTTTATAGTTTTATGTGCCCTTGTGCCCAATCTAGACTTCATGCTCAGACACTTTAATTACATCAGCATCTCCGAATCCTTTGCCCACTTGATTTCTCATATCTGCCTTATTGATCTCCAGTCCTGAGTAAATTCTGCTGTCTGCTTTCTTAGCTTTTTCTCCCAGGGTGCTAAGCATAGCTGGAGAGTTATGTTCTTTGCTTTACCCGATTCTCTATGTGAGATCTCACAATTCTTCCAATTTTGCTTACTCTCCTGGAGCTCCTGATCCTAGAGGCTCCTTCATTTCAGCAGGTGACATGACCTCCTTTGCTCCAGGAATCAAGGGCATCAGGCTTAATTTCACCTTCTATCTTTCCAATCTGAAATTTTTTTCTGATCCTCATTCTTCCTTTATGAAAGTAATTTCTCTCCCTTTTTCTGATGATCTTCTCCCCTACAAACTTCCTCCAGAATTTGACCTATGATTTCCCCTCCAATGGCTTCTTCTCCTCAACCCTCAAACATGTTTATGACTATCCTATTCCCATACCTCCTGCATTTGTTATTACTGCATAACAAATTATCTGACAATTTAGCAGATTAAAACAACAAAAACTCATCTCTCAGTTTCTGGAGAATATAAATTCAGCTTAGTTGACAGTTGTTGTGACTCTGGGTCTCTCATGAGGTTAAAATAAAAATGTCATTCAGAGCTTGGGGCTGCAGAATCCACTTGCAAGGTTGAGTTTCCTCACAATGTGGCAACTGGGTTCCCCCAGAGCAAGTCTCAGGAAAGCAAGGGAGAAGGAAGCCCCAATGTCTTTTATTGGCTAGTCTTCGAAGTAGTGTACCATCTCTTTTGCCTTATTCTATTTGCCAGAAGTGAGTCACTAAATCCAGGCTACACTCAAAGGAGCAGAATTAGTCTCCACCTCTTAAAGACAAGAACTTCAACAATTCGTGGACATAATTTAAACCCACCACATCTCTCAAATATACCATTTTTCAAGCCTGCTAGTTCTTCAAGCTACTCTGCTACTTTCTTACTCCTTTCAGTTATTCCTTTCCCTTACTTTCTCATCACCCAATATTCAACTGTCAACAGTCCAGGTGATTAGTGCCTAACTGAATGCTACTGCTGTTGAACATAGCATTCAGATTAGCATGGCATGCAAGGCCCTAGCCACAGCCTACCTTTTCATTTTCTCTCCCCCTCATACATCATCAAGGTAGACATCTCCTCATTCCCTAAATACACCCTCTGCTTTCCCACCTCTTTGCCTTTGCTCAGATGATTTCCCTCACGAGGAAGACCCCCTCCTCACTTTCTCTTTGTTCAAGACCCAGTACAACTGCCATTTCCTCCAAGAAGATGTCCTTGATCTTTCCAACCAGAAACATCCTTTCCCTCCTCTGCACTCGCAGAGCACATCGTCAACTTGACTGTAATCCCATTTCACACCATTATTGTGTTGGTACACACCTTTCTATTCCTTTCAGCACTCCAACAATACCATGCTCATACTAAGTTCTTAATCTTTTTTGAATGAATAAATGTACCTAAATCATTAAGATTTAATTTTACTCTCACAAAAAGGCAAAGTAAAGTCCCTGTAATCTCTATTAGAGATAGAATCTGCTAAAGAAGAATACAGTTTTCTTTTCTATTATTTGACTAATTTTAATGGAGTGACTCAAATTAAATCGTGATTATTCTCCAAAAACATTTGCTTCTGAGATATGTTTGCATATAGTATTTAACAGTCCCCAGTCAACATGAAATTTCCATGGAAACAGATCACACACACTGGAGAAGAAAGGAATTGAATTGTGTTTGAACTGCATTTTGTTATCTCCATGGAGCTATTTGTGCTAAATATTTGAGTGCACAGGGAATCTATAATTTTAAATTGCCTAGGTAAAGACGTAATATTTAATGCTTTTAAAAATGATAATATTTGCTATTCATTTTTAAGATTTTTATTAATATGTGGAGATGATATAAGAAGTTTGCATATTCCTTAAATCATACATAAATATCAGCAAATCAAAACCCATTTGCTTCTTTGCTAGTGCAGAAAAGGAAAAGAAATTAAATGCTCAACTTAGAAGGGTGGTGTTGCTGTTTTTTGGACTATAGATAAAATAATTTCTTCTGAATATCATTTTAGTCTTAATTTGTTGTCTAGCAACAGTGTGGCAGCTGGGTTCCCCCAGAGCAAGTGACTCAGGAAAGCAAGGAAGAAGGAAGCCCCAATGCCTGTTATTAGCTAGTCTTAGAAGTGGTGTATCATAACTCTCTGCCTTATTCTATTTGCCAAAAGTGAGTCACTAAATCCAGCCTAAACTCAAAGTAGCAGAATTAGTCTCCACCACTTAAAGAGAAGAACTTCAAAAATTTGCAGACACTTTAAACCCACCACATCCCTCAAATATACCATTTTTCAAGCCTGCTAGTTCTAAATTTGTTGTCTATCAATGAGCTGTTGAACACTTTTGATTACAAACATGACTAATCAAATAAGGACAGTTAGTTTAAAATACATGAGTAGAAACTAAAAGATGAAAATATTTTCACTCACTAAATAGTACTGTAAATCTTTATGATTTGAGAAATGTATTCTCTTAACTTAAGCACTGTGAAAATCTACCCAGGAACTTAAAATCACTAGAAATGCTGTACCTTAAAGATGATCTTTTTCTAATGTCTTTGGAATATATCTTTATACATCAAAATTCTTAGAAATCTATTCCAACAATTCAGCGTGTTCAAGAGATGTCAGATACAGCTCAGAATTTTCTTAAAATTTTCATTCAACATCAACGGTCGACTTTTACGTTTACATCTCAATAAATATAACAAAACAAACGTAACATAGAAAAAAGGACCCGTGGCGCGTGTGGCTCAGTAGATTGGGTGCCAGCCTGCGAACTAAAGGGTACTCGTTCGATTACCAGTCAGGGTATATGCCTGGGTTGCAGGCCAGGCCCCACACATTGATGTTTTTCTCCCTCTCTTTCTCCCTCCCTTTCCCTCTCTCTAAGAATAAATAAATAAAAAATTTTTAAAAAGGAAATTACAAAAGCTCTACATCCTGTTTGTCAAAAATGAGCACATAGGCTATAAAGAAGTTAAATCACACTTATATTATTCGTTTCACAGTCATTACAACCGTTGGGTTTTAATGTTAATGAAAGAATGTATTGGTAGAAGACAATTTAAATGTATTAGTAACACACTTAGCTTGTTCTTTTTTTAATTTATTATTTTTAAAAGATTTTATTTATTTTTAGAGAGAGGGGAAGAGAAAGAAAAAGAAAGGGAGAGAAACATCAATGTGTGGTTGCCTCTCACATGCCCCTTACTGGGGACCTGGCCTACAACCCAGGCATGTGCCCTGACTGGGAATCAAACCAGCAACCCTTTGATTTGCAAGCCAGCACTCAATCCACTGAGCCACACCAGCCAGGGCACATTTAGCTTGTTCTTTATAGACCAATTCTCTACACCAAAATTCATCTTGAAAAAAAAAAAGACCACATCTCTTCCTCTGCCAGGGGCAAAACTGAAAAAACAAGGAGATAAATGTCAAAAAAGCAGCAGAAAGCTGCCAGTGGTGAGTATTCCTTCCATTTGGCCAGTTTTAATTATTCCTTGACAGTTATGCTGCATTGGAAATTTGAATGAGGCCTCTACCTAGTAGGACAGAGTAAGGCTGAGTGATAATCACCTCCTCAGATAGGTTCGCTACACACTCAGTCACTTTCTCCAGTTGGGGAGGAATTGCCTTCCAGAGCTCTGATTCTGTTTCCTCACAGGCCTTTATAGGACTGTCTATACCTTCACCTAAATTACTGGTAACCATGTTTAAAGGAGTAGGAGGAGCTTTGTCCCACTCTAGGAAAGAAATTTCCTTTTCTGAGGCAGCTGCAGCTTTGATTGAACCAAGTGACAGCTCAGAGGTGCAGATGTGATTACCCTTTGACTCTTCCACAGGGGGTATGAGTGTAGTGGACAGAGGGCCATATGCCCAAAAGAAAGGTAAGCCTAAAATCTAAGATGTAATGACAGAGGCAAAAAAGGACAAAAAAGCAAAGATACCCAGGCCTGGAAAGTGACAATTTGATTAGATTTATTGAGAACCTATACACCATAGATCATTGATTTTTCCCTTTTGATTCATTCTCTAACTTACTTGGTGCCCAAAGAGGCTGACCTATGTGGACTGCATCAATGGTTCCCCTGCCCTCTGACTTCTAGTTGGGTTCAGAGAATGGGGAGTGCGTGGGGCTGGTACTGAAAGGGAATTGGTAAGAGAGTGAAGAAGGGATGTTTGTTTCCCTATCTCCCTCCCTGCCACAAAGCCATCAGTTGGCTGTTCCCCTCTGCTAAATTACCACTCTTGTCAGGTGGCCCTCATAACCCTCAAGGGCTCAGCCACCCTTCCTTTCAATTGCTCTTTCTATCTTAAGGCTGGAAATAGCTCCCTGTTATTACTAGCCATGGGGTACTACAACATCCTTCTTTATTTTTCGAAACCTTGCCTTTATAAATAACCCCTTTATTAAACTATCCTTAATTACTTAGTCTGATAGTACCATCTGTTTCCTGAATCCTGACTGATACAGATGGTATGGATTTTCAACAAGAAATCTCAAACACAATTCTATATTACAGTTTCACTATAAATAACATTTATATTATAGAGGCATTTGTTGTTTATGGTATATTTTATGACTTAAACCTTCCCATCTGTCTCTGCACAAATGTGAGGGATTGAGAACAGTCCTTCCTTTCATCCTAGCAATTAACCCTGGGCATATATATAAACAATGAGTCTGTAGCTTTCCCTCAAGGTGTAGCCAATCCATCTGACTAAACTTCAGTCCTCATTATTGGTTTTCAAATTCAACGCCCTGCTGGGACCGGAACCTGACCTTGAACCCTAGCCTTGTAAATCTTGACAATACTTTCTTTGCAGATACGCTTTTTCCCCATTGTCTTTCAGGGACTGGCTTCTTCCTGTTACCAAATGGACCTCCTTGTCACTGTTTTTGCCCTGCTGCTGAACCTAAAATCTATCTGCCTCAAAATCCCTTCTGTGATACCACCCCAGTCCCTCAGATGGGAACCATATTCACCAATTCTATTGCAATTTTCTATTTGGACTGCTATCCCCTTCTTGGAGGCTATGCCTATTGGGTGAATTTTCCTCTAGCTCTCATGCCTCTTACATGGACTTCTGCCAATAGGATTCTGGAATACTTTATGGCCAAGATTAAATCACTCATGATCAATGCAAACGGAAGAGGAATGAACAATTCAGTGTTCAAAATAGACAGAAAGTAAGAACCAGTAAGTGTGCTTTTAGCAAAACTCTAAGCAACCAATAGAAGTATTGCTCAGTTTATTAATGAACTGGCATTTTTATTTATAAGCCAGCCCTTGTAAGTCAACTCCCTAAGGCTTAATCACCATAGATGAACATTAAAAACAAAAAAAGGAAGGGAGGGAGGGAGGGAGGGAAAGATTTTCAAGCCTGAAGATCAAGATCCTTAAAATTATGGTATTACTAACAGATAATCTGTTGGGCACCTGATTATTTGGTATTTTATTAATGACCGAGGCTGAGAAAGGTTAACTGCCTTTATCACACTTAGCTGTTAGGGAACTAGAATTTAAATTGAGGCTTATATAAAAAACTCACATTCTTCTCTCCAAATTGTGCTAATATATAAATATGACAGAATATTGGGCAGCCCTTAAAATAATAAATATGACTTTATCAATATAAAATGTACATGAAAATGTAAATGCAGTATAAATAAAAACATAAAGATTCAATGATTCTAAAACTATTTACATAGGGGAACTCAGAGAAATTAAAATAGTTGCCACTTCAGAGCAAAGAAATTATGTTTGATAAATTTATACTCATGTATTTCATTTTTAGAGCTATTATAAATATTACTTTTAAAATTTTATTTTTCAATTTACTAGTTTTATACAGACATACATTTGATTTTTGGGTGTTGACCTTGTATTCTTATATCCTTTGACCTTGCTAAACTCACTAGTTCCAGGTTTGTTTTTTTTAGAGTCCTTGCAGTTTTCTTTATAAATAATCAATCACGTCATCTGCAAATAGGGAAAGTTCTATCTCTTCCTCTCAAATCTTTGTTTTTATTTCTTTTTTTTTTTTTTGCTTCCACTGGCTAGGGCTTCCAGTATGATGATGAATTGGAGTAGTGAGATAGCTTTGCTTTGTTCTTAATCTTGGGGAGAAGTATTCAGCTTTTTTTTTTAGATGCTTTAATCTTGTTGAGGAAAGTCCCTTCTATCCCTAGTTTGCTGAGTTTGGGTTTTGTTTTTATCATGAAATTGATACTTAATTTTTCAAATCCTTTTCCTGCATCAATTAATATAGTCATGTGTTTTGTTTTTAGATGGTTAAGTTGGTAGATTCCAGAAATTTTCTAATATTGAACAAGGTTTGCATAAAATCTGACTTGGAAAGGATGTTATTCTTTTTTTGTATTACTGAATTTAATTTTCAAATACTTTCTTGAAAATTTTTCTGTGTTCTTGAGGGACATTGATCTATAGTTTTCTTTTCTTGTAATGTCTTTGGTTTTAATATCATGATAATGATGGCCCCATGAAGTGAGCTGGGGCTTATTCCTTCTCTATTTTTATCTTGGGTAAGTTTTGCTGGTTTTCAGTTTTCAAGGAATTGGGCCATACCATCTAACCTGTTAAGTTTATGTGTAGAGAGTTTTTATATTATTCTCTTATTATCCTTTTAATGTCTACAGAGTGTGTAGTTGTATCTCCATTTTAGTGTGGCTGTTGGCAATATGTGCCATATTTGTTTTTTTTGTTAGTCTTGCTAAAGTTTTATCAATTTTATTGTTTCAAAAAAGCAACTTTTGAATTATTTGTCTCTTTTTGTTTTCCATTTATTTTATTTTTATGCTCTTATGTTTACCATTTCCTTCCTTGTGCTTGCTTTGGGCTTATTTTGCTCTTTTCCTAGTTTCATTTTTTAAATATTTTAAAGAGATTGTATTTAATTTTTAGAGATAGGGAAGGGAAGGGAGGGAGAAAAGCAAAGAAACATCGATTGCTTGCCTCTCATATTTACCCAGATCAGGGACCAAACCCACAACCCAGGCATGTGCCCTGACCAGGAATTGGACCAGTGACCTTTCACTTGGCAGGACATGCCCAACCAACTGAGCCATTTGGGTCAGGGCTCTTTTTCTAGTTTTCTTAAGATGAAAAATTGCATCATTGATTTGAGACCCTAAATAAGCATTTTAATGCTGTAAATTTTCCTCTAAGTGCTGTTTTATCTGCATCTTACAAAAGTTCATATACTATTTTTTCACATCAAAGTATTTTCTAATTTCCTTTGAGATTTCCTCTTTGACTCATAGATTATTTAGAAGTATACTGTTTAATTTCTAAGCATTTGGAGATTTTATTGTTATTTTTCGGCTTTTGATTTCCAAGGCAATACCATTATGGTCAAAGAACATACTTTGTATTACCTACAATTCTTTTAAATTTGTTAAGGCGTATGACTCAGGATATAGCCTCTTAGTGAATCTTCCCTGAGTACTTGAAAAGAATGTATATTCTCTTTTGGAGTGGGGTCAATTAAATCTAGTTGATATGGTTAAAATTTTCCATATTATTATCTTCAATGTCCTTGTTGATTTTCTGTTCCCACTTTATTACTAAGAGAGTACTGAAGTCCCCAACTACAATGGTGGATTTGTATTTTATTTTTTTTTTAACTTCTGACAGACTTTGCTTCATGTATTTTGAAACACTATGGTTAGATATATAAACAATGAGAATTTTTTATGCCCCCTTAATGAACTGACTCTTTCATTGTTATGACTTTCTTTATCCCCAGGTCATGTTCTTTATTCTGAAGTCTACCTTGTCTGGTATCAATACAGCTATTGCAGTTTTCAAAGAATATCTTCTTCCAGTCTTTAACATGTAATCCTTAGATATGTGAAATGAGTTTCTCATATACAGCACATGTTGGTTCATGTGGGGGTATTTGTGTGTTCATTTTAAAATCTGTTTTCTTTGGTGTACTTATGTCATTTACATGTGATATAATTATTGATATGTTCAAGTTTAGGTGGACACTGGCTACTAGCATTGTGAAAGCAGTCAAAAGGGGCTAGGGTGGGTTTCACTATTCAGTATACAGACTTTTCATTTAATGTTTTTTGCCTGACCTGAATCTGGGACTCCTCCACTTCAAACTCGGTACCAAGTAAACTTTCTGTTTCACAGAAGTGAGTATGTTACAGAACAGAGTGGGGGGGGGGCTGAATGATATAAAAGACCCCCCTGTTTCTCCAGGGGTTCCTCCCCACCTACTGGGTTCGTTTTATCCTCCGCCTAAGGAAGGATGTCTCTTAATACCAGAGATCAGTGAAAAGGAAAGGAATTTATTATTTATTTGAAATAACACAAACTAAAGTTCCCTACAAATGCACACAGTTATCCCAGCATCCTCCATGTGGCAAAAGGGAGCATTTCCAAAGCCTAGTGGTTCTGAATCTCACCCAGGCTGCAGGGTCCCAACCAAGACACCAAAGCCATGTGATCCTAAACAGATGCGTGGTCCCCAAAAGAGAGACGTCCAGTGGCTGCCATGCCTCCGTTTAAATCCCCGTGCCAATCTTCCTCTGCAGCCTCATTTCTGGCTCTTCTCACAACTGGCCACAGCTGCTAGCATTCTGGGCAGGTGTGGCCCTGTGGTGTGGAGCCAATTATCTCCAAGCTCTTCTGGACCCTATTACAAATCCCTATTTGGGGCTCCCTTCTTGGCTGCACCCTGTTACAGCTACGAGTGCACTCACTAGTTACTTGGCTATTTGTCCTAAGGATAATATTAGATTCTAATTTATCTAATATTATTCTAGTGTATCCTATGAACTAGTTTATTCTAGTTTATCCCCTAGGATAAATTCTAAACCTAGAAGTCTAACTACTCTGTACAGATTTTCAATCAACCTTCTGGTCTTTCCTTCCATACCTTCTTGTTGATGTGGACCTCTATTTTATGAGCTGTGGTATAAAACATATCTTTGATCTTTGTTCCCAGTTTCTGGCACAGAGCTCCTAAAATTTTTGGAATTTCATAAATGATAGGCATAGCTTTTGTTATCCAGAATGTGCTCCTTTTGAGTTTATGCTAATAAAGTGATTTAGGGAAGAGCAGATCTCTAGGAAAGGGAAAGAAGAACTAGAGATTAAGCTCTATAAAGGCCCTGGCCAGGCAGCTTAGTTGGTTAGAACATCATCCTAATATGCCATGGTTGTGAGTTGAATCTCTGGTCACAGAATATACAAGAATCAACCAATGAAAGCATAAATAAGTGGGACAACAAATCGATGTCTCTCTCTAAATAAAATTTTTAAAAATTACTGTAAGCGCTATAAAAACTCTTGAACAAGGAGATATGGTAAACTTCTGAGCTGGTGAACATGTGGAGGGGCTGGAAAGGTGGTACGCAGAGGGCATGGAAGCTCTGTGCCCCTTTTCCTGACCTTGCCCTATGAAGCTCTTCCATGTGGCTGTTACTGTGTTGCATCCTTTTATAATAAATCAATAAACCTAACTAAATATTTCCCTGAGTTCTGTCAGCCATTCTAGCAAATTATTGAACTTGAGGAGTCATGGGAACCCTAATTTATAGCTGGTTGGTCAGAAGTAGAGGTGACAACCTGCATTTGCAATTGGTATCTGAAGTAGGGGTGGTTTTGAGAGCTAAGATGGGATTCTACAGAGAAACAGAATCAATAGAATATATAAAAGATAAAAGATTTGTTATAGGAATTGGCCTCCCTTATAGAGGCTGAGAAGTCCCACATTATGCTGTCTGCAAGCTGGAGAAATATGAGTCAGTGGCATAATTCAGTTTGAGTCTGAAGGCCTGAGATCCAGGGGAACTGATGGTGTCACTCCTACTATATATACAAAGGCTCAAAAACAAGGACCAAAGTCCAATAGGGCATCCCAGCCTCAGGAGAGAAAATTTGCCCTTTCGTCTTTTTGTATAATTTGGGTACCTGAAGTGATTGGACGATGCCAGCCCACTTTCGTGAGAACAGATCTCTTCTCAGTCTACTTAATCAAGTGCTAATCTTTTCCAGAAAAGTCCTCACAGATGCATTCAGAAATGTTTTACCAGCCATCTGGGCATTCCTTAGCCAAGTTGACACATAAAATCAACCATCACTGTTCTTAACCTCAGAGATCTGAAGCTATCTCCAAGTAGATACTGTCAGAATTGAGTTAAATTTATAGGATACTCAGTGTCTGTTGAGAATTCTTTGGTGCATCATCTATGGCCATACAACCCTGAACATGCCCAATCTCATCTGATCTTGGAAACTAAGCAGGGCCGGGCAGAGATTGTGGGAGAATTGCTTGTTGTGGGATAAACCCTCACACATGTGGTGTCAGAGCATTGAAAGTAGAGGAGAAAAATAAAGTTTTCCTTTACAGAGCCTTTCTGGAGTTCTGAGGTGTGAATTACTTTCCTTCTAATTGGCATTCCCCTTTGCATTCAGCTTTCTTAGCTCTGACAGTTTCTTCATCCCCTTTCCTTCTTCTAATAAGAATACACCAATATCTCATTCTCTGTTGTCTCTTTCCCACTCTTAGTCCTTGTAGGTTTTTTACATTTTCTCATTTCAGTGGAGTTTCTCAGGGAAATAAGGTAAACACATGTTTAATCTCTCTTGTTAAATCAGTCACTTTGTAGAATATTTGTTTTCAAAATTGTGAATTCTTTTAAAATAAGTGATGCAGTTATAAAATACTTAAGTGATATTAACAAAATGTTCATAATATATTTGTTTCATTTCATATCTTTGTTTTCTCTGGTTACAAAAGTATGCTTGCTTATTATAATGTGGACAGAAAGGGGCCACATACTAAACCTGACAAGCTCTCAGCAGGCCTTGGCGGGACCTACAAACTCAGAGACTGAAAGTAACCACATAGGATGGTCTGAACAAAAAAATTTCTAACTACAAGCTGATCTTGAAGGGTAATCACATCCTAATCCTATAGCTTCCTTGACTAAGGTCAGTCTTTACCTTAAGTGAGCCTGTTGTCTTTTTTGCATCTAAAAGAACCTTTGAAATATCAGAGAAATCCCCTTTTCCAGACCCCACAGGGAACACCCGCCACACCAGAGCAGGAGACCACTAACCCCCTCATCGTTATCTTGTCCCTCAAATACCATTTCTGTGTGCTGTAAATATTTTTACGTAGCCCATACTTACCTATGTAAAAGAAGAAGGTGTCTCTCCATTTTACTTTATATCCAATCTGAGATTTCTCCAGTTTGCTTTCTCCCACCCCCTTAATCGACCAATGGATTTCATGTAAGCCTCCTGATGTCTTTCTTCCCTTGTGATTCTAATGTATAAAATAGCTACAAAACTGCCATTCTCCAGAGTTTTTCTCAATCCATTGAGATTTTACTTCCTGGCAATTGTCCCAGCAGTTTGGACACAGGTTAAGATGTTTCTTATGTTAACAATAATATTTTCCAAATGATACATTATCTAACACAGGTGAAGTCTCTCCTAGGCCTAACCCCTAAATAAAGTCACAGGTGGTCTCTAGTGAATATACTGTTTAATGATTCTATTATTGGCAAGATATAT
Source organism: Phyllostomus hastatus (assembly GCF_019186645.2). Classification (NCBI taxonomy): domain Eukaryota; kingdom Metazoa; phylum Chordata; class Mammalia; order Chiroptera; family Phyllostomidae; genus Phyllostomus; species Phyllostomus hastatus. Next base: position 93,382,784 of record NW_025334041.1, read on the forward strand.
GATAGAAAAAAACACACTAAAATATTAACATCAGTTAACTCTGGATAGTGGGATTAATAGAGTTCTCCTCTTCTTTTTTATCTATACTTTCTAATGTGACTAAATAAACATCCAGTTACTTATAATGTTAAACTTTGTGTCTCTTTCTTAAAATACATGCCATTACATTCAAACTCTCCTTTATGCATTTTCCTTTCGAAAGAAAAAGGTTTCATTTAATTTAAAATAATATTCCAAGAATAGTAAAAGGCTCTCTGATATTTACAAATTAAGTTTTAAATTCTAATAAGTAGTAGTCAATGGGTCGATATAATCTAACATAAAGCTTTCATCAATTATGTAATTTGTATTTAAGACAAACAGGAATGTAAGTCTTAAGTTTCATAGATAGGCATACTCTTAATTTTTCCTTTGAAAATCATTCACCATGTGATCTGGAAATCTTTGATCTGGAAGCCTTACCGGGTTTCCAGGCCTCCTGTAGGGGTTTTACTCTTCCAAAACTTTGATTCTTCTCCACTCTCTGAGACTCAAAAAGTTATCCTCTTACAGCAAAGCTACAAATTAATCACCATAAAGTTAGACAAGTAGCTGAAGAGAATTAATTTTACAACACAATACCGTTTTTAATATCTTGAAGTAACAAATCAGGGACCCATTTTCTCCAGGTAATTCACAAAGATTGCCTTAAAAAGACCTCATGTAAACGTTTCCACCCTCATCTGTCCTACCTCAAACCCAACGACCGTTTATCTTGAATTAGTCATTCAAAAATTGGTTTATCAACCTCTACTCCAAAAACAAGTTTAAGATTAATCAGGTCTATCTCAGTCAGGTGACCCTTCCGAGTAAGGAGAGGGTGTGGGCCGTCCATCTCCCAGGCCTCTCCACCGCCTCAAATATTATCATAACGGTCCCACGGTTCACTGCGGAGGTTGCTGGGGGCAATCATCTCTCCGCTCCCGCTTTCCTCTCGCGGAATTCCCGGCCCTTCGCTTCGCAGGTAGCGGCAACAGCTGACCCAATGTTTCCGTCCGGGGCTCGCCCTCAGTCCCACGCCCGCCGTGGGGGGCTGCTAGCTACGGGTGCGAGAAGAAGTAACACACCCCTCCCTTTTCCACGCCAGGCATTAACCCTTCCCCTTGCTCCGCCCAGTTCCGAGACCGAAGCACCTACAAGGGCATAGGGTAAACTAGCCACGGCGCAAACACCTCTGCGCAAGCGCACGGCTAGGCCACGCCCTCCCGTGGAGCGTTGGTGAGAAGAGCCGTGGACCAATCAGAGCGTGCCTCGCTTGTACGCCCCCGGCTCCGCCGCTCGTGCTTACGCTTTTTAGGGCGGCTTTGAACACAATAGTAGGCTCGCTGGAGCGTTTCTCACCGCCTTTTCTCAAGTCGTCACCCATAGAAACGACCTTCCTAAAGGGGAATTCAAAGGGCACCATGAGGGTTGAGGGGAAGGACGATGCCAGCAGGAGCGAGGAAGGCTTTTCCATTTTAAAGAGAAAACCTTCACTTTCCCGAACTCCGCTTCTAGTTTCTCAGACTAGAAACGGTCTTGTCAGATTAATAGATATTGGGTTAAAGGAAAAGTATTTTTTTAAATGCTAAGTTTCTTCTTCGTGAGGTAATGAGGTGCCCTGTTACCCAGAATTCCGCGGGGGCTCACGTGGCGTGTTTTGGGTGCTGAGCCCGTTCCCCTTACTTCAGCCTGGGCGGATGGACAGGGTCCTCACAGGATTAGCGTAGTTTCTTTGCATTTTGTATTAGTAAGAAGAATACTGTTTTTAAAAAATGCCTGCTCCTTACAAAACTATACAATAGTAAGTATATAAACGTATGTGAAAGAAAGTTAAACTCAGCCACAATCTTGCCATCCAGACATAACTACTTAAAGTATTGCTATATAAACTTGGAGCCTTTCCATATATACACGTAAAGTTTTTTTTAATAGAAAAATGTGAGCATGTTATGTTGTCCCAACAATGACTCATATCCTTCCAGTAAATTAAAATAGGTTAATGGCATTTAACGACTGTATGTATGGATATATGTTCAACCAAACCCCAAATGGTTGGGCTTTTGGGGTGCTTACAGTTTTTAACTTGTACAAAAAATACTCAATGACTATTTTAATAGATAAATGTATACATATACCTGATTATTTCCTTATAATAAAGTCACAGAAGTATAATTACTGGGTCAAGGGAAATGCTCATTTGTAAGGTTCTTGATGCTACCAGACTCTCTTCTTGAAATATGTTTATAATAGAGCCCCCGTACCTTGTCTATGATTTCGCTTTCCATGGTTTCAGTTACCGGCGTCAACTGCAGCTCAAAAATATTAAATGGAAAATATCAGAAATAATTCATAAATTTAAGTTGCAGACTGTTCTGCCCTTGCTGGTGTGGCTCAGTTGGTTGCAGCATCCTCTCCTAAAGGTCTCATAAACCGAAAGGTTGAGGGTTTAATTCCCAGTCAGGGTACGTGCCTAGGTTGTAGGTTTGTTACAGAACCACAGGGGCCAAGGGCAATATACTATTACCCGAAAGGAACCCCCCAGGTTCGTTATGTCCACTGCCAGAAGAAAGACATCTCTCAATACCAGAGATTCGTGAAAAGGAAAGGAAATGTTCGTTTAATGCTGTACAGATTTAAAGTAGTGACCCAATGTCTTCATCAAAATCCCAAAGTCCCTTAAAACACCCACAAACACACACAGTCCTTCCTTACACCCCTTTGCCCAGTCTGGGGTACCATATCTCAGGGAAAGAAATAGAAGTCCAAGGCTCAGGCAGTCCCTGGTTCTTCCCAGTAATCCGTCTTGTCTGGTAGGTCTCCCTGGGTTCCCAGCACCATCAGCTGTGTCACCAGGATCTCTGCTAAAGGCGGGTGGTGTTCCCCCTTCTAAAGCTGCGGGAGTCTCCACTCTGCCAAAACCACGTGGTTCTCCCCTCAATGACTGCTGCGCCTGGGTTTAAATCTCTGCACCCATCTACCTCCGTAGCCCCATTTCCAACTCCTCCCACCATCTGCTACACTTGCTAGCCCTCTCATATCCTTCCAGCTTTGCTGGGCTGCCATCGTGAGTCTGGGCAGGCATGGCCCCATGTCATGGAGCCAATATTCTCCAAGCTCCCACGCAGGCGCTGTAACTCGGAGGACCTGACCCCAGTTACGTCTTGGCGGGTAAGTTACTTCCATCCCCCTGGCTCAGAGCATGGCCACAGCTATTTAACATATGTAACCAGTTAAAGGTTGTAGGTATGTTAAAAGACCACACCAGAGGTTAGCTGCACAGGGGTTGCTGTACAAAACAGCTCTCAATGGCCCTGCTCCATGTGTCCCTTCCCCCAACCCACAGCTGTGGGGGTGGTGGTGAGGACATCCTAATATTTCCTGAACACCTTGAGTTCTGGACCCCATTTCAAATCCCTATTTGGAGCCCCCCTCTTGGCTGTACCCTGTTACAGGTTCAATGTGCAATCTATGGACCCCTGTGAGAGGCAACCCATCCATGTTTTTCTCTTGCATCGGTGTTTCTCTCCCTCGCCCTTCCTTCCCCTCTCTCTAAAGTTAATAAGCATGCCTTGGAAGGTGTAGCTCAGTTGTTGTGTAACCGGAAAAGACACCGGCGTTTGGGCTGCCCATCACTACCAAATCCAATAAGCATTGACAGCGACTGAATCTTTATGGGCGCTTTATTCAGATGGGCGGCAATCCAAGGAAATGGTGGGTTCATACCCTAACAAACCATCTTCCCTTTTCTTTCCTGGCCAGATCTTTTATAAGGGGGTGGGAGAGGACGAACAAGGTGCGGTGAGGGCTTTGAAATTCAGGGAGGATTAGGTGAGCGAAGCTGCAGCATTCCTGTTCTCCGCAGTTAGCTGTTCCCAAGGCGGGAGTGGGGGCGTGTCACACAAAAGGCCCGGATGCCTCCAACATGTCCCCAGGCAGTAATGTCTAGCCAGTGTCCCAGGAGGTCAGCTGCTTTTCCCAGGAGCCAGGATGGGCCTTATATGTAGTTTCTGAAACAAAAGCTTAATATGCACATTACTTGCTAGACTTATAACTTTTTACCTTAAGCTAAAATTTTCCAAGTCTTGAGTCCCCTATCAGTTGGAGTGTTGTCCTGTGACCAAAGGGTTGTGGGTTTGATTCTGGTCCAGGCTCATAACCTAGGTCATGGGTTTATCCCCTATCTGGACATGTACCACCCCAGGTCCCAGTGCAGATCCCTGGTCTGAGTGCATAGGAGGGCAACCCAGTTGATGCTTCTGTCACAAAAATGAAAATTGGTAAGCATGGCCTCAGGTGAGGACAAACAAACAAAAAAAAAATGGGTGCTGTTCTGAGTAGTGTGATGAAATCTCTGATGTCTGGCTCTATTCTGCTCCTGATGAGAATCATCCCCTTTTCCAGTGTATCCATGCTGGATGCATAGTACAATAAGACATTCTGAGGAAGAGAACACATTCACATGACTTTTCTTATAGTATATGGTTATAATCTTTCTATTTTTTATTATTGTAAATCTCTTACTGTACCTAATTTATAAATTAAACTTTATCATACATATGCATATACAGGACAAAACATAGTATATATAGTGTTTGGTAATATCTGTAGTTTCAGGCATCCAGTGGAGATCTTGGATGTATCCTCCACAGATAATTGGGCTACTGTACTACTTTTCTGCCAGTACATTATGTGAATGACAGTTGTGTCTTCTTGCTAATCTTGAGTATTGTCAATCTTTGTGATCTTCTTTATCACCTTTCAAAAATATTTTTAATTAATTAATTTATTTTTTAAGAGATTTTATTTCTTTATTTTGAAAGAGAGGGAAGGGAAGGAGAAAGAGAGGGAGAGAAACATCAATCAGTTGCCTCTAGCACACCCACTACTGGGGACCTGGCCTGCAACCCAGGCATGTGGCCTGAATGGGAATCGAACAGGCAACCTTTCTGTCCACAGGCCAGCACTCAATCCACTGAGCCACACCAGCTAGGGCTCAAAAATCTTTTATCATTTTTATTGCCTTGTTTTAATTTGCATTTTGTTGACCAAGTGTACCTTTCATCTATTGGCTCCATTTTTGTAAATTGCCAGTTCATGATAACTGCTTGTTTTAAAATTAAAATAGTTATATTTTAAAAATTACAAGTGCTTTTTGTATATAATTAATGTTAACCTTTGTCTGAAATACAATAAGAAATTTTTTTTCTAATTTTAAAATTCATCTTCTAATATGGCCCATGGTGTTTATTTACTGAAGGAAGTTTCTCTTATTTCTCAACTCAATTTTCACTCAATAAGACTTTTATTGGAAGACAAAAAGGGAAGTCTAGCAAAAAGGAAAAGTATATGATAGGAGATAGAGATATGAGATGAGATGAGATATGAGATAATACAATTCATCTGAGTTATTTGTATATTATCAGTGTCCATTAAATATAAAAAATGATATTTTATAAATGTAAAGAAAAGGATACTAAAATTCACTTGAGAAGAAAGTAAATGGTCATAGCTTTGAAAGAAAGTTATTTTTAAAAATATTTTATTTATTTATTTTTAGACAGAGGGGAAGGGAGGGAGAATGAGAGGGAGAGAAACATCAATGTGTGGTTGCCTCTTGCACTCCCCCTACTGGGAACCTGGCCCACAACCCAGCCATGTGCCCTGACTGGGAATGGAACCAGCGACCCTTTGGTTTACAGGCCAGAACTCAATCCACTGAGCCACACTAGCCAGGGCTGAAAGAAAGTTATTTATTGGGTTGTCATAAAAGTTTGTTTGTTTCCAGAAGATGGCTCTAGTAGTGCTTTGTTTTCTTTAACTTCATCAAAACAATTTTGTTGGATTGTATTGTGACAGCTCTCATATCAGCATGCATTTTAAAAAAACACCAAAATTGGTGAATTTTTGTGTAGCCATTTTAATATTGAAGATGGAAGAAAATATGCTGAGTTTTCAGCGTATTATGCTTTATTATTGCAAGAAAGATAAAAACACAACTGAAATGCAAAAAAAAAGATCTGTGCAGTGTATGGAGAAGGTGCTGTGACTAACCAAACATGTAAAAAGTGGTTTGTGAAGTTTAATGCTGGAGATTTCTCACTGGACAACGCTCTACGGTCAAGTAGACCAGTTAAAGTTGATAGTGATCAAATTGAGACATTATTTGAGAACAATCAAAGTTATACCATGTGGGAGATAGTTGACATACTTAAAATATCCAAATCAATAAAGTTATTAGTGAAAATGAAAAATGTGTATTTTATTCTACAGAAAAAACCATATGGACTTTTTGGCCAACCCTATATAAAAGGGAGAGGGAAGCAGAGTGGAGGAGAATGGGCTGTCCTGACATGATGTGAAGACTAAATAGAAAGACAGTAAGGAGTACAAGAAAAAGTATATGATAAGGTTATACAATTTTGTACATTGTAAAAACTATGTTTATATAGAATTAGCCAGAATTAGAACCCATAAATAAGTGTAAATCAGTAAAAGTTTAAGGTGATGGGCTGTTACTGTGAATTTTTTTGTTTTTATGTAGGCATATCTATAGTCATTTTCTTTGTTTCCAGCTTTGATGTTATGCTTATCTTTGTGTATTTTCTTCCACCATTCTTAGGCATCTTTAAGAATATTTCCATTTTTAATCTATTTGAAATTTATTGATGAGGAGGAAGGGAAAAATGTAGCTTGATTTTTTTTGTCTGCCCTGGCTGGTGTGGCTCAGTAGATTTGACTGCCAGCCTGCAAACTGAAAGGTTGCCAGTTAGATTTCCAGTCAGGCCACATGCCTGGGTTGTAGGCCAGGTCCCCAGCTGGGGGGACATGCAAGATGCAACTGACTGATCTAACTCTCACACATTAATGTTTCCCTCCCTCTCTTCCTTTCTCCCTTCCACTCTCTCTCAAAATAAATAAATAAAATCTTTTTTAAAAGTTTTCCTAAATGACTTGCTGGTTGCCTCAGACCATTTATTGAATATTCAATTGTCCCTACAAATATAAAATGGTAACTTTATACAGTACTAAATTTCCATATGCACTTTTTTTCTGTTCCATTGATTTGTTACTGGACAGTAATGTTGTTTTAATACACTTTTCAATTTCAGGTAGGTAAATCCCTGCTTAATAGTCTTATTCAGAGTATTTCTTCAAGAATTATCTTTATTTTTTTATTATATTTTATTGATTATGCTGTTACAGTTGTCCCAATTTTTCTCCCTTCCCCACTCCACCCAGCAACCCCCACTCCTTCAGAGAATCCCCACACTATTGTTCATGTCCATGGGTCATGACATGTAAATTCTTTGGCTACTCCATTTCCTACACTGTACTTTACATCCTATAGCTATTCTGATTCCCAGGTGAAGCCAAGGTTGTGAATCTAGGCTGGCTGCTGCTAGTGGCCTGGGGCCACTGAGCAAGAGATACAGGGACTAGGGGCTCACTGAGGTCAGGGTGTTGCTTATTTGAGAGGATTTAGAAAGTTGTGAAGCATGAGCCAAGGTCAGCGAGCCATTCATAGTGAAAAGTTTGGGTGAGCCCGTAATTTGGGTGGGACTGAGCCTTAGGGGATCTCCTGGGCAGGAAAAACAGTGTTAGCCAGGTTGATGGAGTCTCAGATATGGCACCTACATGGCTCTGTAGCTCTGTGGTGAGAGGGTTTAGAAAAGGAACAGTGGCCTCTGCCCACCTTTATGTCTGGGAGAAAGCTGTTTCCCAGCTCTCAGCTCATTGCCAGACATTTCAGTTTTTCCCTGTATGCCACTGGTGACTTTCAAGCAGCCACCCTGGTGCTGGAGCTCAGAGGGAGTGAGTCTGAGTACATCCATGTGTGGGTTCTTTAACAGGAACTGCTTGGGACTCCAGGAGTTTCTTCCACTGACTCAGTTCCCATGGATTTTTGCCAGAAGTTATGGAACTGGAACCCTGGCACTGGAACCCTGGGCTGTGGGCCTGGTGTGGAGCTGGGACTTCTAACTCTCAAGATATCCCTTCCAAATTTTTATCCACCATGCGTGGGTGTGGGATCAGCCCATTCCATGTCTTTGCCCCTCCTACCAATCTGGATGGATTTAGTTTCTTTTTTTTTTTATTTAAGATTTTATTTATTTATTCTAGTGAGGGAAAGGGAAGGAGAAAGAGAGGGAGAGAAACATCAATGTGTGGTTGCCTCTCGCATACCTGGCCCACAACCCAGGCATGTGCCCTGATGGGAATCTAACCAGTGACCCTTTGGTTTGCAGGCTGGTGCTCAATACACTAAGCCAGACCAGCCAAGGCTGGATGTGGTTTCTTTAATTTTGTAGTTGTCAGACTTCCATTCAGCTCGAATTCTGACAGTTCTGAGTGATGGCTGTCCTATAGGTGAGTTGTAATTTTGATCTGATTGTGCAAGGAGATGAGCCATATTTACCTATGCTGCCGTATTGACTGGAAGTCCATTACCGATTATCTTTAAACAATATATTTGATATCTATAAAAGAAAATTGTGTAATATGTATAAATTTAAAACATAATATGAAATAAACTGCCAACCTAAGATCTAGAACATTACCAAAAAATTGCATCAACCTATGTGTTCTTCCCATTCTACTCCTGCCTACTCCTGCCAATATATCTCCATAAATATATTGTTTCTTCCATAGTAACTTTAAACTCATCTTGTCAAATTACAAAAAAAAGTTGTGACTTTAGCTGAAATTGTGTAAATTTGATGGATCAATTTAGGGAAAATGGGCAGCTTTATAAAAATAATAAATACTTATGTAGTTTTTATTTGTGTTAACATATTTAATCCATACAACAATTCTAGTATTATCACCTTCATTTTACAAATTAGGAAACTGAAACATAAAGAGATTGAATAATTTGTTGAGGGTCAAGCAACTAATAAGTGGCAAAATCAAAAGTCAAACTCAGGTAGTTTGGCCCCAGAGCCTCTGCTCTTGACCTGTGTTATATTGCCTTTTTATAATATGGAATCTGCTCCTCTATAATGGGCATATCATTCAATTTGCCTGTACCACTCCCCTCAACTCAATCTGCATCCTAATCATTTGTTAATGAGCAGATATCCACTTGACTCTCCCCTCCCCTGCCTTAGCTAATTAGACTAGAGTTATGTGGAAAACGGGTTCAGGCTTGTCTAATCATATTTTTTTTTCCTAGAAATAGCCTTACCTGGTCACTTGACCTGGAAAGTGATAACACAAAGAAAGTAAAACAGGAGGACATTTGCTCCATGGAGAAAGCAGGCCTGAAGATGCACAGAGAAAATCAGAGCCAGGAAGCCCTGTGGCCCCAGAAGAGGGTGGTCGTATAAGTGCCTAGGCTTCTCAGGGTTTTCAGGGCCTGCTTTGCCCTCACTAAGGCCCTACTTTCTGCTCTTAGAGAATCTACAAAAGGTAGTTCTTCTTTCATATTAACTCTTTTAGTTTAAGCTCACCTAAATAACTTGTTTTCCTTTTGAAACCGAATATGTTATCTAAAAACACATGCCCCTTATTTTCCCAAGTTTTCTTTTAAAGTCTCCCGGTAGCATTTTCTTCACATAGATCCAGTACATTTTTTGTTTAATTCGTTCCTAAATATATTTTAGGTTTTCTTTTTGCTCTATACAATGGTAGCATCTGTTTATTATTGTCTACTTTACATCTTAATCTACAACAATTCTATTTTCATCAGTTGAGACTGCTGAATGTCAGTGGCTTGTAAATGTGACATTAGTCTTTCAAATGTGTTTCAAAATAATGTTTTCCACTAGATATATATTTTAGTTCTAAACTGTAGTTGTTCTGGTGGTGATTCATGTGAGTATGACGATGATTCATCTGATGGAAATGAGCCACAAGGATCCCAAAGAAGTATAGAATTGTCTATAACCTGATTTAAAAAGAAAGTGTCATATATAAATAGAAACATTGAATTTCCAACAATATTTGGCTAATATATTGTTTTTTGTTGTTTATTTCTTTTAATTCTCACCCAAGGATATATTTTTATTGATTTTAGAAAGAGAGGAAGGGAGAAAGGGAGAGAAACATCAATTGGTTGGCTCCCATATGTGCCCTGACCAGGGATCAAACCTTCAACCTAGCTATGTGTCCTGACTGGGAATTAAACCTGCAACCTTCTGGTGTACAGGGTGATGCTCCAACCAATTGAGCCACCCAGAGGAATATGTGCCTAATATTAAAACATAAAATGAAGAAAGCTATTTTTAATAAGACCAATTTTTCAGATACAAAACAAGAAAGGGCATTATTTGGATAAATATATTCAATACAGTAGACAAAAAATAGATTAAAAGAAATTGATATCTCAATTCTTTTATAATAATTTTAAAATATATTTTATTGATTATACTATTACAGTTGTCCCATTACCCCCTCTTCAGTCCCCTCCACCCTGCACACCCCCTCCCACCCACATTCCCCCACTTTAGTTCATGTCTATGTGTCATAAGTTCTTTAGCTTCTACATTTCCCATACTATTCTTGTCCTCCCCCTGTCTATTTGCTACCTACCATCTATGCTACATATTCTCCATACCTTTTCCCTCTCTCTCCTCCTCCCACTCCCCTGTTGCTAACCCTCCAATGTGATCTCCATTTCTGTGGTTCTGTTCCTGTTCTAGTTGTTTGCTTAGTTTGCTTTTGTTTTAGTTTTAGGTGTGGTTGTTAATAATTGTGAGTTTGCTCTCCTTTTACTATACATGTTTTCTATCTTCTTTTTCTTAGATAAGTCCCTTTAACATTTCATAAAATAAGGGATTGGTGATGATGAACTCCTTTAACTTGACCTTATCTGAGAAGCCCTTTATCTATCTGCCCTTCCATTCTAAATGAAAGATTTGCTGGATAGAGCAATCTGGGATGTAGGTCCTTGCTTTTCATGACTTGGAATACTTCTTTCCAGCCCCTTCCTGCCTGCAAGGTCTCTTGAGAAATCAGCTGACAGTCTGATGGGAACTCCTTTGTAGGTAACTGTCTCCTTATCTCTTGCTGCTTTTAAGATGCTCTTCTTATCTTTAATCTTGGGTGATTTAATGATGATGTGCTTTGGTGTGTTCCTCTTTGGGTCCAACTTCTTTGGAACTCTCTGAGCTTCCTGAACTTCCTGGAAGTCTATTTCCTTCACCAGATTGGGGAAGCTTTCCTTCATATTTGTTCAAATAAGTTTTCCATTTCTTGCTCTTGTTCTCCTTCTGGTACCGCTGTAATTCAGATATTGGAACATTTAAAGTTGGGAACCTTGTCCCAGAGGTTCCTAAGCCTCTTTCATCTTTCTGAATTCTTATTTCTTCATTCCGTTCTGGTTGGATGATTATTTCTTGCTTTTGTTCCAAATCATTGACTTGAGTCCTGGTTTCTTTCCTGTCACTGTTGGTTCCCTGAATATTTTGCTTCATTTCACTTTTGGTATCCTTTATGTGTTCTATCATTTTGCAACCAAGCTCTATCAGTTCTGTGAGCATTTTGATTACCAGGGCTTTGAACTTCCATCACATAGGTTGTCTATCTCCTCATCACTTAGCTCTCTTTCTGGAATTTTGCCCTGTTCTTTCATTTGGGCCCTATTTCTTTGTCTTGGTACACCAATCTGGTTGGTCTGGCTGACTGTTTCTTTAATTCCTTGGTTGTTGTAGCTCCATGCAGTTTGATTTCTGGTACATTTGGTTGTTTATTGATCTTATATTGGTTGTTATCCTCCTTTTGATTGTGTGAAGAAGCAAAGGTTTTCTAACTATGCTCCATCTTGGCTGGAACTCGATATCTCACTCTTAATATAGCCACATAATCATTTATCTGAACCTTTGGGACAGATGTGTTTCAGAATTCAGAGTTGGGATTTTTAGCAGGAATATATACATATACTGTACTTTCTATAATACCTAAGTAGGGTCTTGACCAATATCTTATAATATTTATTTTTATGCAATAAAAATGCATTAGTATTAACCTTGACTAGGATAAATAAAGATTATATAATCTATGTAATAATAACTACATACTTGTTCAGGTCATATTTTGCTGCCTAATGAGTTTGCCTTGAAGTAATGAAAAATTTATGTTTCTAGAGCTTTTTTGGTTTTGTAATTTTAAATAACGGTTTATAGATCTATGAAACCAAATATGTTCAGATTTCAATATCTGGCAGTTCTGGGAGTCAATTTAAGAGTTATTTCATGGCCTGGTTATATTAGATAGTTTTGTGGTTTAGGGTATTTAATCTGAAGGGAAAAGAATATACTTTTAGAAGAACAAAGTACAAACACTGAAGTAATTATTGAAACAGTAATGGGTAAAGTGTCTTAACTTGCATTCCTGACCTTTGTTTTTAGTAATTATTTCAATGTGTGGTGTTTTGGTTGAAAAGAATTGCAATAAACACACTTCCTAGAAAATGTTAACATTAAAAATTGCACACTTTATCAGTGAAGGGATCCTTGATGTTTTCACCTTTTATTTCTAGCACATAGAAGTGCTTCTTTCTAAATATCCTACGACTGTAAAGATATTGTTTCATTTATGTCTTCTGAAGTATCAAAATTAAAGAACCTATTCAGTTATCATGCACATTGAGTGCTTATTCTGTCAGACTGTGTTAGGTGCTGAGGCTAACAGTCTGGTAGGAGAGACACACACATAAATAGGACATCACATTAACACATGGTAAGTTATGTGATAGGGTAAGTACACTGTACCATGAAACACCATATTCTAGGGTGAAGGAAGGACTAAATGTTAAGAAATTAGGGGAAATGGGGAAGAAAATTTAAAAACTGTCTAACAGTGATTTTCAAAGTGTGATTCATGGATCAGAAACATCAACATCATCGGAAAACTTGTCATAAATGCAGATTCTCAGGCCCTGTCCCAGACCTACTGAATCAAAAACTCTGGATAGGACCCTAGCAATCCATATTTTAATAAGCTTAACCATCCAGCTGATTCCAATGCACACTAAAATAAAGATAGAGAACCACTTTTCTGAACAGCAAATGTGAAAAAAATCAGACCATGTCGGCAATCTCACCATAAGTGGCAAGATGTGTAGTGCATCTGAATGGTACTATTCACTATCCATTGTGTCTGTGTTGGGAGCCATCCTGCCTGGTTTCAGGGACTGTAGCCTTTTGTCCTACAGCTAGAGCTGAGTGAAAAGGCCTTGAAGCCATAAACCACTAAGGAGACAGGACATTACCTCCTGGCAGGATCGTAGCCCCTGTCTCCCTCACTTCCCCCTGCTTGGCCCAGGTGGGTGACAGATTAGCCAATGACGGGTAAGATCCCTCAAAGGAGGAGGGACAACCTAAGACAGGCACTGTCACAATTGGCCATCAGAGAAGGACTCATGGGTCTTCAGAGAAGGGGCAAAAAGACCCTCTCCCCTTGGCTTTGTCATAGCCTGAGTCCTCAGTCTTTCTGAAGAAGTCTCCTAGTCTCTAGGCTCCTTTGCTCTCCCTGCCTGACTCAGCCTGGGAACTATGCCAAGGGGCAGCTGCAACCTTGTACTGGATCAGAAGGCTCCGGGGGGTGGGGGGAGGCGGAATCTGGCCAGAGAAAGAATATACATTGTTTCCTTTGAGACCTGCTTTGCCCTGTTGCTATGAAACAGACACTTGAGCCAAAGCCAACCCTGACCAGAGACAATCCCTGTGTTTCTTCAACTAATCCCTGTAAATGATGTCAGCAACATTTTGAGCACTGGTTGATGAGCTTTTCGTGCATACTATGTTTCTCTGAGCTGAACCCAATAAAAACACAGGGAAGAAGGTATTCAGGACCTTTCTCCTTTGAGGGACTGGTCACCTTTCCTCCCCAAGCAAATCACGTGTTGGGCATTTTTATTTCTCATCTGTAAAGACCAGGGAAATTCTGCTCATGGAGCACCCCCCATCATGTCTGAATGGGAGTGGGGTGGCAGGAGTAATGGATATGTTCAATAGGGTTAGTGTCTTAATTGTGGTGCTAGTTTCACACATGTGTACATATGTCAACTTAACAAATTGTGTGCTTTAAATATGTGCAGTTTATTGTAAGTTATATATACCTCAATAAATCTGTTTAAAATGTTTATTGAGTGACCACAGGGTTGCTGCCATTCAACTAGCCTTCCAAGTCAGAAAGAAGAAAGTGTCCTAGCTGGGTAGTTCACTTGGTTAGAGCATCATCCCAAAGCACCAAGGGTTTGGTGGGTTTGATCTCTGGTTAAGGCACACTGAAAGAAACTGCAGTCCAAAAACTTACGGAAGCAGAGGGCTATAAAGATAGGAGTTCAGTGTCATACCAACTCTAGAATCAATGATGAAACAAGTCAGAGGAACAAGCCCTGGACATTCATCAGTGATTAACTGAGGGACTATATAAGAAGTAATTAGAATGGTGACCACCAACCTGTCTCCCACTCCTCTGCTAAATAGCAGGCAGCAGAGCTGATTGTCCATAAGCTAAAGAAGGACATGAGAATTGAAGCCAGAGAGAGAGGACCATCTGCCTCAGCTAGCTCCCAGCCACCCGGAGGGACAGAAGACCCCACCTCAGAAAAGAAGTCATAACACACTCTTCCCAGTAGCATATCTCTTCCCTCTCACTACAAAAGGCAAACTATCATAACATATACTGAATTTATTGAGCAGGAATCTAAGGATTAACAGATAGAATGATAAACAATACAAGAATCCCTAAAATTTTGTGGAAAACCAACCCCAGGTAAGAAAAGCACTGAAGAAGCAGAATTAAACACTCAAAGAAAGCAAATACAGCAAACAAAGACACTCTTTGAGTGCATAAGCAAAATTAATATTTTCAGTGTGAAATGAAAGGATTCCATAATCACATTAAAAAGTTAACTTGGAAACTAAATTTTTGATTTTTTAAAAAATTACTAGATCTATTGGTAGGAGAGGGATCGCTGGAGAATAAATTAGTGAGTGGAATATAGAAAATGAGAAATTCTCCCTCAATGCAGTTCAGAAGATAAAGTAAATGGATATAGAAGTTTCAACATCCATGTAATAGAGGCACTAGAAAGAAAGGAAAGAATGCACAGGAGAAAATGATAATGAAAGATTTCTCAGAATTTAAGAAAGATGCAAATCTTCAAATCAAAAATGTTAACAAAGATGAATGAAACAGAACCAATACCTAGGCATGTCATGGTGAAATTTAACAACACCAGGGATAAAGATAAAATCCTAAAATCTTCCAAAGGAATAAACAAGTTAAGCTTAAAGGAATGAGATTCAGTGTGGTCTCAGTTTTCTCATTGACAACACAGCTGCAAGAGAACAGAACAGTATCTTCAAAGATCTGAGGAAAAATGATATTGAGAAAAACTAGCTTTCAAGTGAGAGTGCAAAATACAGTTACTTTTGCATATCCAAAAATTCAGAACTAAAGATTTCCTTCTTTAGATTTTTATTGTGATAATGATTTGGCAATGTTCTAGTAAAGTGAGCAATGAATCCAAGAGAAAGGAAGATGTGGGATTTAGGAACTAATATAAGGGAGAAACAAAGTAGGGGCTTGAGGTACAGTATATTCTGGGTTACTACTAATTACTTTATATCCAGGATCTCCAAAGCCACATCAAATAGACCCATTCCAATCCTAGCTAGTACTAGGGATTTTCAATACCAACTAGATCCTCTACAGTGAAGATACTCAGACATTTTGTTGGATACAAAGTACTCTTCCAACTCAGACCTAAACTCTCGAATATGGCTACTATATTGCTTTTTATAGGATTAGAGTTAAGGAGGTCATGTTTGCTATGAAAAGAATTACATGATATTTTATTCATCACTGCATTTTGCCAATTGCAGAAGTTTGAATTAAAAGGTGTCTTCTTCTCATAGAGGCATATAAAGCTAAGAACTGGTATAGCAAAGTGTTCTGTGAAGCCAGACCAACCTCTCAGGTTTGTGTGAGGGTTTAAGAAGTTGGAAATAGAGAGCATTATGCTAAGTGAAATAAGCCAGGTGGTGAGGGACAAATACCATATGATCTCACCTTTAATTGGAACATAATCAACAAAAGAAAAAAGCAAACAAAATATGACCAGAGACATTGAAATTAAGAACAATCTAACAATAGCCAGAGGGGATGGGGGATGGGGAAGGGTTTTCAGGAACTACTATAAAGGACACATGGATAAAACCAAGGGTGAGGGTGGAAGCAAGGGAGGGAGGTGAGAATGGCTGGGGTGGGGGCAGTGGTGGGGGAAAATGCAGACAACTGTAAAACAATAACAATAAAGTAATTAAAAGAAAAAAAAGAAGTTAACATACATAAAATCACATTGTGTGCCAAGAGGTTCAACCCTGGTTGTATATTAGAATCCTTTAGGGGGCTTTTAAAGACAATAGGTACTTGCCCTGACTGGTATGCCTCAGTGGGATGAGCATCATCTGGCGAACCAAAAGGTCACCAGTTCCTGGTCAGGGCACATGCCTGGGTTGCAGGCCAGGTCCCTGGTTGGCGGAATTGCGAGAGGCAAACCAATAGATGTTTCTGCCTCACACTGATGTTTCTCTCTCCCCCTCATTCTCCCTCCCTTCCCCTCTCTTAAAAAATAATAAAAACAATAGGTACTCAATCCCCACCCTTAGAGATGTGGTTTCAGTCAGTTCCAGGTTGGTATATTTAAAAGTTTCCAGCCCTGGCTGGCATAGCTCAGTGGATTGAGCTTGGGCTGCGAACCAAAGTATCTCAGGTTCAATTCCCAGTCAGGGCACATGCCTGGGTTGCAGGCCATGGCCCTCAGCAACCACACATTGGTGTTTCTCTCTCTCTCTCTTTCTCCCTCCCTTCCCTCTCTAAAAAATAAATAAATAAAATCTTTTTAAAAAACTAAAAAAAAAAGTTTCCCAGGTGATTCTAACGTATTGATTAGGTTGAGAAAAATTTACAAGCATATGTGTGACTGGCATAAAGTAAGTACCCAGTAAATGGTAACTTCAAATACTTGGGGAGAAAAAGTAATAGAAAGCTTCCAGACAAAGGTAGATTTAACTTGAAGTAAATAAGGATTAAGTTTCAGGACCCCTCACCTGCACAGCCTCCTTCTAAGGCCCTGTGAGGTCTTCTTGGCTTGAGGGAAGGATGTCAGCAGCCCCTGCCTAGTGCTGGAGTGGTGACCTATGCCATCAAATTCTCTTTAACTTCTCTATTTTCTTTCTTCCAACTGCAAAGGGAACTTCAGATAATGGAAAAGATGAGCCAGATTTCAGACAGGATAAAAATTATTTCCATGGGCCCTGGCTGGTGTGGCTCAGTGGATTGAGCACCAGCCTGCAAACCAAAGGGTTGCCTATTCGATTCCCAGTCAGGGCACATGCCTGGGTTTCGGGCCGGGTCCCCAGTCAGGGGACATGTGAGAGGCAACTGATGGATGTATCTCTCAACACATTGATGTTTCTCTCTTTCTCCCTCCTTTCCCCTCTCTCTAAAAGTAAATAAATAAAATCTTTAAAAAAATATTTCCATGGGAAGATTTCAGTATATGCCATCAATAGGTAATTCTTGTTATTCTATTTTACTATCGTTGAAAACAACACCCAGAGATTATATGATCTGCTTCAAGGCACAGATCAGCAGATAGTCAACAGCAGCAGCATAGTAATAGAATCCATGAGTCTTGTCTTACACTCCTGTGCCTCAGCACACTGATACATCTCCTGAGTGATTGGACAGGTCTGTGCTGGGTGATCATGCATAAACTCCAGAGGATGGTGCCAGTGACCTTTCAAAACTTGCACCATTCCTTGTGTAATTGATATGTCCTTAGGCCTTACTAGCTTGTGACCTCAGAACAAGCCACCTGTTTAAATGCCAGCCACAGCTCTGAGCCCATGGAGCTGGAAAACCATTTCTCTTCTGGATCCTGACACTTCTCCCTGTCTTCCCCAAATCCAAGGAGTGCTTAGGATTCCTTGTCATTTCCATCAGTCCCTGACTTGCATAGGCCTCCTCCAGGGCCCTGGGAGAAGCCCTAGCAGTGTATTCAAATGGGTATCTGTTTTTGTCAAATTTGTAAATATTTTCATCACAATCAATTAAGACCTCTATTTCTACTACTGTTTCCACTTATTTACACTCTCCCTGTCTATGGTGGTACTGGAGTGGTTGTAGACCTTTTCATAGGATCTGATTAAGGGGAAGGTGAATACTCTATATGTTGTACCTCAAAAAAAATTTAAAGAAGAAATTAGAAATATGCTATTTAGCAGCTTTAATGTCAGGTATTTTTTGGCATATGTTATTGACAATACGGTAAAAGGCACATATTTAAAGTATATAATTTAATAAGTTTTGACTTACCTATAGCCTGGGAAACCATAACCAAATTAAGATAATGAGTAAACCCATTACCCTCAAAGTCTTCCTCATGCCTCTTTGTAATTCCACTTCCTGCTCTCACCCCCAGCCTCAGGCAATCACTGATCTGCTTTCTGTCCGACCAGGTTAGTTTGCATTTTCTATCAGTGGAATCATACAGTAGGTACTTTTTTTTATCTGGCTTTTATTTTCACTGGTATAGTTATTTTGGGATCAATCCATGTTGTGTGTATCAATACTTTGTCCCTTTTTATTGCTAAATAGTGTGCCATTTTATGGATGTGTTGTAATTGCCCTATCCCGCTGATGAGAGATGTTTGGATTTTTTCTAGTTTGGGACTATTACAAGCTAAGCTTCTATGAACATTTGGGTATAAGTTTTTGTATGGACATTTGCTTCTGTTTGTCTTGGGTAAATACCTGGAAGTAGGATGGCTGGGTTGGATACATCATTTTATATTCTTACTAGCAGTGTATGAAAGTTTCAGTTGATTCATATCCTTGCTAATACTTAGTAAGGTCAGTCTTTTATTTTAGACATTCTAATAAGGGTGGCAGAATATCACTGTGATTTTAATGTACACTTCCCTAATGACTAGTGATGAAGAGTGCTTATTTGCCATTTCTTTATCTTTTCCATGAAATGTCTTTTCAGATCTTTTGCCCATTAAAGAATTTTTTGTGTTGTTTGTTTGCTCAGTATTGTGTTTTGAGAGTTGTTTATGTATTCTGAATATTGTGGTCTGGCTCCATTTGGCCAGGATAAAGCAATCGTGGATGACAGAGTATTTCCAAAGCTGATTACTGGTCTTGAGGTGTCAGACATCCTCCCAACCCTCTGCAATGTAGTCCTTACAGCAAAAGCACTCTGTATGGGAAAAACACCATGTTTCTCCTTTACTTTCACACTATTACCACACTTCACTACACTTCTGACACCACATGTGTGTGTGTTTTCCACACATCAAGCAATTTGCTGACATCAGTTAAGTGTCCCACAATTTAACTAAATTCTCCCATTATCTACCTGGAAATAGCATCAGATGCCACAGGTTAACAGTTCATTCTCACTTGACTGCCGCTTATCACCTTCAGATGCCAAATGCAAGTTTCAGGTCACTTCTGACCAACTGGCTATAAATCAAGATTCCCATGACTCCCTCCTTGAGTTTGATAATTTTCTAGAATGGCTCACAGAACTCAGGGAAACAGTTTGTATTTACCAGTCTATTATAAAAGAATATGATAAGATTATAGACAAACATCCAGATGGAAGAGATGCATGAGGAAAGGTAAGGGGGAAAGGGGTACAGAGCTTCCACACCCTTGCCAGGCACATCACTCTCCTGGTACCTCTATCCTTCATGTGTTCAACCTGGCAGCTTTCTGAACCCTATACTTTTGGGATTTTTATGGAGGCTTCATCATGTAGTCATGATTGATCATTAGCTCAGTTTCCAGCCTCTCTCCTCTTCCTGGAGGATGGGAGTGGGACTGGAATTTCCAAGCTTGTCTTGGTCTTTCTGGTGGTCAGCCTTCATCCAGGAGCCCACCAGCCATTGTCTCAGAACAAAAAGACTCCTATCACTTAGATAATTACAAGGGTTTTAGGAGTGTTATGCCAACAACTGGGGGCAGAGACCAATATATACATTTTTAAAAATTATTTTATATACTCTAAGTCCTTGTCACAGCTTTTCTTCTAGCATGGGAAGAAGTTCAGACCTATACATTATCCTGCTTACTGTCTAGTATTGCAATCTCTCGAGCCAATATTTTAACAAAAATACACACGCAGCTTCCATGAGCCATCACTTTCAAGGACACTCAAGCCTGTATTCACAATTAGAAAACAAAAATGTAGAAACAAGAAATTGCTCTCTTGCTTGGAAAGCACATAGTCCTGCTCTGTTTGTATCCCTGAGTAAAAGGCTTAACATTTTAAGCTTTAAAATGATTACAACTGCCTGCAGCTGTCTTTACAGTTGTCTCCAAGCACAATTGATGAATGCCTGCTTGTTGTTTGCATTTTGCAGGTTTCATTTTGGCAACTTTCCTCCAAAGCAGGGATTTTCATCTATGCTTCCAGAGACAGAACACTTACAGTAAATACACTTCTTCAGCTTCTCAAAACACTAAACCTATCTATTCAATGGACACTGAAATGTGTGTGTGTGCATATAGGAACAACTGCAACTCTCCTTTCTAAAGAACTGGTTGCGGGGAGTTGGGGGATCTCTGGATTAGTGAGCAAGCACGTTGGAGGCTTCTAATGCTCCTATATGTATTAGGCTAGCATCTAGCCATTTGGAAACACTGGTAAAACCCTGCTAGAGGAACAATGGAGTGATAATAAAGAGAGCCAAGAAATGAATGACAGAATGTTCTTTCTACCCTAAACTTTTCTCTGCTGCTGTAATCTTTAGTTACACAAAACCAAAGGTTTTACAGAGGGACATGGAATAGGAAAATTCATGGAAGTTAGTGCTAAAATTATGTGAAGACCAGCTATAGTTGATCCAAGACAGATAAGAGGCCACAGGGCTGAGAGGGTGCTGAAGGAAGACATGGCTTGTGAAATTGACAGTAGCATAAAAGTTAGATATATCTCTGGATCCTGGGAATATGAAAATAGTTCCCCAAGTTTTGTCATTTTTTTCCCTAAACTCCCTTTTTGTTCATGCTACTGTTCCGCTTAAGTTAGAAAATTCCTCAAGTCGTTTTTCATCAGATTTTATGGCAGGATCTTGCAAAACTTTGAAAACTAAAACCAAGTCAACCAAAGGAATTCAAAATACCATAGTGTACCAACTATACTTAAATTTAAAAAGATTTTAAATCAGGGTTGTTTGGGAAACATTTATTATAAGATCAAAAAGCATTATACCCTTCAACATCCTCTGCCTACCTTATTATATTCAATATAGCATTGTCATCATCACCATCGCATAACTATTGCTCTTATTTATTAGTGTTTACCATCTGTCAGACACCAAACTACATGCTTTACACATTATCTCTTTCAATACCTCAGAACATTCCTATGTGTTTGATATCATCATCCCCTTTTTCACAGGTTAAAAAACAGGCACAGAGAAATTAATTTGTTCACACCACAAACTTATAAATGGTGAATTTAAAAATAAAACACAAATATATTTAACTTCAGATCCAGTCTTACAATTGGCTCATCATATTCACTCTTTCACTTAGTAATAGATATTTTGTATAAGCAGATTTACCATGAACTAGTAAAGCTTAAGTTTCAGGGCCCTTCATTTATATAAGCCCCTTCCAGAGCCTTGGGAATGGTGATCCCTAAGGATGTGTTCACATGGCAATACTCATATGTCTTTGTAAAAGTAGCAATCATTTAAGGGTGCTATCTCTTCAGTCCAACTTCTCCTCCATCACACTTACCCTTACCTCATGGGCCATTGGGGGTAGCTGTGCATATTTTGGGGATTATGCTGAATTGAGGTTTTGGGGACTTAATTTGGGTTTAGTGTGATATTTTATGTAGTTCACAATCACTTTTCGTGTACAGTTAAGTGATTGCTATGTTGGTGTATGAGTGGCTTTTAGTAATACTCTGACCACTGATTGTGCCAACTCATTTGGTATTATGACAGTTAAACTAAATTAAAAGGATTAAAAATTCTGGTGGTGGGGGGAGAAATGGAGGGAATTCGAGTAAAAGTTAACTTTTTGACATTTTAAAAGTTAACTTTTTGTTGTATAAGAATTTATTAATCTTAAAATGAAGCTCCTTACTACTAGTTAACTAATTAAACCATTAATGAAATTAGGTACAGCATAATCTCTAATACATATTATAGAGATTTTTATTAACTGGTTTATATAAATGAGCACTCTTTTTCTATGTAATGTGATTTATATGAAGCAGCTCATTCCCCTATGATGCCTGATGAAGCATAAATTTGATGAGAAAGAATCCAGGCATATGATCTCATATGATGTGTGATTAATTTATAACATTGGCCCTCCCAACTTGAATTGTCAGATGAGCAGTGGGAGACCCACCTGGCACATACTTAATGAAGTATTTGTCAAATGAACAAGTGAATGAATTATTAGATTTTTATAGAGTTTCTATATCATCAGATTTATATATTATTCTCTAGATCAAGACCCCTTGGTTCAGAGGGGCTGAGTGATTTACCTGCTAACACTCAGTGGCAATGTGAGTCAAGGACTCAGGTTACCTGGCTTTTAATACTGTGTTCTTTAATAAAATTTCATATTGTGGATATTTTCTAGAAGACTTTAAATAAATCTCCAACATTTTCAACAACTAAAAATACCTTTTATATATTCTACAGACTGTTGTTCTTCTATGGTAAAGGATTTCTGTGTCGAAAATCCAGGAAATAAGGCAGTGGTTGTTTTAATATACCTTCCTGTTGCCTGACCAGGTGCTGATTGATAAACAAGATGCCAAAAGACTGGGGACTCTTTAGAACAAAGGTCTTGACCCATTAGTGGTTAGTTAAACCAGTTTGGTGGCTGAATTTTTTTTAATAGAATAAAAAATACATCAGGTTGTGTTGCCACATGGCAAAGGAAACCTTTGTATGTACCTTGCCACAAAAAAAAATTTTTTTTACTGTAGATCATGGTAAAAAAAAAATCTTTTAAAACTAGGATTGATAACCAAATGCCTATAACAGAATAAAGCTATAACACTCAGCATACTATTTAGAAGGAATAAACCTGAGGGCATAAATGTAACTGGGGTTGAGAGAAAAGAAGAAAGGAGGATTACCACAGTTGAGCCAGCCCTTAGATGATTCAGAGAGGAGGAACAGCTCAGAGCCCATGTGGTAAGACCAGAAGTTGAGGCCTGGTGGTCTCTATAGAATGGGTTGAAGACCCAGCAACCTGGGAAGCCTCTCATTAAATGGAGATTCAACCTGAGCATGGGCCTGTGATGGGATCCAACTTGGAGCTGATATGGACAGGCTTGCAAGCAGCCAACCTGGGGCAGAGATATACTGAGCTTGGGAAAGAAGGATTTTGACTTCCAAATTTATTGAGATCCAGTTGCAAGTGTAGTTGGTTTTATTCAGTGCTCAGTTTTGAAGTAGAGGCATGAGGGAATGTGCCTAGAACCCATTGACAGTGAGTAGAAAAACACTGGGGAAACTGAAACTGGTACCTACTGAATTATACGGGATCCTACAAGCAATGGGGTAGGAATGGACAAGGATGATACAATGGGTTTAGGAAGTCCTTGCTACTGTCTGTCTTCAGATGGCTTAGTCCATAATACAGTTGTATATTTACAATACTGCAGTGCTATACTAAATAATATACAAGTAGAATAATGAGTATAAAAGTGCTATATCCATCTTTTAGCATTTTCCTACTGAATCTTTTTCTATTTATTTTTAATATATTTTTTATTTTTAATTATAATTGATATACTATATTATATTGGTTTCAGGTAGAGTACAACATAGTGATCAGATATTTATATTTATAATTTGCAAAGTGATCACCTTGATAAATCTAGTACCCATCTGACACCATACATAGTTATTACAATATTATCAACTATATTCACTATGCTTTACTTTACATCTCATGACAATTTTGTAACTACCAATTTGTACTTCTTATTCCCTTCCCCTTTTTTAAACTCATTCTCCCAACCCCCTTCTTATCTGGCAGCCATCAAAATGTCCTCTGTATCTATGTTTGTTTCTGTTTGTTTGTTCATTTATTTTGTTTGTTATATTCCACATATAAGTGAAATCATATGGTATTTGTCTTTCCCTGTCTCACTTATTTTACCTAGCATAATACTCTCCAGGACCAACCATGTTGTTGTGTGTGGCAAGATTTCATTCTTTTTTTTTAATTTTTCATTTATTTTTATTTTTTAAAAATATTTTATTTATTCACTTTTAGAGAAGGAAGGGAGGGAGACAGAGAGAGAGAGAGAAACATCAATGTGCGGTTGCTGGGGGTTATGGCCTGCAACCAAAGCATGTACCCTGGCTGGGAATCAAACCTGCAACACTTTGGTTCACATCCCACGCTCAATCCACTGAGCTACACAAGCTAGGGCTGATTTCATTCTTTTTTATAGCTGAACAATATTCCATTCTATACATGTACCACCTCTTTTTTATTCATTTACCTATTAATGGACCAAATCACCAAATAGCTTGAAGTACAACTCTGTAAGTCTGAATCTACAAAATCATAATTACATTAGAGTAAGTGACCACAAAAAAAGGAAGATGGGAGCAAATAGTACTATCAGATCATATTAACCCAATTCCAGATTATTAGAGATTTGATATCCACCAACTATAACTGAAAGAAAAAATGATAAAAAGATATGTGATATATCTATTTTAAAAATCATTTGAGGCCTTGGAAAAGGGTCAGAATTTAATTTAACTAAGATCTCTGTCTGGTGTGGTTCATTGGATTAAGTGCCAGTCTGGGAACCAAGGGGTCACTGGTTTGATTCCCAGTTAGGGTGCATCCCTGGGTTAGAGGCCAGGTCCCCGGTGGGGAGTGTGAAGAGGCAACTACACATTGATGTTTCTCTCCCTCTCTGTCTCTCTCCCTCTCCTCGCTCTAAATATAAATAAATAAAATCTTCAAAAAAATTTTATATGAGGCTTCTCCAGAAAGTATCCAGCCATGTAATATGAAAAATAGAGACATTTGTTGAAGAAGATACAAGAGACAAGAAACATTGTACATGGGACAATGACTTATCAGTCCCCTTCAAAATAAGTTACCTTGGGAATTCACACAGTTCTCCCAACTATAGCAGAAGCCATGGAACAAATTTTGCCATGACACATTTCATGCTAAGATCCTGCATCAAAATCTTGGACACAGTAGTTTTTGGAATCCCCACATCAGCTTCTAGTTCTCAGACCATCAGTCTCTGATCTTTGTTGATTGCAGCCCATGCACATTCAATATTTTCAGGTATTCTGCTTGTTGCAGGTCTTCCAGAATATAGATCACTTTCAACAGAGTCTCAACCATCTTTGAAGTGTTTGTGCCACACTTTTATTTGCACTGCACTCATTACATCATCCCCAAAAGCCTTCTGAATCATCCAAATAGTTTCTGCAGAGGAATGTCCAAGCTTAATACAAAACCTGATGCAGATTCATTGCTCTACTCGCTCAGTCATTTTGAATGCAACAGCCACACAGTTCACATGCTCACTTGGTGGCTGCTGCCCCCACTGATTAGTACAGTGAAGTTGTTATTGTTCACACATGCACATTCCAGATCACTCTCCTTCGATTTGAGCTTACATCGATGTTGTGCAAACTGTTCTTGTTATATCAACAATGGCTGTACTTCTTCCATATATTTCTCTAAGAAATCTGGCGGGGGGTGGGGGGCGGGTAAGATTTTTAAAATTTATTTTTAGGTAGAGGGGAAGGGAAGGAGAAAGAGAGGGAGAGAAAATCAATGTGTGATTGCCTCTCATGCAGCCCGCACTGGGACTTGGCCTGCAACCCAGGCATGTGGCCTAACTGGGAATTGAATCAGTGACCCTTTGGTTCACAGGCCAGCGCTGAATCCACTGAGCCACACCAGCCAGCGCTAATGTTATTTTTTTTAAAGTTATAAGCAAACAAGCAAAGTGTGAAAAAACCTAAATCACTTTTTTACTTCTCTAGAATTAAAATAAAGTTTTATTTTTTTATTTTTTTTAAGATTTTTTATTTATTTATTTTTAGGGAGGGAAGGGAGGGGGGGAGAGAGAGAGAGAGAGAGAGAGAGAGAGGGGGGGGGGAGAGAGAGAGAGAAACATCAATGTGCGGTTGCTGGGGGTTCTGGCCTGCAACCCAGGAATGTACCCTGGCTGGGAATCAAATCGAACCTGGGA
Source organism: Phyllostomus hastatus (assembly GCF_019186645.2). NCBI lineage: Eukaryota > Metazoa > Chordata > Mammalia > Chiroptera > Phyllostomidae > Phyllostomus > Phyllostomus hastatus. Next base: position 93,409,050 of record NW_025334041.1, read on the forward strand.
CACTTTGGTTCCCAGCCCGTGCTCAATCCACTGAGCTATGCCAGCCAGGGCTAAAATAAAGTTTTAAATGACAGGATATAGAGAAAGTAAACAATGCTACAATGAGTATAACTGGTCTTTACCACAATTGAAATTAATATTCATTTAAAAGTTTGCATCGAACCCTGCCTGGTGTAGCTCCGTTGGTTAGACATTGTCCTGCAAACTAAAAGGTTGTGGGTTTGATTCCCAGTCAGGGAAAGTGCCTAGGTTGTGGGTTTGGTCCTAGTCAGGAAGCATATGGGCGGACACCAGCTGACATTTCTCTTTCATATGAATGTTTTTCTCCCTCTCTTTCTCCCTCCTTTCCCCTCTTTCATTTTTTAAGTTATATTTTATTGATTATGCTATTACATTTGTCCCAATTTTTTCCCCTTTGCCCCCCTCTCCCAATACCCCCCACTCCCTCAGTCAATCCCCACACCATTGTTCATGTCCATGGGTCATGTGTATAAGTTCTTTGGCTACTCCATTTCCTATACTGTACTTTACATTCCCATGGCTATTCTGTAACTACGTATTTGTACTTCTGAATCCTCTCACCTCTTCACCCATTTCCCTATACACCCCTCCCATCTGGAAACCATCAAAACACTCTCTGTGTTCATGATTCTATTCCTGTTCTTCTTCGCTTAGTTTGTTTTTTAGATTCAATTATTGATAGATATGTATTTATTGCCATTTTATTTTTTATAGCTTTAATCTTATTTTTCTTAAAAAAGTGCCTTTAACATTTCATATAATAATGGTTTTGGTATTGAAGAACTCCTTTAGTTTCTTTGTCTGGGAAGCTCTTATCTGTTCTTCAATTCTAAATGATAGTTTTGCTGGGTATAGCAATCTTGGTCGTAGGTCCCAGCTTTTCATAACTTTTAATATTTCTTGCCAATCCCTTCTAGCCTGCAAAGTTTCTCTTGAGAAATCAGCTGACAGTCTTATGGCTACCCATGTAGGTAACTAACTTCTTTTCTCCTGCTGCTTTTAAGATTCTCTCTTTATCTTTAACCTTTGGCATTTTAATTATGGTGTGTCTTGGAGTAGGCATCTTTGCATCCATCTTTTTTCAGACATTCTGTGCTTCCTGGACTTGCATGTCTATTTTCTTTGCCAAATTAGAGAAGTTTTCTTTCATTATTTTTTCAAATAGATTTCTAATTTCTTGCTCTTTCTCTTCTCCTTCTAGTTACCCCTATAATGTGAATGTTGGACCGCTTGAAGTTATCCCAGATGCTGCTTACACTATCCTCATTTTCTTGGATTCTTTTTTCTTCTTGTTCTGATTGGTTGTTTTTTGCTTCCTGATGTTCCAAATCATTGATTTGACTCTTGGCTTCATCCACTCTACTGTTGTTTCCTTGTAAATTGTTCTTTATTTCAATTAGTGTATCCTTTGTTTCTGACTGGATTTTTTTTTATGCTATTGAGGTCTGCACTTAGTTCCTTGAGCATCTTTATAACCAGTGTTTCGAACTCTGCATCTGATAAGTCACTTATTTCCATCTTCTTTAGTTCTTTTTCTAAAGTGTTGATCTGTTCTTTCATTTGGGCCATGTTTCTTTGTATCCTCATTTTGGCAGCCTCCCTGTGTTTGTTTCTATATTAGTTTGAGCTGGTATGACTCCCTATCTTGGTAGCATGGCCTAATGTAGTAGGTGTCCTGTAGGGTCTAGTGGCACAGCCTCCTCTATCACACAAGCTGGGTACTAAAGGTGTGCCCTGTGTGTGTGCTGAGTACACCCTTCTCTTATAGTTGAACCTCCTTTGCTATTGGCAGGTCAATAGTAGGGATTTACTCAGGCCAGTCAGCTGTGAGGATTGGCTGTGACCACTGACCACCAACTTCTACCCTCCATGGAGGATCAGTTGCACAGGAGCAGGTTGGTGGTGTTCCCACATGGTCTGTAGATCTCCACTGGGTGTGTAGGCCTCAAAGTTTCCCAGATGGTGCAGACCTGGAGCCTATAGTTGCCTGAACTATAAAGCAATTTGAAATGACTGTTACTTGTGTTGGGCTTGGAGATTCTCAGGTGAAGCCAAGTTGTAAGTCTAGGCTGGCTGCTGCTAGTACTGGGCCTGGGCAACTTAGCAAGAGGTACAGATGAGGAGGGGACTAGGGGCTCACTGAGGCCTGTTATTGCTTGTTTGAAAGGATTTAGGAAGTTGTGAAGCATGAGCCAAGACCAGCCATTCATATGGAAAAGCCATTGTTCACAACTGTAAGTTGGGGGGGATGGAGCCTCAGGGGATCTCCAGGGCCAGACAAACAGTATTAGTCAAGTTGATGGTGTCTCAGATATGGCACCCTCCTGCCAGCTTTGTGGCTCTTTTGGGGCGAGGATTTGGAAAACAGTGGCCTCTGCTCACATTTCTATCTGGGAGAAAGCTGTCCCCCAGCTCTTGCCTTGATGTTAGACACTTCAGTTCCTCCCAGTATGCCACTGGTGCCTTTCAAGCTGCTACCCCAGTGGTGGAGCTCAAAAGGAATGAATCTGTGTAAGACCATGTGTGGGGTCTTTTACAGGAACTGCTTGGGACTCCAGGGTTTCTTCTACCAACTCAATCCCCACTGGTTTTTCCAGGCAGAAGTTATGAGGATTTATCTTCCTGGCACTGGAACCCTGGGCTGCAGGCCTGGTGTGGGGTTGGACTCCCCACTTCCAAGATATCCCTACTGGACTTTTATCTACTACATGTGAATGTGGGACCAGCCCATTCCACATCTGTGTTCCTCCTACCAGTCTGGATGAATGTGGTTTCTTTAATTCCATAGTTGTCAGACTTCCATTCGACTTGATTTCTGATGATTCTGAGTGATGATTGTTCTTTCATTTAGTTGTAACTTTTTAAAAAATATATTTTATTGATTATGCTATTACAGTTGTCCCATTTCCCCCCTTCATTCCCCTCCACCCTGCACACCCTCTCCCACCCATATTCCCCCCGACACTTTAGTTCATGTCCATGGGTCATAAGTTCTTTAGCTTCTACATTTCCCATACTATTCTTGTCCTCCCTCTGTCTATTTGCTACCTACCATCTATGCTACATATTCTCCATACCTTTTCCCCCTCTCTCCTTCCTGGAAAGAAGTATTTGAAATCATGAAAGGCAAGGACCTCCATCCAAGATTGCTCTATCCAGCAAATCTTTCATTTAGAATGGAAGGGCAGATAAAGGGCTTCTCAGATAAGGTCAAGTTAAAGGAGTTCATCATCACCAAGCCCTTATTATATGAAATGCTAAAGGGACTTATCTAGGTAAAAGGAGATAAAAAATATGAACAGTAAAAAAAGACATCAAACTCACAGTTAGCAACAACCATACCTAAAACAAAAGCAAACTAAGCAAACAAATAGAACAGGAGCGGAACCACAGAAATGGAGATCACATGGAGGGTTAGCAAAAGGGAAGTGGGAGGAGGAGAGAGGGGGAAAAGATATAGAGAATAAGTAGCATGGACAATAGGTAGAAAATAGACAGGAGGAGGGCAGGAATAGTGTGGGAAATGTAGAAGCTAAAGAACTTATGACACATGGATATGAACTAAAGGGGGAAATGTGGCTGGAAGGGGATGGGCAGGGTAGAGGGGAGTGAAGGGGGAAAATGGGACAGCCGTAATAGCATAATCAATAAAATATATTTTTTAAAAATTCAATCCCACATTCTCTTCCAACTATCATCTTAATATCTCTCTCCTTCCCTTTATGAACACACTTTTTGAATGTATGATGTGTATGTGTTTTATAGCTGCTGTGGTGGCCTTATTTCTCAGTAGCCATCTTCCCTTCTCCCTGCAGAAGCTGATTCTGTTAGTAGCGACATTGGGTCAAGCTGAAGAGCTACATTTCTCAGCCTCCCTTGCAGCCAAGAGTGGCCATGATATATTTCTGGCCAATGACATGTAAGCTGAAGTCACTTGGGAATTAACAGAACATTTTTGCTTTCCTGGGATAAGCACCAGATTTTTCCCTTTGATCTTTCTTTCTTCCTATCCAACACACTGACTTGAGAGTGAATAGCTATGTTGCATTCACGATGAAAAAAAAAAACAACAAAAAAACAAAACAGCCACATACTGAGAATGACAGAGTAAAAAGGATTCTAAGACATACATCACATCATGTAGCCACTGCACCAGCCTGAACTGTCACTCTCTGTCATTATTTTATTTGTGAGAAAAATAACCCTATTTAGTTAAACTACTGTCATTAGGTTCTATTACATGTGATCAAATGCAATTCCTAATCTATACTCTTGTTCCCTACATTTCCTCACTTCACACTCACTCTCAAACCATTTCAACCTGGCTTCTGGCCCATAATTCCACTAGGCTTACCAATGACCTGCATGTTGTGAAATCCAGGGGACATTGTCAGTTTTCATATTACTGAACCTCTCAGCAGCATGCGACTCTGTTGTCTGTGACCTTCTTTTTGAAACATTCTCTTCCCCTGGATTCTGTGACCATGGCTTGCTCCTTCACCTCCAGCTGCTCCCTTTCTATCTCCCACGTGGGTTCCTCATTCTCTTCTAGCCATACTCACCATCTTCTAACCTCTAAGGAATACTGTGGCCTAAGCTACAAGCTTTTTCCTCTGTCAGGAATGCTCTCCCCTCTCATTTGCCCACTAACTCTTCCTCATCCTTCAGTTCTCCATTCATTCCTCACTTCTTCAGGGAAACCTTCTTTGACCTCTTTGAAGGGTCAAATTCTTTATGACTATTTTTGCATAGCTCTTTCATAGTTACAACTTTACCGTTTTTAGTGTAACTGTTAGAGTAAGTTGCCTCTCCCTCAATGTATGTTCAATGAAGACAGGAAGCAGTCTATTTTTGCTCATCATTGAATCCCCAGAACCCCAAATATTCCCCAACAGATAATATGTGTTTAATATTAGTTCTTCGGTAAGTAAATGGATGAATATGTAATTATATAGTGATTTATTTGCTTACCTGTTTATTGTCTGTCTTCCTCTGGTTCCATGAGAAGAGGAAACATCTTTTTTGTTCATTAACATATATGCAATACCTAGCACATATTGCATGGCACAAAGTAGGAAACATAATAAATTAATTTTTAAATGAATAAAAGAATAAATGAATGAGTAGGATTCCAAGAAAGACATTCTAACAGTTCTACCCCAAGCATGTCAATGTTTGGAATTTAAAAAAAAATATCTTTTGAGCCCTGGCCGGTGTGAGTCAGTGATTTGAGTGCTGGTCTGTGAACCAAGGGGTTGCCAGTTCAATTCCTAGTCAGGGCACATGCCTGGGTTGCTGGCTGGGTCCCCAGTGGAGGGCAAGTGAGAGGCAACCACACATTGATGTTTCTCTACCTCTCTTTCTCACTCCCTTCCCCTCTGTCTAAAAATAAATAAATAAACCATTATATATCTTTTGATTAAATTTCTGGTTACAGTAGAGCATTAGATACCCTTAAAGGCTCCAGAGAACAGTCTTTTGGAAAATATTACCTACTAGCTTGTTCTCCTTACAATATTACATCTCTAAAATAGGCTGTCTATAAATATCTTTTTAAAAAAGATTTTATTTATTTTTAGAGAAGGGGAAGGCAAGGAGAGAACCATTGTTTGTGCAAGAGATATATCCATGGGTTGTCTCTCACATACCTCCAACTGGGGACCTGGCCCACAACACAGGCATGTGCCCTGACTGGGAATCAAACTGGCAACTTTTCGGTTCAGAGGCTGGTGCTTAATCCACTGAGCCACACCAGCCAGGGCTATGAATGTCTTGAATCTTTACACTTCTCCCCCTCTTCATTGCCATTTACCTTGTCACTCACTACCATATTTTCCCTGGACTAACTGGACCACATGCCTTTTTTTAAAGCATGATTTATTAAACTACATACAAACTTGGATTGATAGAGTTTTTGTTGTATCTCAGGGCCAAGTATTATACCTATTATGCTATTTACAAACAAAGCTAGGCACAGATGGATGTATAAGTTACTTTTTAGTTTATTGTGACAGAGGATTATTTCTGTTCTACATTTGACAAAGTATTTCCTTAAGGAAAAGAAATATTTTTAAACTACGAAAACCTTCATTTTCAAAACATTCAGTTAAAAAAACAAAACAAAACAAAACCAGCCCTGGCTGGTGTGGTTCAGTGGATTGCGCACTGGCCTGCGGACGGATAGGTTGCCAGTTTGACTCCTAGTCAGGGCACATGCCTGGGTTGTGGGCCAGGTCCCCAGTTGAGGGTGTGAGAGAGGCAACCAATCGCTGTTTCTCTCACACATCATTTTTGTCTCCCTCTCTTTCTCTCTCCTTTCCCCGTCTCTAAAAATAAATACATAAAATCTTTAAAATAATAATAATAAAATAATAATAATAATAATAATAATAATAATAATAATAATAATAATACAGCCAGTAACCTTTTAAGTATCCCTGCCTCCTTGGTCCACAAATCCTTAGCCATTGATGTAACTGAGATGCTCAATGAGGTTGACCAGAAGAGTCACTTATGCAATTGTGGCAGCCCTGAGAATGTCCTAGGCCTTGTAGTCAGCTTATTTGTTATTGCCCTTTCTCTAAGACCAAGCTCCTGTCTTTCTTCCTTGACAAACTTTCTCTGGCTCCTTACCCACTCCTGCCTGTGCCATATCAGTTTATTATGCTTGCATATCTAATAACATATGTATATATACATATTTCTTCTCTCTAATCAGGCTGGGGAAAATAGAACCCATATCTTATACTTGTATCCTCAGGGCCTAGTACAAAATCTTGTAGGTATAACATTTTGCTGATGATGATGCTTATTTTATTCTTTACTAATGAGATTTACCAAGCCCTTGCTATTGGTCCAGGCTGAGTTATGCTCAATAGGTACTATTATTGTTTCCTTTTCACTGATGAGACTTTAAGTAACTTGTACAAGTCTCATAACTAGTGAGCAATGGACTCGGGACCTAAACCCAGCTTACCAGATTCCACAGCTGATGCTTTAAATTTTTTTTTAAATTTTATTTTTATTTATTTTTAGAGAGAGGGGAAGGGAGGGAGAAAGAGAGGGAGAGAAACATCGTTGTGAGTAACATCAGTTGGTTGCCTCTTGTTCAGTGCCTCAACCAGGGACTAAACCTGCAACCCAGGCATGTGCTCTGACCAGGAATTAAACTGGTGACCTTACTCTTTGCAGGCTGACACCCAACCAGCTGAGCCCCACTGGTCAGGGCAGATGCTCTTAATCACTAAGTAACCCCACCCCACCCACACCACCTGAATTTTCCTAGGTGCCAAACTCCAACCAGGATGCATTTGCTTCTAACTAACTTTGAAGGTACCAGGTGACCAGCTTTGCTCCCAACTAGTTAGGGGCATTTCACATTGTTCTCAAATGACGTTGTAAGTCTGCAAATAATTAAGAAGCCATTTTGGAGACAGCAAGAAGGGGTGATATGTAGAGGCCCACTTTGACATTTTGATGTGCATTTAAACACACAGCTCAGGGCTATAAAAAGCAGCTACACTAAGATTTGCAGAAGCATTAAAAAGCAAATTGCCTTATTAATTTTTTAGAGCACTGTAAATGACATTCTATCATCTCTGGGGAAATCTTTTCCTACAGCTCCAAGCCTCTTGGTGATTGGGATGAATAAATTGGCCTGTTCCTTTTCATTCCTCCATCTTCTGCCCTAGAGGGTCAAAAGAAAATCATCCCATTTTAATATGAAAGCTGTATTTGTTGAAGTTTCTAGCTAGTTAAACTGGAAGCAAGAAAATCCCTTTCATGTTGGCATGATAGTAGAAAACATTTAGCCACATTCCAGCTTAATGATGGAAGATTAGCCAAGGTTATTACTGTTTTAAACTCCTCATTTAGCTAATAAGGTTGGTTAATATTCTTCCTGTTAAGGGAAAAAAAACCACAAAAATTTCACAAAATCTTGACCACTGATCTTTTAACCATCTTACCCTTTTACATTTTGAGTGAAAGGACTGCAGAGTTTCCTCGAAAGCTCCAGAGAACCAAACAGTTGGGAAGAAGTCCAGGGGTAGGATAACCCAGAGACTTGAACCTGCAGCAAAATGGAGTTTTTCCAAATTAGGCATTAGGAGAAGCAGCAGCTAAGAGTAATTGGCAACTGGAGATATCCTTGTTATTCTCTCATGCTGGCAGAAGAGTTTACTAAGTTTATTTACAAGTTCTGTGAAGGGAGTGATCGTATTGCAGTCAGGGTTACTTTTCATAACACATTACTTTGAAAACATGTTGCTAGGATCTTGTAAAATATTTTACTTCTGAACTCAATATAAGTATTAAAATGTTAGCATGTACATTACATGTTCCAACTACAAAAACATGAGTTTAACTGTTCACTGAAAATGGAAATCCAGTAATATTTATGACTTATTATAACATACACTCTTCATTTTCAAAGTCTTAAAGCTTCCAGGAGGTATTTATCCAAAGTTAGCATCCAGTAACAACACCTTAGGATATCCCTGTTTTGGGCAGCATCTGTAGCCAGATCTGGTTACAATGAATAAATCTAATGCTGGAGCCACTGGCCTCAGGAAGACAGCTGTACTCTCCAACAGCAGGTCCATTCTGGTCAATAAGAAATGTACTTGATTAAATTGTCTTAATCCTGGTCTGTTTGCTCAGGTATCTGGCCAACAGAGTAGCCTCTTCACAAAGAATTAATGGTTTTCATCTCTTCCCCAAATAAGTTGCTCTGAATTAAGTAAGCATTACATTTTGCAAAATAAATGCTCCCTTGGTTGAATCCATAATACCATTCAGCAACATATTTTATTAATCAATCCAATATTTATTGAATACCTACTATGTGCCAAGCATTTGGATGGTCATGGAGATACAAATATTTATTTAAACTTTAAATATTTTTTATTTTTAAATTATAGTTGATATATATTATATTAGTTTCAGGTATACCAACCAGTGATTAGACATCATATAACCTACCAGGTGATCATCCCAATTAACCTAGTACCCCTCTGACATCATACATAGTTATTATAATATATTACTATGTTCTCTAATGCTATACTTTACATCTCTATAACTATTCTGTAATTACCAATTTGTGCTTCTTAATCCCTTCACCTTTTTCACCCATCCACCTAACACCCTCTGTTCTGGCAACCATCATAATGTTCTCTATTTCTGAGTCTGTTTCTGTTCTGCTTGTTTGTTTATTTTGGTTTTTAGATTAAATTGTTGATATGTATTTATTGCCATTTTATTTTTCATCTTTTTTTTCTTCTTTAAAGAAGACCTTTTAACATTCCACGTAGTACTGGTTTGAGCTTTTTCTTGTCTGGGAAGCTCTCTACCTGTCCTGCGATTCTAAATGATAGCTTTGCTGCATAGAGTATTCTTGGTTGTAGATTCTTGCTTTTCATCACTTTGAATATTTATTTTATGCCATTCTTTTCTGACCTGCAAAGCTTCTGTTGAGAAATCAGCTGACAGCCTATGGAAGCTCCCTTGTAGGTAACTAACAGCTTTCCTCTTGCTGCCTTTAAGATTTTTTTCTTTCTGTTTAACCTTTGACATTTTAATTATGATGTGTCTTGGTGTGGGCCTCTTTGGATTCATATTGTTTGGGACTCTCTGTGCTTCCTAGGCTTGTATGTCTATCTCTCATCAGGCTAGGGACGTTCTTTGTCGTTATTTTTTTCTAATGGGTTTTCAATTCCTTGCTCTCTCTCTCTTCTCCTTCTGGCACTCCCATGATGTGAATGTTGGTACATCTGAAGTTGTTCCAGAGGATCCTAATGTTTTTGGAATTTTTTAAAAGATTTTATTTATTTATTTTTAGAGAGGGAGAGAACTTTAATGTGTGGTTGCCTCTTGTGCACCCCTCACTGGGCACCTGGCCCACAAGCCAGGCCTGTGTGCAAACTGGGAATCAAACTGGTGAAACATAGGCTGGCACTCAGTCCACTGAGCCATACCAGCCAGGGATGGACTCTTTTCTTTTTCCTGTTCTGATTGAGTATTTTCTGCTTCCTTATTTTCCAAGTCTCTGATTTGATCCTCTATTTCATATACTCCACTATTGATTCCCTATAATGTATTCTTCATTTCAGTTAATGTAGTATTCATTTCTGACTGGTTCTTTTTTATGTTCCCTAATTCCATTTTTATGTTTCTTATCTCTTTGTTGAAGTTCTCACTAAGTTTATCTACTCTTCCCTAAATTCATTGAGCATCCTTATAACCAGTGTTGTAAACTCTACATGTGGTAGATTGCTTGTCTCTATTTTGTTTAGTTCTTCTTCTGGAGTTTTTTTTTTTCCTGTTCTTTCATTTAGGTCATGCTTCTTTTTCTCCTCATTTTGGCAACAGCTCTGTGTTTGTTTCCATGTGTTGGGTAGAGCTGCTACATCTCCTGGGCTTTGTAGAGTGGTCTTATGTAGTAGATGTTCTGTAAGGTCCAGTGGCACAGCTTCCCTGATCACTCAAGCTGGGCACTCCAAGTGCCTGCCCACCCATGTGGGTTGTATACCCTCCTGTAGTCATTGAGCCTTGGTTGAGTGCCAGCCTATGTTTCACCATCAGTGGGAGGGATTTACCCCCAGGCTGACTGGCTGCAAGGGCTTGCTACAAGGACTGGCTGCAACCCCCATGGCGGATCAGCTATCCAGTGGCCCACCCCACAGAGCAGGATTGCTTCACGGGGGCTCTGAGTCAGTCCCTTGAGTGTGTCCCTTGTGGAAGAGGTTGGGTAATGCTTTGATATGTTCTGAAGCTATCTACCTGGTGTGCTGGCTTTGGACCTTCCAGGAAGTGCAGGCCAAGGCCAGCCTCTACCTGTGCCCTGCCCTTGGCATGAGCTACAAAGCAATCTACTGATGGCTGCTACTTGTGCTGGGCTTTCAGGTGCCCAGGTGAGGCCAAGTTGTGAACCAAGGCCAGCTGCTGGTAGTGCCAGGTCTGGGGCTACTTAGTGAGAATTACAGAGAATGCAGAGGCCAGATGCTGCTTGTTTGAGAGATTTTAGAAAGTCTGAAACATGAGCTAAGACAGGTCATTCATATGGAAAAGCCACTGGGAACAGCTTGGGTGGGCCCCCAAGTTGGTTGGGATGAGGACTCAGGGAATCAGCATAGCAGGGTGATAAGTGATAGCCAGGTTTATGGAGACTCAGATATGAATCCTGCCTATTGGCTCAATTGGGTAAGGATTCAGAAAAAGAGCAATGGCCTCGGCCAGCACTTCTTTTTGGGAGAAAAGTGCTACTCCCTCTCTCGCTTTGATGCCAGACAATTCAGTTCCTCCCTGTATGTCCCTGATGCCCCAGTGCTAGAGCTCAGAGTGACTGTGTCCAAGTCCAAGTCCATGTGTGGGCCCTTTAAGAGGAATTCCTAGGAATCCAGATGCCCTCCATTTCAGTCAGCCACAACCCCTGCTGGTTTAAACAGTCAGAAGTAGGGGACTTTTCTTCCTGGCACTGGAACCCTGGGCTAGGCAGCCTGATTTTTCACAGGGATTCCTCATTCCTGGCAGGGAGGAATCCTCTGAAGCTGAATATTCTGCCCAATTTTTATCCACAAGCCTGTTCTGATTCTCTGCTTCCCTACCAGTATCAATGTGGCTTCTTCTTTATATCCTTAGTTGTAGGACTTCTGTTCAGCTAGATTTCAGGTGATTGAGAATGATGGTTATTCTGTAGTTTAGTTGTAATTTTTATGTGGTTGTGGGAGAATGTGAATACTGCATTTACCTATGCCACCATCTTGATAGAAAGCCTGGAGATACAAAAATTCAGGATAAGGAATCTCTTTTATCAATAAATTCAACTTAGTAGCCCAATAATTGTTTGAAGTTTCCAGATTAGATGTTTTGTCTATGAGGTCTATCCAGGAGGTATCCAGCAATATAATATGAAAATAGAGACATTTATTGAAGAAGATACAAGGAACATTGTACATAGGACAATATGCCTTAGTCCCTTTCAAATTTGGCACCTTGGGACCTCACACAGTTCTTCCAATCACCATCAGCTGCCCTGTCATATTTCCCTAAATCTCATTGAAGTTCAGAAATATCTTCCCTTTCAAGTGTTACTTTAGTTTTGGGGAAAGCCAGAAGTTGCAGGGCACCAAATCTGGGCTGCAGGGGTGCTGTGTCACCTGGGTGATTTGATGTTTTGCTAAAAAAACTCTGCATGAGATGTGATGCATGAGCAGGTGCATTCTTGTGATGAAGCTGCCAATCACCAGTTGCCCATAGCTGCAGCCTTCTGAATCATCCAAATAGTTTCTGCAGGGGAATGTTCATGCTTAACGCAAAATTTCATGCATATTCATTGCTCTACTTGCTCAGTCATTTTGAATGTAATAGCCATATAGTACACATACTCACTCCATGATGTCTACTGCCCCCTCTGACTAGTACAGTGAAGTCATCATTGTTCACATATGCGCATTCCAATCCACTGTCCTTGGCTGCCAGGTTACATCAATGTTGTGCAAACCATCCTTGTTATATTAACAATGCCTGGACTTTTTCTGGACAGACCTCGTATATTTTATCCACCCAGCTCAATCTTAAAGCCCATTTCAGGTCTTATCTCCTCATTCATTTAGGGAAATTTTACTGGGTCTCCAAAACTGTTTTAGGCACTGGAATAATGAAGATAAGGACAATACAATCCCCACCATCACAAGCTTCCAGCCTTGTAGAGTAGTAAGCGACATAGACAGGACCAGATTGTGAAAGATGCTGTAAGCCAGGCTAACCAAGAAGTATGGGTTTTATCCTACAGCAGTGGGGAGCTATTAAATAGTCTTAAGAAAGAGAGAAGCATGATTAAGTCTGCATTTTAGAAAAATCAATTTGATAATAACAAGCAAGAAGGATAGAAAGGAAAAGTGGCTGGAGAGAAGGAAAGCAGAGGGGAGTAAAAGTCAAATTTCAAAGCTATGAAAGATATAGAAATAACAAGATTTTAGTAACAAATTGAATGATAGGACTGAGGGAGAGATTCTCATCTAGGTGGCACTAGCAGAGGAGAAGGAAGAATTGGGTTAGTGAAAAAATGAGTTCAATTTGAACATGTTTTGTTGCAGATGCTTTTGGGACATCTGGGCATCAACATCAAGTTTGCTGTTGTAGATGTGTGTCTAAAACTCATGAAAAAGGTAAGGTTTTGAGTTAAGGATTCAGGAGTCATACCTTATAGGTTATAGCTGAAAAATGATTATGAATGATATTGCCAATTCTGTAGCCATTCCACACTACTCCGTAGTCCCAAAGGCCTTGTATTCATCCAGTTTTCATTGTTTTAATTAATTTATTATTCATTTCTTCATTTGGTTGAGTAATACTTATCAAATTCCAATATCATATCCCAGGTGGCATTAAAGACCCTGGGTTTACATAGATGGTTCCCTACCCTGAAGGATCTTATAACCTGGCTGTTGATTATAAAATGTAATCTTGGAGGCAAGACTATTATGGATTGGGCACTCCTCCAGGATGCAGTATGTGCATGGAATCAGAGGCCTCTATGGTGCTATATCCAATAGGAAGGAAATTTATGCCTAAAAACAAAAAAGTGGAAGCAAGAGTGATTCCTCTTACTGTCTGTCACTCCCAATGACTGTCTGGAGGATTTTGTGTTCCCCATCCTTGCAACTCTGGGCTCTGCAGAATTGGAGGGACTCATTAGGGAGTGCACTCTTGCCAATGTACACAGTGAACTACAAACTATGTCTGGTGCCTGGGCACTTTGGATCCCTGTGTCCAGGGACCAGCAAGCAAAAAGAAGAGTCACCACCTTGGCAGAGGTCCTTGTCAGTGATCGGCAAGTAGAGGCAGGGCTCCTATTACACAGTGAGGGCAGGGAAGAATATGTGTGGAACTCAGATGATTCACATGTGTGCCTCTGGCACTCTGTTGTTGAACTGTGACCTTGAATGAACAGTGTAGCAATGCCAACCTAAGAAGGGTATGGTTAACAAAAGCTCACACCCCTCAGAATAGAGGGACATGGAGGAGCTGCTCTCTGAACCTGGGTGGAAAGGTAAATTTGTGCAGCACAAGGATGAACCACGGCACCCATGGATAGGTATGCTCTTTGAATGTCCCTTCAAGAATTTAGTGATCAGCTGTGAAGGGAGAAGTTAGCTGACAGCCTCAAGTTGCAGTGCCTTTGGGACCTGCTACAGTATTTGAGCTGAAGCTATACTTTTCCCTAATAGTCCCCTGCTAATGACTGAGTATGGCAAGGATCTGCCCACACCCTTACTTATGTTTGGTAACTTCTTTACCTTTACCTGTAACTTCTTTACAACAGAAATACAATGTGTACCACACATTTAATGAACATTTTTCTAGTAGGCACATTAAATAGTTTTTTAAAAATAGTTGAAATTAATTTAAATAATACATTTACTTAAACCAACATATTAAAAATATTTCAATATCTAGCCAATTAAAATTATTAATAATCTATTTTATATTCATTCCTTCATATGTCTTTACAATCTAGTATATATGATATATATAGCAAATATCAATTCCAATGCTAACTGAATTTACATTCCACAAAATTTTAAATTGAAAAAGTAATTTCAAGACCTGGCTGGCGTAGCTCAGTGAATTGAGTGCGGGCTGGGAACCAAAGTGTCCCAGGTTCGATTCCCAGCCAGGGTACATTCCTGGGTTGCAGGCCAGAACCCCCAGCAACCGCACATTGATGTTTCTCTCTCTCTCTCTCTCTCTCTCTCTCTCTCTCTCTCTCTCTCTCTCTCTCCCCCTCCCTTCCCTCTCTAAAAATAAATAAATAAAATCTTTAAAAAAAAAGAGAAAAAGTAATTTCATATACTAGGTTGTTCAAAATATACTTAAAAATCTCCAAAAGCTAAATCAAGTATCAGATTTTAAATTTATATCTAAACTAATTAAAATTAAATACATTAAAAATTTCAGTTCCTAGCCCTGGCTGGCATAGCTCAGTGGATTGAGCATGGGCTGCGAACCAAAGTGTCGCAGGTTCGATTCCCAGTCAGGGTACATGCCTGGGTTGCAGGCCATATCCCTAGCAACCTCACATTGATGTTTCTCTCTCTCTCTCTTTCTCCCTCCCTTCCCTCTCTAAAAATAAATAAATAAAATCTTTAAAAAAAATTCAGTTCCTTAGTCAGAGTAATCACATTTTAAGTGCTAGGTAGCCATGTATGGCTAGTGTCTACCATGTTAGACAATACAGATGAAGAACATTCCGTCAGTGTAGAAGGTGTTATGAGACTATGCAGCTCTAGATGGTTCTTTGGTATGCAGTAAACTTCATTCATAACTTGGTCAGGCAGAGTCAGGGAATTGGGTTAAGTACATAAAATAGGTTCCTTAGCTTTCCAGAAGCCTTGCTATGCCTCTTCCTTGACTCCCAGACTAAGACTTGAGACCCCCTTTCCTCATGCTGCCCAACTGCTATGCCAGCAGGCTGGGGAAGACCAGGGACTCTGGAGTCAGAGATCTCAGTTTTAACCTCAGCTCATCACTTACCAGTTGCCTTTCAACAGGTTGATTAACTTCTCTAAACCTCAGTTTTCTCAGTAATTAATTGACAATAGTTTAAAGGGTTGTTGTAAGGAGTAAGTGACATAACATGCACAAGACAGTCAGCATAATGCTTGTCACACAGAAAGGAATAAATGGTAGTTACTAAATAAAAAACTCTCTACATACAGTTGTGTATATGCTTCCACAGTTTCCTGCCCACCTATGCCTGGTTATTCCTTAGTATTCTCAAGCTGCGCAGATGTTAGTAGGGTGGGATCAGTAGTGGGGAAGGGCCCTGGCATCTCAGCACTGGAGTATGCCTCAGCTCAACCCCGTGGTTAATTTATGAACAATTTTTGCTGCTACTGCTGTCATCAGCCCTTCCTTCCCTGCATACAGTTCAGATGGCTTTTGCTCTGGAACTCCAAGTCCCACATGGCCCCTTCTTTCTCCTCTGAACTAGAACAAGTGATTAACCTCACAAAAGAGCCATCAACATTCTTTCCAAGGACATCTCTGACCTCACTAAGTTCAAACCCACAGGCACATACTCTTCAATCTCTCTGTAGTACATGACATTGTTGCTTCTCCCTCCTCATCCTGGTTCTTCTTTAAGAAGCAGACCATTCCTCCATTGTCTTTTGCAAAGGCAGATCTTCTCTTTACTGCTCCCTAGGCCTGACCTTTCCCAAGATACAGTATCATTTACTCCTAGGCCAAAGACTTCAAAACCTGTAGCTCTGCCTTCAGATTCAGGCCCAACTCATTGCTCCCTCCTGGCCTTCGAAGCATGTTCCAGACCATCAAAGACCAGCTGGAGCAGCAGGCACAGATCCTGCAAGCCAACATTTGGTGGCAGCAGGAGAATCTTCACAAGACCCAGGAGCAGCTCTGCCTGGTCCAAAACTCCAATATCCACATGGTTCTAGAGCAGCCAGCTGTATCCCTGAGTTTCAGCAGTGTCAGAGGCCTGATGTTCAACAGTGGATTCTGTAGAGGTCGACTCCAGGGACCCAGTCCTCACTCATGTTCTTTCCAATTCTTAGGACCACTTCCCCAAATTCATTCGATTACACTGTCATCTACTTCATAAAAGTTTGCAGTTTAGTGAAGGAGACAGAGAGGATACACCTAACTCAGCCTTTGGGGTCAAAAAGCCTCCATCAAAGAAAAAAAAATCTATGCTGAATCAAGAAGACTAGCTGGAATTAGAAAGGAAGAAAATGGAGTAGGAAGGATGATCCCAGGCAGAGGAAGCAGTGAGTACAGATGCCTGAAAACAGAAAAGAGTTGGGAGACTGTGAGCAGTTTTGTGTGGCAAGTGCTAAAGCAGTAGCCTTAGATAAAGATGAGCCAGTATCTAGGTTGAGGGTACAGGAAACCATAAAATGCTTTTATCAGAATAGAGGCAGGTTCAGATATACACATGAGAAAAAATCACTCTGGCTGCAATGTAGAGAATGGACTTGAGAGGGGCCCAAAGAGGGGAGGGCAGGGAGACCAATCATCTGGCCACTGCCACAGTCCAGATAAGAGTAGATGACCGTGCAAATTAAAATAGTAGCCCCCTAGATGAGGAGGAGTGGAGAGAAATTCAGAAAGGAGACTGTACAGGTGGTTGATTACATGTTATTAGATGTAGAGGGCAGCTAAGGAATCAAGGACAATGTTCACATTTGGAAATGGGCAACTGTACACACAGTGGTAAAATTCCTGAGAGGAAGACACAAAAGGGAAAAGTGGAGGAGAATGTCGATGCATTTTGCTTGGGATTTGCTGAGTTGAGGTGTCAGTGGGACACCCTTATCAGGATGTCAGCTAGACAGTGGTCCATGGGTTTATAGCTCACATGAAAGAAGTCTTGGTATAGAGACAGAGGTTTGAGTTTCATCAATGGCAACTTAAGCAATAGGAGTACATAAATAGTCCAAAGAGATATAAAGTGAGAAGAAAAGCAAGATGAGGAAGGAACTCTGAGGCATACCAATACTTAGGAAGTAAATACAAAAGGAAATATCCTAAAGGGGACTGAGAAGAAGAAGACAGAGAAGCAGGAGGGAAACAAAAAATGTGTAGTCTTGTGGAAGCAAAGAGAGGAGAGGAGTAGAGTTAAAGATGATGAAAGTATAACCAGTTTCAACAATAGGGATTGTGGGTCCCTCACTGAGAGCAGCCTAAGTTAAATTTGGGTGACAAAAGCCACCCTGCAAGGGGTTGAGGAGAGACTGAATTGTAACCAAATGTGGATGGTGAGCACAAAAAGTGCCTTCAAGATCTCTAGTTGCAATAAGTTTGCTGTGAAGATTAAATGAGATGATGAAAGTAAAGTGATTAGCACAATGCATGGCACATAACAATAATTCAATAAATGTTAGCTACTACTACTATTATTATTATATTAAGGAATGTATTTTAAGGAAGAAGACAGATGATGGTAGCTGTAAGGAGATGTGATTTAAGGAGGATTTTTTTTTTAAGATTTTATTTATTAAGATGGAGGCATAGGTGGACGTACCATACCTCCACGCACAACCAAGATTGGAACAACAACAATTTAGAGGCAGAATAACATCCAGAACTGATAGAAAATTTATCTGAATGTAAGTCGGACAGCCAAGAAGTTGAAATAGACCCATTCACCCAGACCGGTAGGAGGGGTGGAGACGAGCAGCCAGGTGCAGATCACGGCGTGGAGAGCAGAGAGAATTGGGTGCATAAGGCATCCGGGGCGTGCAAGATCGCAGCGGGTGGACCCTGAGTACACAAGCGGCAGCTGGCAGACCCAGTGAGGTGGCAATTGTGGAGCTGGGCAGAGCGCACAACCCAGGATCCCAGAGAAGAGACTGAGGTCCCATGGAGAACGCAGCCACCGACATTGTTCCCTCTCGAACACGCCCCCACATACAACGTCACAATCTAGTGACTGGGGTGCCCAGCCCTGGTGAACACCTAAGGCCCTACCCCTCACCGTAACAGGTGTGACCAGACCAAAAAAAAAAAAAAAAGAGAGAGAGAGAGAGAGAGATAGCTTAAACAGAAGAACAAATCGAAGCCCTAGAGCTCATCCTTTTAAGTGACCGAGAGATAGCCAACCTATCAGATGCACAGTTCAAAACACTGGTGATCAGGAAGCTCACAGAATTGGTTGATTTTGGTCACAAATTAGATGATCAAATGCAGGTTACGATAAAAGAAATGAAGGAAAATGCACAGGGAACCAATAGTGGTGGGAAGGAAACTGGGACTCAAAACAATAGAGTGGACCAGAAGGAAGAAAGAAACAACCAAACAGGAAAGAATGGAGAAATAAGAATTCAAAAAAATGAGGAGAAGCTTAGGAACCTCCAGGACATCTTTAAACATTCCAACATCCGAATTATAGGGGTACCAGAAGGGGAAGAGGAAAAGCAACAGATTGAAAACATATTTGAACAAATAATAAAGGAGAACTTCCCCATTCTGGCTAAGGAAGTAGACTTCCAGGAAATCATGGAAGCTCAGAGAGTCCCAAAGAAGTTGGACCCAAGAAGAAACACACCAAGGCACATCATCATTACATTACCACGGTAAAAATGAAGGAGAGAATCCTAGAAGCAGCAAGAGATAAGGAAACAGTAACCTACAAAGGAGTTCCCATCAGACTATCAGCTGATTTCTCAAAAGAGATCTTACAGGCAAGAAGGGGCTGGAAAGAAGTATTCCAAGTCATGAAAGGCAAGGACCTCCATCTGAGATTGCTCTATCCAGCAAAGCTTTTATTTAGAATGGAAGAGCAGATAAAGGGCTTCTCAGACAAGGTCAAGTTGAAGGAGTTCATCATCACCAACCCCTTATTTTATGAAATGCTAAAGGGACTTATCTAAGAAAAAGAGGATTAAAAAACATGTATAGTATAGTAAATGACAGCAAACTCACAATTATTAACAACCACACCTAAAGCAAAACCAAAAGAAACTAAGCAAACAAGTAGAACAGGAACAGAACCACAGAAATGGAGATCACATGGAGGGTTAGCAACAGGGGAGTGGGAGGAGGAGAGAGGGGGAAAAGGTACAGAGAATAAGTAGCATAGATTGTAGGTTGAAAATAGACATGAGGGCAATAATAGTATGAGAAATGTAGAAGCTAAAGAACTTATAAGTTTGACACATGGCCATGAACTAAAAGAGGGGAATGTGGGTGGGAGAGGGTGTACAGGGTGGAGGGGAGTGAATGGGGGAAAGTGGGACAACTGTAATAGCATAATCAATAAAATATACTAAACAAATAAAAAAAGATTTTATTTATTTTTGGATACCAGGAAGGGAGGGAGAGAGAGGGGGAGAGAAACATTGATGTGTGAGAGATGCATCAGTGGGTTTCCTCCCTCACGCCCCCATATGGGGACCTGGCCCACAACCCAGCCATGTGCCCTCAACTGGGAATCAAACTGGTTACCTTTCAGTTCGTAAGCCGGCACTTACCCCACTGAGCCACACTGGACCAGCCAGGGTGTGGAGGCTTATATTTTAAGGCCTCTCTTCTTACCGTATTGAAAAGGGAAAGAAAAAACATCCTCAAAAACCTCATCAAAGAGATAGATACAAATGGTTCAAACAAAGCAACAATCAGGTGGGAGGTGGAAACAAAAAAACAAAAACAAAAAAGCAACAATCCTCTGAGCCACTCTTTTCCAGGCCAGAGACAACCATTTTGAACTGCTTCTGTGTTGTTGTAACCTCCATATTGCTAATTAACCTCCTAATATGACTATTTCTTGATTTATCAGCCTAGACATTATTAGTTTCCTGATAGGTTGAATAAGAATTTAGTTTACATATCTCTCTCTGTTTCTCCTCTCTCACTCAAAGTAGTTTTATCATCATTCTTGGTTTCTCCACTGGCCACCTTCGAAACCTGTGTAAGCTCCATTTTTTCATTCCATTAATCATAGACAACATCTCTTGACTGTCTGCATATAAGATGAGGACGTTAGTAGCCTATACTTCCCATCACCTCTCAAGGGGAAAGTTTTGTTTTTGTTTTCAAATGTAGGAGATTCTTTATTAGGCTTAAATGGAAAGGAATCAATGCAAGTAAACACTTGAAGACAAATGACAGAACAATTGTTAGCATGAGGTCCCTGGACATGCAGAAGATGAGTTCTTCTTCATAATGGCACCACCAATTTCCGGGCGCAAGTCTTAGAAACTTCTGGAACATATGGAACTCTTTTGTACCCTGGATCCAGTCAGCTATAAAATTCCATAGATTCCATCTCTTCAGTTACCATCATTCTTTTTTTTTAAATATATTTTTTATTTATTTTTAGAGGAAGGGGACAGGAAGGAGAAAGAGTGGGAGAGAAACATCAATCTGTGGTTGCCTCTTGCATGCCCCAAACTGAGGACCCGGCCCACAACCCAGGCATGTGACCTGACTGGGAATCAAGCCAGCAACCCTTTGGCTCACAGGCCCACGCTCAATCCACTGAGCTATACCAGCCAGGTCACCATCATTCTTTTTTGTTCTGTCCATGGCATTCGTTATTTCTGACTTTGCAATAGACTTCCAACTGACCTCTCTTTCTCCTCACACTCCCCATTCACACTGATGCCAGGTTAATCTTAAAGCAGAGTTCTCATCAGCTTATTCTCTTGTAAAAATCCATAGTTTGGCTTTCAAGACCTTGCACAATGTGGTCCCAGCCCAGCATGGGGTAATGGAAGGTCCAGCTAGGGAGGAGTGGGGTGGAGGACAAGGGCAAACAGGCTGTGTTTCCCTGGTCTGAGCATGGTTCCTCAGGCCCACTCATCCAACAAGAGCACCTGGGCCCTTCCAGAAGCGGTCGAGACTGGTTAGGCACCCCGAATGTGTATATTGCAAAGTCATATAACCAGAGCATAGGCTCTAGTTCAGAAATTCTTTTAACATTTCTTTTAGAAATTGACAAAAGAAGAAATATTTAGCCAATAAAAATTTAAAAGTTCAACATTGCTAATCCAGAGTGGTAGCCATGAGAAGAGGTATGCACTGTCTTTTAAAGGGCTCCCTTTGTCTACAATATTAAATGAATCAAGATCTGGACAGTTTAGCTGGCAGCTGTTTCTCTCCCCTTCTCTGGTCTGAGTCCTTTAGGCAACTGGATATGCCTCAAATAGGGCAGTAACTGTGGAGAGCATGTGAGGAATGTACCTCTGTGTCACAGAAGCTCTGACACTGAGCAAGATTATTTTTAGAGGTGACCTTCTAGGTTCCAAGGAAAAGTAAACAGACAGATGCACACAATTTCCTCTGTGAGGCTCACAATAAACAAATTAGCATGCATACACTTGCTATTATCACATGTTCTGAATACAGGTCTCTTAAAGAGCAAGCTCACGTGAAAAGCTTTATTGAAAGCTCAAAGCCAACCAAGATGAAAAGAGGAGGAACTGAATGCAAGTTCACAGCTTTTAGCTGCTCACCAAATTG
This sequence comes from Phyllostomus hastatus, assembly GCF_019186645.2. Taxonomy (NCBI): domain Eukaryota; kingdom Metazoa; phylum Chordata; class Mammalia; order Chiroptera; family Phyllostomidae; genus Phyllostomus; species Phyllostomus hastatus. Next base: position 93,431,058 of record NW_025334041.1, read on the forward strand.
CAGGTGAAACAACTTAGTTATTTATTCCAAATTTTTATAAAACCTGTTGTTTTAAATAAAAGTTTCCATACTTCCACATGAAAATATAGCAGGGCACCAAAATTTTACAGGGCACCGAATCTGGGCTATAGGGAAGCTGTGTCACCTGGGTGATTTGATGTTTTGCTAAAAAAAAACTCTGCATGAGACATGATGCATGAGCCGGTGCATTCTTGTAATGAAGCTGCCAATCACCAGTTGCCCATAGCTGCAGCCTTCTGAATTCATCTGAATAGTTTCTGCAGGGGAATGTTCATGCTTAACACAAAATTTGATGCAGATTCATTGCTCTACTCGGTCATTTTGAATGCAACAGCTACATAGTACACATACTCAGTCAATGACATCTACCACCCCCTCTGACTAGCACAGTGAAGTCATCATTGTTCACACATGCACATTCCAGTCCACTCTCCTTGGCAGCCAGGTTACATCAATGTTGTGCAAACCATTCTTGTTATATTAACAATGCCTGGACTTTTTTTTGACTGACCTTGTATATAAGTCTCGCTCATTCTATTGCTGGACATTTAGATCATTTCCAGTGTATTACTATTACAAACAATGCATCAGTAAACACCTTTAACAGATTATCTTTGAAGACTTGCATGAACTTTTCTGTTGGACAGCTTCTGGGAAGAATTCCTTCCAAATTATTTTCATACTTTAAAAGTTTTTATTTAGTTATTGCTTTTCACCTGTCTCCTGAAACATATGAAAATAATTTCTCATGATGATTTAGCTCCTAACAATGTGCCTGACACATAGTAGTGGGTCATTAACTTCTGGTTATATTAAAGAACATAAATATTAGTTATTGTACTAGCTATGAAAAAGTAATGCCTTTTACACTGTTGAAGCACATTACTCTGTTGGCCTCACTCTTAATTGTCTCAGACAACTGAAGTATTTAAATGCTGGCAAAATGTTATGTTCATAATAGTGGTTGTCATAATAGCAAATGTAATAAAAATATAAGTACATACCATAATACATAGCACTTATTTTTCCTTTTCTAAATTAGTTTTTATTTTATTGTATTTTTGCCATTACCCTTATCCCCCTATTTCCTCTCCGACCTCCACCCATCCCCTCCCGCCCACAGCACTTCTGATTGTGTCCTTGTTAACAAGCTGTTGTTGTCACCTGAAGTCATAGAATTCTAGAGTATACTGAGGTCTGGACATCAAATAGTCTGTCCAGTTTTTTTAAATGAAGAATTTAAAGCCCAGAACTGGCCAAAGATTTGAGAATTAATAGATTCTACTTAAAACACCTCTTATTTCTCACCTTCCTTTCTTGAATTGAATGCACAAATTTAGTATCACTTTATTTAATTTGATTATATCATATAAACAAGGCACATTATTGACCAAGATGTTTCCTCAAGTCTCCTTAGTTCCATCAATTTACCTGCCTAGAGTTTTTTTTCTTGCTCTCTAATTTTCTATGTGAAGTCAGCCAAGGATTGTAAATTAAATAACTAAGCTTGTTAGAACTATATGTCATGCTTGCTTTGGCAACACACATACTAAAATTGGAACAATACAGAGACTAGCCTGGCCCCTGAGCAAGGATGACACGCAAATTTGTGAAGTGTTCCATATTTTTCTTTAAAAAAAAAAAGACCTGGGATCTGAGTGTAAGCCTAAAGTTTTCACGGGAATGAAACACAAGTGTCTTACCACCTTTCTGTCAGCTATTTTGGCTACTCAGGACAGCTTTGTGTGTATGTGCATATGCCCTTCCTAAATTTTAGCAGCTTAGGAACATGTTGCCATATTCTGGATAGACAAGTTTATATCTATAAATATAAATATATGTTTATAAAATACTATAATATATAAAATTATATATAGTATAAAATGGTTGAATACCTGGAAGATATTCAGAGCCATTTAGATTTTAAAATGTTCCTATTTCTAAGGAAACAAATAGTCACAGGGTCAAACAAGTAGTCAATGCTGTCAGCATCTAGCCAAGGTCTATTTAAAGGACAGTGAAATAAGAATCCTTTTCCAACTCTTTGCTGGTACACAATGCCAACTTTGGTTTCATCATCAGTAATTTAGGAATAGTATCTGTGGCAGGCAGAATAAGGGCTGCCCAAAGATGTTTACATCCTGATTCTTGAAATCTGTTAATATGTTACCTTACATGGTAAAAGGGACTTTGCACATGTGATTAAGTTAAGGATGTTGAGATGGAGAGATTTTCCTGGACCATCCAGGTGAGCCCAATGTAATTACAAGGTCCGTAAAAGTGAAAGGTGGAAGCAGGAGAGTCAGAGTGGGAGACTGTGGACAGAAGCAGTGGTCAGAGTTATACTATTGCTGAAGGAAGAGACCATGAGCCAAGGAATGCAGGTGGCCTTTAGAAGCTGGAAAAGGCAAGGAAATAGATTCTCCTGAGAGCCTTTAGCAAAGAATACAGCCCATTGCTGACACCTTGATCTTAATCCAGTGAGACTATTTTAGATTCTCGACCTCCGTAACCGTAAGATAATAAATATGTGGTTTTTATAAGTCACTAGGTTATAACAAACTACCATAAAGTAGTGCAAGTTTGAGTATTGATTGAAAGACAACTGTTCTTTTTCATTTTAATAAAATATTTAAGGAATGTGAAACTGTTTAAAGAAAAAAAGCTGAGAAAGTAACCACACAATAATAATAGTTAACATTCAGTAAGTACATACTATATACCAGACATTATGTTTTACGAAATTTCATTTAAGGCATACAATAATCCTTTGATGTAGGACTATGGCATTAATCTGTTTATTAGACAGATAAGAAAGCAAATGTAAAGGAGCTAAATAATTTAACTTTAATAAGCAAAGAAATTAGCCGAACTTTCCATTGGGATGGTACAGAATTCATCCTTCCATGTCAAGCAGGGAAAAGTTAAAAGTAGGTACCATAAAAGTAAGGCAAAGGCAAAGTGTAAGATTCTGAAGGGATAGGCAATGCCCTGGGTTGTGAAAATAAATCGTGTCTTGAATGTTTTAAGTTCCCACTGCATGGCAGGCAGTTCCCTCTGTTACAAGGGGCTCAGCCTATTAATGGGCAGACCACGTGGAATCCCCAACAGGTACACCCTTTCCTCCCCTACCATCCAGGCCCCCCACCTGGAATCTTTGACAAATAGCCCAAAACCACAACCCCAGTCTCAGTCTTTAACTAACAGTCCTGAACCTTACAATATCAGATTAACGGTGCCAAAATACATCTGTTCCCCTTCGTTGGGTGTCACTGGGTAATGACTGCAACCTAAAATAGCATACACATGATGAAGAAATCATTATTTGTATACATATACCCTATTTTCCCTCAGCTTTTATTTTGAAAAAGTAGAGAAATTAATGTTATTTTTAATTTTTATTTATTGATTTGAGAGACAAAGAAAGAGAAACATCAATTTGTTGTTCTACTTATTTATGCATGCATTGGCTGCTTCTCATATGTGCCCTGACCAGAGACCAAACCCCCAATCTTGTTTATTGGGTGGATACTCAAACCAACTGAGAGCTATAGGGCAAAATTAATATTATTTAATGATGCCTTATATTTACAAGATGTACTAACAAACTTTTAACTCCGTGTTGTTTGTGTATTATGCTCTGTATTTAAGATACTTGACATGTCTTAAGAATCTTACAGGTTGGGAAAAAATCTTGCATTAGACTGATTTTTTAATTGAAATATTTAGGATTTTACCACTCAGGGGTGTAGTAGATATTTAAACACTTAAGTGAATTTGATTTAATGTATAGGTTTGATTTTTATGCTGCACAAATGCCTAAGAGAATTTGATCTACTACATTTACACTAATGTCATAACATTTGCTGAGGGCTTACTCCTTGCCATGCACTGTTTTAAGTGCTTTCCATGCACTAACTCAGGTCAGACTCACAACAACTCTGAATTGTGTACTATTGCTACCCCCACCTTCAGACAATAAAAGAGGCACAAAAAGTTGCATGACTTAACCAAGGTCACACAGACAGCTAGTAGCAGAGCAATCTGGCTGGGAGCCTACACTCCTAACCAATGACTGTTCAGTGCACTGGAAGACTCTTACAGGAATACTTTGTAAGGACTCAGGACTGGGTGGAGAATGGGCCAAGATGATATACAGAGTATAATTATGCCTTTTTAGGGGCTTGATGTATCGAAAAAAATCAGATACAGCAATGTGTGAATTTGTCATAAAGAAAATTTAATAAATGAATTTTATAAATAGTGCTCAAATATGTAAGAGAATTTGATTTGTATGCTTTTGTGACTTTAATATGTAATCCTTAAGAAAATTCTATCACATTTTTATAGATAATGTTTAAATGGAAACTTTAATATGTCAAATTAATAAGCTCACTGAGTGTTAAAGAGCAAGTAAAAATGTTTTATTTTTAACATGAAAGTGATAGATTATAAATGAATTTGAGATTTGTGTTTAAATACTTAATAACAACTAGCCTTAAAATTTACAGCCTTAATCATTAAATATCAATTAAATGCAAACAGTTTGATGGGTTCCTTTTTATGTGCAAAAACTTGCCTCTGAAATTTAAAAATCTCAACTAACAATTGACAGTTACAGCCCTATTTTGCGAAGGAGGAAACTAGGTAAGGATAAACTTCCCAAGATAACAGAACTGGGCAGTGGTGGTTCCTCTCTTCCAGCCCAGGCAACACAAGGCTTTCAAAGCCAACACACTTAACCATTTTGCTATTCGGCCTCCAGTGTATGGAGATTCCATTTCTATAGAAAACATTGTCAGTTATGAATACACATCCTAGAGGAATATGCATCAACATAACAACACTGGTCTTTCCTGGAATGGGAATTATAGAGGATGGTTATTTTATTTCCATAATATTTTAGTAAAGGCATTATCTACCCCTTTGCCCATTTTCCAACTAATCTCTTTGCTGACAATTTAAAAATAACAAAATTCTGTACCTTTTTCTATTTTATTTTCTTCTCTGTGCTGTCAGTCAGCATTTTTAGTCATTTTTTAATATCTACCTCATGAGCTTTTTAAAAAAAAATTTTTAACATTCCTGCTTATGCTTCAAATATCACTGAGGCATCATTCCTAAGTGAAACCTTTTTGTAGGCCCCTATCCTCATATACTCTAGAAATAGTCATTCCTTCAGTTATGCTACTTACATACCTAGTACACGCTTTTATTATTAAATGCATAACACTGAATTATAGTTGGTTTTCTATCTGTCCTCTTCTCTCTTAGAGTATGTGTTATATATGTCTTTTACCAGGTCCTAGCACATAGCTTAGTTGGTTATGCCAAACATTTTGCAGTTGAGGAGGCTGAAGTATGCTTTGCATAGGTAATTGTATAGATTTTTTTCTTTCCCTAAAAGGCTTGCTGTCTTTTAGCCTTTTAATTCTTTGTCTAGCATTGGGATAGGTAATACAAATCGATACTTAAAGTTAAACTAAAAGTGGAGGAATTCAATTAAGAAGTGTCAAAAAACTAGAAAAACTGAATTATCTGAAAACAAGAAATCATTTGTGAGAAGTTAAGCATGGAGCCATGTCACACATTAACATCTGGGAGGAAGGCAGAAAATCCTTTTATGCTGGACTGCTTCAATGGTGGAAATCTCGGGGTAGGGTAGTGTTTTGCATGGTGCAGCTCTGCAGACCACCTAACACCCAAACCACTGCCCCGTGCCCTCACTTGCTGCGGCTACTGGGGCTGGAACCCTTCCAAATCTGCGGCCAGGGCAGGATAGTGAAAATGAAAAAGAAGCCACCCTGATTGCCCCTCTGAGGCTGGCGACTCTCACTGGTCACTTAGGCTGTGTGAGAGGATGGGAAGATCTGCGAGTTCACTTACTGGTGATCCTCTTAACAGTTTGCCTTGTCCTCTGGGGTAGGGGTCTCTGTTCCTCCTTGCGCAGAATAGTGCAGCCCCATTGCCCACCTTCGGGAGGACCTGCTGCCACATACCACCCTCCCGCCCACCTCCCTGAGTCTCCGCCCCCATGAGCCCCCTCCCAGTCCATGCTTCTCTGTCCCTGAGGCCACGCCCTGTGAGGCTCCCGCACCGAGGCTCTACTTGGCTCTGCCACTGTAGGTTGGGAACTCCAGGAGGGCACTTTCTCTTCTTCTCCCTCCCTTTGCCTCCCCAACCCCGCCTGTTCTTTCTGTTCCTCGTCTTTCTCTGCACAGCTGAATCCTAAAGACCTGACAGAGACTGGCTCCAGGGGAGCCCAAGGTGCTTTCCACTTAAGGGCCCTGTCCAGGCCTGGGAATCCAGCGGCGGGTGTTGAGTCTCCGTCTTCCAGATGCATCTCTGTAGTGTGAGAACCTGTCTGGGAGAATCCTGAAGATTGTTTGGACAGTTCCTCCTGGCTCACCATCTCCACCCAAGTGGAAGAGATAGGAAGGGGCACAGGTAAAGCGACTGTGGAAAAGAGAATTAGGAAGTGCCTGCCCGAAGAAAAATCAGGGAGCAAGGGCGTGAGAGCACTAAAAAAAATCTGAGGTGAATTCACTGTCAGTTAAATGGCTAGAATCTCACAATCAAAGTATGAAAACATTAAAGGAAGAAATGATGGGTTTATTGATTTCCATTTGAGAAGCCCCACGCAGAAACTTAGAAGTAGGAAGTTTATATTTTATCCTACCTAGTATTAAAAAGTGAGTTGAGAATGGGCTGTATGCTAGACATGCTGTTCATTATTTCACGGAACCTTCACAACTCGGTGAGACTGTGAGATCACATTTATCTTCCTTCATATTGCAGAGACGAGTCAAGGTTTTGAGAAGCTAACTAACCCAAGGTCATGTGGCTAGTGAGTGGCCAGTTTAAGATTGGACTCAGGTCCCCTTCTCTCCAAATTAAAAAAACATGCAGAATGTGAGTTGTATACATTTATCTAAGTGCAACATAATGTACAGTTTCAATGGGCATGTTTTATCTAAATTACATCCCAGTAAAGTTAAACTTTTAAAATGATGAAGGATGAATATGATGTCTTTATGATAAAATTCATCAAAGAACCAGCATTATAATGATTTAATACATGAGAGGTGGAGGTGATATAAATATGTTAATAACACACATTGAAAGATTGGTAACACCATAATCTAAGCCACCTAAATGACTTCCCCAAATTTCAGATACAGATGTATAGAAATATCTACCATGGGTAAGGAACATGCAAGTCTGTAGTGTTGTAGAAATCAACCAAGTGAACACAAAATTGGAAAAGACATCTGAAGTATGTGATATCAGACCTAACAAAAATATGTTATCGGTACAAGGCACTAAAAAGTCAGATGCTTTTGTGAGAAGCATGTGCTAAGACCACATTTTATGTATATAATACAGTGTGTATTCGACTAAGCATTGTGATTATAAGCTGTGCAGCAGAAATTATATGATTAAACTTATTTGGACAGTTTGTCAAAGAAGTAGGGCATCAATTGTTGGTGCTTTTGTGTTTGAAGTCTGTGTTTGTTTTTTAAAAAGAATGTATCAATTCATTTTATAGTGTTCCATTGTGGAGTTTTACCAATTTCAGAAACATTTTGAATTTAAAGCTTTAGTTACAATTTATAAATCAAACATTTTGTGAATTTTGTATCTGAACAATACTGGTTGCCCATACATGTATAGAAATAGGACACAAAATAAGTTCAGTTCTTTTCACAAGTGCCAAAACTGGCTTTCTTTGAATAGTTAAACTGATAGTTGCTTTCCCCACCCAATATTAATATGTCTGTATTCGTCATTTTAACAGCTCTAATAATGGCAAACTCCACAAGGCCCCAGAATAGGATATGGTCAATGAGATTTCACTGTTAGGAATTCTGCACAATCTTAAGTTTTCCAAGAGAATATTTTCTTTAGTAACAATCATGCAAACGGTGACATATTTTGAGTGAAAATTTAATACATGATTGCATATACATTGTGCCTTAGTTGGTTGGACATCCTACTGCAAGGCTAAAGGCCACTAGTGGTTGGATTGCTCATGGGGTCACATGCCTGGGTTGCAGGTCCAGTCCTGGTCAGGGGTACATGGGAGAGGCAGCATTGATGCTTTTCTCCCTCCCTTTTTCCCTCCCTTCCCTTCTCTCTAAAAAAATAAAGAAAATCTTCTTTTAAAAGTTTATGACCTTTGATCTAATAATTGCCCTCTTAAAAATACTCAAAGAAAATAGAAATTTAAGCAAAGATTTACATATATATAAGATGTTCAGTGCAATGTCATTTAAAATGACAAAGATAGGAAAATATAATCTAAGTCAACAATAGTAAAATAAGTAAATTGATATATCAATTTATGCTTATTCTTAAATATGATCACTTAAAATTTATGGAAACTTTAAAATGTGTTCCAAGTTCATTTGGTGATATAGAGTATCACTGCAACTTTGTAAAAATGTATGTATATGCATAGAAAAAAGACTAGAAACAAGTATATTAAAATATTAACTGGTTATTTCTGAATAGTAGGATTATAGACCATTTAAATTTTCTGTATAAGTTTTTTTTCCATGTTTCCTATAATGATCATTATTTTTTATAGTCAGGAAAATAGCAAATGCTACTTTTTAAAAATAAAACAAAGTTCTTAGAGGGCTTAATAAAACTTAACTTCTTGATTCATAACTAATAGAATGAGATATTAGTGTTTATGCATGAAACCCAGAAATAACCCCAAACAATGACTGCTTGAGAAATCAACTACTCTCACTCTGCTTCCGCCTTTCTTTCATTCTTATCCTCTAGTTGTTAAAAATGTTTCCTGTGGTTGAAAGCCTATTTCTACCAAAGTAAAACAGTATCAAATCAATTAAATATAAAAGCTTACACCTACATAAACCTAAAATGTTAGCATAATAATAGTGCAAGCCCCAAAACAAATGCTATGTATAATGACATTTCCTTCTTTCCAAAAAGACTAAGAGCCCCAGGCCCTGTGCTAAATATTGCACAAATACCAAAACTGAGGATTTTTTCCTACTAGAACACTCAACATATGTATTTAAATATATCCTAGAAAAAGGTCTGGAAGACTATATCTTTTTTACTTTAATTATTTATTTTTAGAGAGAAGGGAAGGGAGGGAGAAAGACAAGGAGAGAAACATCAATGTGTGGTTGCCTCTCATGCGCCCCCTATTGGGGACTTGGCCCACAACCCAGGCATGTGCCCTGAATGGGAATCGAACCAGTGACCCTTTGGTTTGCAGGCCCATGCTCAATCTACTGAGCCATACCAACCAGGGCGGAAGGCTATATCTTGATGTCAAGATATTAAATATCTGGGTTGGTAGAATTATAAATGTCTTTGCAACATTTTTGCTTGCCAATATTTTCAAATTATCTTATAATGTGTAAACACAGTTTTTGTAAAAAGGAAAAACAATTTTAATATCATTTTGACAAAAAAAATAAAGATGCTTCCCAGAGCTATCAGAATGTGTCTTTGAGACCTTCCTAACTTGCAATTAGGAAAACAAATGACCAATTACTCACAGTTTGGAGTTTTGACAGACTAAATAATATAGCTTTATATTTGATATCTGTCTAATACTTGGGAGGAATAAAATAAATTCAAATCTTTTGAAATTATCTGTGAAGCAATTTAGGAAATCTTGGGAAACTCAGATGTACAACAACTATTTAAATAGATTATGTAAATACCTTCCAATTGTATAAGTGGAGTCATATATTAATGAAAGATTTATAACAAGACAGGTACTCCTACTGAAAATAAACAAGAAACAGACAAGAGTATGGTGATTACCAGAGGGAAAAGGGGGTGGAGGGAAGTAAAAGAGGGTAAAGGGGCAATAAATAGTGATGGAATACTTGACTTGTGGTGGTGAACACATACTATAATATACAGTTGAGGTATTATAGAATTGTACACCTGAAACCTATATAATTTTATTAACCAATGTCACCCCAATAAATTCAATAAAATTTTTGAAAAAAAAAGATAATTAAACAAACAAAATACCATGTGGAAACAGACAAGTTTACTAAGAACTTAAAAGAACAGCATCAAGTTAATAACTGTTCTGTAAATAAAACCACCTGGCATATTTTTGCATGTCAGAGGTTTTTGAGATAAACATTACCGGTGGGTTGGTGACATGCCTCATTTTACAAAGTATATTAGCACAGTATTTTACATAAAGTGGATGCTCAATATCTTTTTTCAAATATTTTTATTGATCTTAGAGAAGAAGGGACAGATACAGAGAGAGAAAAAGAAAGAGAAACATCAATTTGTTGCTACACTTACTTATGCACTCATTGATTGATTCTCATATGTGCCCTGACCTGTGATCCAACCTGCAGCCTTGGCGTATCTGGACGATGCTCTAACCAACTGAACTACCCAGGTGGGGCCAATATCTTCTTATAAAAATGTATTTTGCTTCAAACTTGTACAATAGAAAATAACTCCTAGTGAAGAGCTGGAGCTCCCATCTCTACCTGTAAGTAATAAAAAGTACCCTCAACTCAGGTGTCAACAGAGGCTGGGAGAGTCCAGTACCCAACTGGCAATAATAAGGTGGCCATGACCCCACTCTCATCCTTATCCTGCTGGAGCAATGTCAGAGGAAACCATCTAAAACTGAAGTTTTAAATAGAATCCATGTGGTTGGTCTCCTTTGAAGAACAAAATTTTTTAATTTTGATGAGGTCCGATTTATCTATAATTTTTTTTTGTCATTGCTTTTGCTTTTGGTATAATCTCAGAGAATCCTTTGCCATATCCAAGGTCATGAAGATTTACTCTATGTTTTCTATAAGAGTTTTATAGTTTTAGCTCTGACATTCAGGTCTTTGATTCATTTTGAGCTCATTTTTTTATATAGGGTAAGGTAAGTGTCCAACTTCATTCTTTTACCTGTGGCTATACAGTTTTTCCAGGGTTTGTTGAAAGAATATCTTTTCCATTGCATGATCTTGGCACCCTTGTCAAAAATCAACTGACCGTAGATGTGTGGGTTTATTTCTGAACTCTCAAGTCTATTCTATTGATCTCTATGTCTGTCCTTGTGCCAGTACCACACTCTTGATTATTGTTGTTTTGCAGTAAGTTTTGGAATCGGGAACTGAGTTTTCCAACCTTGTTCAACTTCTTCAGGATTAATTTGATTATTCTGAGTCTCTTGCAATTCCATATAAATTTCAGAATCAGTTTGTAAACATTTACAAAAAATCAGTAGCAGTTGTGATAGGGATTGAGTTGGATATGTAGGTAAGTTTCAAGAGCATTGCATCTTAATAATGTTAAGTCTTCTGACCCAACAACATGAATTTTCTGTTTCCTTATATCTCCTTTAATTTCTTTCAATAATGTCTCATGTTTTCAGAATGAAAGTTTTGACTTCTTGTTAACTTTATTCCTAAGTATTTTATTCTTTTTGAGGCTTTGATGCTATTATTCAGAAGATAATGGAATTATCTTCTTAATTTCATTTTTTAATTGTTCACTTCAAGTATATAAAACTACAATTATTTTTTAAATATTTTATTTATTAATTTTTAGAGAGGGAAGGGAGAAAGAGTGAGAGAGAGAAACATCAATGTGCGGTTGCTGGGGGCTGTGGCCTGCAACCCAGGCATGTGCCCTGACTGGGAATTAAACCTGCGACACTTTGGTTCACAACCCCCACTCAGTCCACTGAGCTACGCCAGCCAGGGCTTATAAAACTACAATTAATTTTTATATATCAATCTTGTGTCCTATAACCTTGGAAAATTGTTTTCTAGTTCTAAGGGTTTTTCAGTGGGTTTCTTAGGATAGTCTATATAAAAGATTATATTATCTGTAGAGATCATTTTATTTCTTCCTTTCTAATCTGGATGACTTTATTTTTCTTGACTAATTACCTTGGTCAGCCTTGGCCTGGTAGTTCAGTTGGTTAGAGTATTGTCCCAATATGCCAAGGTTTTGGGTTCAGTCCCTGGTCAGGGCACATACAACCAATGATGCATAAATAAGTGAAATAACAAATTAATCTCTCTCTCTCTCTCTCTTTCTCTACCCCTTCTCTCTCAAATCAATAAATTAAAAAATAAGTAAAATGATTTATTAATTAATTGATTTTAGGATGTTAAGCCAACATTGCACTCCTGAGATAAACTCCATTTGATGATAGTATATAATTCTTCCTATAAGTTTCTGAATTTAGTTTGCTAGTATTTTGTTGAGGATTTTTAAATCCATATTCATATGAGGTACAGATAGCTCCCTTCCTGGAGAAGATCCTCTATCTAAATTGTTTTAGATAAGTCCTTGCTGGTGTGGCTCAGTGACTTGAGTGCCAGCCTGCAAAACGAAAGGTTGCTGGTTCAATTCCTAGTCAGGGTACATTCCTGGGTTGTGAACTAGGTCCCCAGTGGGGGTATGTGAGAGGCAACATCTCTCATGTATCAATGTTTCCTTCCTTCTCTTTCTCTTTCCTTTCCCCTCTCTCTAAAAATAAATAAAATCTTTTAAAAACTTCTTTTAGTTAAGTCCAAAGATTTTCCTGAGTCTCTTGTTTCTTAAAACTAACCAGCTTAAAATAATCAATATCCCCCAAAGTTCATATTTTGGAGTGGCAAACTCTGCTCCCCACCTCAGGCAGAAAATGCATTTTGGTGTTTATAATATTTAAGAATCTTGGGAAATGGTTTCACATGAACTTTGGTCACATTTTTCTGAGTAGCTTTGGTTCTTTGCTAAAAGATTGTGAAAGCAAGTTTGCCTGATGTAGCCAAAATGACACCAATTTCCTGAGGCAGCAGTAAACCACTTACTTCATACCAGCATAACCTACTTTCAGAATAATTTCTAGACGGGTGGTATTAAAGCCCTATTGCTGGTGATTCTTGGATTCAGGATATTTATGACTGCTTTTGATTTGTTAATGCTCAATGTCCAGTCAAGCAATAGATGTCATAGAACCTGTGCCCAAGAGATCGAGAGCCAACCTGGCTTTAGCCCATTTTAGGAGCATAGGTGACTCAAGTGGTTCAGCAGCAATTCTGTTTGGAAAGAGGAATTTGACCCTGCTCTTACATTATTCAGCTCTCCTAACCTTTAGCAGTTCATTACTCATAGGGTAAAACATGAATTTCTCCAACATCAGGCTTGATTGTACCTGTTGTGCCTATGTTTGGTAGATTCAGTAGTGAAGCCATCTATGCTTTTCTTTGTGGGTAACTTTTTTATTGCTAGTTCAATCTATACACTTATAGATCTATTCAAATTGTCTACTTCTTGAGTTAGTTTGGGTAGTTTATATCTTTTCTGGAATTTATCTATTTCATCTAAGTTATCAAATTTGTTATCATATAATTGTTCATGGTATGTTTCCTTATCAGTACTCCTAAACACGACCCATACTTTCCTGTCCTTTCTTTTCATTTATTTATTTTTTAGAGATAGAGAAAGAGAGAGAGAGAGAAACATCGATTTGTTTTTCCATTTATTATTTGTACATTCATTGGTTGATTCTTGTATGTGCCCTGTCCAGGGGTTGAACCCTCAACCTTAGCTTATCGGCTCTAATCAAATGAGCTACCCATCCAGGGCTTCTTGTCCTTTCATTTTTGCACTTGTGATGCCCTCAACATAATCTCTGCCTATTGAAATGTACTGAATACCTATTGGTGTCAAAACATTCTTCAGAGTACTCTAGGAAATATATGAACAGCTGGATAAGATCTTAGCTTTGAAGAGCTTATGGTCTAATATAATATTCCCTAAAGTATGTTTTTTCAGAAGTCCTGCAAGATGCAACTAAAAAATATGGTTCTATGATCAAAGACATGAGGGAAACATTGTATATTATTCCTTCTGTAGGTCACTCATAATTCTCATTGACATGTTAATTGTTCTATGATGTTCTGCTACTGAGAAGCCCGGTGCTTATCCAGTGTTTTCCCAAAAGTATCTAACCTCAGAACTCTTTCTTTACGTAACATCTATTAAAAACCCAAAGAACTTCTCTTCCATGGAACACACTTCAGGAAACAGTGGTGTAGCTAAAACAAACTCCCAAGAAACTACAGTGCAAGTTAGAATGTCATAACTGAAAGTAAGTCTTTAAAATGTGAGTTGGAAGGACTGGAGAAAAGAATGAAGGAAAGAGAGAAGGAGAAATAAATGAAGCATACCAGGAAATAGAAAAGCAGAAGATGTGGAGATAGTTAAGCTAAGGGAAGAGAGAACTGTCAACAATGTCAGATGCTGCAGAGAGGTCAAAGAAACCAAGAAATGGCTGTTGGATTTAACAATTTTGAGATCAAACATTCAGAAGAACAATTCCAGGGCAATGATGGAGGTGGATAAAAAGGTAATAATGAATTAAGTAGAATAGCATGTGAGCTCCAAGAAAGCAGGGATTTTTTGTAACTTGTGTTTACTGATGTTCCCCATCATATAGAACCATGCCTGGCATATTGAAAGATCTCCATAACTATTAGTTAAATAGGTAAATATTTTAATATATGAATAAGCCATGCTAAAAAAAGAAGGCAGTGGGGGTGATAAAGGACAGACTAGATTAACAGTGTAGTTGAGGAGAGGAGGAATTTGAACTTGCTTTTAGACAGTGGACTTCAATGGAAAATTGGAAATCAGATGCAAAATAAGGAAAACTGATGGAACACTATCAAATTTGAAGCAAGAGAAAATGAGAACAAGGTCATAAACAACAGAATAGGAGGGAGATTGCACTTAATAAATAAACTGAACTCATTCAGAATTCTCTGTAAATAAATTATTCTTCATCATGTGTTCCATATTCCCATTAACTGTATGAAAATTCACTCAAGCACCCAAGCTAGAAACTCTAGTTTTCTTTAACATGTCCTTATCCTTCATCTTCTTACCTCCTTAAATGGATACCAAGTTTCTTAATTCCATTCCTGCGATGTTCTGTATCCATTCCCATTTTTCATCCCCATTCGTACTACTTTAGGTAAAGCACTTGTCGTTTTCTTACTTGAAATATTTTAATGATGTTCTGACTAGACTCAGAATTTCGTAGCTTTCTGCTCTCAGTCCTTTCTCCCTACTGCTATCAGAACTATGGTATTAAAACACAAATGTGACCATACCATTTTACTCTTCAAAAAGAGCAGCCACTACCCATTCCTACTGATTATATTTCTTTATTTATTAAGTGCCTCATATGTGCTAGGTGCTGGGGGCGCATGGATGAGTGATGAGAAAGGGGACATTTCAATTAAGAATGAAGAAATCAAAGGGCCACAACAAAAAGAAAAGATGGTAAAAAATTAAATGTTATTTTTCTCCTATGAGATCGGCAAAGGTTAAAAAGAAAGTACCCAGTGTTGGCAACTATGAGGGAAGAGAAGCAACCTCACCCACTATTGGTGAAAGTATTAATAGATATACATTTTTTGGAGAACAATTTATCAATACTTGTTAAAATTTTAGTAATACCCATTTGCCCTACCTATGGTTATCTCCAGGACTGTGGAATTATGAAAGATTAATTTTCTACTTCTCAAAGTCTTTTTTACTCTTTTTCATAGTATTTCATCTTTATAATGCTTATATATTTATTTTTCAATTTGAAAAACTTAAGACACAAAAATGGGAAATAATTATTTTTCTTTGATTGTTTCACACTTTTAAGGTCAACATTCAAGGCTGTTCAAATGATTCCCTAGCCCAATCCCAGGCCCACCTTCTACCATTCCTGGTCACATCTCCCTCCTCACCCTCATCCAGGACTCCTCTCTGCCTCTGATGCTCCTCTAACTGGAAAGCCTTTCCCCACCCCTCTGTTAATCAAAACTGTACACATAACGTTTCATTTTTCTACTCGTTTCCCCAGAATGACTCAGGAGTCACTTCCCCTTCTGGTAAAGCTTGTTCTCCATTCTGGTTTAAGTTGCCCCTCCTTGGTGCTGACGGGGGAGTATGTTTACACCTCTAGCACAACACTGTTTGGCTTGTATTGTTGTGACTTGTGTCTGGTGTCTGTCTCCCTTGCCATATTTTATTTTCTACTTTATTTGCCTTTTCTGTGAAATAAATGTTCATTTCAAAATATTTATCATCTTGTGTGTTCCGTGCATCAATCGACACCTACATTATACATTTCTTGGAGATACATAGCTTAGCCATGTGAGCAATTACCTTCAAATCACAAAATGCTCCTTTGTATTAATTTGTATTTGAAGAGAGTGCAGGAATTAATTAAACATGTCTATAGAAGCCTGGTGTTTATTCACTGACAATGAGCCGGAATTATTACCTCACTTTAAGCCTTTCTCTGTTGATTTGTTTACAGAGACTTGTGCTAAATAGCTGAATTGTTGTCATGACCCTTTGCCTAGATCTTTTCAAAACAGTAATTAGACTTGAATTTTACATAACAAAACACACACAAAATCACATAACCAGGAGAGAAACTGAAAACAATACTTAGAATTTTAAGCTTGCACATGCATTAATATTGGGCTTACAGTAATGGGCATAGCCCATGATTTTGTTACACAAAAATAATTAAATCTGACCACTTGTAAGTACTGAAGTGTATATGGTTACCGAACTATGATAATACGTATGTAGAATAGACTAATATCTTTAAATGAACTTGATCAATAAGGATCCTTTCAGTAAATCAAAGAATTAATCACTTTTTGCTGTTTGGGTGACTCCACAGTTTCAGGTCCCCAAGTGGGAGTAGCTCTTAAAGCAAAAGTGACAGCTCCATTATCGTTTGTAAATTTCCACTAACAAGCCAGGCTGGCAGTGTCTGTTGGCTGCTTGGACTGTGACCTTTCTAGCAGCATAGTATTTGTCATTGTTTTGTTCGTGAGCATCTATATATGCAATGGAAGTTTTGAGGAGTTTCAGGGGAAAAAAAAAACAGAAAAGAAAAAAAAAACCCCAACAACTGAAACTAAGAAGGAAATCAAAAGCAAAAAGCCAGAAACTACTTCTTTAGCCCTTTCTTTATGATCTCAGGACTTCTGGGACCTTGAAAGATTGATTTCTTCTCACTCAGGTTTCCCATAAAATTAGCTTTGGCTCATACATCTGTAACACAGTAGTTACTTTTACAAGATAAGCAGTACAGGGGAAATGTATCTGAGGGGGAAATCGAGTGCTGGAAGCTCAAGAGACACTTATAAGGTCACAGGACAAAGCTGGTAAGTAAAGTAGTCCTACTATAGACCTGCAAATAGCAAAAGGTCTGCTTTGGGTTAATTTCAGTGTATCTTTCATCACATTTCACTTTTCTTCTCAGCCAGCATTAAATATAATTGGGCCTTCCTGAAACCTCTTCTGTGGGAGCCTTTTGAATTGCTCAGCTGAAGAGCAATCATCATTCAAGTTGTGAAATTTGAACTTTGTATTTTAGCATTCACTTCCCTGTAATGGTCCTGGAGACTGTACTAAGGCCACAGTAATGAATGTATTAACCAGTTCTTCATGTTCACATCTACTTATTCCTAGATACCAAATGTGCTTTCAGATAAGCACCATTGACTGTCTGAGCTGGAAGGAATATTACAGCCTTTTCAATTCAATCTTCTCACTTTATCCAAGGGGTCCCTGAGGCTCAGAAAGCCTCCTAAAGATCCAGCAGGTTCTTTGGAAACAGAATCTGTAATTAGAATCAAGTGTCTCAAATAATCTAGATTCCTAATCTAGAGCTCTTTCTACTCTGTGACTAAAAGCCAGAATAATTTCTCACTTATACAGTCAGAGAAAGTCTCTGTGAATTAATTAATCTTTTTATTTGGATATGTTAATCTTTTAAAAGATGCAGAAGACTCATTTAACTCCAATATATGCCAGCATTGTGAAAGTGCTCACAAATAAACTTCCCTATGAAGAATCTTAGAGATGTCTTCTAAAACAGGTTGATGAGACTGGCCTGTAAAACTGCTCAATGATTGACAAATTATGAATTTTCAAGAGAACATTAACTGGGACTATTAAATTTCCACCTGATTATCAAAATGCTGTGTTGATCGACCTGCTTCAACAACATTCCCATCAAGTCAATCAGATAACTGGGATCCCTGTTGTGCTCCAAGAGGGTGCAACAGTTCAACAAGCAAGTTCAGAGGGTCACAGAAGGCCTGTGGAACACACAAGGTCTCCTCTTTTAAAAATATTTTATTTCTTTATTTTTCCCTAAGCATGGACTTGGCATTTCCCAAGTATGTCCCTTAGAATGTTAACATGCATTTGAAAAAACAGTTCCATGGTTAAGCAAATTTAAGAAACATAACCTATTTCCTTTTATTATGCTAATTTATTTATTCATTCAACTAATATTTGTTGATCACCCACTCTGGGATCAGGCACTGTTTTAGGTTTTTAGGATACAAAGGTGGACAAAAAGGACACACCTCTGCTCTCTCGTGCACCTTATAGACGATGTAATTTATGTAGATTTTTCCTTCTGCTGAATGAATTCTTAAGTTAATGCCCTCTTAAAAATTCATTCGTGCCCTGGCTGGCATAGCTCAGTGGATTGAGCACGGGCTGCGAACCAAAGTGTCACAGGTTCGATTCCCAGTCAGGGTACATGCATGGGTTGCAGGCCATGACCCCCAGCAACCACACATTGATGTTTCTCTCTCTTTCTCCCTCCCTTCCCTCTCGAAAAATAAAGAAATAAAATATTTTTAAAAAATTTATTCGTAAGGTAAATTCCCAGAAATGGGACAATGCATTGTATAATTAATAATTTGCAATAATATTAAATGCTTTGAAGGAAAAACCAAAGTGCTATGGGAGGATATGATAAGAGGATTTATTAAGGACTTGTTACCAGAATCTCTTGTAGGTTGCTCAACTTAATGAGATTCTGAATCTGGCAGAGTGTAGGGAGAATTGGTATTTTGAAAGTCCCTCCTGATGCTTCCAGTCACCTCCACAGCCTTCCCTTTCCTTTGGAAGAACCCTACACCCCACCCTGGAGTTCCAACCCTGGGCAGAGCAAAAACCCAGCACATTCTTCCCATGGCCAGGTGTTTTAGGCAAGAAACAAGCCCTGGTGGGCCAAGTAACAGAAACTTAATCAGGAGAGAGTGATGCAAGGCTGTCACCACTAAAGGCTCTGACATTTCCTTTAAACTTGACATCTAAGCAGACATTTTCTGAAATGTAAAAAATATTCACTGTTCAAAAACCATGCAAATGCTTATACCCTTTGATTCAGCAATCCCACTGCTAGGAATTTAATTTAAAAATTAGTTCAATGGGTGGGTTTTCTCTGGAGCATACCCACTCCTTCCTTCCTTCCTTCCTAGGCATGCATCTTTCATTTTCTCTCCTAAACTCTAAGGGTCCCCACAAGACTTGCAACCAGGGAGCAACTGGCAGCAGCAGCTCATCCTGGGCTTACCACCTTAATCTGTCTCCAAGGCCCCCTTTCCTCCGGCCTTGCAGTGAGCTAACAGCAGCCCTGCCATGGCTCACTTCTTTCCTATAATATTTCTAGGGAGCCAAAGCAGAATACCACCTAGGCTTTGTCCTGTTGCTTCTATCCTAAACTTTTCAGGGAGCTAAAAGTAACCCTGCCTTGGTGTACTTCTTTCACTGTGACTTTTGCTTCTCAGTGAGTCCACACAACCCAGCATGGCCCACATCTTTCCTACAATGTGCCTAGAGAGCCACAGCAGAGCACTGCCTAGACTATCTCCTGTTGCTTCTTCTTCCCTACGCCCTTCCTTTGTTTCACTGTTCCCAGCTTTAACAAACATACTCTCAAAAAAATTAATTCAACAGAAGAAAAAAGCTAGACACATCAAATTAGTCATTGTAATGTTTAGTATAATAAGAAGGAGGAAAGAGCAAACAGTCCAAATATTTTACATTTGGGAAGTTGTTAGATCATGGTACATTAACTTGTTAGAATTATTAACTTGTGGTCATTATGTCAAAATGGTGGAAAAATATATGGTAATGGCAAATGAAAAGAATACAAAATTGTATGCTAAGGAATACAAGCTATCCAAAAATGGGTGTGCAAAACACAGATGGCAAGGTAAAATGCAATTTGCTAGGTGTAGCACAACAGGATAGAAACCCATTATGAACTGGCTTAAGCAAAAAAGGAAAACATTCATTGGCTTAAATAACCAAGCCTTAGGTAAAGCAGGGGTGGCACTGGACTTAGCAATGTCTTAAAAGAGGAACACAGCCCTGGCTGGTCTGAATCAGTGGATTGAGCCCTGCTCTGTCAACCAAAAGATTGCCTGTTCAATTCCCAGTCAGGGTATATGTCTGGGTTGTAGGCCAGGTCTCTGGTTGGGGTTGTGCAAGATGCAACCAATTGATGTATCTCTCATACACTGATGTTTCTGTCCCTCTTTCTGCCTCCCTTCCCCTCTCTCTAAAAGTGAATAAATAATTTTTTAAAAAAGAGGGACAGCCCTGGCTGGCATAGCTCAGTGGATTGAGTGCGGGCTGTGAACCAAAGTGTCGCAGGTTCGATTCCCAGCCAGGGTACATGCCTGGGTTGCAGGCCATAACCCCCAGCAACCACACATCGATGTCTGTCTGTCTCTCTGTCTCTCTGTCTCTCTGTCTGTCTCTCTCTCTCTCCCTCCCTTCCCTCTCTAAAAATAAATAAATAAAATATTTAAAAAATAAAATAAAATAAAAAAGAGGGACACAAATTGCTGTTGGGGCTTTGTATCACTCTCTCTCCTCACTTCTGTGTAGTGAACTCTCCCTTCTTTCAACCCTGCTTCTTTGGAAGATGAGATCTTCACTTTTTCCAAAGTTTAGAGGGATCTAAACTTATATTCTTTTATCTTCTGACTAGGATGAAAGTGCTTGCTCAGCTCCGGTTTAAGAACAACTCTGGGGAACAGTTGTGATTGGTCTGGCTTGCCAGGTGGCCATCCTTGGGTCAACAATGGCCAGGCTGCCATGATGGGTACCCACCTCTCAACCAACCATGTAGTAAAAAAATCTGGACTAAGAAGAAAGCAACTTCTAGAGGAATAAGGAAGCATTTCTCTAGAAGAAGAGAGGTGCTGCTCCCATGGAAATTAATTGTTCTATTTAACATTTTAGAAAAATATCTCATTTCTTTAGTGCTGCTCCCAAGAGCAGACTGTGATT
Organism: Phyllostomus hastatus; assembly: GCF_019186645.2. Classification (NCBI taxonomy): domain Eukaryota; kingdom Metazoa; phylum Chordata; class Mammalia; order Chiroptera; family Phyllostomidae; genus Phyllostomus; species Phyllostomus hastatus. The sequence continues at coordinate 93,452,226 of NW_025334041.1, forward strand.
TCCTGATACAGCATGCTTTATTATAATGTCATATGGTATAGTGGCACTAAATGCCAGAAAAAGGGATCCTCATAGCTCTACCATGAATCAGCTGTGGATCCTTGAGCTAGTCTTTGTTAAAGTAAGAAATGTCCAAACCTGTAGAGAATTTTTATTAGAGTTTATTTGAGCCCTGGCTGGTGTGGCTCAGTGGATTGAGTGCCAGTCAGCAAACTGAAAGATCAGAGGTTCCATTCCCAGTCAGGGCACATGCCTAGGTTGTGAGCCAGGTCCTCAGTTGGGGACATGCGAGAGGCAACCAATCAGTGTTTCTCTTGCACATCAGTGTTTCTCTCCCTCTCTTTCTCCATTCTTTCCCCTCTCTCCAAAAATACGTAAAAATAAAATATTTTTTTAAAAAAGAGTTTACTTGAGCCAAACTAATAACATATACCAGGAAGCAAGGTCTCAAATGCTTGAGAGAATGACAGTTTGCAGTTTCTTTCATGTCTTTGGAATTAAGGAGGGAATGTAAGAAAGATTACATGAAGGTAGGAGAAAGCAAGGCAGGGACTGGATTATAGGATAGTTAAGATTATGTGTTCTCTTGAGTGTGGTTACACCTCTGAAGGGTCTGGAAAAGAGGATTACTCTGACATTTCAAAAGGCATGTTAACCTAGATGCACAAGAACAATAGAAAGGGCTGGCTTAAGTCAAAGTTAAGCTTATTACTAAAAAAGGTATATGCCTCAGGTGTGACTACCCCCACCCATGACCTGCCCAGTTAGGAATTTATGATCAGATTACTTTCTCTCAGTGGATTTGAAGAATTCCTTTTTATCTACATCCTTAAATGTCTCTGGATTTCAATTTCTTCATCTGCCAGAATAGTATCATCTCCATGAGGGCAGGAACCAAGTCTGTTTGAAATGGAGATTTGCATTTGGAAACAACTATAGGGCTTGGGTTAGGCAGAAGTTGAACTATGATATGGTTGCAAAAAAGACCTCAGCTGATCCCATGGGATGCTCTGGACTTAGAATGCCTTTCAGAGTTATCACAAATTTCAGCAAATGGGCCTAGTATATATGTCCATTTAGAATGAATATGAACTATTCCTGGTGGTGGGGGCAGGGCAGGGCAGGGGGCGGGGAGGGACTTAAATTTGAGCAAGGCAGTTAGTTTCCTCAGCCTCTGGCCAATTTCTGGAGAGTGGCTCACCTAAAAACTGATGGCAGCAATAAACCCTGCTACTGGGAAAATGAATGCCAAAGTCCTAAAGGAACATATTTGGGCAGCGCACTGCAGCATCTACTGCAATCACTATGTCCTTAGCACCAATAGGTATAGTACCAAGCATAGGGTAGGTGCTCATTAAATGTTTGTTAAATTAATAAATTATAAAAATGGAAGGTGTGGATTAGATAATCCCTTTCAGCAATATTGCATAATCCATCGGTTTCCTAGAAGATATGTGGAAAAGGTGGTGAATCAAAATCCTCACAGTTTTGTTATTGTTGTTTTAACTTAAAGGAGTGGGTATAGGAAGAAGAGATGAATGTGTACTAAAATCAGCATTAACTGACCTGTTTGGCTAGAAAACAGCATTCTTTGTGATTGAGTTAATAGTAGAAAGCATTAGAGAAGCAATTATTAATACTATAGATATTATATAGACTCAAACTCTGCTGTCCAACACAGTGGCTACTAGCCATAGAAGGTCAATTAAATGAATTACAATTAAATAAAGTTAAAATTTATTTCTTTAATCACACCAGTCACATTTCAAGTGCTCAGTAGCCACATGTGACTATTGGCTACCAGAGTGAAACAGTGGAGATACAGAACTCTCCATCACTGCAGAAAGTTCTGTTGAACAGAACTGCATACATTAATAGGTGTGGTTTTTTTTTTTACTTCCATTCAATAAAATCTAATTTATGTTCATGAATTCTGCTGTTCATTATTGTGAGAGTGCTGGAACTGGAGCCAAAAATTTTAAGGCTTGGGCAAAAAGGATTACCTTGTATCCAAGTTTCTTGGAAATCCAAGTAGTACAGGACACTGCTAAAATGGAATAAATATCAATTGTCATTTCTTCCTGTTTCTGCCATCTGGATCATCTGCATAACCAAGACAAACAGCCCTGGGTTTCTGAAATGTGCTCTTCTCCTGCCTTCCACAGCTAGTGAGGCAGGCCCTGAAGCCTCAGACTGTCAAGATTTAAACATATGACAACCAGATTTATGTCCTTTTTAAAGTACCTCCTAAGAATCTAGGCCGTAGCCTTGAGTCTGATATAATGAAACATAAAAGAAATGTTGTCCCTCTTTTTTCCATTAATTTATTTGACCTATTATTTTACTGAAAGCTTTGAACATATACAAAGGTAGCACATTCATGTAATGAATTCCCAAGTACTCATCAAGCAGTCTTAATAGTTATTATCATATTTTGCTAGGTATAATATGTACTTTTTTGCCCAAATTTTTGAGGGAAAATAAGGATGTACATTATATATAGATTGCACCTGAAATATCTTGTATTTGTCTTGCATTTTGTAATTATTTGTTACATAAAATCTCTTGTATCATGTTTAAAAATAAATTCTAAAATTCCTTTATAATACAAAAAACAAGTATCTAAATATAAATATATAAAAATTGAATTAAAAAATTAAAATGAAAGATTTTTTTTCTGAAACTTTGGGCCAAAAAACGTGGGCATGCATTATGCACAGCAAAATATGTATATCAGAGCCCACCTTGTTTCATTTACATACCCACCCACTCTCTTGACCCAGGATTAACTTGAAGCAAATTGCAGACACCACGTCATTTCATTTGCAAATATTTTCCTATGTATCTCTAAGAGATAGGGACACTTTTAAAAAGTAATATTAACTGCTCTGACTGGGTAGCTCAATTGATTGGAGTGTCATTCTGATACCCTAAAGTTGCAGGTTTGATCCCAGGTCAGGGCACATACAGGAGTCAAGCAGTGAATGCGTAAGTGGATGGAACAACAAATCAATGTTTGTCTCTTCCTTTCTCTCTGTCTCTCTCTCAAATCAATAAAATAAAATTGAAAATTTTAAATGGTAATAATATCAACCACAAGAACATTATAATGCCTTAAAAAAACTAATAATTCCTTAATATCTTCAAATATCCAGTCATCCAAACAGGGTCCACACAGTGCCAATGGTTGAGATATCTTTTAAGTCTTATAGAAATCTTCCAGCTCTCTTTTTATCCCTTATAACTTTTCATAGAGGCAAACAAGTCTTCTGTTCTGTAAAGATTTTTAGAGCCTGGACTTTGTTCATTGCATCCCTGTGGCATAATTTAACATGATCCTTTGTCCATTTTGTTTCCTGTAAATGAGTAGTTGGACCCAGAAGCTTGATTAGATTTAGGTGTTACATTTTTAATATAAGTATATTGCATTGTGTCCTTCTATTTGGCCAAAGAATCAGATAACGATGTGACTAGTCATTGCCTAGATCCATTCATTCAGTTTAAGCTGCAAAAACTGTGACATTCTATCATTTTCTTAATTTATTAGCTTGAATGTATCCATAAAAAGATACTTCCTCTTATCAACTATTCAGTTATCTAGGGGTAAAGTTATTATAACAAAGGCAGAATACATTTTTTAAAGATAGGTAATACATTTTATTATCTATCTTTTATTTATTAAAATACATTTTATTTATTTTTTATAGAGAGAGAGGAATGGAGGGAGAAAGAGTGGGAGAGAAGCATCAGTGGATCAGATGACTCCTGCACACCCACAACTGGGGACCTGGCCTGCATCCCAGACATATGCCCTGACTGGGAATTGAACCAGTGACCTTTTGGTTTGCAGGATGGTGCCCAACCAACTGATCCACACTAGTCAGGGTGGCAGAATAAATTTTTTACTTTTCCTCTTTACACCAGTTGTCAAAAGAACCAATTTCTTTCCATCCTCCAGAAGAGTAAATATGAGTTTTTTATTTTTTAGTATAATTATAATAGATAAACATATTTGATGTGTTTCAATCTATTATAGTTGTTTTTCCAGATTTTATTTTCTTACATTTATTTTTAGAGAGAGGGGAAAGGAGGGAGAAAGAGAGGGAGAAAAACATCAAATGGGGATCAGTTGCCTCTCCCCTCACCCCATTCTGTCTGCCCAACTGGAGATCTGGCCCACAACCCAGGCATGTGCCCTGCCTGACTATGAATCAAACCAGCAACCTTTCAGTTTGCAGGCCAGTGCTCAATCTACTGAGCCACATCAGGGAGGATTAGTTGTTTTTCTTACAAAAATTGTCCCATCTTTGGCCATTGAGAGCATCTTCAAATTGGCTCTGGAGTCCTTTTGACATGACCTCAGTTGTCTTTGATAATTTCTTTATTATCTGGTATAATGATATATACCCATTTTCTAATTTGTTTGCTTTGCTATCATCCCATATTCCCCTGCAAATACACCAGTCACTGATTGTGCAGTCTCAGAACCTGAGATGGTTCTTATATAAATACAGAGAAATGCAATCCTATACTTTCAATGCATATTTATTTCTTTAAAAATAATAATATTATTTAAATAAATAAATTATTGAGAATTGGCAATGTGTTAGGCACTAGTACCATTTTCAATTAAGCAGGAAAGGCAGACAATTAAAAATTATATAGTTATATGTAATGGTGCTATGATGAGAGGACTGTAAAAGAAGAGGGTGAAATGAGAATATATAACACCTGGTCTTCTGTGTAGGGAAGGTTTTCCTGAAAAAGTTGGTGAAAAGCCAAAATGTGGAGGGTAAGTAGGATGATGTTATCAAAGCAAAGGGGTAGAGACAGAACAGAATGTGCAAAGTCTGGAGGAGAAAAATACTTATCATGTTCAAGGAACCGAAAGGCCTGCAAGGGGTGGACTGTGGTGAGAGAGACTAGGTTCATGGTGAAGCTGGAAATTCACGTGGAAGTCAAATGATGCAGGGCCTTGTGGTCATGTTAAGGATTTTAGGCTTCATCCTACAAAGGACGGGAAGCCACTGGAGTATTTTAAGACAGAAACAACATGATCAGATTTTCATTTTTATGAGCCTGTTCTAGCTATTGTGTGGAAAATAAATTGAAAATGAATTCAAAGTTGGAGGTTATTGCATGTGAAAAGCATAGGGTCTTGAACTAAGGAAACAGCAGTGAAAATATAGAGAAGTGGGTTACCGGCCAAGATGGAGGTGTAGGTAGATATACTTTGCCTCCTCACACAACCAAAAGAAGGACAACAAATTTAAAAACAAAAACAACCAGAACTGCCAGAAAATTGAGCTGTATGGAAGTCCGACAACCAAGAGTTAAGGAAGATACATTCATTCAGACTGGTGGGGGGTGTGGAGATGAGTAGCAAGGGAGGAGAGGATGCACAGCAAAGAAGCTGCTGAAGGACCAGGCGGTCCCACATTTGCGTGTGGATAAACCAGGAGGAACGTTGGGGAGTGAGACAGACCATGCAACCTAGGAGGTTTGTCTAACTCTCTTTGGCTAGGAGTGTGTACTCACAACTATAAATGTACTTTTGCCCTATGTTGTAAAGTTATATGTCATGTGTGTACATGTATGTACTGGATCACAATATAAAATGTAATGTAGGAAGCTATCAGCTGATTTCTCCAAAGAAACTTTACAGGCAAGAAGGTGCTGGAAAGAAGCATTTAAAGTCATGAAAGGCAAGGACCTATATCCAAGATTACTCTATCCAGTAAAGCTATCATTTAGAATGGAAGGGCAGATAAAGTGCTTTCCAGATAAGGTCAGGTTAAATGAGTTCATCATCCCCAAGCCCTTATTATATGAAATGTGAAAGGGACTTATCTAAGAAAAAGATCAAAACTATGAACAGTAAAATGACAACAAACTCACAACTATGAACAACTGAACCTAAAAAACAAAAACAAACTAAGCAAACAACTAGAACAGGAACAGAATCAAAGAAATAGAGATCACATGGAGGGTATCAGCAGGGATGAGGAGCGGGGAGAAGGGGAGAAAAGGTACAGGGAATAAGAAGCATATTTGGTAGGTACAAAATAAACAGGGGGAGGTTAAGAATAGTACAGGAAATGGAGAAGTCAAAGAACTTATATGTACAACCTATGGACATGAACTAAGAGAGGAAATGCTGGTGGGATGGGGGTGCAGGATGGAGGGCAATAAAGGGAGGAAAATGGGGCAAATGTAATAGCATAATCAATAAAATATGTTTAAAATAAAAAAAGAAAATATAGAGAAGTAGACAGATTCAAGAGATTTATGGACAATAAAAAAACCAGCTCTGTACTTAATGCAGAAACTATCAAACTCATCAAACTCAGGAGCAAGATAAGATGTCCACTATTACTGCAGTTACTTAGTATTGTTCTAGATATATTAGTCAATTCAGCTGGACAAAAGAAGATAATTAGTGGTATTAAAACTGGAAAGGAGGAGCTATAAAGTATCACTGTTTGTAAATGATATGATTATATATCTAGAAACCTCAAGAGAATCAAGTGGAAAATCCATGATAAACAAAACAAATTCAACTGATGTAATAAACCAAAAGCTTTTATGTATACAAATAGCAATCAATTAGGTATAGTGGGGGAAAGACACTATTTACAATGACAACAAAAAAGATAAATTCTCAGGACTAAATTTACCAAGAAATCTATATGATAAAAACTTTACAATATTCTTCAGGCCCTGGCTGGTTTGCCTCATGGACTGAGTGCCGGCCTATGAACCCAAATGTTGCCCATTTGAGTTCCGGTCAGGGCACATGCCTGGGTTATGGGCCAGGTCCCTAATTGGGGGCATGTGAGAGGCAACCAATCAATGTGTCTTTCACACACTGGTGTTTCTCTCCCTCTCTTTCTCCCTTTCTTCTCCTCTCTCTAAAAATAAATAAAGTTCTTCAGGAACACAAAAGAAAAACATGCACAAAAGGAAAGGTCAATCAGGTTGTTGGATAGAAAAACGGAAGACTCAATCACAAAATATCAATTCTCTCTATATTAATCTATAGATTTAGAAATGGATACATCTTTGATTACATTGGCAAAAGTAGTTTGGGTCAATTAATAGCAAAAACAGAAGCCCTGAGAGATAATGAGAAGCCAAAATGCAAAGGCTAAGTAGATAATGTTACTTAAGTGTCTTTTTTATGGGAGTAGAGACAGAAGAGTATGTGCAAAAGTCTGGGGGTGGGAAACATTTGTCACATTCAAGGACTGAAAGATGTTCATGAGGTGGCCTGTGATAAGTGAGAAACAAGGGGTATGGGAAGAAGCTGGAAAGGTAGTGAGTCAGAAGTAGTGAATAGAATGTGAGGCAGTGGAGACCAGGGATGCAGGCAACGCTGCAGGAAGACTGGGTGCTCAAGGAGTGGGGATAGGCTGCTAGCTACTGTTCCCCACCCTGGCTCCTTCTAAGGGGGCAGCTTAGGGATTCTTCCTTGCTACTTTCAGGGTAATGCTGTATACAAACTAGACCTTCATGAAGACTGAGGGACCTTGCTCCTTCTTAGCTCCTTTGGGTCTCACCAGAAGTTGGTGACTTAGCAGCACCTTTCCAGTCCTTTACAAGTTATACTGTTCTTTTCATAAGACATCACCATGCTTGACTTAATGCCAGCAGGGGATGCACTTGGCATTGTTTATCCAGGAGTGAGATGAGTTTGAGAACTTTATTCTCTGCAGCCTCACCCTCCCATGGTGAAATCAGCTGTACACAGGCCAGAGAACTAGCTTGTCACAAAGTGGAGTTTGTGGTTAGGAATGGAGGAAAGCTAACCTGATATTTGAATAAGACCCTGAACTCATTACCCACTATCCTGCTAAAGAGAGTTAACAAACGATGTGGCAGCGTAGACTTAAGAAATGTGATTCAATATACCTAACTAATGCCTGACTTCCCATCACAGGGAGGTTCTGGTCGTGGAAAGGTTATTTGAAGTCCGTTCCCAGGACAAAGGCACACAGCGGTCCTGTTTCATGAGCTGCCAAGGAAAACTGTTAGATTCTATTTAAGAAAACCAGGCTGTCTGGGTGTGTTTATTGAAAATAGCCACATGAAACAAAGAGGAAAAGAGTTTTCATTTAATTCATTCAGAGTTATTTATTGAGCACCTACTATGTGCCAAGTTCTGTCCTAGGTGGTAGGCATACAGAAGTGAGCCAAGTAGACAAAGCACTTGTCCTCGCAAAGCTTACATTTTAGTGGGGGGAGATAAACAATAAAGATAACAGACAAAATATATGTATATTAGAAGGTGGTAAGTGCTAAGCCTTCAGTTAGCATAGGACATTTTTAGGACACAAATGGTGTTGGTGGAGAGCCTGGATACTAGAGTACTAGTGATTATATTAGAGATTAGGTAGGGTGGTTAGTGAAGAACTTTCTGAGAATATGACATTAAAGCTGTATCCTAAAAGATGAGGAGCCAACCTTGTGAAGAGCGAGGAAGAGGGGAAGATGTTACAAAGGTCTGAGTTAGGCAAAGACCTGGAATGGTCAATAGTAGAAAGAAAGTCGGTCTCCGCAGGAGAGAGGTCCTAAGCTAGGGGGTGAGGTCCTAAACACGAGGTTGGGGAGGCAGGCAGGCCCTGATAAGGGACGTGGGGTTTTCCTAACTCGGTGAGCTCATTGCAGCACAATTATTTATTCTAGGGTACTGCTGCTCACTTAGAATTTGTTGGCCAGCTAAGCTGCCTGGCCTGAGCTCAGAGAGAGGACATCTTAAAAAGTCCCAAGTGTGGCCAAAACAGACTTCAGTCTATGCTCTAAAACTCTCACTAGGGATTTTCACTCAGGTCATTGACTTTAATGTTTGTTAAATAATGTTTGTTAAATAAAGAAGTTTTAATAAACTTCTTTATCTGATTTCCAAACTCATAGCAGGTTACAAACCCCAGATTAGAGGGGTGAGGGAGAAGGGCAGCCTCTTGTCCAGCTGATATTTCAATTCAGTGAGTCATTTTCTTGGAAACCACCTTTCCCCATGACTGACCTCATCCGTACTGCCAAGGACTGCAGGATTCATCCGAACACCATTATGACATTTACATTTACTGTGCCATGATGTAGTGGCAAGAACACTGATACACATTAGTCCTGGTTGCAAATTATGACTCCAGCCTTCATAGTGCTGTATACCCACTAGATTGTGAATGATTTAAGCACATTGTGTCTTAGTCATTTGTAGTTCACCCATAACTCATCCCCCTACTCCAAGCCATGGATAACGCTAGTCATGTAAATGTTCTTGATAAATGGACCTTGAGTGAATAGATGAAAGTGAGATCTTGGATAAATTACCCTGTCTGAGCGTCAAGTGCCTCATCTATAGAAGGGAATGGCATCACCACCTCAAGGGCTCGCTTGAAATGTTAAATAGCAATATACGTAGAAAGCAATATCAAATATAACATAAACACAAGATATTTTGCTACTTGGGGCTGATTTAGAGGTGTCCTTCAAAGGGTCAAGGGAACCTTTAGGTCCTTGTGTCTACAACTTGAAGCAGTTGCCACTAGATGGCAATGTTTTCTTAAACCATGTTAAGCCATTTTTTGAGTCTACACTGTGATTCTCAAACTGGGGGTTTTTATACCACTCGGAGTACAGAATGCTTTCCAAATTGTGCTCAATTATAAACAGCTTTAAGGAAATCAAACTTTTCATCCTTAGCTTCTCTGAGTCCTCCCTGCTTGGGAAAGTACCTGTGTTCATGATAGCCCTTCTCCAGCTTTTCAAAAAGAAAAGCAGACTCATTATTCACCCCAAATCTGATTTTATGGCTCTACTAGGTGACTAATATATACCAGAGCATCAAACAAAGGGGAGGTCTCCTTCAGTGATTAACAAGGAACCAGTCTTTCCTAATCTTTTACTTACTTCTGTGAAGAGTGAAACTTGGCTCATGTTGTTATGGTCTGAATAAAATATACAGTTCGGTGGGGTGGTGAAAATAAGGCTTCTTCCATCCCTTAAGAATTATCAAAGAAAGCATTTATCTTAAGTAAAGAAAGTGCAGGGCATATCCTTTTAAAAATACTAAACAATAGTTTTTTTACATACTTAAACACAATTATTTTGACTTGTTCTCAATACTCATCCCAAAGTTATGTCATTAGCAGCAAAGAAATATGTTGAAATGGCCAAAGCAGTTTATTATTTTAATTATTAAAATTTTTTTTGTTTGCTGCCCCACCTTAGTCAGCAGTATATTATTTTACATGTAACTAAAATTTTTCTAGGATCACCAAATTTTTCATAGCATACTAGTTAAAATAAACCAAGTTTTTACAGAATCTCTTTCAAACTCAGTGTGTCATTCATTAAAATAGTTACGAATTATTATTATTATTGTTATTTTTAAAAACCACTCAGACTTCATCCTCTCCCTTTTAACTCTCCCAAAGGAAGAGAAGACTGACCATCAAGGGCCAATAGCAACTGCAAAAACAACATCAAGGAGCAAATTTTTTAAAAAAAGAAAGAAGAAAAAGGAAACAAAGGAAAAAGAAAAAAAGAAATAAAATAAAATAAAGCAACACCAAGAAGCAGCTTCAAACTCAGGAGAGAATGCCACACCTCCTCCTTGTGGTTTTTGCGTGCTTGTTGGAGAAACTTCTTTAGTATATAGAGATAATCCCTGAAAGTATAGTCTTAGTTACAAATTATTTTTATCAAAACATGTAACAAAAATATTTATTCCAATTTTAGTCAGTTTTCATCTTTATTTCATCTTATTGTATTTAACATTGTCTACTGCTCATGAACAAAAATTCACTTATATGTTACATGCCAGATCAATTAATTTTTGCAGTCTATGTATTTCCATTTCATTAAATCCGTGGGAAAAGTTTTATAATAACGTTTAATAAAATCATGGTGTTATTTCTGATCTTTATATCGAAGATTTAATTATTGGCAAAGGCAGGACCTCAGAGTTTGATACAGGCATACAGATATATTTGACCAAAGACGTATTAGGACTTGCATCACATTCTTTGCTTTATGAATACCTTATAATTCATCTGTATATGACATTGCATTACTGCAGTTAGTTAAGAATAGTATGTTGATTTATTACTTTGTTTTCCTAAATTTAAAAATTGATTGATTTTAAAAATAAAGGAATTATATAAACCTACTTTAAATTAATTTGACCACCTTTTCTCCCCGCCCCCCTTTTTTAACCCTCGCCCAAGGATATGAGTATAGATTTTAGAGAGAGGAAATGAGAAAGAGAGGGAAACATCAATCAGTTGCCTCCCAGAGGCTCCCCAACCAAGGATCAAACTCACAATGTAGTTAGGTATGTGCTTTGACAGGGTCCAACCCACAACCTTTTGGCATATTGGTAGATGTTCTGACCAACTGAGTCACCCAGCCAGGGCTAACCCTATGTTTTATTATGAGTTGTATAGTTTATTTTTATTTTTTTTAAGATTTTATTTATTTATTTTTAGAAAAAGGGTGAGGGAAGGAGAAAAAGAGAAGGAAAGAAACATCAATGTATAAGAGAAACATTAATTGGTTGCCTCTCACATGCACCCCAACTGGGGTCCTGGCCAGCAACCCAGGCATGTGCCCTGATGGGGAATTGAACTGATGACAATGCCCAACTCACTGAGCCACACCAGTCAGCTCAAGGGTTTTGTAGTTTAATTACTATACTTAGGTCTTTAATCCATTTTGAGTTAATTTTTGTCTATGGCTTGAGGTAAGGGTTCAACTCCATTCTTTTGCATTTGGATATCCAGTTCTCCCAGCACCATTTGTTGAAAAGCCTATTCTTTGCTCACGAATGGTATTAACACTCTCGTTTAAAATTGATTGACCATAAATGTATGGGTTTACTTCTGAATTCTCAATTCTATTCCATTAACCTATATGTCTATCCTTATGTCAGTACCACACAGTTTTGATTACTGTAGCTTTGCAATAAGCTTCGAAATTGGGAACTGTGATCTTTCTGCTTTGTTCCTTTTCTAAGTTATTTTGGCTGTCCAGGATCCCTTGCAATCCCATATGAATTTTAGAATTAACTTTTCCAGTTCTACAGAAAAGGCCATTGGGTAATATTGCCATCTTAACAATATTTGGTTTTCCAATCAATGAACACAGGGTATCTTTCAATTTATGTATAGCTTCTTTAATTTTTCTCAGCACTACTTTTATAATCTTCAGTGTACAAGTCTTGCACATTTTATATTAACCTTATTACCAAATAGTTTGTTTCTGATGCTATTGTAAAAGATACCTTTAAATTTTAATTTTCTGATTGTTTGTTGTTAGTATATAGAGCAATAGTAGCCTTTGTTTATTGGCCTTGTATCCTGTGAACTCACTAAATTTACTTATTACTTATAGTAGCTTTTCATAGGTTTTTAAAAAAGATTTTATTTATTTATTTTTAGAGAGGGAAAGGAAGGGAAAAAAAGGGAGGGAAACATCAATGTGTGGTTGCTTCTCACGTGCCTCCTACTGGGGACCTGACCTGCAAACCAGGCATGTACCCTATACTGGGAATCAAACAGGCAACCCTTTGGTTTGTAGGTTGGCACTCAATTCACTGAGCCACACCAGCCACAACAGGAACTTTATAACCTATTTAATGTTTGTAGGATCTACAATGATGTTTTCTCTCTCATTCTTGATATTGGTATTTGTATCTTTGCTCTCTTGCTCTCTCTTTTTTCCCCTAATGAATTTGATTAGACATTTGTCAATATCATTGATCTTTTTAAAGAAAACAACTTTTGGTTTCATGATATCCTCTATTATTTTTGTTTTCTATGTCATTGATGCCTGCTCTTATTTTTTTTTCTCTTTATTATTTCATTTTTTGTGTACTTTATTTAGTTTTAATTTTTCTTCTGTTTCTAGTTTCTGAAGGTGGAAACTAAGGTCATTTATTTGAGGCTTTCTTTTCTAATGTAGGTGTTTAGTGCTTTAAATTTCCTTTAAATATTCCCTTAGTTGCATCACAAATGGCATGTTGTTTTCATTTTCATTCAGTTCAAAACACTTTCTAATTTCCCTTTTGCTTTCTTTTTTGACATATAAATTATACAAAGTATATTATTTAGTTTCTAAGCATTTGGGGATTTTTCAGATATCTTTTTGTTATTTATTTCTAATTTAATTCTATTTTGGTCCAAGAAAACAATTTCTCTGACTTGATTCCTTTTAAATTTATCAAAACTTGTTTATGGCCCAGAAGATGGGTAGAAATATGGTCCAGCTACTGGGAGAAAATAGTCATTATTATGCTAATACAAGGACTAAGGTCTGGACAACAATAAGTTTCTTATCAGTATATTGGAGTTTGGATTTTATGCATTGTTTGATGAGCTCGGTAAATGTAAGTTCCCTCCTGTGAGAAGTTGCCTCTTAATGTTCTTTATACACAGTGGCAAAGATCTTAATTTAAAACTGAACATTTCAATCTGGGTATTTTCAAGTATATATGTTCATATTCATATACTTGTTTTTTAGATTTGTAATATAAATGAAGACTAGGCCTCTGAATAAATTGTCCTTTTTAATTTACTTTGTTTCTCATCTGAGAATTAAAAATTAACTCAAGTATTAACTTATTGTGTTTATATATGAGTGTATTTTGAGAAGAAATGTGATCCATGTTGTTCAATATCACTGAATTTAACCGTTTCAATGGCCAATAAATGTGTAGAATTTGAGCCTCCTTGGAATCAGCCTCAAAGTTCTATTTATGAACAATTGTAATTAAATGTTTTTGGAGCCTTTAGATGGTGTGCATATATTTAGAAATGTTGTTGACTTGGGATAGTTTTTAATATACTGCTAGGGATCATAATTGCACTATCTGAATACAAATTATAGGCCTATTAAAAGAAGTTGTCGCCAGTGTCAAAAAAGCAAAGCAAAACAAAACAAAAATGAAAAGTAGTGACCTTCTGCTCCCCACAATAAAGCAAAGGACAGAAGCTGAAGGCAGAAAATCCCTATCCTTCCTGTGCTTTCCCCACAGCCAATATTTAGTCCCTTTTGTGTGCCTTGAGCCCTCTGTCCTTCTGTGACTGGACACAGCGTGTGGTTAAAGAGGGCACAGTGACAGCAGGCCCCTGTGAAAATGGTTTTCTCCCACTCTCTGGGAATTCCACGCCCTAACCTTCAATGTCTTCTTAATGTATGTATATAGGGCTCACATGGCCCATATAGCATGGGGCCTTTCAACTGCAAACTCTAAAGCTATATAGAAAACTAAGTGTTATAGGACCAGATCTCAGGAACAATCATCAGTCTTTTTTCCAGGGAACTTTTGTTCTAAAATAACTACAAGTCTGGATGCACTCGACTAAATTAACTATTCCAATTTACGGCATCTCAATGATAACTCAGCCTCTCTCATCTGGTGAGTGTTTTTTCAACTAGACAGTCTTGGCACACCATGGTAAGTTTTATGAAAAATAGGAAAAGAAAGTATTACTAAGTTAGGCCTTATATTTAAAGCAGAGAAATGAAAGAAACATCTCTTGCTTGCACCACAAGCCTACAAGATCGGCATCCAGTCTTCTCTGAAGCCCTTCAACACCTCTTTTAAAAACATAATCTGTAGAGTTGTTAGTGACTCTTTTCATATTGAATACTGTCACTTTATGGATATACATATATATATTAAAAATTCAAAAAAATTTTTTAAATATTTTATTTATTTATTTTTAGAGAGAGGAGAAGGAAAGGAGAGAGAGAGAGAGAAACGTCAGTGTGTGGTTGCCTTTCACGTGCCCCCCACTGGGGACCTGGCCCACAACCCTAGCATGTGCCCTGACTGGGAATTGAACCAGTGACCATTTGATTCACAGGCCCACGCTCAATCCACTGAGCTACACCAGCCAGGGCCAAAAAAAAAGTTTTTTTGAGAGTACGCTTATTAAAGCTGGGGACAGGGAAAGAAGGAATTGCCTAGGACCAAAGACACAACAGGAGAGAGCCTAGGTGGGGCTGCTTTGGCTCACTGGCAATTCAGAGACAAGGGGGCCTTGGACACAGGTTTAGGGGGTTAGCCCGGGAGGAGCAGCTGCTGCCCATTGCTCCCCTGGTTGCCTCAGAGTTTCAGAGGTGTTTGCCCGCTGGGGAAGAAGAGAAAAAGGGAAAGGCATGGGCATGCTCCGAGGAGAGAGACCATGCCAAGAAATTTTTTTGTGAGAAGTTAATGAAGTTGGGAACCAAACCCCCACAAATCAAATGCTCCAGAGTTTCACTAACTTAACTTTTCCCTGTTCCATAAAAAAAGTGAGTAAGAAAGTGGTCACCTACACATGATACAAGGAGAAAACAGAGTTAAGAACATTAGACAGGGAATCAAAAAATCTGAGTGCTGGTCTTGACTATTTCACAAACTAGTTGGGCCAATTAGAATTAAACCACTTAGTCTTTCTTCTCTGAAGTTCCTCATCCGTAAAGTTAGGAGATTGGATTAATAAAATCCAAGCTTCCTATGGACTCTTTCCTTGGTTCTGTGGCTCTCTGTTCTTTGCGCTTTGTATCTCTGGTGTCTCCTTTTCTGACAGTTTTTCCTATTGTCACATAAATGTAGGAGTCTCTCCAGCGAACTGTTCTTATCTCCCTTTTTTCTCTAATCTTTTGTAATTTTGGTTACGATCTCTGCGGTGGTGTAACTTTTATGTTGAAGTCTTTCCTTTCCCAACCTCCTGGGAAGGTTGGAGGCTGACAGCTCTCAGCTGAGCTCCTATCTGGAAATTGCCTCATGTAAAGAGAGCCACCTCACCAAAGGTCACATCCTTTCCCTGAAGAAAGCCCGCAGCCAATGTTTGTTCCATGCAGGAATAAAAAGGCACACATCCCTTGCCTCAGGGTGGGATAGCTGTTGACTTATTTAAAGAATTCTTCCCTATTATTCTTCCATGTTTGTTGTGACTGCGTTGTGGTTCACTCCTCCTTCAGTTCTGCAGATGCTGATCCTGAAAGTACTCCTCAATAAACCACCTGCACAAAAATCTTCACTTCAGAGTTTGTTTCCTGGAGAACCCAACCTAAGGTAGTTTGTGGCAGGAGTGGTTCAAGGAAGCAGACTCTAAAAATGGAATTTTGCAAATGGCAAAATTTCATATTTTAATGCCTGAATAATATGTATGTGCATGTATATATAATCACATGTCTCTATATATCACATTTCCATGTATGTGTGTGTGTGTGTGTATATTCATCCATTACAGGGGCACTTAGGCTATTTTCATGTCTTGGCTATGTAAACAATGCTGTAATAAACATAGGGTTTCATATATCTTATTATATATTATCATATATCTTTGTGAAGAAGTGTTTTCATATTTTGGGGACAAATTCCCAGAAGAGAAACTGCTGGATCATGTAATAGTTCTAGTCTTAATTTTCTGAGGAAACTTCATACATTTTTCCAGACAGGAAAGGGAGGGGGGAGGGCGATATGGCCAAAGAGGGCCATATATATCATAGCAGAAGGAAATGAGACTCTTCATGTAGTGTGAGCCTTCTAAGTAGAGTATACAGATGTTGAATTATGATGTTGTATACCTGAAGATGATATAATTTTATTAACCAATGTTACCCCAATAAATTGAATTTTAAAAATTTACCAAAAAAATGAGATTTGGGGACTTGATGACCCATCTGCCAGCTGACAATGAGGACCCCATTACTGTTGTGGGAAGCACACTACAAGCTCCTGACCTGCAGGATACTTGTTAAAACTTTCACTAGTGGTGAACTTGGATGGAATGCTAGTGGAAGGGGATTCACTACTTTTGAGAGACGAGGGAAAGTCCTACCATAAGGACAATGGAATCAGTGGCTCTTCGAGTGTCATTGATGCATAAGGCAAAGACATGAAAAGACTAAGAGGGTGATTAATCACCAACTGAAGGCCATGTGTGAAGACCAGAGGGCCTCTTTGGAAGCATATGCAGAGACTATCATCTCCTGCAGCCAGAGGGCAAAAGAGGCTTAAGATATGGAATCCTACATTTAACTATAAGAATAGCAGAATGTCAAAGAAATTTGAATTCTCCAGTCTGCTGTGCCAAATTCAGGGCCCCGACTAGGAAGAAGTGAAATCTTGAGAGTAAGAATGGGAACACTTGGATTGATGCATTCAAAAACCTTGAACTGCAGATCCTTTTAAACCCTCTGGGCTAGCAGAAATGGCTAACTACTCCTGTTAAAGACTAGTGCTCCCACTTGCTTGTAAGTAATGCAGAAGCTTCTCAATCTAGACAAGAAATCAAAGGATTTTTGTACAATAATGTAAATGCACATAATTCCACTGAACTCTACAATTTAAAATGGTTAAAATAGTAGAACACTAAAGAAAGAAATTTAGGAAGATACAAATAAATGGAAGCATATACCATGTTCATGAATTGGAAGAATTCAACATCATTAAAATGTCCATATTACCCAAAGCAATCTATAGATTCAACACAATTTCTCTTTAAATACCAATGGCATATTTCACAGATATAGAACAAATATTTCAAAAATTTACATGGAACCAAATAAGACCCTGAATAACCTTAGCAATTTTGACAAAGAAGAACAAAGTAGGAGGGATCACAATACCCATATCAAACTATACTATAAGGCCACTGTAATCAAAAGAGTCTGATGCTGTGATAAGAACAGACATATAGATCAATGGAACAGAATAAAGAGCCCAGAAATAAACCCAAGTCTCTATGGTCAATTAATATTTGACAAAGGGGGAATGAACATACAATAGAGTAAAGATAGCTTCTTCAGTAAATGGTGTTGGGAGAACTGGACTGGTACATGCAAAAAAATGAAACTGCATCACCAACTTACTCATACACCAGAATAAACTCAAAATGAATGAAAAACTTAAATATAAGGTGTGACACCATAAAAGTCCTAGAGGAGAACATAGGCAGTAAAATTTCAGATGTCCCACATAGCCATATTTTTCTGATACATCTCCTAAGGCAAGGAAAATCAAACAAAAGGGAGGACATCGAATTAAAAACCTTTTGTATGGCTGAAGAAACCATCATCAAAATGAAAAGGAAACTGACTATATGGGAGAACATATTTGCCAATGATACATGAGATAAGGGTTTCATTTCCAAAATACATAAAGAACTCATATGACTCAACACCAGCAAGACTAACAATCCAATTAAAATATGGGCAAAGGAGCCTGGCTGGTGCGGCTCAGTGAATTGAGTGCTGACCTATGAACCATGGGTCACTGGTTCCGTTCCCAGTCTAGGACACATGACTGGGTTGTGGGCCAGGTCCCCAGTACAGGGAGCGTAAGAGGCAACCACACATTGATGTTTCTCTCCCTTTTTCTCCCTCCTTTTCTCTCTCTAAAAAATAAATGAATAAAAAAAATTTTAAATGTGTGTATATGTATGGACAAAGAATCTGAAAAGACACTTCTCCAAGGAGTACATAGAAATGACCCAAAGACATATGAAAAGATGTTTAACATCACTAGCCATCAGAGAGATGCAAATTGAAACCACAATGAGGTATCACCTCACACCTGTCAGAATGGCCATCATTAATAAATCAACAAACAACCATGCCAGAGAGGATGTGGAGAAAAGGGAACCCTAGTGCACTGTTGGTAGGAATGCAGACTGGTGCAGCCACTGTGGAAAACAGTATGGAGTTACCTCAAAAATATTAAAAATGAAACTGTCTTTTTACCCAGTGATTCTGATGCTGGGAATATACCCTAAAAATCCTGAATTACTAATTCAAAAGAAATTATGCACCCCTATGTTCATAGCAGCGCTATTTACAATAGCCAAATGCTGGAAACAGCCTAAGTGCCCATCAGTAAATGAGTGGACCAAAAAACTGTGGTACATTTACACAATGGAATACTACACAGAAGAAAGAAAGAACTCCTACCCTTCACAGGAGCATTGGTGGAACTGGAGAGCATTATGCTAAGTGAAATAAGCCAATTGGTGAAAGACAAATACCATATGATCTCACCTATAAGAGGAATCTAATGAACAAAATAAACTAATGAAAAAAATAGAACCACAGGCATAGAAACATGGAACAGACTTAAAGTGACCAGAGGGGACAGGTGAGGGGGATAGTGGTGGAAAGAAAAGGAAGGGACTAAACAAAGAACATGTATGAATCACCCATGGACATGGACAATAGTGGTGGGATTGACTGATTGTGGGAGCCGGGGAATGGGGTAGGTGGAGGAGGGCAAAGGGAGAAAAATTGGGACAACTGTAATAGAATAACAATAAAAAATGATTTAAAATGGTTAAAATGATAAAATTTATATTTCACCACAATAAATAAAATTCCTGCACATGAATCTCCTTCAGAGTCTTTTTTCCTAGGGAAGCTAACCTAACAACTTCCATGATTGCTAGCTTCCACCAATATTTGTCCTCACTTCCTCCTTTATTATTGGAACTCATTCTGAGACTGCAAGCAGACTTACAGCTGGTTACGGGAGGTGAGACATATGACTAAGTTTGTCCAGTTGGATGTGAGAAGTGATATAGGCTACTTTCTGTCATCTTCTTAAATAAGCATGTCTTCCACTTGTCTCTGCTCCTTCCTGCTGGCTGGGATATGGATGTGATGGCAGGAGCTGGTGCCAGAGAAAGAAGCCATAGGTAGAGGATGAGAGCCACCCTACCAGCCCTACACCACTACCTCTAGCTATTACATGAAATAGAAATAAACTTAGGTATTGGTTAAGCCACTGAATTTAAGGTACCCTAATGTGTCCTAACATATTAGATGACTCCAAAATTCATTTCTCTAACTTTGACTCCTTTCACAAAAAGCTTTTGCTTTGTATTTCCAGTGTGTGTGTGTTTTTAAGATTTTATTTATTTTTAGAGAGGGGGAAGGAGGGAAAAAGAGAGGGAGAGCAATATCAACGTATGGTTGCCTCTCACATGCCCCCTACTGGAGACCTGGCCTGCAACCCAGCCGTGTGCCCTGACTGGGAATCAAACTGGCAACCCTTTGATTTGCATACAGGTGCTTACTCCACTGAGCCACATCATCCTAGGCTGTATTTCCAGTCTTTAGACTCAGCCTGTCCACACTGTAATTTATCCTAATGCTTCCTAAACTTTCTTTGTTCCTTATTTCTAATAATACCACACTCACTTACTTATGAAACAAGAGCTCTAAACATTCACACAGTGGAATACCATTCAGCTGTTAAAAGGAGGAGGAGGAGATAGCCTTAGATATACTGATACAGAACTATCACCAAGATCTGCTGTTAAGTGAAGAAAGCAAGGAACAATATAGTGTCTATAATATACTACTATTTGTGTTAGAAAAAAGATTACATACATATGTAAATATTTGTATGCATATAGAATCTGTTGGGAAGGATACCTGAACTGAGTTAATGCTTTAGATAGGGGACAAGGTGGCAGAGAACTAACTTCTCAGGTATATTTGTTTGAACCTGTGAATTGTATACTGTGAGTTGTATACTGTAGGCAAAGAGATACTAGATTGTATAACCCATGGGTGCACTGTTCAAACTCTAATCTGTGTAAATGAAACCCCTGAAGTGGTGCTGTGTGTGGCCCGGGCAGCTGCTCGTCTCAATCCTGTTGTACATGTTTTACTAACATATGTGCACACACATAAAAAGTTGAAGAAAATACACTAAACTATTTGTTCGGTAGTTTGGACAGAGTACCTATTCTCTGAAACCATCTCAGTTAAAATATTTTAGGATTTCATAGATAGCTGTCTGGATTGTAATTAACCTCACTATTACCAGCCATCAATTTAAAATGAGCATTACTATCATTTTAAAAGATTTCCCACTCTTTTCAGGAACTTCCTTCAGTACAAAAAAAAATGACCAGATAGCTTTTCACTCTGAAGAACTCCAAGGCAAGATGGGGGACGTTCAACCCTAAAACCTGCCTGGGTGTTTAACCCCCACAGTAGTCCTTTTCTTGGGAGCTGTTGATTATCAATTATTTAATATGGACTGAGGACCTAAAAATGACCTTAACCTTTGATCCTGCATATTCTGCTGCTATGAATTTCCCTTGTCATCCTAAAGAAAGCATCAGAGATCACACCAATGTGTGTATACCAGAATCCTCACTGAGGCTTATTTCTCTTGTCCAAAAACATGGTCACCAAAGAGCCATAAATGTAGGACTAGTTAAATCTAGTACAGATCATCAAGATAATGGAATTCCAGAGGTTAGAAGAATAATGACATTGCAGGTTCGATTTCCAGTCAGGGCACATGCCTGGGTTGCAGGCCATGGTCCCCAGCAACCACACATTGATGTTTCTCTCTCTCTCTCTCTTTCTCCCTCCCTTCCCTCTCCAAAAATAAATAAATAAAATCTTTTTTAAAAAGTACTGAAACTAGATTAAAAAAATTTTAAAAAGAATAATGAAATTGGGAAATGACTACATAATATTAATAAATGAAAAAAGTTACAAAACAGTAAGTAAGGTATTAACTTTCGACGGTCCCAATTTTGTTTTTGCAGACTGTATGTGGAAAAGGTTTTCAGTAATATATTATTACTGTTTCTCTTTGGGATTTGGGCTTCTTATAGATTATTTTTATCTCCTTGTTTGTTGGTTGCCTGAATTTTCTTTTTTATTTTATTTTATTTATTTGTTTTTAGAGAGAGGGGAAGGGAAGGAGAAAGAGAGGGAGAGAAATATGTATGTGTGGTTTCTCCTCATGTGCCCCCAACTGGAGACCTGGCCTGCAGCCCAGGAATGTGCCCTGCCTGGGAATTGAACTGGCAACCCTTTGGTTCACAGCCTGAGCTCAATCCATTGAGCTACACCAGCCAGGCCTGGTTGCCTGAATTTTCCAAAGTTACTACAAGTAACATGTTTTCTCTTATAATTAAAAAAGTTACCCCCCACCCAAAGTCAATTTGGGGGTTCTACAGAGCACTTCAATTTGCACCTCATTAGTGTCCCACATACTCTGAGGCAAATATGCACATTTTAAATAAGAAACATCAATCCTGGTTTATGTGGAGACTTCTTCCAGTTTGATTATGTACTACAAGGAGGAGGAAAGAGCAAAGAGGTGGCAGATAGTAAGGGGGACAAAAGAGCTTAAATGGCTTTGTTACCTTTGTTACAAGTTTTCCTTCCAGTAGGAATCACTTAATGATTTTCTGGCCAAATGAGCTATTTTGCATTTGTAGAGATGACAAACTTCACTAACCCACCAAGATCACATGTTTTTCTAATATTCACAAAGGCTTTGAAGTCTAAAACATATGCTGTTTAGGTATGTTAGTCTACTAGAGAATAATGGCTCTCCCCTAAATAATATATAAGTATCTTTTAAAAATAGCTTGGGCAAGGGAAAATTTTAAAAATTAGAGATATGGGCCAGAATCAAGTTCTATAGCTTAGACCATTCCTTATAAAACATTTATGGATTTGATTGAAGGAGTATTTTAGACACATTTTTGTATAGAATAAATAAAAATTAAATGTAAAAAAATTTAATAATGAAAGAGTGAATCCTGAAAGGACCAGCAGGTGGCATAAATAATTTATGTAATCAAAACTGCTAAGATATATACTGTGAAAGATATCTTCCCTGACCTTCTTCCCATGGGGGGAAAAATCTCTTGACTGTTTAGACCCAAATTCTCAGTTAAAGTTTCACTAAAGAAGACTTAGCTTAATTCTAAATACAAAAATCAAAATCACAGGAGAAATGGATCTCATTTCAACCTGAAGCTAGATTACAAACTGCGTGCCCAGCCCTGTCATTAAACTGAGACACAAAAGACAGCATGTACTGAGAGCATCTAAACAAGATGCTCTGGCCAGTTCCCTTCAGCCTCCGAAGTGGGAGGTGTGTGCTGACATCAGAGACTTCAGAAAACAATGTCTTTAAAAGCTATGTGGGTGTGCACCTGCCCCAGTAAATTCCTCTGCAAGAAGACCATAAAGCCTCTTCTCCCTTCAAATACAACTGGAATATTAGTTTCAACATTCAGTCTTTACTGGGTACCAATAAGGTCCAGGACACCACTGTATCAGATACTTGTTAGCTGCCCTG
Source organism: Phyllostomus hastatus (assembly GCF_019186645.2). Lineage (NCBI taxonomy): Eukaryota > Metazoa > Chordata > Mammalia > Chiroptera > Phyllostomidae > Phyllostomus > Phyllostomus hastatus. The sequence continues at coordinate 93,475,339 of NW_025334041.1, forward strand.
GATCTGAGATAGGATATTTTCGCCACTCACCAACATCTGATAAAATGGCCAACAGGATATATTTGTCTTCACTTGCTTTTGTACCTGCTTCCATGCCAATAGCTCCCATCAGAGAGGTCTGTGCCAAAGAAAGAGTCCATGTAATGGGATTGACCTTGAATTCCATTAGAAGGGGAGACTTTCGACAAAGGTAGTTCTTGACTATCAGTAGCATGTGGTACAGAAGTCTGTGAAGCCAATGTGTCACCTAAGAGCTCTAGAGCACTGCCCCCTGACCTGGGACCCTCAGGGGGAGGGCCAGGGACCACAGGTGTACCAAGATGGTCTATGTAATCCAGGTGTGTAAAGTCTAGAACAAACTGTACCAAACTATTAATAATGCCTTCTCTGGACAGTGAGTTTATAGGAGACTGTCTATTTTATGCTCACTTTAATGCCTAGTCTAGGCACTAAAAATAAGGTCTGATACATATGTACTAAATAAATACATACTGAATAAATGCTTTTCTGTAATGTTTAAAATTTTTTAAATGAGCATGTTACTTTTGAAATCATAAAGAAATGAGCCCTGGATGGTGTGGCTCAGTGGATTGAGTGTTGGCCTGTGAACCAGAGTCACTGGTTTGATTCCCCATCGGGGCACATGCCTGGACTGTGGGCCATGTCCCCATTTAGGGGTGTGTAGGAGGCAACTGATTGATCTTTCTCTAGCACATCGATGTTTTCCTCCTCTCTCACTCCCTTCTTCTCTTTCAAAAAATAAATGTAAAATTTAAAAAATAATATAAAAAGAGAAGAAAAGAAAGGTTTTCTGTCATTCTTCTACTCAAAAAAGTAAAGAATCACTCTTCTAGAGAATTTTTCCCTAGGTGAAAACCTATTTTTTCTTCCATAGTCTTTATTTAATTTTTTTAAATTGATCTTAGAGAGAGAGAGATCGACAGGAGAGAGAGAGAGAAACATCAATTTGTTGTTCCACTTATTTATTCATTCATTGCTTGATTCTTTTATGTGCCCTGACCAGGGATCAAATTGCAACCTCTGAGTATAGAAACAATGTTCTAACCTACTGAACTACCTGGCCAGGAGAATGAATTAATTTTTTAGTGTAAATATTATTCAATATAGACAAGCTTGGCAAACCCCACCAAACTTAGAGTGTCTTATCTGATAACAGATTCACCAGTTTAAATGAATTATTTAAATCACCAATGACTAATTTCACAGACTTTCCTGTGCCTTTTTCAATAAATATGCTCCACTATTACTGCACCTTTGCTTTCCTGTGGATGCCTTACCCACATTTTGAAGCATTACCTTTCATGGTCTTGGTTACTTTTCCATGTTAGCCAAGAAGAAATACTGAAAGTCAGCAGCTTCTTCTCAAGTAAGATACTCATTGTGCTACTCTGTGTTCCTTGCAAGTGATCCTCAGCTTGGATCCCAGGAAGGCCAAATATTAATTGGAAGACAATTGGATGGAGGGATGTAAAATGAAGTTTTCTTTAAAACATGTTATAAATAATGGTCGGAGTCCAAGACCACCCCTCAGAAGTTGGATTCACACATAATGTAGTTAAAACCATTCAAATTTTGCTATGCAAGTAGGCCATTCAGTATATATTTGTTGAAGAAATGAATATTGGTAGTTCTTCTTAGCAAGAGGAATTTATAAACTGAGACCCAGTCTTACTCTCTCCCTGCCCAGGGAGGCAGCTTCTCTGCTCTTCACACCTAGCAGCTGTTGATACCTGCAGGCACGTACAACTTGGGTGTTGGTAACTCAAGAGATGCCTATATTGGTGTCTTAGACAAAGATCTTCTGGTTGAAAGTAACTTGAAGGGACTTTACTATAAAGGCACCATCCTGTTGGTACTCATACCTCCGGGTGGGGGCAGTTCTCAGAGAAGGAATGTTGTGGACTGAAAATGTAAGAAGTGTCTATTGTATTTGGTGTTTTAGACCTTTAGGCCATTTTAGTTTAGACTCACTTGGTCATAAGGAATCGAGGTCCACTAAAGCTAGTTAAAATAAAGGAGACTTTTTGTAGGGAGTAATAACAAACATTAATCCTAAAGAAGTCATCACCAAGCTTCCTATGGCTTGAGTAGAGGGTGGTCCCAGGCTTGCAACTGCTCAGGGGCCCTCAGCTGCAGGGCCCTGTGGGATTTCCTGCTCATGCCCCTCCGTTAATGTTCTGTGAATACACACCTGTGTTGTTCTACCTTCCTCCCCCTAAACTGGCAGAACCTATTGCAGTGGGCAACAGGGCAAAAGTCATTGATTAGCCTGAAGGCTGACAACCCACTCTGGTGAATCAGCTGTGGCCCAGAAGGACAGGGTACAGTGTCACATTACTAGAACAGATCATAGCTGTCTAGCAAAGAGGGCTGTGGAGGGGCCTTAATATGTGTAGTACGTTTAGGTATTTGGTTTAAATAAACTGGGTGCTCTTTCAGGCTGCTATGGACGCAGGATGAGCCCTGAATATCTAAAGGAGAAGAAATTTCTCTTTAGGCCATTACACACACATGCACATAGATATACTTAGGCAAATCCAGTGCCTGGTGCATTAATGTTGCCCTAAGACTCTGATGCTAGAGGCGCCCTCAGGCCTGTTCCTGTGTCAAACTGCTCAGGATACAAATTATGTCATCATGACCTTAAAAATGGATGTCCATAATGAAATGTTGGCAATGTGAAGAAGTAGAATCCTAAGAGTGTAAAGCAGTGTAGAATGACCAGTTTGGACACAAGGAGGGAGGCAGGAGGTGGAGAGAAGGTAGGAAGGGGCCTTCCTATTAAGTGATAAGTCATACCACATCATCAATTTCTGGGAAGACTGGCCCCTCTGCTCCCCTGCATTCAACTATCTTTGCCTTTCTTGTGTGCTTTAAACTATTATTAACACATTTTCTAGTAGCCATATTACATTGTATATTGAATGGATATGCTTTGACTAATCTGAGTGTTACCAGCTGTTTTAAAACTTATAATTTTGACTTTTTTATCTGTGACCATTGCATTCTAAAGTGGGAATAGAAGCTCTGGCCCTGATCCCAGCCATTACTGAGTCTCTAATAATGGCTGAATCTCTCACCATTGATGGGGTATGTCATCAGAAGAGAAGCAACCAAGTCCCATGTATGAAATGAGCTTAATATGTCACATTGTACTTTTATTCATTCATTTAGCAAAAGTTGTGGAATGGCTGCTATGGCAAGGTGTGTGTTGGGGGAAGACATTAAACAAATAATCACACAAATAATTACTTAATACAAATTATGCTGAAAGCTGAAGAGAAGTATATATTCTAGGAGGCAAGAATAAAAGGAGACTCAAATTCAGATGGAGAGTGGGACAGTGGTCAGGAAGAGCTCTGAGGAAGCAACTTCCCAGCTGAAACTGAAGGATAAGCTCAGTTAGCTAGAGGAAGAACAAGGGGGAAGAGCTTTTAGGTGGAGGGGACAGCAGGTGCCAAAGCCTGGGGGCAGCAAAAAGCTGGATGCAGTCAGGAAATTGAAAGAAGACTGTGTGTAGTGCAGTGAGGAAGAGTGCTTCCAGATGAGATGATTACTTATTTCTTGTCTTTTATCTGGAAGTTTATTATAAGGAATCGAATCTGTTGCTTTCCATGGGAAAAAAGCAGGAGCATGTTAAATGGCTCTAATGCCACACTGTCCAGGACATGTAGCCACCAGCCCCCTAAAGACGATTGAACACTTGAAATGTGGCTGTAAGTATAAATTGAAATGGGCTGTAAGTGTCAAATACACACTGGATTTTGATGACTTGGTATTAATAATTTTTTATTGATTACATGCTGAAACTAATATTTTTGATATATTGAGTTAAATAAAATATATCATTAAAATTAATTTCACTAGTTTCTTTTTTACTTTTCTTAATGTGGCTACTAGGAAATTTGAAATTACATATGTGGCCTGCACTATATTTGTGTTGGACAGCACTGCTCTAAAATGTTTGCTTAGATGTGAGGAAAAACTACCTGATTCTGAGGGAAATTGGGGTAATTTAGAAAGGGAGATTTAAAGATTTCAGTCTTAGGATACCTTTGAGAACAGGGCAACTAGCTAATTACCTATATTAAATGACCTAGGAGTTTTATTTTCTTGGAGGCAGGAAAGAGGCTCTTAAGCTTCCTTCCAAGGACAACAGAATCCACTTATGTAGGTATTAGTAGGCAAAATCTCTGGAAAGGCTAGAGGAGCAGGTTCTAGGTGGAGCTCCTAGAAACAACTCATCCCCAGGAGCAGACTGCTGCTCTGTGTGTTGGGGTGGGGGTGGGGACTGCTATTGCCACCACAGCAAGCTGCTGACCATTGAGCACATTACCTTCTTTGCCCCATCCATATGGAAATACAGATAATTGTTCTGGCTTTATTTAATTCTGAATTCATGTCTCACATGAGAGCATCTGATTGGCAGAACATAAATTACACTCAGCATCTAGCTGAAAGGGACTCTGGGAAATGCAGTTTTTAGTGTTCCAACTTTTGCAATAGAGCAACACACACAAGAAGGAAGTTGCAATGGATGTTGACTGAGCTGATCCTCAGTACCTACTATAAGGGTGGGGAGAATATTTGCCAGGATACCAATGTGAGAAAAAAAGCTTGGCATATCCAGCCAGGCTGGACTCTACCAGCTTAGTGAGGGAAATGAATAAACGTGAGTATAGATGAACATTGAAAAGAGTATGCTTAAGTGAAAGAAGCCAGTCACAAAGGACCACACATTGTATGATTCCATTTATATGAAATGACCAGAATAGACAAATCTATACAGACAAAAAGTAGTTATGATTGTCTAGGGCTGGGAAATGATGGGTAGATTGCCAGGTGGTAGCTAATGGGTACAGGGTTTCTTTTAGGGATAATTAAATGTTCTAAAATTGATTGTATTGATGGGTACACAACTCTGTGAATATAGTTGTGTACCCAGTGGTAAAAGCCATTGAATTGTGCACTTCAGTGAGTGAATTGTATAGTATGTAAATTATATTTCAATAAATATTTTTAAATGGACTTCCAAGGTTCTGAAACAACCAAGTGAATAAAGGTACAATTTATTGTGTTAGAGGATTCCATTTTCAGTAATAAAGCAGACTGTATATTCAGACTGACCTTGTTGAAAACAACTGAAATTGCTGGGTTACATTTCAAAACCATCTTCTTTTTAAAAAATATTTTTAATTTATTTTTAGAGAGATGGGAAGGGAGGAAGAAAGGGAGAGAAACATTGATTGGTTGCCTCTCGAATGCCCCAGATGGGGACCTGTCCCCACAACCTAGGCATGTGCCTTGACTGGAAATCGAACCAGTGACCTTTCAGTTTGTGGGATGATGCCCAACCCACTGAGCTGCACCAGCCAGGTCTGAAAACCATTTTCTTAAAATCAGCTTTTAATATAGTAAGGAAAATATCAGGCTAAAACATAAGTGAAGGCATGAACCAAAAGAGGTAAATAGAGTATTGAAGTTACCTTTGAGGAAAATTACCAAACTTGGCAAACTTGAACTTGAACAGTTTTCATGAAGGACAAAGATCAGGACCTATCCAAGATGGGAGCTGATAGGAGACCTGCATTATAAAGTTTGGACCAGAAATAAACATATCCCTACCTCTATCTCCAGTGGTCAACAAGAAAAGTTGCCTTGGTGCTGAGCGGAGCAGGCAGAGCAGGATGGGGACTGTCCCCAAAAGTTATAACCACAGTCTAGCAACATTCCTAGTATAGATCTACAGCCCAAATTTACATTCCTGGGTAGTTCTGCAAACCTCATGCTATGGATTAGGTTCAATGTGATCCAGTACTGATAGAAAGTATTAAAGTGATGCTGCATGACTTTTGAAGCTAGGTCAGAAAGGCCAGGTGGCTTCTGAAATGCTCACTTTCAAAATCAAGCTGCCTTGCTGTGAGAAGCCCAAACCATGCACAGGTCTCAGCTATCCCCAGCCTTTGGGACATCCTGGTCCATGCATTAGGTATGTGAGTGAAGAAGTCTCTAGATGATTTTAGTGCTCCAGGCTAATGAGTCACTCTTGGCATTCAAGTCTTTCTCACTGAGGACCCAGATACTGTGGAGCAGAGACAAGTCTTCCCTGTTGTGCGCTATTCATATAATAAGTCAAACAAAATGGTTATTGTTTTATACCACTACATTTGAACTGGTTTGTGATGCAGCAATGATATCCAGAATGGATTTTATTACCTGGGAATGGATGCTGCTGTAACAAAAGCCTGAAACATTTGGGACCAGTGGCAAACAAAAGCTGGAAGAGGCTTTCAGATTACTAGCAGAAGACTGTCAATGAAGGCTTATGGGGAAATGAGAAAATTACTGGAAGCTGGAGGAAAAGGCAGTATTTTTAAGTAGTGGTAAAGAATTTAGCAGCACTGTTTCCTGCCATAACATGGAAGAGGAGCTGTACCTAATGAACTCAGTGATATAGTTAAAGAGATTTCTTGGCAGACTGTTGAAAGTGCCTATTGGTTTCTTTTAGCTGTGTGCCCTGGCTGGGATAGCTCTGTTGTTAGGGCATCTTCCTGATACACCAAGGTTGTGGATTCACAACCTTGTGTATGTCCGGGCACATACCAGAAGCAACTGATGAATGCATAAATAAGTGGAACCACAAATCTATGTTTCTCCCTCTCTTTCTCTCCCTTCCACCTGTCTTTCTAAAATAATTAAAAAAAATTTTTTTTGAAAAGGTAAAAATTGTGGAATTTTAGACTTGCCAAGTTTGAAAAATAAAACTATTTCTTGTTCCAGCTGTCCAAGAAAACAAAAAATTCTCAAATTTAAAAAAAATTTCAGGGCAAAGATCAAAACCAAGGCAGGCCTGTAAGATCCCTACTTAAGACCTCGGGAACACCTAAGGTGGTTCTCATAGAACCTTTGAGCTAGGCCTTGTAAGGATCTCAAAGGTGTGCCTTGTAGACCCTGTCTGCTAAAACCAAGGCTTCTAACAATGATATAGGTATAGTCTTCAGCAGGCACACAAGGGCCCAAGGTAAAGACTTTCTGCAATGTAATGCTGCCACCATTCCATCAAGAGATGCAATCTAATTCCCCTCCTGCTGAACCTAGAATGGCCTATATCTCTTGTCACCAACAGAAGTGGCACTACCTGATTTCTTAGTCTGAGACAAAAAAAAAAAGTCTTGCATCGTCTACCTAGTTCTCTTGGAGTGCTTGCTCTCAAGATGCTCCCTCTTGGAAGTCAGGCACCATGCTAAAAAACCCAAGCTACATGGAGAAGCCCTAAGTGGGAGCTCCAATCAGTAGTTCCACTGAAGCCAGCCTTTGCTTTATACCAGCTCAGGCACCAGATATGAGTGATGGAGAACATCAGATTATTATAGCTGCCAGCCATTCAGGTCACCCCCTGCATTTGAGTCTTTTGGGCTGAGGGCCCAGTCACTACGGAGCAGAGATAAGACATCTCTGCTGTGCCTTACCCAAATTCCTAAGCTGCAGAGTTTGTGAGCCTAAAGAGATGGTTAACGTTTTAGACCACTAAATTGGGGGTAGTTTGATATACTTCAATAGTAACCAGAATAGGAAGTATGGCATATTCAAAGAACAACAACAAAAAAAGTGTTATGGCTTATAAAAATAGGCTACTACTGGATACGTGAAGTAACAAATCATTTCTGTTTTCTACCATAAGAAATCAAAAGATCCGATAAAGGAGGAAAAAGCAAGATCATCCGAGAGAGGCTTGGTTAGGGAAATAATGAAGATGTCCTTATACCTCTGTGTAACCCCTAAATCAAGCAGAGCACATTACTCATTTTCAGTCTCTCCCATTTATTGTAGAGATAAATACAGAGGCCTCCGGGCTACACAGGTTTGCTTTACATCAGACTTCCTTACAAAGCAGGGCCCAATGAGGGTGTCTCTTACCCTACTCTGAACAACAACCCAGCATGTGTCTCAGCTGGCCCTCCACACATCCTGTTCTGCTCCTTGCTAACACCAGGCAACTGGTGCAAACCCTGGGATTGGGGCTGTTCTATTCCACCTCCAACAAAATTAGCTCTCTGTTAGTGGCCTTAGTTGTTTGATCACTGGAAAAGAAAAAGAAAGAAATTTTGCATAGTTTCTTTTGGCCCAGATATGGTCCCCCTGTTCCCTGGACCACTCTTCAAGGCAAGTACATCCTGCTGTGGTTCATTCTACCCTGTCTTATACAGCTTTGCATGCATTCTGAATCAGGAGGCATTAGATCCTCAGGTTATTTACACATGGTTTTCACTTTGGAATGCACTCAGGGTACAGGACAAATCCCTGCTGACCCCATGTTTATTTTTTCAGCTGGTGACTGAAGTTCTGGTCCAGTTATAATAGATGGGAATGCCAATGTCTTGTCCATTTTCAGTTATATTGCAAATCTTGCATTGCATAGGAGTCATATTTCTACTCTCAACATATAAAAAAAAGTAATGTTTATGTCTGTGTTTCCAAAGTAAATATCATTGTTTGCCCCCTGCCCCACTCCATCCTATAGAACTATTTTAAAAAGAAAAGATATGAATATGGGAAAATAACATTCTAAATTTGGGGGGAATATTATTAATATATGAGGCTTTTTAAAAAATCCTCATGTGAGGACTTTTTTTTATTGCTTTTAGAGAGAAAGAGGATGGAAGAGAAACATTGATGTGGGAGAGAGGCATTAATTGGTTGCCATCTATACACAATCAGACCAGGAATTGAACCTGCAACCCAAGCATGTGCCTTGCCCAGGAATTGAACCCTCAACCTTTCAGTTATGGGATGATTCTCCAACCAACTGAGCTACAGGGACCTGCCAGGGCCATATGAGGCTTTTTTTTTTAATTATAAAGGCTGTTAAAAATATTGTGTTCTGTAATCCATAACCACTATTCTGCCTATAGCTACACCTCCTTAACTGAATAACAGTACTCCTTTTTCTATGTATTTACTCAATCTTTTTATTTTTGCTGCCCTACATGTGGAACTCACATGACAGAAGTCTCTTTTTTAGTCAATCATTTAATAAATATTGATCAAGGGCCTACTGTCAGCCAGATATTGGGGATACAAGAGCAATCTAGATGAACAAAATGGGGTTCTTGCCTTCATAACACTATATTTGGGTTCAGGGACATAGACAGTAAACAGGTAAATAAATAAATAAGGTAATTTCACATTGAGAACAATACTTTGAAGGAAGTAATCAGAAGTAATGAACAACTGAGACTACTTTATTTTTTTAATACATTTTATTGATTATGCCATTACACTTGTCCCAATCCCCCCCCCCTTGCTCTCCTCTGCCTGGTACCCCCATTCCCTCCAACAATCCCCTGCTTAGTTCATGTCCATGGGTTGTGCATCTAAGTTTATTGGCTTCACATTTCCTATACTATTCTTAATCCCCCTGTCTATTTTGTACCTACTATTTACGCTTCTTTTTCCCTCTACCTTCTTCCCCATTCTCCCCTACTTCCTCCCAGCTGATAACCCTCCAAGTGATCTCCATATCTATGATTCTGTTCCTGTTCTGGTTGTTTGCTTGGTTTGTTTTTTAAGATTCAGTTGTTAACAGTTGTGAGTTTGTTGCCATTTTACTGCTCATAGTTTTGATCTTCTAAAATAAGTCCCTTTAACATCTCATATAATAATGGTTTGGTGATGATGAACTCCTTTAGCTTTACCTTGTCTGGGAAGCACTTTATCTGCCCTTCAACTCTAAATGATAGCTGGATAGAGTAATCTAGGTTGTAGGTCCTTGCTTTTCATCACTTTCAATACTTCTTGTCAATCATTTCTAGCCTGCAAACTTCTTTTGAGAAATCAGCTGACAGTTTTATGGGAACTCCTTTATAGGAAACTCTTTGCTTTTCTCCTGCTGCTTTTAAGATTCTCTTTATCTTTAACCTTTAACATTTTGATTATGATGTGTCTTCATGTGTTCTTCTTTGGGTCCAATTTGTTTGGGACTCTCTGTGCTTCCTGGACTTGTATGTCTATTTCCTTCACCAAATTAGGGAAGCTTTCTTTCATTAGTTTTTCAAATAAGTTTTCAATTTCTTGTTCTTCCCCTTCTCCTTCTGACATCCCTATGATTCAGATGTTGGTATATTTGGAGATGTTGCAGAAGCTTCTTAGTCTATCCTCATTTAAAAAAATTTTTTTTTCTTCTTGCTATTCTGATTGAATGCTTTATTCTTCCTTATGTTCCAAATCGTTGATTTTATTCTTAGTTTCTTCCCCTCCTCTCTTGGTGCCCTGTAGATTTTCCTTTATTAATGTAGCTGTCACTTCTGCCTGCATATTTTTTATGCTGTTGCAGTATCCAATGAGTTCTTTGAGCATCCTGATAACCAGTGTTTTGAACTCTGTATCTAATATGTTGGTCATCTCTGTTTTGTTTAACTATTTTTCTGGAGTTTTGTTCTGTTATTTCAGTTGGACCATATTTCTTTGTCTCCTCAATTCAGCAACCTCCCTGTGTTTGTTTCTATGTATCAGGCAGAGCTTCTTTGACTCCCTGCCTTACTAGTGTGGCCCATTGTAGAAGAACAGACCTATAAATTGTGTGGTGCAGAGCCTTAGGTGATTGCTGGGGCAGGGCAATGCATTTCACCACTTTGTGGCTCTGTGTAAGGGGAGGGCTCAGAGAGGGGACATTGCCACTTCCTGACTTCTGGTAGTTTGCTCAGGAGGAAGCTGTTTCCCAGCACTTGCCCTGTTTCCAGTCTACTCACTTCTCACTGTGTGTTACCTGTGCCCTTCCAGCCCTGGTGCTGAACCCCAGAAGGGGTGGGTCTGCATATGTCCTAAGTCCATGTGGGCCCTTTAAGAGGAGTCTCCTGATATTCCAGCAATTTCTTCTGCCGCCCCAACCCCCCAAGTATTTTCAGCCAGAAGTTATGGGGATTTATCTTCCTGGCACTGGTACCCTGGGCTGCTCAGTGGTCTGGTTTGGGGCTGGTATCCCTCACTCCTGAGATACCTCTTTCAGTTTTTACCCACCAAATGTGAATGTGGGATTGCCTGTTCTACCACCTCTCTGTGCCACTCTGGATGCTCCTCACCTCTTCATCTCTCTCTGTGTCTCTGCCCCTCCTACCCATCTGGATGAATGTAGCTTCTTTAAATCCTTGGTTGTTAGACTTCCATACAGCTCAATTTTCTGATGATTCTGGGTGATATTCGTTTTGTAGTCTAGTTGTAACTTCTTCTGTAGTCGTGTAAGGAGGCAAAATGTGCTTACCTATGCCTCCATCTTGACTGGAAGTCTCAAGAGAGATTACTTTATGTAGAGTAGTCAGGGAACACTTCTCAGAGACCTAGAACCTATGAAGGAGCCAGTCATGCAAAGAGCCTGAGGAAAAGAGCTGTGAGCAGAAGGAATAGCAAATGCAGAAGCCTGAGGGTGGAAAAATCTTGGAAGAAGTCAGCATGGAGCTGGAATGATAAGCAAAGACCAATCATGCAGTATCTTATAGGCTTTCCCACAGAGGTGATTTTTGCCAAGCCAGTGACATGATCAGATTTCTATTTTAAAAGTATCATAGTTTACACTGGCTGATGTGAGCAAATAGATGGGAGGTGTGTTGGGGACTAAGACAGGAAGTTGGAGACCAATTAGAAGACTGCAACAGTTCATAAGAAGAAGCTGCTTCTCTTGTCCCTTTCGCAAAATGTATGTTTTCAGTGTCTTTTAGGCAATGGTCACAGATTGCTCTGATTAATTCACAAGCACTGTAACACAGTTGACTAGTAGGTACTCAATCAATACATCCCTTCTCTTGACATCTTTGATTCTATGTCTCAACAGCTGAACAAATCACCATCTGCAACCTCTGAAAATGAAATAAGCACATTAATTCAATGTTGTAAATGTTTTGAGCACCTGATATATATAAGGCACTGTATAAAGATTTGCATATTAAAAAATTAATGGCTCTTGGTCCCAGTGGTTCAGGAAACTACAGTCTGAGAATAAGCAGGCAGTCTACCAGGGGCAAGCCAATCAGTAACAAGATGGTGCTTTTTTGTGAAAGCAAAATCAACCCCTCATAGGCCTGGGAGATGAATGACTCTACAGGCCTCAGGATGGGGTGGGGAGAGAAGGAGAACCAGAAAGACTTAGCTAATGTCAGAATGAAAAGAGAACTTGCATCTTCAACTTCATTTCATCTATGCAGCTTCCCTGGAGTGAAGCCCCTACAGTTGATTTGCTGGTATGATTTTCTTTTTATTTCTCGATATCTGGAATAGTAGAAACCAATGAAAAAGAGATGTTTTCTGGCTTCAAGGAAGGTCAGAGTCAGCTCATTCATAAAAAGTGATTCCTTCAGCCCTGACTGGTGTGGCTAGGTGGTTGAACATTGTCCCACAAAGCAAAATGTTGCTGGTTCTATTCCCAGCAGCACATGCCTGGGTTGTGGGTTTGATCCCCAGTCAGATTGCACACAAGAGGCAATGGATCGAAATTTCTCTCTCACATCAGTGCATCTCTCCCTCCTCTCCTCTTTCTCCCTCCCTTCTCTTCTCTCTAAAAATAAATTTAAAAAAAAATTTTTAAAGTGATTTTTTTGATTAAACAAAATATTTCCCACGATGCAATACCACATGTCCTTCCCTTGCTAAATTAAAAAAAAAAAAGAAAAACTTCCACAAATCATGACATTAAAAACTACTTCACATAAAAATGTATAGAAAGCTCCTTTAGGAGGTAGACCCCCTCCACAACACAGCAGCAAGCTAAAAACTGATCTCTGTCACCCCTTTTTGCTCTTAGTACTTCCATATACAAGTTTGTAAGACAGAATTGAGTGCTGCAACAGTTCTCAACCCTGGCCACACATTGGAATCACCCAAGGAGCTTAAAAAATATATTAAAAAATGATGCCTAGGTCCCAGTCCCAGTCTCAAAGATTCTTATTTAATTGATCTGAGGTATGTCCTGTCCATTGGTACTTTTTAAAACTTCTTTTCACGTAATTCTAATATGCAACCAAGATTGGGAACTGCTGGTCTGCTACCCCTGAAAGAGTTGCACTTGGGGCCAGGGACTAAATGAGAGAGAGAGAGATTGCTGGACTTAATGTCAGTCTCCCTGTTAGAACACAAGCTTCACAAGGGCCAGGTATCATAGTATTATGGTTAAAACACAAGTTCTAGAATTTACCTGCATTGGAATCACAATTCTATTGCTTGCTAGCTGTGGGACCTTAGATTTCTTAATCATCTGTATCTCAGTTTCCTCAATTACAAAATGCGACGGGACTGTTGCAAAATTCGGGTGGTTTGAGAATTATATATGTGTGGCAGTTTTTAAATATGTTTGCAAATTCTTTGCCACTCTTCCTTCCAAAATACGGAGCTGAAGTTCTCTACTCTTGACTACAGGTGGATTTAGTGACAAACAAATACACTATGATGTAAGTGATACTGTGTTTGACGTTAAGACATAAAAAGCATTGTGGCTTTGAATCACTTGGCCTGTAGGAAGTCAGCTGCCCTCTCATGAGGACACTCAGTCAGCCTACAGGGAGGGTCACGTGGTGAAGAACTGAAACTTCCTCCCAACAGCCCTGTGAGTAAATCTTCTTGGAAGTGAATCCTCCACCCCAATCAAGCCTTCAGATGACTGAAGTCCGTGCTGACATTCTCGCAGAGACCTCTTGAGAGACCCTAACCCAGAACCAACCTGCTAAAGCACTTCAGAATTTGGAAACTGAGATAAAAAATGCTTATTGTGTAAACCATTATGTTTTGGGGCAATATTTTATCCAACAAATAGACAACTAATATATGTATAAGAAGATAATGTTAAAACACTTAAAATATATAGTAAATACTCAGTAAATTTTAGTCACTGCTGTTAATGCTATGCTTTCCTTTGAATCCTTAGCACCCAGCACACTAGTGTGCTATCTAGTCAGAGCTCAATATATAGCTTGTGATTGAATGAACAAATAAATAGACGCACAAGTAGAATGAAAGGTTGAGGCACTCATCCTTGGCAGGGGTTTCTGAAGTTATTTGAGCAAGGACATTTTCAAACAAAATCTTACCCTGTGTTATCAATAAGGGTCGAGTCAAGAAAACAGAAACCACTTTAAGCATTTCAAACAGAGTGAATTTAATACTGGGAATTGGGTACACAGGTGATGGAAGAGTTAAGAAGCCAAACAGGAAAGAGTAAGAAAGCCAGAGATAAGCCAGAGTGGGAAGCAGCTATTATACCTAGAGTTGGAGGGGCGATGAGACAAGGTGGTATTGCCTGAGTCCAGAAGCTGGGCCATCCATAATGAGACCACAGGAGGAAGGTTGCTGAGCCAGAACCATGAAACAGAAGCCACCTGAGTCAAAGACAGAGGAGGAATCACCTTTCTTCTTCCTTGGTTTATTTCTCTTGCTCTACAATCTTTTACTAGTGCACCCTATTGGCCAAATCTCCCTGAAAGACAGGTAACAGCCTGGGAAATAAATGTAGTTCCCTATGAAACAGAGCAGAGCAGGAGAGGGTGAGGAACGGATCTGAGAGCAAAATTACATGTATATAATTAATATATGTAGTTATGTGTATATGAGTATATGTATGCACATATGTATGTATGTATATACAAATATATAGATATATAGAGAGAAAATGATAAAGCAAATGTGGGAAATAACCAGCACACAACAGAAAACAGAAAAAAAGCGTTATTTTATTTATTTATTTATTTTACAAGTTTAAAGATTTTATTTATTTATTTTTAGAGAGAGGGAAAGGGAGGGAGAAACAGGGATGGAAACATCCATATGTTATAGAGAGAAACATCAATCAGTTGCCTCTTGCACACCCCCAACCGAGGACCTGGCCCACAACCCAGGCATGTGCCTTGACCGGGAATCAAACTGGTGACCTTTTGTTTTGCAGGATGATGCCCAACCAACTGAGCCACACTGGTCAGGGCTATTTTTAACTTTTAAATAAAATCCTAGATTTTGGAAACCACTAATTTAGGTGATCAATCAAAAATACTTTTACCCTAAATCTTTTGTCCTTTGGCAATAAATGACAATATTAAGCTATTTAATAAAATTTTAATAAACTCTTGATTAGAATAACATTATATAAATGTTACTTTCCTGATTTTTATAATAGTGCTATGTTGTATAAGAGAACACCTTGTTTTTTAGGAAGAGTACATTTAAGTATTTAGGGGTAAAGAGGCATCATCTTTTGTGTATCATGTGTGTCAAACTGTATGGGAAAAATTATGTATCTATGATGAAAGAGGAAAATGATAAAGCAAATGTGGTAAATATTAACATTTGGGGAATCTTGGTAAAAGGAATTCTTTGTGCTATTCTTGCAATGTTTATGTAAGTCTGGAATTATTTAAAAATAAGTTAAAAATAAATAAATACATTTTTGCCTAATTACATGTGATAGAGTTTGGGAACTGGAGATATGGGAGGAAATTATAATAAACTAGTCAAGAAAATAAAAGAAGAAAGACAAATTTTGTCCAAGTCTGCAAGTGGGCCAGAATAGTCCCTTTCAACCTCTGGCAAGCCACAGTGTCTGCGGCTTGCAGCTGATGGCTAGGGACATTGCTGCAGCTGCTGACACCTCAGCTCTCCACCCACAAACCTCTGGGACAGTGAAGATGGAAAGCAACCGGCTTGCAAGATTTACACAGCATTCTAATACTATTAACCCCTCTCCCTAGTAGTAGTCCTAAAATGAAAGACAGTAGCCCAGGAGAAGAATTTTTTAAAATACAGGACATTTTACCCTGGCTGGTGTAGCTCAGTGGATTGAGCATCAGTCTGCGAACTGAAAGGCTACTGGGTCAATTCCCAGTCAGGGCCCATACTTAGGTTGTGGTTTGATCTCTGGTCAGAGCACATATGAGAGGCAACCAATCCATGTTTCTCTCTCACATTTGTGATTCTATCTCCCTTCCTCCCTCTTTCTCTTCCCTCTCTCTCTCTCAAATCAGTAAACATATTTAAACAAAACAAAACAAAAACATCCAAGCCTCAATTTTTCCAAACAAAAGGACTTCAAAACAAAAGAAATAATGCTAAGACATACATAGCATCTAGCTAAAAAAAAAAAAAAAGCAGCTGAACTGCCAGTTTTTGCCTTAAGGAAACTAAAGTATTAGATATTGAGCTTTGGGCACAATGGAGCCAGATGTGATCACCCTGTTAATTTGCTAATTCATTCAAAATAAAAAGGATCCCAACCTATGAAATGGGATCAATCAAAATTGATTTGACAATTAAAGTGATTACTGTTTAAGCCTACCTCAGTAGCTTTCTCTCTAAACCACTTTCACATTTCTCCCAGCTTTCTAGAGATTTGTTATTTGTTATTTAACAGATATTGGCATTAAGATCCTACTAAGTGTCAGGTAAGGCAATTCCTACAGAATTTCTTTGATCCCTCTAATTGTCTGGTGTAGCACTAAGCACAGAATTGAACTGAGATCCAAAATGGATCCTGACAAAAAATTCTAAAGTCGCTACCGTAAGTTTTATACCACCTGTCTCAGTCACTGATTACACGTCAGGTGATGGGCAGCTTCTTTACTCTTTAATAACAGTTCAATAGCGCTCTGTTGCACACTGAACCACAGCTTATTTGCTCTTTACAAGTACAGTGGTTCACCTTTACCCTGGGGGTATGTTCCAAGCTCCCAGTGAATGTCTAAAACCATGGATAGTACCAAACCCTAAAAACACTGTTTTTCCCTATACATACATACTTATGATAAAATTTACTTTATAAATAAGGCATAGTAAGAGATTAACAACAATAACTAATAAGATAGAACAATTATAACAATATGCTATAATAAAAATTATGTGGATGTGGCATTATTGAATAAAATAAGGGTTACTTGAACACAAACACTATGATACCACAGGTCAATATGGTAACGGAGATGGCTACTAAGTAACTAACAGGAAGGTAGGGTATACAGCATGGTGTGCTGAACAAAGGGATGATTTTCCCTGGGCCAAGTGATCAGGCCATCATGAGATTTCATCACACCACTCAGAATGGTGCACAATTTAAAACTTATGAATTGTTTACTTCCCTTTAATAAATGGAACTTCCCACTTAATATTTTTGGACTACAGTTGAATATGAGTAACTGAAACTATAGAAAGCTAAGGGGGGACTACTATAATGCTGTAATAAAAAGCCTTGTACTTGCATCATTTCGTACATGTGCTAGTATCATTAGGTTAAATTTCCTGAAGAGAAATATGGGTCAACAGATATCTGTGTTTGTAATTTTGATTGATATTGTCAAATATCCCTCTATAGGGATTTTACCAATTTATATTTCTACTAACAATGTTAGAGACCCTGTTTCCCCATCCTCTGGCCAACAAAGATCTTCATCAAACTTTTTGATCCTTATCAACCTTATAAATCAAATATGGTAATTTATTTTACTTTTAATTTCCATCTCTCTTAGGAATGAGTTAGTGCCCTGGCTGGTGTGGCTCAGTGGACTGAGTGCTGGCTTGTGAACCAAAAGGTCTCCAGTTCGATTCCCAGTCAGGGCACATGCCTGGGTTGCATACCCAGTCCCCAGATGGGGGCGTGAGAGAGGCAAGATGTATCTCACACATTGATGTTTCTCTCCCTCTCTTTCTCTCTCCCTTCCCTTCTCTATAAAAATAAATACATAAAATATTTATTAAAAAAAGAATAAGCCCTGGCTGGTTTGGCTCATTGGATTGAGCACTAGCCTGCAAACCAAAGGGTGGCTGCTTTGATTCCCAGTCAGGGCACATGTCTGGGTTGCAGGCCAGGTCCTCTTTTGTGGGGTGCAAGAGAGGCAACCACACATTGATGTTTCTCTCCCTCTCTGCTCCCTCCCTTGTCCCTCTCTCCAAAAATAAATAAATAAAATATTTCAAAAAAAAGAATGAGTTCATGCAAGCATAATTTGTATTTCCTTTTCTGTGAGCTGTGTTTTTATATCTTTTGCCCATTTTCACACTAAGTTGTTGGTTTTTTGATGATGGACTTATGAAACTTGGCCTTCTTGCATACCTCACACACTTTTTTCCAGTTGATTGTTGATCACTATCTCTGCTTATGATTTTTTTGTGCTGCATATTTTCATTTTCACATTGCCAAGTGTATTAACTTTTTAAGATATTCTATTTTTATGTATTTATTAGAAAGACCATCCCCTCAGGAGCTCATACAAACAATATCTCCCATACTTTTCTCTGATACTTCCTTGGTTTTATTTTTTACGTTTAAACCTGAATCCACCCTGGCTGGTGTGGCTCAGTGGATTGAGTACCAGCCTGTGAATTGAAAGGTCACTGGTTCAATTCTAGTCAGGGTACATGCCTGGTTTGTGGGCCAGGTCCCCAGTTGGTCATGTGCAAGAGGCAACATCTCTCACACGTGGATGTTTTTCTTCCTTTCTTTCTTCTTCCCTTCCCTCTCTCTAAATAAAATCTTTAAAAAAAAAATCTTGATCCAGCCCTGGCTGGTGTGGCTCAGTGGATTGAATGCCAGCCTGCAAACCAAGAGGTCACAGGTTCAATTCCCAATGAGGGCACATGCCTGGGTTGTGGGCCAGGTCTCTGTTGGGGGCACATGAGAGGTAACCACACATCAATGTTTCTCTCCCTCTCTTTCTCCCTTCCCGTCTCTCTAAAAAAATAAATAAATAAATAAAGTCTTAAAAAAAATCTTGATCCAACAAGAACTTATTCTAATATTAGAAGGTTAAGTTGGGATCTATTTTACTTTTTTCTATTTTTTAAACATTTTATTTATTTCTTTTTAGAGAGAAAGGAAAGGAGGGAGAGAGAGAGAAACATTGGTCAGTTGCCTCTCACATGTTCCCAGTCCTCAACCGGGGATGGGCCTGCAACCCCCACATGTGCCCTGACTGACTGGGAACCAAACTGGCCACCCTTCCATCCAATGCTGCTCAGTCCACTGAGCCACAGCAGCCAGGGTAATTTCATTTTTTCTAGATAGCTACTCAGTGGTCCTAAAATCATTATTGAACAATCCAAATTTCTTCCAATTTAAAAATGTTACTTTATTATATACTAAATGTCTGTATGTATTTGAGCCTATTTCTCTACTTTCTATTTTTATTCTTTGATCTGTATGTCTTTACAGGCATCAGTGCTATAGTTTCAATTACTGCAGTCCAACACTATGGTTTAATATCTAGTAAGACAGTCTCCCCTCAACATTCTTTCTGTTCAAAATTTTCCTAGCTATTCTTGCTTGCTTATTTTTCTATATGAACTCTAGATTCAGCTCGACATGTTCCCAGAAAAATAATCCTCTTGTCATCTTTATTGGAATTGTGGTATTTATTTACTTTTAATTGATTTTAAATTATAGTTGACGTACAATATTATATTACTTTCAGGTATACAACATAGTGATTCAACATTTATGTATCTTACAAAGTGATCATCTCAAAAAATCTAGTAACCATTTGTCACCTCACATAGTTATTATGATATTATTCCCTATGCTGCATGTTATATCCCTGTGACTTATTTTATAACTGTCAGTTTGTACTTCTTTTTAAAAAAATGTTTATTAATTTAGAGAAAGAGGAAGGGAGAGAGAGAGAGAGAAACATTGATGTGAGAGAGAAACATCAATTGGTTGCCTCCCATGAGCCCTGACCAGGAACCAAACCCACAACCTAGATATGTACCCTGATGGGGAATTGAACCTGGGACCCTTCGGTTTACAGACAACACTCCAACCAAGTGAGGCACATGAACCAAGGCAGGTTTGTACTTCTTAATTCTCCTTTCCTTTTTCCTCTCATTCCCCTACCCTCTCCCTTGTGGTATATTTAGATCAATTCAGTGGGAACTAATATATTTATGATGTTGAGTTTTTTTCCAAGAACATGGCACACCTCTTCATCTGTGAAGTTTTTGATTCTCTCAGGAGTTTCCAAAGTTTTATTCAAATGGATACTATAAAACAACAATAAACTCTAGGATTTTTTTTAAGTAAAATGAATGAAAACTTGTTCTTTTAAAAATATGTTCCCACTACTATCCCTATAAGCATCTTTAGAGGCAGGAATCTTCTTAAAATGTAATTAGATGGTCTGATCCCCCTGTTTTAAATCTTCAGAAGCTTCTCATCGCACTGGGAATAAAATTACCTAAGCAGATCTGCAAAGTCAGCAGCAGGAACACCTGGCCCCTTGCTGCCTCTTTGATTTTCCCTGCCAGCTCTTGCTTCAGACCTTTGCACATGCCTTCCCCTGCCTGGAACCACCCCAGCTCCTTCCCCAGGCACTCCTTATCACCCATGGCTCAGTTTAAATGTCACTTATTTGGGAAGCACCCTGACACCTCATCTAAAGGAGATTTCCCCTTCTTGATTCTGTATCACAACACTTTGTTTCCTTTACCACAGGTATCACAATTCTTTTTTTCTTGTTTTTATTGAATTTATTGGGGTGACATTGAGCTTTAAAATTATATGGGTTTCAGGTGTACAATTCCATAATGTATCATCTGTATATTATATTGTGTGTTCACCACCCCAAGTCAAGTCTTCCATCACCATTTTTACAATTCTTAATTATTGTATTTGTTAGTCTTTCAACTTGTTCTTTGCATCTGCCTTAGATTGAGAGCTTTACATGGGCAGGGACTTTTGCTCTTGGTCACAAATGTATCCTCATCCCCAAACACCTGGATACTAGTGCTGTGCCTGGCACATAATAGAAGTTCAATAAATAACTGTTAAAAGGGTAAATGCATAACTCCCAAATAAGTCATTCATTCCCATTCCTCTTTATTTTTACTCAACCTCTTCTTCCCACACTGTCCCTTTTGCTACCAAAATCCCACTCATCCTTTTTAAGGTCCTGCTCAAAGGCCAGTTTCTCCAGGACCCCTTCCCCTGATGACTTATTTACTATATATTACTGTTCCCCACCTTCATGATGGCTGACAGCCTTTCCACACACCTAGTCAGCAACTCCTTCCAGTCCCCGTGACATCTATTCTAATCTTCCATGAGTCCTCCTTCATGCTCCCAACCCTATCACCCCAAGGGAAGGACCTCCCACCTCACTTAGAAAACAGAGGCCTTAGGGCAAAGCCCTCTGAGTACAGCAGTTCCTTTCAATATATACATTCTCAAGCCTCTTCCATTATAAAGACAAGCAAGCAAATATATGAACGAATCCTCTCCCTTGACTCACTTCCCTCTTTGTATGAGTTACTTACTACTGTGTAACAAACTATCCCAAAATTCCAAGACTTAACAACAATTACTTATTTTGTTCACAACTCTGCAATTTAGACAGATCAGGGAATGTCATTTCTGCTCTATGTTGTACCACAGGCCAGCTCAACTAGGAGACTGAAGGGTCTCCTTCAGGTTGGCAAGTTAACTCTAGCTGTCAGCTGGGGCTGAGCTGGCTCAGTTCTTCCCCACATAGACCTCTCCACAGGCTGCTTGGCCTTCTGCCCAACATTGTGTCTTGGCTCAAGAGTGTCTGAGACAGAAAGTAGAAGGTACCAGTTTCTTTCTTCCCCCCTTTTTTTTTTTTTGGTACCAGTTTCTTAAGTTCTGAGTCCAGAAACTAGTACAATATCACTTCTACCATGTTCTAATAGTTAAGATGTAGGGGAATAGGAAAATTGCCAAAGAATCCAATACATGTTTTAAAACCATGACATTCTCTTAGTTAAAGTAGGTTCTTTCTCTATCCCCTTTGTAGCCAACCTGAAACCAGAAAAGACACTGGATTTCTGGGTGCCTGTCACTACCAAGCCCAATAAGCAGAGATAGGGATTGAACCTTTATGGGTGCTTTATTCAGATGGCTGGTGATCTGAGAAGATGGCAGGTTCATACCCTAACAGACCATCTTGTCTTTTCTTTCCAGGCCAAGTTTTTTATTGCAGGGAATAAACAAGGTGTGGTGAGGGGTTTTGAAATTCAGTGAAAAGTTAATTGGATTAAAAAAACAACTTTAAGCCCTGGCTGATGTAGCTCAGTGGATTGAGTGCGGGCTGCAAACCAAAGTGTCGCAGGTTTGATTCCCAGTCAGGGTACATGCCTGGGTTGCAGGCCATGACCCCCAGCAACCGCACATTGATGTTTCTCTTTCTCTCTCTATCTCTCTCCCTTCCCTCTCTAAAAATAAATGAGTAAAATCTTAAAAAAAAAAAACAAAACAACTTTAACATTCTTATCCTGAGTGGTAGTCTTTAGCTGTGTCCTGGGTGTTGGTCAACTCACCCTGGAGGACAGTGGCTCAGATATCACCTTGAATTGCTTGCATTCCTCCTGAGGAACAAAGGTGGAACTGCTTATGGTCTCCTGGAGTCAGTCTGGGTCATACCTTCAGTTCCTGGAACAGAAGCTTTTACCTGCATTGATTACTAAACTTACTAGCTATTACTTAAACTAAAATTTTCCAACTCTTAAGTCCCCTATCAAACCTACCCAAAAAGTGTTCTCCACCTACTATCCCCTTCTCCTCTCTAGCTATTCTCTTCTCCACCAAAAGCAATCCAACTTCAGCTTCCACAGCTAAAGTAGCTTAACTGTAAGTCATTTTGCTTATACAGGGGCCCTTAAAATTCTTGGACTGAGGGAGTTAAACCAGGAATTCTCAGCTGGAGGACCAGGGGCCTCTGAAATTGTATGTGTTATCATGCAAAATAGTGCATTTTTCTGGGTAGGCACCATAGAATTCCTCAGCTTCTCAATAGCTGGGTTTCAGAAAAGATCACTAGCCAGACGGGCTCTGCAGGACCTCTAAGTACCTTAGCTTTAGGTGTCTGTGTCGATTAATAACAATAAAGCTAACATTTCTTTGGGAGTTTTCTTTTTTTTTTAAGATTTTATTTATTTATTTTTAGAGAGGGAAGAGAGGGGGAAAGAGAAAGAGAGAGAGAGAAACATCAATGTGCCATTGCTGGGGGCCATGGCCTGCAACCCAAGTATGTGCCCTGACTGGGAAACGAAATCTGCGATGCTTTGGTTCGCAGCCCGCGCTCAATCCACTGAGCTATGCCAGCCAGGGCTCTTCGGGAGTTTTCTAAGTGCCAAGTATTGTTCTAAAAGTTTTATATTCATGACGTCATTTTGTCCTCACAGTTAGTATCTGAAATAGGTATTATTATTGTTTTCCCCATTTTACAAGTGGGTAAACTGAAACACAGAGATGTTGCTATGAACTGAATGTTTGTGTCTTCCCCAAATTCATATGTTAATACCCTCATCCCAGTGTGATAGTATTTGGAGGTGGGGCCTTTGGGAGGAGTTAGGTCATTAGGGTGGAGCCCTCATGAATAGGATTAGTACCTTTAAAGAAGAGGCCAAAGAGCTAGCCAAATCTCTTCCCATTATATGAGGATATAAGTCAGGAGTCTAAAACCTGAAAGAGTGCTTTCACCAGAACCCAACCATACTGGCACCATGATCTCAGACTTTCAGAACTGTGAGAAATAAGTTTCTGTTGTTTATCAGCCACCCAGTCCATAGTGCTGTTATAGCAGCCTAAATGGATTAGAAGAGAGGTCAAGGATCCAGCCCAGGGTTACATAGCTGTTAAGCAGCAACACCAAGAATAATCCAGGCAATCTGGCTTTGGAATCTATACACTTAACCACTACTCCCCACTGACTCTAAATACAGGGTGTTAGGGTGGTCGGTGATGCTGGTGGTGAAAGAATTTACAAAGAGAAGAGAAAATGTAGAGAAAAAAGAAAGATGTAGAAAATAAATGTAAAAAAAAGAGAGATGTAGAGAAAAGAAGAAAAGTGTAGAGAATAAAGTTTTTATTCACTCTCCAAGAAAGGAGAGAAACATGATATGGAGAGATAAGCCAGCCTTGAGCGGTGGAGGCTTGGAATTTTTATTGGATTATAATTGGATTACAAAAGGGTGAAGGGGTTGCTATTGTGTGGCCCTTGGGCTGTTGGGGGCTGTTGCAACTCAGGAGGTTTTGGGTGGTTTTGCATAAACTGCAGTTTGCTCCAATGTTATCTTTTGCCTGCGGCCATGGGGAGCCATTAGTCATGTTCTATTCTTGCTTTCCAGTAATTTCTAGTCCTAAGGACAAAAGCTCAGAAGAGTAAAATGGCAGTCATGTTTCACAAGGTCTTAGGCCTGCTCAGCAAATGGTGCCACAGCAGCTAATGGTGTTGGCTTTGTCCTTTCACCTTGATCACTTTAATAGCTAGTATTGCATTGAATTAATGATGACAATTGGGTAACCAGTCTCCTATTTTTTTAAATCCCCTCATTTTACACATGAGAAAATTAGCTCTCATGATGTGAAATAACTTGTAGATTGATTGGTAGAGGACCCAGATCACAAGAATAGCTAACGGCTATCATTCATAAAGTGCCTACCATACTCCTGGCCTTTATTGTAGGCCTTTGAATCCTCACCCTTCTGTGAGATTAATTTTAGATATGAGGAAACAAAACCCGAAGGAATTAATGCCCAAGAGCACATAGCTGGTCAGCATCAGATCCAAGATGAAATTTCAGAACCTGTGCCCTTTTTTCTCTGCTATACCTTCTCCCAGTTAATCACAGCACTTTGCTTCTATATGAAGGGCCTCCTCTAATACAATGCTGGTGAAAGTATGTATAGATGCAGTCACCACAGAGGGCAATTTGACAATATTTATCAAAATGACATATCTATATTGACAACAATGTCAATATACTAAATGCTACTGAGTTGTACACATAAAAATAGTAATGATAGTAAATTTTATGTCTTTCACCACAATAAACTTTGACATATGTATATATCACTTAACCCAACAATATAACTAGAAATTTATCTTATATGATATATACATATGTGAAAAATGATGTGTCTTTAAGAATATTCATTGCGATATTCTTTTTATTAACAAAAAAATAGATGCAAGTATTCATCAGAGGGAGACTAGTGAAATAAATTATGGTCCACTATACATGCAGCTTTTAAAAAGGAATAGTTGTTTATACTGCTAAGGAAAGATTCATAATATATTATAAAGTGAAAAAGGCAAGCAACTGGCTTAGAGCAAGTGGTGGGAGGTTAGGGGATAAAAGCAAAGAGGAAGGAAATATATACATCTTGGCCTAGCTGGTGTGGCTCAGTAGATTGAGTGCCAGCCTGGGAACCAAGGGTGGCAGGTTCAATTCCCAGTTAGGGCATGTGCCTCAGTTTTGGGCCATGTCCCCAGTAGAAGGTGTGCAAGAGGCAACCACATATTGATGTTTCCCTCTCTTTCTTTCTCCTTCCCTTCCCCTCTCTCTAAAAGTAAATAAATAAAGTATTTTAAAAAAATAAAGAGAAAAAAAAGAACTGTTAGAGATCTCAAGAAATCTAGCACTAGATGGGTCCCAAGAGAGTATCTTAAGCATTTTCTAGACTCATGACAACAGACTCTGTGGGTCTTATTTACTGTTATATACCCAAAGATAGCAGTTCAGGGACCCTCAATAGTACACATTAAAGCATGGACTAAGAATGTGTGTTGAATGAATGAATGAATGAATGAATGAATGAGTTAGCCAACATTAAATATTTATTTTTATACTTCTCCATAATGTAGGCTTTACACCCTTACAAGTTCAGACATTTTAGAGTCAATAACATCTTTCTTATGTCTAACAAAGGCTCCCATCTAGTTGCATCCATGGTAGAGATGACAAAGAATTGGTTAGGAATCTCATTTTAACCTTCCAAATGCTTGAAGTCATTTATGACCCCTTAGCTTTCCCTCTTACCAATTCGATGGCCCAACTCTTCATCTTTACTCAAATACTAATTTAACACCTATTCAGTAATTGTGCCTTCTTTGAGCTCTCCAAATCTTTCTTTCAATGCAGATTTTCAATTGACTTAATGATATTTTAGTTAAGGACCAGAAATATCAAATATTGTGAAAGGATTATTGGCCAGGTTTTCACATTCCCTTCCATAAACATTTTTCTATGTTAGCTTTTGAAAAAAAAATCTTTTTTTTCTTTCCAGAGACAGCATGCAGTTCAGAAAAGAGAACCAAGTTTCAAACCAGGAGACCCAATTTTTTAATTGACACCCCTACCATTTACTGGCTGAGTGACCTTTCATAGGTCACTGAGTGCTCATTTATTCAAAAAAATATTTGTTGAGCCTACTCTGTCCTAGGCACTGGGGATAGAGAAATGAGCAAAACAAAGTTCCTACTCTCATGGAATTCATATTCTAGTGGGGAGAAACCACCAAGAAACAAAATGAATAAGCATGTACATGTCATCTTAAATGTTATTAAGTGCTATGGAAAAAAACAAAGATGGAAAGTAGGATAGGGAATATGGGGTTACAGGTACAATGTTAAATAGAGTCAAGAACATCTTTCTTGACAAGGCCACATTGTAATGGTAATAATTGAGACAAGACTCTAACAACATGAGGGAGTGAGTTACATGGATTTCTGGGATAGAAGGAACAGCAAGTGCAAATGCCCTGAGGTGGTAAGTGGCCTTGATGAGGAACAGCAAGGAGCAAGTTTGGCTGAAGGGGAGTTAAAAGAGAGCAGAGCAGAGAGTTCAGAGAAAGGAGGAGTTCATCCAGCAAGGAGGCTGTAAGGGGATGGACAGTGAGTGACCTGTGACTGAGTGGGTTAATTTCTATCAATTATAGCAATACTTCATTCTCTAATGTTTAAATAATATAACATACATGAAAAGGATCCATCAAAAAGTATGACCTGAGCTGATTGAAGTAAATTTAATTGTCTGCAAGTGGCTGTTTTTCAGGTTGGGGAATTGATTTTACTTAAGGATTTACCTGCCGTGATTAGAGAGATGTCTGTGTTCTGAACCATCTTCACAAAGACAAAAAACAAACAAACAAACAAAAAACCATGTGGCTGCCCTGTCTGGTGTGGCTCAGTGGATTGAGTGCCGGCCTGCATACCACCAGGTTGACAGTTTGATTCCCAGTCAGGGCACATGCCTGGATTGCGGGCCACTTGGAGGATTGTGAGAGGCAGTTGATCAATGTATCTTTTGCACATCAATGCTTTCCTCCCTCTCTTTCTCCAACCCCTCTTGCAACAAAAAAATAAAAACCATGTGGTTTATGTCAGTTAAGGTGTTGTCCCATATCCCAGACTTGATCTTTCTTATATCTAAAAGATAGCTGCAGATTATAGCCAGAATGCTGTCAGGACGCCCTTCTTAAAAGAAGCCAAAGGTGAAGAGGTGAGAGGAACAGCAGCCCAAGGTCACTGGGAAATGACACAGACTGATTTAGTTGATTCAGTGGAACATTTAATCAACACCAACATCTGATGGATTAATTCTCTACGACATGAGCTGAACACCTTATCTAAGACCAGAGTTTCCAAACTACAGTATTGCCTAGCCCAAACAAGTATTTCTCTGTCAGACTTTCTATTTACTAACTGAGAGTCAAGATTTTAGTTAAAGAAGAGGGATAAAAATAAATAAGTAAATAAACACATAAACAAAAAGAAAGAGAGAAGAGGGATAGAGGCAACCTGACCCTTCAGAAGCCCATTAGGAGGCATTTGAGAACAAAGGTGAAAGAAAGCCAGTGGAGAAGCCAGTTCCCAGCTCCAGATTGTGGAGGACACAACTGCTTTCAGTTGCTTCTTGCAGAAGCCCTTGCTTTCTGGCTTGTAGGAGAGCCTTGCTGTTCTAGCAACAGATAGAAACCCAGGTGGATTGAATTAATTTTGCTATCATCAATCCATCAATCTCAGGTTTGTTAAATATTAATGCCTCAGGCCAAAGTGACTTAAGGTTCTCCAAGAGGTATACAGGTAACACAATTCAACTACATCAGCAACTAGAACTAGCCTACGCGCGCACACACACACACACACACACACAGAGCTTTATTGAGAGAGTGAATTAAAATTAGTCGTGTCAGTACAATAAGATTATCTTATCCTATTTTTCAAAATGTTGCTCTTGAAATTAAAAAAATTTCATATGGAGTTTTAGCAAATGTGGGTTACCAAGAAACATTGTGCAGTTAATTTGTGTTTTAAAATTCCAAACAACCTATTTTACAAAGGAGGTTGATTTTTTAAAAAATTCAGTGTATCAGTATAATATGCAGCCATTGAGATATGCTGTAGAAGACCAGTGAGTGACTGAGAGAACTTTTAGGATATATTGTGAAGTAAAAAAATGAGTACCAAAAGTGAAACCGGAACAGCCAGCATTCGTGCTGCCTGTCACCTAGCAGACCCAAAAAGCAGAGACAGGGATTGAATCTTTTTTTTTTTATAAAATCTCTTTTTAAGACTTTCAGTTTCTTTTTTTTTAAAGATTATTTATTTATTTATTTTTAGAGAGGGAAGGCAGGGGGAGAGAGAGAGAGAGAGAGAGAGAGAGAGAGAAACATCAATGTGCGGTTGCTGGGGGGTTATGGCCTGCAACCCAGGAATGTACCCTGGCTGGGAATCGAACCTGGGACACTTTGGTTCCCAGCCCGCGCTCAATCCACTGAGCTACCCCAGCCAGGGCTTGAATCTTCATGGGCATTTCATTCAGGTGATTTGAGAAGACAGCAGGTTTGTACCCTAACAGATTGTCTGAAGTTCCATTTTAAACCGATCCTTTTTATAAGAAGAAAAGTGTAGGTTAGGGGTTTGGAATTCAGGGGAAAAGTTAATCAGATAAAAGCTGCATCATTCTTCCATCTGTGCCCTGGCTGCTGGTCTTTATCTGTGTCCTGGGCGATGGATGTCTCACCCTGGAGCGCAACGCCTGGATACCATCTCGCTGTTTGCAGTCCTCCTGAGGAACAAAGGTAGAACTGTTTATGGTCTCCTGGAGTCAG
Source organism: Phyllostomus hastatus (assembly GCF_019186645.2). Taxonomy (NCBI): domain Eukaryota; kingdom Metazoa; phylum Chordata; class Mammalia; order Chiroptera; family Phyllostomidae; genus Phyllostomus; species Phyllostomus hastatus. The sequence continues at coordinate 93,504,224 of NW_025334041.1, forward strand.
GGCGGGTCATTCCTTCAGTTCCTGGAACAATAGCTTTTTACATACATTGATTACTAAACGTATTAGCTATCACTTGAAACAAAAAATTTTCCAACATTTGGGTTCCCCATCAAAAGGTTGAAGTCAGCGATAAAGTCGGCACCATTTGCTATCATGGCACCACTTGCTGAGCAGGCCTATGACCTTCTTAAATATGACTACCATTTTACTCTTCTGACCTCAAGTCCTCAGGACTGGAAATTACTGGAAAGCAATAACAGAACTAACTGCTCCTACAGCCACAAGCAGAAGATAACTTTGGAACAAACTGTTACAATGCCCCAGCAGCCCAGGGGCGATACAACAGCACTCTCCACCCTTTTTAATCCAATTATAATCCAATAAAAACACAAAGCCCCCACTTCTCAAGGCTGGTATATCTCTCCATATCAAGCCCCTCTGGTTTCTCGGAGAGTGAATAAAAACTTTACTCTCTACACTTTCTCCTCTTTGTGAACTCTTTCACAGCCAGTTCTCCAACCACCTTAACAAGTATGTGCCCTGGGCAGGTTGCTCTGTTGGTTGGAGTGTTGTCCTGATGTAACAGTATTGTGGGTTCAGTCCCCAGTTGGGGCACATACAGGGGTCAACCACTGAATGCATGGCCTGGTGGGCAGCAGATTGATGTTTCTCTCTCTCAAATCAATAAGCATGGTCTTAAAAGTGAGTACTGTACAATGCTATTAAATAAATATTTTTATACAGATATATGAAAATAACTAACATTAACATTATTCATTCTTCGAAGATGAAATTATAGGTGGTTTTAATTTTCTTTGTGTTGCTTTATATTTTCAAAAATTTCTACAATGAGCTTCTGGTCTCAGGCGCTTCGAGAGCCTCGGGCTTGGGTGCAGAGATGGCCAAGTCCAAGAACCACACCACACACAACCAGTTCCAAAAGTGGCACAGAAATGGCATCAAGAAACCCAGGTTGAAAAGATATGAGTCTCTCACAGGGGTAGACCCCAAGTTCCTGAGGAACATGTGCTTTGCCAAGAAGCACAACAAGAAGGGCCTGAAGAAGATGCAGGCCAACAACACCAAGGCCATTAGTGCACATGCTGAGGCTATCAAGGCCCTGGTCAAGTCCAAGGAGGTCATGCCCAAGATCCCAAAGGGCAGTGGCCGCAAGCTCAGTCGACTTGCTTACATTGCTCACCCCAAGCCTGGGATATGTGCTTTGGCCCCATCTCCAAGAGTCTCCAGCTCTGACGGCCAAAGGCCAAGGCCAAGGCCAAGGCCAAGGCCAAGGCCCAAACTGAGCCCCAGGATGCAGATGCAGCCACGGCTCAGGCTCAGTCTCAGGCTCCCAAAGGTAGCCAGGCCTCTGTGAAGGCTCCATAATAGAGGCCTCTGTCTGCCGACATGAGGACAGAAGGACTGGTGTGCCCCAGGCTGGGGTCCTCCTGTGGTGTTTGTGCAAATAAACCTGAGGCAGGGCCTATTAAAAAACAAAAATTTCTACAATAAAAATATATTACTGTTATAATAAGATTATTTCAATTTTGTGTTAATTAAAATTCGGCTAATGTTTCTTTTTTTAATTTTTAAAAAATTTTTCTTTTTTTTAGAGAGCAAAAGGGAGAGAGAAAGACAGGGAAACATCAATGTGTGGTTGCCTCTTGTGCACCCCTCACTGGAGACCTGGTCCACAACCCAGGCATGTGCCCTGGCTGGGAATTTAACTGGTGACCCTTTGATTCACAGGCCAGCACTCAATCACTGAGCCACACCAGCCAGGGCCTAATGTTTCTAAAAATTAACTTAGTTTTCCAACTAGAAACACAAAGAAAGCAATTCAGCTATCTACTTTCTCTCCTTCAGAAAGTTTCTTGAAAAAAGCACACAGCCACAAAGATATGTGCCACTGCAGTTGAATAGCAGTGAGCACCTACTCCGTGTGAAGTACTGTTGTCTGTACTTCACCTGCATCACCTTACCTAATCTGCACAACAACGCCACAAGTAAGTTTCAATTAGGGACCCCATTTTACAAATGAGGAAGTTGAAGAGCAGAAAGGATAGGTAAATTGTCCAAGATCACAAAGTTAGGAAGAGACGCAGACCTGGGCAGGGTGGTTCCAAAGCTGGAGTTCTCACCGCTATTGGAAGCCTCACTACTAGTCTCTATATCCAGGCAGCCCCCTGGTCACCTCCTTATCTATCGCCTTCAACAGCTATGGCAAGTTGTAGCTCTACCCTCAAAACTCACTCTTAGCATCTGACCCAATTTCAGAGAAAAGGAGAATCCCTTCAGCTTCCTGCATCCTTCCCTGACCTATCTACTTGCTCTCAAAGGGAGAAGAAGCCTTATATGAGTGCAATATTTGGGATATACTTCTACTAAAACAGTTATTATTTATCTGAAATTCAAATGTCCTGTTTTGTGTAATCCTACTTAGAGAAGATTCTCAGCTATCTTTTATCCTAAGAAAACATACCAAAAGAGGCCCTGGCTGGTGTGGCTCAGTGGATTGAGTACTGGCCTGTGAACCAAAAGGTCACTGGTTTGATTCCCAGTTAGGGCACATGTCTGAGTTGCAGGCTAGGTCCCCAGTAGGGGGTGTGCTAGAGGCAGCCACACATTGATGCTTCTCTCCCTCTCTTTCTCCCTCCCTTCCCCTCTCTCTAAAAATAAATAAAAATCTTAAAAAGAAAGAAAGAAAACACACCAAAACAATCTTAATTCCTTAGCCATCTCCAATCAATCACCCAGCCAGAAGATGCCTATCATGCCCACCCCTCTCACGACTCCTCCCAAGGAAAACTGCGTGACAGCAAACTCACATCTCCTATTGCCCTGGATGGTTTTGTTTAAAGTCGTTAGGATCTGACCTCCGTAGCTGATCTGAGACTGGCCTGGGGGGTTACAACAATCTCCACTTCTGAACTCTCCACTTCTGAACTCTCCACTTCTGAACTCAGAGTCTGTCCACTATCCTAGCCAAATTTCCCCTAAGGTGTGGTAGTGTCATTACACTAGTAGATCTGTGGTCATAGGAGACTTAACACCCATCACCCTTGGTTACCCTCTGGACAAAAGCAGCCATTTGCCTTATTTGGCACTTTTTTTCTCATGAGTCATCTCATAAGCCCTCTCACCTTGTCCTGGGTTTGGTGCAATGCCAGTGAGGTGGGGAATGTATAACTTCCCAAGAAAGGACTGAGTCGTGGTAGATATTGCTGGAAAAATGGGGTTCATGCCGCACAAGGAAGATCCTGACGGTGGGAAAAAGAAAGGCGGGAATGGGGTTGCAGGTTAGTTAACAAGATTATGTGCTCTCTTGAGGGTGGTTTATTTCAAAAGTGTATTTAACCTAGATGCACAGAAACAATGTACAAGGCTTACTTAAGGCAAAGATAAACCTTTTACTAATGAAGTTTTATGGTCTGGGGTGTGACTACCCACCATACCCTGCCCAGCTAGGAATTTATGATCAGATCACTGTGTGAGGTTACTTTCTTAAGATTTTATTTATTTATTTTTAGAGAGGGAAGGGAGGGAGGGAGGGAGAGAGAGAGAGAGAGAGAGGGAGAGGGAGAGAAACATCAATGTGAGAGAAACATCAATGTGCGGTTGCTGGGGATTATGGCCTGCAACCCAGGAATGTACCCTGGCTGGGAATCGAACCTGGGACACTGAGGTTACTTTCCATAGAACTGAAACAGGGTTCAGCCAAGGAGGCGGGCAAATAGGGATTTGGAATGGGGTCCAGAACTCAAGGTGTCTAGGAAATATTAGAAAAATATATAGGATGTCCTCCCCCCTACAGGTTTGAGTTGAGAGAAGGGACACATGGCACAGGAACACGCAGAGCTATTTTGTACAGCAACAGCTTTGCAGCTAACCTCTGGCACGGCCATTTAACATATCTATAACCTTTAACTGGTTTCATAGATATGAGCCAGGGAGATGGAAGTGACTTCCACCCAAGATGTAACTGGGAAGCAGCCCCCACTGGTTACATTGCCTGCATGAGAGCTTGGAGATGATTGGCTCCATGCCATGGGGCCATACCTGTCCAGACTTATGATGGCAGCCCAGTAAAGCTAGAAGAATACAGGAATGCTTGCAGGTATAACTGATTGTAGGAGTTGGAAATGTGGGTGCAGAGGAAGATTGACATGGGGATTTAAAACCCAGACTCAGCAGCTACTCGGAGGAGAGAACCACTCGGCTTTGGCAGAGTGGGGACCCCACAGCTTTGGCAAGAGTGAGAACCACGTGGCTTAGGAAGCAGGAGAGACTTTGCTTGGGAGAAAAGGGGTGAAAGAACTCTTGCTGGTGGGCCATGAGAAGGCGCCACACGGCTTTGGATTAACTGAAGATCCTGGAGGTGACACAGCTGATGGTGCCAAGAGCCCACATCACAGACTTCTACTTCTCCTCCTGAGATATGGTACCCCATACTAGGGCAGAGGGAGAAGGAAGGACTGTGTGTGTCTGTGGGTATCCTAAAGGATTTTAATATTTTAATGAAGACATTAAGTCACTATTCTAAGTCTGTATAGCTTTAAATATTTCCTTTCCTTTTCACAAACCTCTGACATTGAGAGATGTCTTCCCTCTGGAGGTGGGCATAGAGAACCTAGTGGGAGGCCCTTTCAGTAATAGTATATAGTACACCCCAATTGGGTCTGTTCTGTAACAGAACCCCCCTTTTTTCATCCCTAGTAAGCAGAGACAAGGGGAAAAAGAGGGGGATGTGGATAGGCTCCATAACCATGTATTAGTTTTCTATTGCTGCTATAACAGTACCACTAACTTAGTGGCTAACAGTGACACAAAAATTTACTATTTTATGATCCCATAGTTTAGAGGTCTGACACATGCACAGAGGACTAAAATCAAGACGGCAGGGTGATAGGAGACTTAAGGGTTGGAAAATTTTAGTTTAAGTAATAGCTAATAAGCTTAGTAATCAAGGCTTGTAAAAGCTTCTGTTCCAGGAACTGAAGGTATGACCCAGCCTGACTCCAGGAGACCATAAGCAGTTCCACCTTTGTTCCTCCAGAGAAATGCAAGCAATTCAAGATGATATCTGAGCCATTGTCCTCCAGGGTGAGTTGACCACCACCCAGGACACAGCTAAAGACCACTGCCCAGGGTGAAAATGCTAAAGTTGTGTTTTTTTAATCCAATTAACTTTTCCAGGAATTCCAAACCCCTTATTTACATTTTGTTCTCCTTATAAAAAGGGCCATTTTAAAATGGAATTTAAATTGGTCTATTAGGGTATGAACCCGCCATCTCCTCAGATCGCAGGCCATCTGAATAAAGCATCCATAAAGATTCAGTCGCTGTCACTGCTTATTGGGTTTGGTAGTGACAGGCAGCCTGAACTCTGGTGTCTTTTCCGGTTTCAAGGGCTCTGTTGATTTTGGAGATTCTAGGGGAGAATCTGTTCCTTTGCCTTTCCTAGCTTCAAGAGGTGCCTATTTCTGGGCTCGTGATCCCCTCCTCCATCTTCAAAGCCAGCAATGTGAGGTTGCTGATCTCCCCTGGCACTTCCCTCCCCCACTTTTAAAAATCCTTTTGATTATGTTGGTCTCACCCAAATAATTCTCATCTTGAGGTCCTTAAACACATCTGCAAAGTCTCTTTGCCATATAAATGAACATATCTGCGTATCTGGGGATTAGGACGTGGATATTTTTGAGAGGCCATTATTCTGCTTATCAAAATCAAATTTCCATGTGAAACGTACATTAAGTATGAATTTTAACGTATGTAAAATAAGAAAATATTACTTTTACTCCCAGATTTTGGCTCCCATCAGATTTTGATGGAAAACTAATTAACAATCGTTGGTGAGGTGCTTTATGTACCTATAATGTGGCATTATATGCCACAGAAATCCTGGTCTCAGGCCATGTGGTCCCCTAATGTACAATGATATTCTGCTCTGTGAGGAATGGGCATTTCTGCCCAAGCAGGTCACTTTGGGGTCTAGTCACCCTAGATGCCCCAATACACACTTGATACAGAGAGATCTGATCAGATCACTAGGAAGGAGTGGGGAGGGGCCATAGGGGGAGGTTGCCCAAGGCAGTGGTGACAGTCTAAGATGGGATTGGCTGACAGCAGAATGCCTCTAGAGCCAGAGGGCATGGAATTATGGGCAAGAAGATTTGAAATTAAAGGAACTTCTCACGCTCTGCAGTGGGCATTGGCTCTCGCAGGCTCTCTCTCTGGTTCTCGGGCTTTCTTTCTCAAGGGTGCCTGGATGATCTTGCTGCAGCTGCCTGTATTCCCAACGGACAGTTTTTAGATGGGACAGAACTCCAGGCACAGTTTAGGATTAGGCTGGCCTGGCAGAAGGTGGCAGAGTTATTCTTCTTTGGGTGTTCAAGAGGGGATGAGCTCTGAGGCAGAAACCTGCCATTCTTCCAAAATTGTGTAGCTTTTGTATTTTATGTTGTTTTAGTTTGTAAACTAACCCTATAGAAATGAAATAACTAAAACTAATCAGGGAAATGCTAGGAGAACTCAGGTGTTAAAGCTTTTAGCCTTAATTGATAAGCTTTAGTGACTAATGCATGTGGAAAACTTATTCCAAAATTGTGAACCTTTTGAATAAAGACTTCTTTCCTTTATCACCAAATCTCTACCTCTGGAATTTTGCCTAGGGGGTGGCAGTGGCAGGAGGATCCCAACTGATGTTCAGCAACATTCTGAGGTCTGACCCCTCCCTGAGCCCCCAAATTATTAACAAAGTTCCTCTTACTCCAGAAACCTCCCCAGTCTAGGAGAATCTCCCCTCTTCCCCCACCGCACTCCATTACTCTCTCAGACAGAGAAGCCTCTCTCTTTCTTCTCTCCTCTTGACTGGGCTTACACTTTTACAAAAGATCTGAAGAGCATTTAGCTTAAACTGCTTTTGGCTTTCCCTCTTGCAAAAAAATCCCAGGAAAGGAATTACAAAAGACCTAGATACAAAGGACCAGTGCAGAGTAGGGTGGGGTGGTGTTGTGTGGAGGCTGAGAAATGATATAGTGAGCAAAATACATTGGTACAATTAATAAATAAACATCTCGAAGTATAATCCTGTGGCATAAATACAGCCTACTATTTTATCTTTTCCCACCAGAACTTATTTCTATTTAGGTAACTATAAATAATTCTGCAGAGGCACTGGTAAATTCTGACTCTTTCATGGTCTTTTTAAAAAGACCTTTATAAACAAGGAAACTTCTATTCACATTTGTCATTTACCCATGAATATTTCTAATAATGCATTTTATGTTCTATTAGCTAGTTTAACCTGGCTTCTCCTTTGAGAGACTTGGGGACACACCCAAATCTGTTATTGAGGTTTATGAAACAAAGTTGGGTTTTCTGTCTGAAGATAACCAATCTTTTTATTCAACCTTTGTGTGTGTACTTGTGTTGTACATTTATTTGAGGGGATTTTTTAGAATTTTATTTATTTTTAGAGGCTGAAAAGAGGGAGAAAGAGAGGGAGAGAAACATCGATGTGCAAGAAATACACTGACTGGTTGCCTCTGGCACACCCCCAACTGGGGACCTGGCCCACAACCCAGGCATGTACCCTGACTGGGAATCAAACTGGCCACCTTTACACCTTTTGGTTCACAAGCTGGCACTCAATCCACTCGAGCAAGTGAGTGAGCCAGTGAGAGAGAGAGAGAGAGAGAGAGAAAGAGAGCGAGAGAGATCAATGTGAGAGAGAAATATTGATTGGTTGCTTCCTGTATTTGCCTGACTAGAGACTGAACCTGCAACCTTCCCTGTTCCCTCCCCACCCCACCAAGTAGGAGTGTAGGGGATGCTGCTCCAACCCAGCCAGGGTAATTTTGAAAATTTTTTTATTATTGTTCAGTTACAGTTGTCCTGCCTTTTCCCCCACTGCTCACCCTACCCTGCTCCCTCTGCTCTCACAGCCAATCCTTGCATTGTCCAAGCCCATGAGTCCCCTATTCTTGTTCCTTCGCTCACCCCTTCCCCTTCTTCCCTCGTTATCCTCCTCCCCCTTCCCCTCTGGTCACTGCCAGTTTGTTCTTTATTTTCACGTCTCTGGTTCTTTTTTGCTCATTTGTTTGTTTTGTTGATTAGGTGAGATCTCCACTTACAGGTAAGATCATATGGCACTTGCCTTTCACCAACTGGCTTATTTCACTTAGCATGATGCTTTCCAGCTCCATCCATGCTGTTGCAAAGGGTAGGAGTTCCTTCTTTCTTTCTGCTGCATAGTATTCCATTGTGTAAATGTACCACAGTTTTTTGATCCATTCATCTACTGATGGGCACTTGGGCTGTTTCCAGCACTTGGCTATTGTAAGTAATACTGCTGTGAATGTCAGGGTGCATAGGTTCTTTTGGATTGGAGATTCAGATTCTTAGGGTATAGTCCCAACAGTGGGATCACTGGATCAAAAGGTAGTTCTGTTTTTAGTTTTTTTTAGGAAATTCCATACTGGTTTCCACAGTGGCTGCACCAATCTACATTCCTACCAACAGTGAGTGCCCTAGGGTTCCCTTTTCTCCACAACTTCGCCAGTACTTGTTGTTTGCTGATTTGTTAACGATGGCCATTCTGACCAGTGTGAGGTGATACCTCACTGTGGTTTTAATTTGCATCTCTCTGATGATTAGTGATGCTGAGCATTTTTTCATGTGTGTATGAGCCCTCTGTATGTCCTCCTTGGAGAAGTGTCTGTTCAGGTCCTTTGCCCATTTTTTCATTGGATTGCTTGTCTTCCTGGTGTGGGATCATTTGAATTCTTTATATATTTTGGAGATCAAACCCTTTTCTGAGGTATCATTGGCAAATATGTTTTCCCACACGGTTGGTTCCCTTTCCATTTTGTTGATTAATTTTGAATTTAAAAAATTGTGGTAAAATATACGTGACAAAATTTACCATGTTAACAAATGTCTTTTAAAGAGAAAATTTATTTAGACAGTTATGGTAGTAGAAGTGAGCCAGCTGGGCTGCATAGGCTAAGGAAACAAGTTACAGAAGGAAAAGAAGAGCCCCTAGAGCTTAGGAGAGGGAAAGGCAAAGGTAATGCAGCTGGGGGAAAGAAGAAGGGATGGGAAAGGTGCTGGTGTGCTCTGCAGAAAGGGAGCACGCCCACTTTAACAATTTTAAAGTGTACAAATGAACACTTTACAAATAAATGTCATTAAGTACAATGTTATGCAACTATCATTACTGTCTAGTTTTAGAACTTTTCTATCACCACAAATAAAAACCCTATACCTATTGTCTATGGCAGGAAGAGTTTATTTGATAACATATGCTGGCGAACAAGATCTCTAATGCTCCCAATAATAACAGTTTTGAAACTTTTTTTAAAAAAGAATTTATCTTTATAGAGAGGGTAAGGGAGGGAGAAAGAGAAGGAAGGAAATATTGATGTGAGAAAGAAACACATGATTGTGTGGTTGCCTCTCATGCACCCCCTACTGGGGACCTAGCCTGCAACCCAGGCATGTGCCCTGACTGGGAATTGAACCAGCGACCCTTTGGTTCACAGGCTGGTGTTCAATCCACGGAGTCAAAACAGCCAGGGTATAGCTTGCTTTTTTTTTTCCATACATTTGAAATTGAGGAGAGGTAAGGAAGATTACATAGAGGTTGGAAGATGCAGGGTGGTTATTAGATTACAGGATAGTTAACAAGATTACCTGCTTTCTTAAGTGGTCTTGGCTTCCAGGGGTATTACATCTCAGTGTCTGACATCTCAATGGTGTGTTAACCTAGATGCACAAGAATAATGGATAAAGTTAGCTTTAAACTTTTCACTAAAGAAGTTATAGGCCTGGGAGAGAGGTTGTGGAGGGAGGTGGAGGAGGGAATAGGGGGACAAATGGTGATGGACGGAGACTAAACTTGAGTGATGCATACAAAACACACTGTAGAGATGTGTGCTGTAGAACTGTACACCTGAAACCTGTATAATTTTAACCAGTGTCACCCCAATAAATTCAATGTAAAGGGAAAAAAGTTATAAGTCTGGGGCATGACTACCCACCATGACCTGCCTAGTTAGGAATTTATGATCAGCTCACACTGTGACGTTAATTTCCGTAAACCACAATTTTTTCACCCACATCATTAGGCAGTACTTCCTAGTCCCCTTCCCCAGTCCTTTATTTGTAGGGTTTTATGTTAATTTTTTTCACTTGATATAATGTGAAGATTAGAATCTTGTTATCATGCTACTTATCTGTTTCTCTGGCGTATGCTTCCAGTTTCTTTCCTCATATGTAAACAATTTTTCCTTAAATTTTACACAGAATGTATCATTCTATATATACTTCTGTCCCTGCCTTTTTTTAACTTAAAAATATACCTTTATAAGGTTGTTATTACAGTTAATATGCAGGATAATCACAAATCATGCTTTGTTTGGGACAGCCCCTGTTATGCCAGTTTTCCAGGCATTTAAATAAGTTTTATGATCACTCCACTTATGCAAAGTTTGTAGTCTACTTTCTACCAAATATAAATTATAAACAATTTGGGAGCTGGGTCCATAATTGACCAGTTAATATTTGTTGATTGACTATGGGCCTCAGGTGATTTTATATGTAAATATAAATATAAATATATAAATATATATTTTATTTATGCTGTTACAGTAGTCCCAATTTTTCCCCCTTTCCCCTCCATAAGGTGGGGGGGGGACATTTCTTATGTCTCTGATTATATTTTGCTTGTTTGTTTGTTTTGTTGATTAGGTTCCACTTAAAGGTGAGATCATATGGTACCTTCACATATGTTCTTTGACTAATCCCTTCACCTTCATTCAACCAGTCCCCACTTCCCTCCTCCCCTCTTACAGCTGTCAGTCTGTTCCATGTTTCTATGCCCTCTGGTTCTATTTTTCTCATTAGTTTATTTTGTTCATTATATTTCACTTATAAGTAAGATCATATGGTATTTGTCTTTCACTGACTGGCTTATTTCACTTAGCATAATAGCCTCCAGTTTCATCCATGCTGTCGCCAAAGGTAAGAATTCCTTCTTTTTTACTGCTATGTATTATTCCATTGTGTAAATATACCATAGCTTTTTTTATTCACTTATCTACTGTTGGGCACTTGGGCTGTTTCCTACTCTTGACTATTGTAAATAATGCTGCTGTGAACATAGCAGTGCATGTATTCTTTTGAATTGGTGTTTTGGGAGTCTTAGGATATATTCCCAGAAGTGAAATCACTGGGTCAAAAGGTAGATCCGTTTTTAATTTTTTGAGGTGTCTCCATATTGCTTTCCACAGTGGCTGTACCAGTCTGCATTCCATCCACAATGCACTAGGGTTCCCCTTTCTCCACATCCTAGTCAGCACTAGTTGTTTGTAGGTATATTAATGATTGCCATTTTGGCAGGTGTGAGGTGATATCTCACTGTGGTTTTAATTTGCATCTCTCTGATGACTGGTGATGTTGAACATTTTTCCTTATGCCTGTGGGCCATCTGTATGTCCTTCTTGGAGAAGTGTGTGTTCAGGTCCTTTGCCCATTTTTTAACTGGGTTGTTTGTCATCTTGGTGCTGAGTTGTATAAGCTCTTTATATAGTTTGGAGATTAAACTCTTGTTGAATGTATCACTGGCAAATATGTTCTCCCATATAGTGGGTTCACTTTTCATTTTGCTGATGGTTTCTTTAGCTATGCAAAAGCTTTTTAATTTGATTCCATCCTGTTTATTTTTTCCTTTGTTTCCCTTGCCCTAGGTGGGGGTGTCAAACTCATTTTCACCAGGGGCCACATCAGCCTTGCAATTACATTCAAAGGGCTGAAATAATTTTAGGACTGTATAAATGTAACAACTACTCCTTAACTGTTATGGAGTTCAAATTACATTTGGCCCTTTGAAGGCAACCACGAGGCTGATGTGGCCCCTGGTGAAAATGAGTTTGACACCCTGCCTTAGGGGCTAGATCAGCAAATATTTACTATTCAAGATATCTGAAATTTTATTGCCTGTGTTTTCCTCTAGGATTTTTGTGGTATCATGACTTATATTTAAGTCTTGTATCCATTTTGAGTTTATTCTAGTGTATGATATAAGTTGGTGATCTAGTTCCTTCCTTCCTTCCTTCTTTCCTTCCTTCCTTCCTTCCTTTTTCACATGTACCCATCCAGTTCTCCCAATACCATTTACTGAAGAGTAAATATCTTTAAAAAGAGAATGTCTTTACTCCATTGTATGCCAATATAAATTGACCACAGAGACATGGGTTTATTTCTGGGTTCTCTATTCTGTTCCATTGATCTATATGTCTGTTCTTATGCCAGTATCAGGCTGTTTTGATTACAGTGGACTTATAGTATAGTTCAATATCAGGTACTGTGATCTCTTCCACTTTGTTCTTCTTTCTCAAGAATCACTAGTGATCTTTCTCAAGATCACTAAGGCTATTTGGGGTCTTTCTTAGTTCCATATACATTTTTGGAATACTTGTTATAGATCTGTGAAGTATGCTATTGGTATTTTAATAGGAATTGCAATGAATTTATAGATTGCTTTGGGTACTATGGACATTTTAATGATGTTAATTCTTCTAATTCATCAACACAGTGTGCACTTCCACTTTTTTGTATCTTAGTCAGTTTCTTTCTTCAGTGTCCTATAGTTTTCTGAGTACAGCTATTCTATCTCCATGGTTTAATTTATTCCTAGGTACCTTATTTTTTTGTTGTTGCAATAGTAAATGGGATTGTCTTCCTAGTTTCTCTTTCTGATAGTTCATCATTGGTGTATAAAAATACTATTGATATCTGAGTATTGATTTTGTGTCCTCTACTTTGCTGAATTCATTTATTAAGTCCAGTAGTTTTCTGGTGTAGCCTATTGAGTTTTCTATGTATAATATCATATCATCTGTGAATAATCACAGTTTTACTTCCTTTCCAATTTTGTTGCCTTTTATTTCTTCTTCTTGTCTGATCACTGTGACTAGGACTTCCAGTGTTATGTTGAATAGAGTGGTGGAAGTGGACATCCCTGTCTTGTTTCTGATCTTATGAGAAATGCTTTTAGTTTATACCCATTGAGTATGATGCTGGCTGTTGGTTTTTCATAGATGGCCTTTATTATATTGAGGTATGATTCCTCTATTCCCCCTTTGATGAAAGTTTTTATCATAAATGGGTGTGGATTTTATCAAATATTTTTTCTGCATCTATTGATATAATCATATGATTTTTATCTTTCATACTGTTTATGGGATGTATCACATTTATTGATTTGCAAATTTTGTACCAACTCTGCATCCCCAGGATAAATCCCCTCAAGTAATCCATAAACAAAACTTTGAAAATGACCAGTCTAGTGAAATATATAATGTACAAATAAGTGATCCTTAATCTGCTATTAATCTTGAAAATTAACGGGAATGTGCTGTTTATCTACCTCACAGAGGGGCTCAAGACATGATGAACAAATTATCAATTATATTTGAAGGTGCTACTTTGTTTTGGGAAATAAATTGGCTATATGTATGACAATATTAAATGTACATGCCCTCTAATGTTGGCATTCCTCTGCTAGAAAGTGTATATATATATATATATATAAATAAAACATATATATATATATATATAAAATACTCAAATATGGTTGTGAGATAGTGTTCATTGTAACAGCTAATAGCAAAAAGTGGAAACAACCTACACACCATCAAGAGGGAACTGGTTAATGAAATGCTATGCATCCATTAAAAAGAGTGTGATATTAAGAGAATGAGAAGAAAAGCCAGACTAGGAGAAAATATTTGCCAAAAACACATCTGATAAAGGACTGTTATCCAAAATATACAAAGATTTCTTAAAATTCAACAATAAGGAGAACTTCTGGCAAGATGGAGGCATAGGTGGACGCACCGTACCTCCACGCACAACCAAGATTAGAACAACAACAATTTAGAGCTAGAATAACACCCAGAAGTGATAGAGAATTTATTTGAATGGAAGTCGGACAGCCAAGAAGTTGAAGTAGACCCCATCATCCAGACTGGTAGGAAGGGCTGAGAGGAGGAGTGGGCGCGGGTCACGGCATGCGTAGATCAGGGAGAACTGGGTGCATAAGGCAACCGGGAGCGCGTAAGCCTTCCGGGACGCAGTGGTGCACCATGAGTACGCAAGCCACGGCTGGTGGACCCAGTGAGGCGGCATTGTGGACCAGGGCAGAGCGTGCAACCCAGGATCCCAGAGAAGGGACTGGGATCCCAGGAGAACAGAGCTACCGCCATTGTTCCCTCCTGCTCCCGCGCCTATCCCCGCCCCTGCGCCCATCCCAGCCCCCACATACAACGTGATAATCTAGCAACTGGGGTGCCCAGCCCAAGTGAACACCTAAGGCTCCACTCCTCACCAGAACAGGAGCGACCAGACCGGGGCCGGGGGGGGGGGTGGTGGTGGAAGGAGAGAGAGAGACATGTCTTCAACAGAAGAACAGATCAGTCCCTTAGGATTCATCCTTTTGAGCAACCAAGAAATAGCGAATCTATCAGATGCACAGTTCAAAACACTGGTGATCAGGAAGCTCACAGAATTGGTTGATTTTGGGCACAAATTACATGAAAAAATGCAGATTACCATAAAAGAGATGAAGGAAGATGCTCGGAGAGCCAATAGTGAAGGAAAGGAAACTGGGACTCAAAACAATAGAGTGGACCAGAAGGAACAAAAAAACAACCAAGCAGGAAAGAAGGAAGAAATAAGAATTCAAAAAAACGAGGAGAAGCTTAGGAACCTCTAGGACATCTTTAAATGTTCCAACATCCAAATTATAGGGGTACCAGAAGGGGAAGAGGAAAAGCAACAGATTGAGCACGTATTTGAACAAATAATAAAGGAGAACTTCCGGACTCTGGCAAAGGAAATAGACTTCCAAGAAATCCAGGAAGCTCAGAGAGCCCCAAAGAAGTTGGACCCAAGAAGAAACACACCAAGGCACATCATCATTACATTAGCCAAGGTAAAAATGAAGGAGAGAATCCTAGGAGCAGCAAGAGATAAGGGGACAGTCACCTACAAAGGAGTTCCCATCAGACTGTCAGCTGATTTCTCAAAAGAGACCTTACAGGCAAGAAGGGGCTGGAAAGAAATATTCCAAGTCATGAAAGACAAGGACCTACATCCCAGATTGCTCTATCCAGCAAAGTTCTCATTTAGAATGGAAGGGCAGATAAAGTGCTTCTCAGATAAGGTCAAATTAAAGGAGTTCATCATCACCAACCCCTTATTTTATGAAATGTTAAAGGGACTTATCTAAGAAAAGAAGATAAAGAAAAGACATGTATAGTAAAAGGACAGCAAACTCACAATTATTAACAACCACACCTAAAGCAAAACCAAAAGAAACTAAGCAAACAACTACAACAGGAACAGAACCACAGAAATGGAGATCACATGGAGGGTTAGCAACAGTGGAGTGGGAGGAGAAGAGGGGGAAAAGGTACAGAGAATAAGTAGCATAGAATGTAGGTTGAAAATAGATAGGGGGAGGGTAAGAATAGTATGGGAAATGTAGAAGCTAAAGAACTTATAAGTATGACACATGGACATGACTAAAGTGGGGGATATGGGTGGAAGAGGGTGTACAGGGTGGAGGGGAGTGAAGGGGGAAAATGGGACAACTGTAATAGCATAATCAATAAAATATATTTAAAAAATTAAAAAAGAAAAAGAAAAATTCAACAATAAGGAAACAGACAACCCAATTTAAAAAATGGGCCAAAGACCTAAACAGACACTTCACCAAAGAAAATATGCTAATGATACATAAGCATATTCAACATCATGTCATTAGGGATATCACTATATACCTATTAGAATGGCCAAAATTGAAAACACCAACAACACCACGTGCTGTCAAGGATATAGAGCAACTCTCTTTCATGGCTGATAGGGATGCAAAAAGGTATAGGCACACTGGAAGACAATTTAGCAGCTTCTTACAAAACTAAGCCTATTCTTACCATACCATCCAGAAATCACACTGCCTGGTATTTATCTAAATATGTTGAAAATTATGTCCACACAAAAACCTGCATGTGAAAGTTTATAGCAGCTTAATTCACAATTGCCAAAACTTGGAAGCAACCAAGATGCCCTTCAGGAAGTAAACGGGTAAATACCATTCAACACTAAAAGTAAATGAGCTAATAGGCCGTGAAAAGACATGACAGAACCTTAAATGCATGTTGCTAAGTGAAAGAAGCCAGTCTGAAAAGGCTCCACACTGAATGTTTCCAGCCACCTGACATTCTGGAAAAGACAAAACCATAAAGACCATAAAAATATCAGTGGTTGCCAGGAGTTTGGGGAGGGAGGGATGAATAGGCAGAGCACAGAGGATTTTTAGGGCAACAAAACTGTTCTGTATAATACTATAAATTGTGAATACATGGCATTATACATTTGCCAAAACCCATAGAATGTACAACAACAAGGGTGAACTCTAATGTAAATTGTGCTCTTTGGGCAATAATGATGTGTCAAGAGAAGTTCATGGTTTGTAACAGATGTACCACCCTGGTGCGGGATATTCATAGGGGGAGAGGCTGTGTGAGTATGGGAACAAGGGACATATGCGAACTCTCTGTACTTTCCACTCAATTTTGCTATGAATCTGAAACTGCTGTATAAAATAAAGTATTACTTTAAAAAATTGTGTGTGGCATATTTTTAAGAACCACTTTACTCAAGATATGCATAGTGTTAGGTGAATAAAGGAAGTTCAGAAACATATTTTAGGATCCTATTTTGTGTAGAAAAAATATAGAGAGGAATGGGTATGTTTAAATATGCTCAGAACATCAGTGGAAGGATGTAAAAAACACTTGATGAGAGGGCTTTCTTCTGGGGAGTGGGGTGGGGAATCAGGAACTGGGAACTTTTATTTCCAACTATCTGACATAGTATACAGATTAAAATTATAATGCGAGCATGTAGTTCTTGTGGTTTTTCCATGATTAGTTACTTTATTTATGTCATGAATGGATATGTTTTCTTTGCAAAGTATTCTAACAATTCGGATACAATAAAAGTGTTCTTGTCCTCCCTCCTCACAATCCCATCCCCTTCCTAGGAGATAACCCCTGCTGGCAGTTTACTTGTACCCTTTTTAATGATTTTTAAAAGTATGTGTAAGATCCTTTGAGTTGCTTGAACCTATGTGTTGATTACTAGTTGTAAAAGTCCCCAGTGACCACAGAAATACACCTTATGGGGAAAGGGAAGTTTAAAACAGGGGAGCAGCAGTGTTTGTCATAAAGTAGCCCAGCAGCAGGGAAAACCCCAGGCCTTTTTTTAGATCTCTGAAGGATGGCTTAAGAGACTGGCCAGAGGCTGGGGTGGACAAAGAAAGGAAGCCCAGAACAATAGGGTCACTCCACCTCTGCCTTTCTGGAGGTGGAGCCAAGGCAGTAAGTGTGGAGTTGGCCTAATCAGTGTAATTCAGGGACTAGAAAGTCACAGAGTTAAAATTTTAAGTCATTACTTTGAATTCTAAGATGGGATGAATTCTAAGTGAGAAGAGTGGGAAAGGCGATCAGTTGCCCCCTGGGTCCGAACCCTGCGGTGGCGTTAGAAAGGTACACGGAGGATGGTGCCACTTCAGTTGTTTTGCTGTTTTGCAATTGCTATAGGAATTAAAAACACATGGGTGTTACAGAATTTTTCATTCAGAAAGATGTTTTCTGTGTTGTTTTTGGATTAACAGACTATTTTCCCCGAATAGTCATTTATTTTCATGATCATTTTTTTAAAAAGAATTTTAGCCTGTTCAGTCCAGAAGATGTATCCAGAGTGCAGGGAAATTCCTAATCTAATTTAATGGGAAAAGCCCAGGACTGGGCCTTGAGGCCCTTCTAACTGATCTCTCACTTAATTGCTTGAAGTTTCATTTGTCTCATCTGTAAAATGAGACTTGTTCGTACAAATGATTTCTATGGTCCTATGGCTCAAAACTCTATTAGTTGAACTCGTCTAGTTAATGTAAGACTGTCAAACTGAATCATACACTCAAAATAAAGTGGAGAGTTGGATCAATTGTATGGGTCATTCTGGAAAAAAATAGAAAATAAATTGGACCTCAAGTAGATCTATTTCAGGTCAAATTGTTTATTGTGTTTTATTTTCCTGGGGCTGTGAAACGAGAACCCTACCTGATGGATCAATGCAGCTCACTGGTTCTCAGCTCCATTTCACCTAGGTAGGCCCCACAGAGATTCAAATACTTACACCTAAAAATGTCAGGCATAAAAAAAAATGCCACGAATAGTTTTGCTTTGTATGTTCTAGAAAAATGAAGATATTCTTTCAACCTCAGTGCTAACCATATGTCACACATTGTGTCTACCACCGTTTAGCTAACTAGCCCTTCTCAAACTTCATTAAGTGCCTAAGAGACACCTGGGGATCTTTTAAAATGTAGATCCTGATTCTGCAGGGTGGGGTGAGGCTCATGAATCTGCATTTCTAACAAGCTCCCAGGTGCTGCTGGTGCTGCTGGTCTGGGTTCCACACTTGAACTAGCAGAGGCTAAACCAGGACCCCCGGCTGTGTTTTGTAATCCTTTGTCAAATACAAGATCTATTTATTTAATTTATTCATTTGTTTATTTATTTACTTGAGAGAGAGAAATCTTATTTATCCATTCATTGGTAGATTCTTGTCTGTGCCCTGACAAGAGATCGAATACACACCATTGGCATATCGGGACGATGCTCTAACCAATTGAGCTACCCAACCAGGGCCAAATGCAGACAATTTTTGATGAAAAATGCTAACTCTTTAACTGGTAAAATTAATGCTCCTTTCAGATAGTATTTGTGAAATACAGCCAAAATTAAGGCCATTCTTAAAATAAATGTGTTGGGTCTGGACTCAACACTGTTAATAGGTTAGAAACTTATAAGTACTGTATGTTCTTTTTTCTTTCAATCTATAGATAGATACCTTATGCAGCAGCAAAGATGTATTAACATATATAAATCCCTTGCTCCAAAAAAAGATTCAAGGCAGTAGATTGTGAGGATTAATGCAATAACCTGTGTGAAAATGCTTAGTGCCTGGTACTTACAAAATACCTTAACCAAAAGATACATTACCAAGGCAAAAGATAGGAAGGAGCATTTCATAGTAGGGGAATCTTGAATAGTCAAAAACATTTGGAAAGATGCACAACCTCATTAGTAATTAGAGAACTGAAAATGAAAACCACAGTGAGACACCACTTTATGACCTCTGGGTTAGCAAAAAGTAAAAAATTCATATAATAGCACATGCTAGTAAGAATATGGTATATACTGCTTATGGAATTTCAGCTGGTAAAATTGCTTTGGAACAGCATTAGGTATTACTCAAGCAAACAATTAGAACAGGAACAGAACCATAGAAATGGAGATCACATGAAGGGTTAGCAACAGGGGAGTGGGAGGAGGAGAGAGGGGGAAAAGGCATGGAGAATAAGTAGCATAGATGGTAGGTAGCAAATAGACAGAGGGAGGACAAGAATAGTATGGGAAATGTAGAAGCTAAAGAACTTATGACCCATGGACATGAACTAAAGTGTGGGGGGGGAATATGGGTGGGAGAGGGTGTGCAGGGTGGAGGGGAATGAAGGGGGGAAATGGGACAACTGTAATAGCATAATCAATAAAATATATTTAAAAATAAAAAAGAAAGTTGAAGAATATGAATATTCTACTACCTAGTAATTCAAATCATAGCTATAAATCTTGCATTATATATCAGTAGACATGCCCAAGGAAGCTCAGGATATCACTGTTCATAAAAAAAGAGAAAGAAAGAAAAAAGCCCAAATGTTCATGTATAGTAGAGTGGTTAAGTAGTTTTATACTCATGTGATGGACTATTACATAACCATGAAAATGAAGGTACTATAGTCACATACATCATCATGGATGAAGCTCACAAACTTAACGTTGGGGGAAGTAAAAGGCAGAGAAGAATACATGTAATATGAAAAACATACAATGAAAACAAGATCTACTTAAGAAAACATAAATGTATCATAAAACTGCTGAAAAATAATTCTAAGTACAAAAATCAGGGTAATGATTCTATGGGAGACGTAACTGAGGTTCGGCACCATGAGGAGTTTCAAATGTACTGACAATGACAACATGTACAATATTAAAGTTGTTATCCACATCCCGTTCCTATTGTCCCAAGCTGGACACTTTGTCATAATTTTCCACTCCAACCTCTGTCCACATCTTATCAGTTTCTTATATGACCTCTCTCACTTAAGGACATCCTTAATCCTGTCACCCACACCAAAAATGTAAAGGTCATCTTTGATTCTTTGTCTCCATATCAGTTATCAAGTTCTCTCACCTGAACATTTCTCAGATACCTGCCTTCATTTCCAGTCCCATCCCCACTAATATATGTTAAGTCCTAAAGCTCAGACTATTAGAATCACCTTCTAATTTTTCTTCCCATCTCTAATCTCTCTATCCAGTCTTCCCCTCTATCCTCTTCTGAAGGCAATAATCTTTCTAAAATGAAATCCAAAAATGCACTGTTGTTCCTCCCCTACAACTCTTTTTTTTAATATTTTTAAAATTTATTTTTAGAGAGGGGAAGCAGGGGAGAAAGAGGGAGAGAAACACTGGGTGATAGATACATGGATCGGTTGCCTCTCACACATCCCCAATTGGGGACCCACCTGCAACCCAAGCACATGCCCTGACTGGGAATGAACTGATGACCCTTCAGTTCATAGGCTGGCACTCAATCCACTGAGCCACACCAGCCAGGGCTCCCCTAGAAATCCTAAACAGCTCCTTATTATTTTCAGGATAAAAAGCACATCCTTAGTCATGGAATAAGCCATTTTAACATTATAATAATTAATACTTTTAACTAACAGTTAGTGCTTACTATGAGTCAGGCACCATTCAAAATGCTTTATTTACATTTATTAACTTGTCCTCACAACAACCCTACTAGGCTGGCATTATTGTTATGTGTTTGGCCCACAGTGAGTGGTCAATAAATGCTGTTGAATGAATGCATTTCTCTCTTATAGAGAAGTGAGACTTAATGTATTCCCACCCAAGTTTTTCATGGCTAGTCAATGGCAAATTGTATATGCAGGGAAATCTAACTCCGGAATTTTTCAATGGAGTTAGAAAAAGGCTGAATCAACTATACCCCAAGTCTGTTTAAAAGTGGACACTACCCTACTTTTCTGGCTTCTTCTCTGAATCCTTCCTCATGACTTTTTTCCATCCTAGTGATGTTTTCTAGGGGAAAGGAGGGAGGGATGGAGGGAGAGAAACATCCCTGTGGGAGAAAAGTTTGGGATCAATTCATTGAACACACCCCACAGGGGACCCAAATGCAACGTAGGCATATGACCCCACCAGGAATCAAACCTGCAGCCTTGTAATTTAAGGATCGATGCTCAAATGACTGTGCCACACTGGCCAGGGTTCTATTTCCCTCTTGGTCAGAGTAGCTTTTCTCAATCTTCAGTATCCAACTTTTCCATGTTTCCTGAGGCTGAATTATTCCCTCCCTCTCCTTTTTCTTCCTTTGCATTTTATTTATGCTTCTAATTACAGACACTCTAACACTACATTATGATTTATTTGTCTGCATCTTCCTAGGTTGTGTTCTCCTTCAGGGCAGGGACTAGGTTACATTCATGTTTATATCCTGGCATATAATCATGATTCAGTAAATATTTGGTAAGTGAATGAATAAATGGATGCCTTTGATTTGACTTTGCAAAAGATACAGAACATATTTCTTTGAAAGGCCATTTCTTATAATCACCTTTCTATGAAAGCTAAGGGATATGATTAAATCTTAATTTATCAAAGGCCCTTAAAATAGCAGGAAACTATTTCAATATCAACAAGGTATCTTGCTTTCTGATACTACTTAATCACAGGGGTGTCAAGGAATAGTTAGTTATAAAGACAAAGCGTAAGTACACTTAAATGTAAAAGGCTGAACAAATAAATATGATTGGTTTGCTGATACTCGCCATCTGGGGAATGAAAACTAGAGAACTTAAAAACCAAAAGAGCCTCAAATATTTGCGTTCATCTTTCAAATTTTAGATAGGGGAGCTGGGAATAGAGGGGGGGGAAAACTTACTAGGTATCCTGTGCTAAGTCTATTTTTATGACTTTCAGGCCAAATGCTGTGTCAAAAATATTAAGGACATCAGGTCCCTTATTGTGGATTATGTGTCATCTCTTCTTTGGCTATGAGATGTACATAACAGCAAGTTTAATTTCTGAGACCAGTCATTTAGTAGGTTATTTGGATCCTTGGATCTCTGAAAATTGTTAATTTCTGCCAACCTGTCTCACTAACTACTAGCTTCAAAAGAGATGCATCTGACTCATCAACAGACTCAGAAGTTGGGCCATCCTCTTCATTGTTATCCTGGTATAATACTTGACAATTACTCCAATATTATTTTCAGTAACTTGGTTAAGTTTTTCCCTCCCTACCTTTTTCTGTGTAACCAAAAACATCAGTTGGAAAAATAAAGTAAGCTAGAAAAAGAAAATGTTATGAAGAAAATCATAAGGAGAAAATACATTTATAGTATTTTTTAATTTTGTATTAGTTTTTGTTTCATAAATTACTTTATTGTTGTTCAATTATAGTTATCTGCATTTTCTCCCCACTGCTCTCCCCTACCCCTGCTCCAAACCCACCTCCCTCCCTTCCTTCCACCCTCACCCTTGGTTTTGTCCATGTGTCCTTTATAGTAGTTCCTGAAAACCCTTCTCCCCAAAGTCCCCTCCCCCCTCCCCTCTGGCTATTGTTAGATTGTTCTTAATTTCAATGTCTCTGGTTATATTTTGTTTGCTTTTTTCTTTTGTTGATTATGTTCCAGTTAAAGGTGAGATCATATGGTATTTGTCCCTCACTGCCTGGCTTATTTCACTTAGCATAATGCTCTCTAGTTCCATCCATGCTGTCGCAAAGGGTGTAAGCTCCTTCTTCCTCTCTGCTGCATAGAATTCCATTGTGTAAATGTACCATGATTTCTTGATCCACTCATTTGCTGATGGGCACTTAGGTTGCTTCCAGCACTTGGCTATTGTAAATTGTGCTGCTAGAACATTGGGGTACATAGGTTCTTTTGGATTGGTGTTTTGGTACTTTTTAAAAAATTTTAATTGTTGTTCAAGTATAGTTTTCTGTCTTTTACTCCTATCCCAGCCCCCTCCCCCACCCTGGTGTTTCAGTATTTTTATTTAGTTATTTATTTTATAGACCAAGAAGAAGGGAGAGAGAGAAAAAAAACAATAACTTATTGTTCCACTTATTTATGCATTCATCGGTTGAATCTTGTATGTGCCCTGACCCAGGACTGAACCCACAACCTTGGTGTATTGGGACAATGCTCTAACCAACTGAGCTACCCAGCCAGGGTTACAGTATTTTTTTTTAATCTGTATATAAGTGGACCTGCTCCGTTCAAACCTGTCTTATTCAAGGGTGAAGTGTATGTGCATATAGATTTCTGTTAGCTATTTGTCACTGCTTATTTGGTAAACTTAAGCAGATTGCAGAAAGGAGCCAGGATAATAAGAAGAACATTTGGGTCCATGGGCAACAGGAGCATCACAGAAGTGTCTATAAATAGACAGACAGGAGGAGCCTCATACTGACTCTGTCGAATTGTTGAGTTATAACTGACCGGGTTAAAGACTAGTGAGCCAGAGAGATTCAAGATTCAGAGAGAGAGGATGATGAATAGTGCAATGCTCTAGATAACGGGGGTGGTATGTGATCCACGGTATAGGTGGAAAAAATAGCCTTAATAGGTGGAAAGGAGGAGTGTTATTTTGGAGGCAGGAAGTTGGGGGAGTTCCTTTTAAAGACTTCTGTTTTCCTCAAAGAAGGAGGTGAGGTCATCCTTGGAGGGTGGAGGTGGGAAGGTCAGAGATTTGTGGAAGTTTAAAAGGCTGTTGTGAACAATAGGAAACACTCGTCTTAGCCTGGCAATCCTGTGGGCCCCTTTGCAGGTGGAATCACAGAAAGGCAAGGGAACGTGGAGTCAACGTAAAAGACAAAGAGCTACAGGATACAGAAGGAAGAAATGAAGGCAGAAGAAATTAGCCCAAAGGGAGAGAGAGAGAGAGAAGAAGTCAATGAACCTGGGTCTGAGGAGTGATTGAGGAAAGGGCAGAGTGAAGGCGGGGAAAGTTTAGTCAGACAGTGGGTTGTCTAAATTACCATTACCATTTTGCGTGTAAGAAACAGTATCAGCTTGAAACAAAAGTAAATATACTACTGCCTTGGCTGGTGTGGCTCAGCTAGTCTGATTCCTGGTCAGGGCACATGCCTGGGTTGTAATCCTGCATTCATGCATTGGTTTTATTGGTAGATTGTATTTTCAAACTTTTTTAAATGAAATTTTATATAGGCTTCCATGGTTGGATAGAGAGTGGGGATCTAGAGCCCCATCTACCTTCTACCAGCTTTACAACCGCCAAGACTCCATGAAATGCAATTGAAATATCACCACTACTCAAGTTTTGAGACTGAAAACAATTTTGTATCAAGTGAACACAATTCTGGTTTTGTTTGATAAGATGCTGGGTCACATATTTACTGCCAAAGTTAGGATATCATCTCAAGAGCACATTTCTGTATTTTCCATACTTTCTAAGGCAGACATGTATCACATCTGTAATGTGTTCTAACTGGAGTCAGAAATGCAGTTGATCCTGGATTCGATCATGCATCAAGAACCACTAAAGGAGCTAGTACTTGAGAAATCCAAAGGACAGGTCTCCCCAGCTGTGGAAAAGAAGCAGGTAGAACTAATTTTCTGTACTTTTAGGGCTAATGTAGTTTTCTGTCTGTCCTGTTTGCTTATTTAATATTTGTTAGAAAATAACATTAGACCTTACCTCCTATATTCCAAATGCTAAACTACATTCTGTATAAAGATTTAGATGTAAAAAGTTAATACGTAATTAGAAGGAAACATAAGAAAAAAACTTATATAAATTTGTATAAGAAAGGCAACTTATGCCCTGGCTAAGCTCAACGGATTAAGTGCTGGCCTGTGAACCGAAAGGTCACCAGTTTGATTCCCCATCAGAGCACATGCCTGGGTTGTGGGCCAGATCCCCAGTTGGGGTTATGTGAGAGGCAACTGATCGATGTGTCTCTCACACATTGATGTTTCTCTCCCTCTCTTTCTCCCTTCCTTCTCCTCTCTCTAAAAATAACTAAATAGCCCTGGATGGCGTAGCCCTGTGGATTGAGTGCAGGCTGCGAACTAAAGCATCGCAGGTTCGATTCCCAGTCGGGGCACATGCCTGGGTTGCAGGCCATAACCCCCAGCAACTGCACATTGATGTTTCTCTCTGTCTCTATCTACCTCCCTTCCCTCTCTAAAAATAAATAAAAATAAAATCTTTAAAAATAAATAAATAAAATAGGTTTTTAAAAGAAAGGCACAATTAAAAAATGATGAAAAAAAGGCAACTTAAAAACATTTCAGAAAGGCAAAGGCAACTCAGGAAAGTCAGAAGCCCAAAATTAAAAAGATAGACCTGTACAACTACACAACAGGATAAACAGTGGCAATGGGAAAGGCACAAAAGCCATAATGAAAATCATGACTGCTAAAAATATCTACGACACATAAGACAGGCAGAGTTAATATCATTACAAACTGATAAGAAAGAAACCAGCAAACCAAGAGCAAGGGGGGCAAAGAACCTGAACAGGCAATCCACAGAGGAGGAATCTGAGTAGCCGACAAATATATGAAAATAATAGCTAGGAAAATAAAAATTAAAATAACAACCAAACAATATTCTGTGCTGGAAAAAAACTATAGAAATGGGCACTTCAAATTTATTGTGTGAGTGTGTTTGTGTGTGTGTTACTACAGACTTTTTGAACAATAATCTAGCAACATTTACAGAATTTTAAAAATTAATAAGATTAAAATACAAGTAAACATGTGTTTTATCTTCTAATTTTATCATTAACATTTTTTCAAATCTATAGAAAATTTGCAAGAATAGGAAAATGCACAACCTAAAAGTCACCAATTGTTGACATTTTATTATATTTACCTTCTTTCTCTTTATCTCTCTCTCTATAATATATAACTACTCTTTACATTAAAGAATAAAAATGTTTAAATGAAAATATTTTAAACTTGAAATGTAGGTGTGTCAGTGTCAAATAAAAAAATTAAATAGAACCAAGCTGCATGCTCTGCACAAAACATGGTTCTATTATGTCAATGGCAACAAAATCTTATCATGGACAGGGAGTTTGCCTTATCCATAACTATGTCTCTAGTGCCTAGAATACTGCCTGGTACATGAAAGACTCTTAGTAAATATTTCTTAAATGAATGAGCAAGAGAATCGAATGAATGAATAAATATGAAATTATTTGCATTCTTTTATCAACCCTGTTTTCCATTCAGTTGAATATCTAACACAGGTGTCTCTATCTTATCTGAATAGAATTTCATTTAGAAATATGTTCTGAAGTAAAAACTATGAATTCCTACATGATAATTCGTGTTTAACAAAAATAGGATTTTTTGTGCTCGCTTTGGCAGCACATATACTAAAATGGGAATGATACAGAGAAGATTAGCATGGCTACTGCACAAGGATGACACACAAATTTGTAAAGCATTTCATATTTTTAAAAAAATTAGTAATTGTTCTAAGTTTATTCATTCATCATTTATTCAGCCATCACTCACTCCCCAAACATTTACTGAGCACAGTTCCATTCCCAGCAAGATATTTGCTATGTCCCTGAATTAGAACAAAAGACGCAGCAGTGAGGTAGGGGAGCAAATAAGTAAACAAACAACTAAGATGCTCTGATAGATTTAACATAACTAGAAGGTGTTATGAACACAGAGGTTGAGAAACTAAACTAGTTTTGTCAATCAAGAAAGGCTACTTAAGGGAGGTACTAATATTTACATTGCTCTTTAAGGATGAGTAGGTGATAGGCAGATGAATGGCATTCCAGTCAGAGGAAGTGGCATTCATTCATTTATACATTTATTCCAACATTTACAGTGCTTACTATGTGCCAGTCCATAGCCTGCAGAGATGTATCAGTGAACAAGACAGAAAAGTCTAGGCTCTCCTGTGAAGAGAGATAATAAACAAGTAAACAACAAAAAAAAAGTATAAATGACAAGAAGGATAAGGGATAAGAGTGGGTCTGGGACAGTGTTTGTCATTTTAGATAAGGTGGTCAAGAGAAGGACTCTCAAAGGAGATGACATTTGAGCAGAGACTTGGGTGAAGTAAGCAAGGGAGGAACTGTGGAAAGAAGAGCTCCAAAGGCTCCTAGTTGTGCTTGATGGTGAGTCTTTAAAAGAAATACCCACCCAGTCAGGTGATCTCCCATCTTCTTCATGAGTTTCACCTTCTCATCTAGGAAGTGGCTCTCCAAGAAGTCACAGAGATGAGGGTCTGTGCAGTCAGAACCCAGGGCATGCAGATCCAGAAGGGCTTGGTTTGGGTTCTTCTCCAAAGCCAAGATGGCTTCTATAGCATCCTGAGTTTTACCCAACTCACCTTGGGAAGGCTTCACCAAGTCCTGGAAGAGAATGTGGCCATGGTGCTGGTTTTGCAGCTTTAAGAGATGCTCAGTGCCCTCATGCTTCTACTTGGCCAACTCATGGATGAAGTGGCCCATGCCCTGCAAAGCCACATTGTCATGGTTGAAATAAAAGCCCAGAGAGAGGTAGGTGTAGAAGGCCCACAAATGCAGGTTGGCCAGGCAGTTGATGGCAGCCTCTACCTCGGTGAAATAATTCTGATGAATTTGGGAGCTCATGGTTGTTCAGCAATGAAGAATTCAGGTCAAAAAACAGTGTCGGCTGGTCTCAGACATTGAGGATGGCTGAGGTGGCTCCAAAGGTGGTGACTAGAAAAGAGGTTGGAGGGTAGTTGGAAAGAAGGGTGTCCTTAGTTCTGTTCTGTCCAAACCCTGTTGAAGCAAGAGATAGATTCCAGAACTGCCAAGGGAAAGAAGGGAGGAAGAGAGAGAGGGAGAGAAACACTATCAGTTATGGATCAGTTGCCTCCCATAAGTGCCCTGACCTGGGAATCAAACCCACAGCCTAGGGATGTGCCCCGACCAGGAATCAAACATTCAACCTTTTGGTGTACGAGGGGATGCTCCAACTAACTGAGCCACCTGGCCAGGGCTATCACAAGAATTTTTAAAATATGCAACACCTAACTATTTAGTCAGAGGCCCTGACCTTTTCACCTTGGATTGTCAAATAAAAAAAAATGACAACAGCCAACACAACAATAGCCACCTGATTTATTTACCTAGTGTAAATAAATCAAAATTATACCTATTTTTTGTCAGATGGGTAAAAAATATATTTTTGATGTGATGCAGAAGTTTAGTAATTAGTTTATGTGTGCCACAAGGCCAAAAAGGTTGACAATCACTGCTTTAAGAGATCCTGTGCAGGACAGCCTTAATTCCTAGATGAGGATTCTGAGGCTCAAAGGTGAGGTCATGACTATTTAAATGACATACACTGACCAATGACACAGAAAGGTCACCCTTGCTCTGATTCCACGCCCAGTGCTCTTTCTGCTACCTCTGCTGCTTCATCTTAAGTAAGGACATTAAAAGTGACATAAGCCTGAGGAACTTACACCATTCTTTTATTTTTCTCATAAAAGTTTGCTTTAAAAAACTTCACAGTTAAGAAATCAACCTATAAGCTTTCTGATATAGGTAAAAATGAACCCGTCACCTTGAGGCTTTATTTAAAGGGAATTACTAGGATCAAAACCTATCAGACTCAGCAGCTGGAGCTTTCTGTCTCTCTGATGTGATGGAGGTGGCAACATTTTTTTAATGGTTTTTTATCTTTTACTTTACTGCGTTATTGAATGTTTTAGCTGTCAGATACTGTTTTTAGAGACCTAAAAACATGAATTTGATGTTCCTAAATATTTTATTAAAAATTCCATCCCACAACTAAGTAAATGTACTAAGTATCTTTTTCACTTCAGATTTTAACTAATGTCCAAACCCACACTTTAGATACTTGACAAAACTATGAGTATGATACAGATGGGTTGGAGTTACTGTTTCAGCTTTGTAAATGACTTGCTACAAATTCTTATGGGAAGAAGGAGTGGAAGAGGTGTGTGATGAATATGTGTAGAAATTAAAAATAAATAAAAGTTGCTGATAAATGGACTAAGTTTACTAGAGTAGTTTTATATAATAGTATCTTTACTTATTCCATTTTTCTTTTCTTGACAAATTTTATTCAATTCTATTGGCTGAACAGTCTGCTGTTTTGAATAACTTTCATATGCCTGAGAATCTATATCAACACTGTCCCAAATTATCCTAACTTATAGGACTTATCTCATCCATTTTTACTCAGGGTGAACAGTAGAAGATTAATAAGGAGGATGGACAGCATTTTTTAAGGAAGTTAGATCATCAATGCTTAAAATAGGAATAAGAAAGACTAGATGATATATTTCAACTAGATAAACAAAATGAGAAGTAATATATGCATAATCATAGATTTTTAAAGATTCAAAATATCCCATTTATTTTGTCCAATTATAAAAAGGTTTATAATTGTAAAAGACTTCAAACAGAAATGTAGAAAGCAAAGGAAAGGAATTACATGAGAGGTTTATGACATTCTATAGTGAACTTTCAAATACATATTATAGTATTTTTGCCTTTATATTTTTTCCTTTATTACAAGTTAATGATTAGTTATCCTGATTACAAATGATTAAGATCACAGACTCTGGAGCCAAACTGCCTGGATCTGAGGGCTACCCTGCCACTTTCTAGCTGTACATATGACCTTGAACAAATTACTTACTCTTCTTGCTGCTTAGTTTCCTCATCAGTTAAGTAATATCTATCTCATAGGACTGAAACAAGGATTAATTAAATTGACATACATACAGAACTTAGAAGAGTGCCAGACAGAGTATATACATTGCAATAAGCATTAGTTATTATTAAACTGTAATTTTTCCCAATTATATTGCATGTCTCTTGTTATTACAGATCATCTTCTTATTTACAGTTGGGTATGTATCTGGTCTGCTGATTCATCTGTTTAATACTGTACTGATACTACACTCTTTCAATTATTGGTGCTTTATAATATATGTGAACATCTGTTAGAGTGAAATCTATCCTCACAACTCTCCTTTTTAGAATTAAAATATATGTATATGTGTATATCTATTATTTTTTATGTTTATACATAGACTTAATACTCTCTCTAACTTAAATTATTTTGTCTTGTTAATGGAATTAAACCTATAAAATACTTTGATAAGTGACTTCTTTCAAATGTGTGGTTTCCTCATCTGATAACCTGGACTTGAATAAAGTTTTGTATTTTTCTTCATATAAGACTCATCAAAATTACTTCAAGGTACTTCATATTTTTTGTAGTTATTGTGAAACAAGTCTCTTTTTCATCATATTTTCTTATTCCTAGTATATTGAAATAATCTTAATGTAACATCTTCTTGGTGGACCTGGCACTATTTTCCATTTCCTTTACCTGGAGGTACTCAATTAGCTTTATTAATTTGAGTCAATTTTTAAAGTTATTAAGCTATATAATCATGTTAAAATAATGATAATTTGCCTTCTCCTTTTGAATATTTTTTCTTTAAAAAATAATTTATTGATTATGCTATTACAGTTGTCCCATTTCCCCCTTCACTCCTCTCCACCCTGCACACCCCCTCTTGCCCTACCTTTAGTTCATGTTCGTCCATGTGTCATACTTATAATTTCTTTAGCTTCTACATTTCCCATACTATTCTTACCCTTCCCCTGTCTATTTTATACCTACCATCTATGCTACTTATTCTCTGTACCGTTTTCCCCTCTCTCCTCCTCTCTCTCCCCTATTGCCAACCCTCCATGTGATCTCCATTTCTGTGGGTCTGTTCCTGTTTTAGTTGTTTGCTTAGTTTGCTTTTGTTTTAGTTTCAGGTGTGGTTGTTAATAATTGTGAGTTTGCTGTCATTTTACTATACATGTTTTTTATATTCTTTTTCTTAGATAAGTCCCTTTAACATTTCATAAAATAAGGGCTTGGTGATGATGAACTCCTTTAACTTGACCTTATCTGAGAAGCACTTTATCTGCCCTTCCATTCTAAATGAAATCTTTGCTGGATAGAGTAATCTGAGATGTAGGTCCTTGCCTTTCATGACTTGGAATACTTCTTTCCAGCCCCTTCTTGCCTGTAAGGTCTCTTTTGAGAAATCAGCTGACAATCTGATGGGAACTCCTTTGTAGGTTACTGTCTCCTTATCTCTTACTGCTTCTAGGATTCTCTCCTTCATTTTTACCTTGGCTAATGCAATTATGATGTGCCTTGATGTGTTCCTCCTTGGGTCCAACTTCTTTGGGACTCTCTGAGCTTCCTGGACTTCCTGGAAGTCAATTTCCTTTGCCTGATTGGGGAAGTTCTCCTTTATTATTTATTCAAATAAGTTTTCCACTTGTTGCTCTTCCTCTTCCCCTTCTGGTACCCCTATAATTCAGATGTTGGAACATTTAAAGATGTCCTGGAGGTTCCTAAGCCTCTCCTCATTTTTTAAAATTCTTATTTCTTCATTCTTTTCTGTTTGGTTGTTTCTTTCTTCCTTCTGGTCCACTCCATTGATTTGAGTCCCAATTTCCTTCCCATCACTATTGGTTCCCTGTACATTTTCCTTTATTTTACTTAGCATAGCCTTCATTTTTTCATCTAATTTGTGACCAAATTCAACCAATTCTGTGAGCATCCTGATCACCAGTGCTTTAAACTGTGCATCTGATAGGTTGGCTATCTCTTTGTCACTTAGTTGTATTTTCCTGGGGCTTTGATCTGTTCTTCTGTTTGGGCCATTTTTTGGGGGTCTTGACGCACCTGTTAGGTAGTGAGGGGCGGAGCCTTAGGTGTTCACCAGGGCAGGCAACCCAGTCACTGGGTCTTGACTCAGTATGTGGGGGAGGGGTCTGGGAGGGAACAATGGCGCCTGCTCCATTCTCTGTTGGACTTCAGTCCCTTCCGCTGCCCCCCCGCCAAGCAAATTGGGCCCTTCTGGTGCTGATTCCCATGTGGGTGGGCCTGTGTACATTCTAGGACCCTGTGGGTCTCTCCAATGAACTCTCTTGTGAAGCTGGGAGTCCCTCCCAGCACCTCAATTCCCACAGGTGTTTTCAATTGATGTTTTGAGGCTTTATTTCCCTGAGCTGGGACCCTGGGCTGTGAGGTCTGTCCTGCTCCCCAGTTTTGCCTGGCTTATCTGCACGCAAATGTGGGACTACCCAGTCCACCAGCCACCTTGTGCACTGCCCCCCCTCCACAATCTGACCCCTTGCTGGGCCCACTAGCTGCCACTTTGCTGCAAGCCCTCTCTACCTGGCTGACCGATTTCACCGCTCCTCCTGGTCTGGACAAATATTTCTTCTTTAACTCCTTGGTTGTCCGACTTCCATACAGTTCAATTTTCTGTCAGTACTGGTTGTTTTTTTGTTTCTAAATTATTGTTGTCCTTATTTTGGTTGTGCGAAGAGGCACAGTGTGTCTACCTATGCCTCCATCTTGACCAGAAGTCTCTGAATAATTTTATATCATATGTAAGACATGTTTTGTTGCACTGGCTAGAACTTCTGACACAATAGGAAAATGGCTACAACTTACAGCACAAGCAGAAGTTAATTTTCCTTATATAGGAAAAGCTCCTACCAAACACAGAAAAAAAGACCAACACGAGGAACATGAATAAAGAATGTGAATAGACATTCTTTGAACCTGTCTATAGGTTCAAAAAGAAGGAAATACAAACTGTTAAACATTTTAAAGATTTTATTTATTTTTAAGAGAGTGGGGAAGGGAAGAAGAAAGAGAGGGAGAGAAACATCAGTGTGTGGTTCCCTCTGACATTCCCCCCACTGAGGACCTGGCCCATAACCCAGGCATGTGCCCTGACTGGGAATCAAACCAGCGACCCCTTGGTTCACAGGCCAGTGCTCAATCCATTGAGCCACATGAGCCAGAGCCTGTTAAACATTTTTAAAAATGTTCAACCTCACTTATAATGAGAAAAATGTGTGGTGCTCTTTTCCAACCCTTAGACTGGGAAATAACCAGAAGTTTGTTAACACTTTGTGTTAAGAGACTATGGGAAAACAGGTGCTCTCATTTACTGCTGGTGGAATGTAAACTGATTTAAACCCTATAGATCTCTCTTCCCCATTTGGCAATATCTATCAAAATAACAAATGCATATACTGTCTGACCCAGCAATACCAGTCCTAGGAATTTATCCTTCGAATATACTTGCACACTTGTTAATTGACCTATGTACAAGATTATCCATTGCAGCATTGTTTGTAATAGCGCAAAAAAAAAGTCTATCAATAAGGAACTGGTTAAATAAACTGTAATATATCCATGAAATGGAATACTATGCTGACGAAAAAGAATGATGAGCTAATGATACAGAAATATCCTCAAGATATATATCACTAACAAAAACAAGGTACAGAACAATATGTGTGTTATGGGTATGCTACCTTTTGTGGGGAAAAATGGAGCAAGATAAGAACATATATTTTATCTGCATATTCATAAAGAAATTCTGGAAGAATGCATAAAGTATATACAACCAGGATTACTTTTGGTTAGTCTGGGTGTGAGCCAATGGGAGACAAGAATGGGAAAATTTAACTGAACCTGTTTATTTTTTTAAAATGTTTAAACTGTGAGAGAACAGACTGATAGTTACCAGAGAGAAGGGGGCTGGAGAGGCTGGGTGAAAAAGGTGAAGGGATTAAGTATAAATTGGTAGTTACAAAACAGTCATGGGGATGTAAAGTACAGCATAGAGAATATAGTCAATAATATTGTAATAATGATATATGGTGCTTGAAATATTGGGGGGACCACTCTGTAAAATATAGAAATGTCTAACCATTATGCTGTACACCTGAAACTAATAAAAAATAATATTGAATGTAAATTGTAATTGAAAAATCAAATAAAAAATAAATGTTTGAGCTGTAAGAATGTATTGTCTATTGAAAAAATGTGGGGAGAGCATGTAAATGAGTTACATACTCAACATTTTAAAAATTGTTTTTTAAATCAGCTCTGTTAGGCCCCTTTTAAATTGCTAACAGGGCCTCATGAAGTGGCTGGACAGATCCGCAGGGACTCCTTGTGTCAGCTGTTGTGCACAGACACATGCAGCTTTCTGCTTTGAAGCTTGAAGACTTGGATAAGCTGGATTTAAATACTGGCTGTGGCTTTAGGCAAGATCCTTAACCACCACATGAGGTTGTCGTGAGGATTGAATGAGGGAGATAATGTACAGGTTTTAGTTCAGAGTTTGGCATGTGCCAAGCAGAAAAGTTTGTTTTCATGTTTTCTGAGAGTTGGTACTTGGCTTCTCTCTGCTCCCAAAGCACCTGTTAACTACTTCACTTCAAAGCCCTTGGGCTCTATGGCAGCAGTTTGTTTGCAAGTCTGATCCCTTGAAGGCAGATACCCTATCTTACTGAGCTGTGTCCTCACAGTATCCAACGCATTGCCTGGCATGTAGTAGGCTGTACCAAGCACACAATAAATGTGTGTTCGTTCATCAACAAAGATCTGTGGAGCACCTACTATTTGGCCAGGCACTGTGCTTTCTGCATCAGACGGGTAGTAAACTTAAGGTAATCATTCCATAAACTATATGCATGTCTAGCCCTGGCTGGTGAGGCTCAGTGGATTGAGTGCTGGCCTTCAAATTGAAGATTCACCAGTTTGATTCCCAGTCAGGGTATGTGCCTGGGTTTTAGGCCAGGTCCCCAGTTGAGGGTGTGTGAGAGGCAGCCTATTGATATACCTCTCATACATCAATGGTTCTGTCCCTCTCTTTCTCTCTCTGTTCCCCTCTCTCTAAAAATAAATAAATTGGGCTAGGATGGGAGTAAAAGGCAGAAAACTGTACTTGAACAACAAATTTAAAAATTACAAAAATTAATTAATTAATTATATGTATGTCTAATTACTATGTTATACATCCAAAACTAATCATATAATATTGTAACTCAGCTGTCATTGAAAAATAAAACAAAATCATAAAAAAGAACAATGAGTTTCCATTGAAAGATTAAAACTCTAGAATTACTTTTATTCTATTCTTTATCTTGTAAAAAATGACATTGTTGCTGATATAAGTGCTAAGTAATAAAATTCTGAGTGTCTCTTTAGAACATTATGACTTCAGGGGAAATTATTATTTTTTCCTTCTTGTGACATTCTAAAAAAGGGAAAACAGGCATTGTTTGATAATATAGTTAGTGCTGTAGATATCAAAGAAGGGGCTTCAAGCTGTGTGAATCTGAATGAGAAAAAATTCTAATGACAATAATCAAGATTTTAATTGTCTTATTAAAGCACGTTTCCTCACCAGAGGAAAAGACTGTAAATGCCATCTGAAAACAAATCTCAAATCTCTCGAATCTTTTTTCAGAGTGACTCAGTGACTTTGATAAGCACCCTCTGTGACAAAATTAGTCTTTGACTCTGAGGGGTAGCTACTTGGTAATTGTATAGAAGTTAATTTTTTTTTAAACCTAGGGAAACACTTTATTTTGATGAAGTGAGAAACATTGTATGTCACTAATCTATAAAAGCCAGTTTGTCCTGGTTACAATTTATCAGTCCATTGAAAGATGAGTCAAGAGAGCAGTGTGTCTTTAGAATGTCTAAGAGTGCCTGGTGCGATGGACTGTGCACAGAGTCAGATAACACCTGGTGAGTGATTAACAATAATAATGATGATGATGATATTTATGGAGTGCTTATCATGTGGTAGGGACTTTGAAGCAAGCTTTACAAGCGTCACATGTATAACTACCAGTTCTCACAATGGCCCTAAGAAGTAGGTCCTATTGTTAGCCTCATTTTACAGATGGGGAGGCTGGATCATAGAGAATAGGGAACTTGAACAAAATCACAGAGCTAGGAGGTGGTAGAGCTAGGATAAGAAATCAAACATCTGCCCCTAGAGTCTTTAATCACTGCTGTTCCTTAAATATGAGATGACGAAAGTTGAGGTTTTCAAACACTAGGCCATAGCCCATCACTTTAATGGTTCTTTTAAAAATTAAATAGAATAGAATGGAACTGAAAATATCAGAGTGAATGGCAGTAAAGCTAAGTAATATTTCATAGAATTACTGTCATTTATGTGTAGACACATAAACAATCTACTTGCACAGTATCAAATGAAAAGGTACATTACAAAGCCTGATTGTCAGATATAAAACTAATAGAATTCATTTTCCAAAAAGGGAAGATATTATATCTATCTTATTTTTCCTGAAAAGTTAAACTTAAAAACACATCAGTCCAACTTATGTTTTTTAAAAATTTCTCATAAAAACTTATGTTTTTATGAGATCAGGTATGTTCATGGTGGTAGAGCCATAGACCTTTTTTTTTTTTTCAGCTTAAAACAGCACACATTTATTGTGCAGTTTATGTGGGTCAGCAGGTTAGTCATTGATGTGTAGACAAGTACATATGGATTGGGTCACAATGTAAAATGTATTTTTTATACTGTGTGTTGAGATAAACCAAAAGGTCTTTGCAAGCCC
Source organism: Phyllostomus hastatus (assembly GCF_019186645.2). Lineage (NCBI taxonomy): Eukaryota > Metazoa > Chordata > Mammalia > Chiroptera > Phyllostomidae > Phyllostomus > Phyllostomus hastatus. The sequence goes on from NW_025334041.1 coordinate 93,540,938, forward strand.
ACAATCCTGAAGTATGGTTGATATATATTTTTTAATTATCAAAAGGAACTTTGAATTGATTTGTAGTCCTTAAGTTCTATTTATTAAATAATTAAATTGTAAGAAATTTGAGAAAGGACATTTAATTTTATCTATTGTTTAAAAGTTTAACTAACTAAAAGTTGAAGGAAAAAAACCCCTAGAATTAGAAGTAGACAACAATTTAAGAACATAAAATTAATAGTTTCAGATCTCATATAATAAAGCATTTATTTCCCAGTTAAAATAAAAATGTGAACTTCATAGTTCAAACTATTCCCATCTTTGGTCCTTTTTTTTAATTTCAATATTTTCACACAAGTAAAAATATTGACTAATGCATTTTTAGGTTTAATTTTGCTGGTAAAATAAGATAGGTATGGTATTTTCCCCTTTTGGAAAACTGATTCTCTTAGTTTCATATCTGTGAATCAGACTTTGTAGTGCATTTTTTCTTTCAACACTGTATGGTAGATTGTTTTCATGTTTTAAAAAATTATCTATGCATCCCAGTTTATGACCAAGAGTTATGCAAATGGAAAGATGAATTAGCCTTCATGACTTTGTTTCTTATTTGTGTATATGATTAATCATGATCATGTTTTAAAATATTTTTAAAAGGGTACTGAACTTCAGAATTTAAACTTTTGTCGTCACTTCTTTGATTATGGAAATAATTACATAAAGTTTGAAGAATTAATAAAAGCTTTCATTATATAGACTAAATATCTATTACGTTAACTGTTAAGATTATTGCTGATTTCTTGTAATGGGCTATTGATTAACTATAATGACCTCCTTCACCATCTCTAAAACATCTTTTTTGGGGTTAATTTGCCTTGTAACTTCATGAATCACAGTTCAGTATTTTATGAATTACAAGAATATTTCCAGAAGGAATCTGAAAAGTAGAAAGGATTTTTCTCCATGGAAATCACAGAGAATATTGTTTCTGACATTTCTGACATTCTAAGTGACAAGATTTCTCCAAACAAATGTAGCATATAATAGTACACAATATACTTTTACATTGCTTTGGACAACAGATCTCTGTGTAATATGATTCAAAGTGGCTGGTTGCACAGCCTTTTCTCATTGTACAAATTGTGTAAAATGAGATCCCTTTAAGCATTTGCTTTAAAATAAGAGTCTTCTTCCTTCCAGTAAGATATTTTATAAATTGATTAAATTTGCCTTTTTTGACAATAGGAGCACTCCACCAAGCTAACCTTTTCTGTCCTCTTTCAGGTCCAAGGTGACTACCTTAATTAAGAGTCTTTTGTAAGTCTAAATTGTGTGAGTTCGATGTTTGTCTTTTGTTTTTAAGAGTAAGGATTTGTCAGCTCTACCTTGTGTATAGCTTTAAACTATCATTCATTCATTCATCTATTAATTCAACAAATATTTATTGAATACCTAATCTACAGGTAAGCACTACAGGTAACTTAATGGAATACAAAGACATACATACACTGCAGAGTTCCTGCTCTTCAGAAGTTTATCATTTAGTTGGGAAGGGAAGATGTACAGCCAACGAACCACAAAGTTCTGACAATTCTACCCCCTTAACATGTCTTGAATCTTTCCACTTCTTGCCATCCTCAAAACTGCCACATTAGTTTAGGCCACTATCAACTCCTTAGTTTGTCTAACATATCTTCCTGTCCCCAGTCTTGCTTGCTTTAAATTGTTCACTATTGCCCTCAGAATAAAGTCCAAATTATTAAAGTGTAAGGATCCAGCCTTGCTTCTCTCCTTTGTCCCATCTTTCATCATTACTTTCTTCAACTATGTTTTTCAGCCATTCTGAATTCCTTTCATAGTCCCTAATTTACCATGCTTGTCTTGTGTGTGTGTCTCAGAAATGATCTTCATATGAAAAGAAACCTGACCTCAAATGCGGCCACAGCTGAATGTGGAAGTGGCTTGTCAGGAAACCATATGGATGTGGGTACTCTCTGGTCCTAGTCTGCTAGGTCCTTAAGGGCCCCTTGAAAAGGCCAGCCCACAATGACCAAGGCAAGCATCAAGTGTCCTTCAAAGTTGTTGTAAAGACTCTCACTACCAAAGCCATATTCCTTCAAAACTCACCATTGCAGTCCTTGTCAATGACTTCGTTTGTGAGTGCTCTTCACTCTCCACCTGATGGAATCTCTTTGTTGAAGAATGGGCAGGCAGAAGTGCCAAAGAGTTGATGGCTCCAGCAGCAGTTCTCAGTGAATGATATGTGGAACTGGAGGATGAATATCCCACTTCCTCCTCCTTTCAGTGAGATTATTCTGAGGAATGAGCTCTCCACTGTCTCCTAGAGGCGCTTAGCAGGATTGAGTTTCAATTTTCTGCAATGGTAGCCTGGTCATTAATGTATCCTTTGTCAGTTTCCTTTCCTTTCCTGTCACACTTCTCCACTACCCACAAGTATTTCCTGGAATATTTTCCTTGGATATTTCCTTAATGAACTCCTTTTTTCCTTTTTAATTGAATTTATTGGGGTGACATTGGTTAATAAAATTATGTAGGTTTCTGGTATACAGTTCTATCATCTATCATCAACACATCATCTGTATACTGTATTGTGTGCTCACCATCCCAAGTCAAGACTCCTCCCATCATCATCACTATTTATGTCCTCTATACCCTCTTCTACCTCCCTGTACTCTTATTTCCCTCTGGTAATCATTGTTGTCTGTGTCTATGGTTTGTTTTTTTATTTGTTTGTTTTTGTTTTTTTGCTTAATACATTCATCTTTTTTTTTAAGAGAGAAGGGAAGGGAGGGAGACGTAGAGGGAGAGAAACATCAATGTGTGGTTGCCTCTCACACACCCCTTACTGGGGTCCCAGAGTGCAATCCAGGCATGTGCCCTAGACTGGGAATTGGACTGGTGGCCCTTTGATTTGTAGGCAGGAACTCAATCCACTGAGCCACACCAGCTAGGGCTACTTTCACCTTTTTGACCCAGCCCTGCAACACCCCTTCCCTTGGACAATTGTCAGTCTGTTCTCTGTATATATGAGTCTGTTTCTATTTTGTTTGTTAGTTTATTTTGTTTATTACATTCTACATATAAGTGAAATTATATGGTACTTATCTTTCTATAACAGGCTTATTTCACTTAGCATAATGCTCTCCGGGTTCATCCATGCTCTCACAAAGGGTAAGATTTCCCTTGTTTTTTTTATGGCTGAGTAGTTTTCCATTGTTTAAAAGTACCACACCTTTTTTATCCACTCATCTACTGATGAGGCTACTGAATCTCCTGTGAGGGAAAGGTGCTGCTCAGGGAAGGTGGAGGAGGTGAGGGAGAGACACACAACTCTGTCCCAAATTTTGCCCTGACTTCAGAAGGGCAGAGCCTCTTGGAGTCAGGCAGGTGGGGCTTCAGGATCCCTTAAGGTGGCTCTGCTGGAAGCCTGGAGGGTGGTTCTAGCAGATCTCCCATGAAGGGGAAGCACCAGTGAGATTCACAGGAAAGTAAGGGGAATAGTCCCCACTGCAAAGGCACACAACTCAGTCACTGACACCCCCCACATCTAAACTCTCTGCCCTGGCCAAGGCAACTGACTTCTCAGCAGGGCAAAATCTCTGCAGGGTGGGGTGAGAGGGAGTTCAGAGGGTGTATCTGTTACTTTCCCCCAGGCTGATGCCACAGGGAGGAGAGTGCTCCAGCCAAGAAGACGGTTTCTGTGGTGTGGGAGAATGACTCAACACAGGGATCCTGGTGACTGTCCCTTCAGCTCTCTCTCCAGAGCCACAAACCCCAACTCTCCTCTTGTAACTCTAGTCTGTTCCACCTCCCCTCCGCTGGAGCCCAGAGTAAGTGGTTGCAAACAAAATTTTGTGTGTTGGCCCTTTAAGAGAGAACTATATCTCTAGAACACTCCTGTGTCTCCCTGATGGACAGAAATTCCACTGCTTTTCACAGCCACATGTTATGTGGGCATCTCTTCCTGGCTCTAGTGCTGGGGAGCCTGGCTTGTGGTTATGTCCCAAACTCCTTCGGGGAAACATTTTGCAGCTGAGATACCTCTCTGGAATCTCAGACGCTACCTGTGTGACCACCTCTGTCCTTCCTACCAGTCTCCACATGGCTTCTTCTATAATTACTTGGTTATAGAACTTTGGCCCTGGCTGGCATGGCTCAGTGGACTGAGTGCCAGACTGTGACCCCAAAGGTCACCAGTTCAATTACTAGTCAGGGCACATCCCTGAGTTGTGGTCCAGGTCTCCAGCTGGGGGCGTGTGAGAGGGAACTGATTGATGTACCTCTTGCACGTCAATGTTTCTCTCCCTTTCTTTCTCCCTCCCTTCCCCTCTCTCTAAAATTTAAAAAAGAAACAAAGACTTCTCACCAGCTACTCTTCAGTTGGTTATTCAGGATGATTGTTTTATAATTTAGTTGCAATTCCAGTTAGTCCTGGTAGGAGGTGAGTTAGATTCCACTGTCGGCTTCCATCTTGGATTGCTACCATACTTGTGTTTCCTCATGTCCTTGCTTGGAATGTCATCTGTAGATGTATACTCGTTAATTCGTTTATTCACTCAAAACATCATTTTACTAATGGTGTCTATGTGTCTAACTTTGAACACCATCCTGAAATTTCCCATTGTAATCAGGAGATGGATGTGTAAGTGGGCCATTATACTACAGTGGGCAAATCCCAGGATGGATGTAGGCATGATACAGAGAGATCTGAGCAGATCACTGGGGAAAAGTAGGGAGGGGCCATAGGAGAAGTTTGCCAAGGCAACAGTAAACAGTCTAGGATAGGATTGGCTGAGATCCTGAATGCCACCAGAGCACATGGAATAGAATTATGGGCAAGAATATTTGAAATAAAAGAAACATTCTCAGGCTCTCCAACCGGCACTGGCCCTCTCAGGCTCTCTCTCTCTGACTCTCTCATCTCAAGGGTGCCTGGGTGATTGTGCGGCAGCTGCCTGCCTGTCCCAGCAGACAGTATTTTGGATGCGAAGGGACTCCAGCCACAGCCTAGGATGGGGCTGGCCTGGCAGAGGGTGGCAGGGTTATTCTTCTTTGGGTGTTCTGGAGGGGATGAATTGTGAGGAAGAAGCCTGACATTCTTCCAAAATTGTGTAGCCTTTATATCTTATGTTGTTTTAGTTTGTAAACAAACCCTATAGAAAAAAGATATTAAAACTAACAGAGGGAAATGCTAGAAAAACTCAGGTGTTAAGGAGTTTAGCCTTAATTGATAGGCTTTAGTGACTAATGCAAGTGGAAAGATGTTATTCCAAAACCGTGAACCTTTTGAAAAGACTTCTTTCCTTTATCACCAAATCTCTGCCCCTGGAATTCTACCTGGAGGCTGGAGGTGGGCAGCAGGACCCCAATGGCTCTTCAGTAACAGGCACAGGAACTGTGGGGGTCATAGATAAACCCAATCTGGGAAATCAGTGAAGGTGCTGGAGGCAGGAGGGGAGTGAAGGGCAGTCTGGATTGAAGCAGTAGCATGTGGAAAGGCCCATAGCTGAGAGCCTGTTATTCTGGAAAATGACAGTGAGTGTGGCCTGAGTGGATGGTGTGCAAGCCATAGAGCATAAGCAAGACCAGGGAGGCAGGGCCCAGTCACCAAGGGCCTTGCATGATGTGCTAGGGAGTTGGAATTTCTTTTTTGTGAAGTAATGGGAAGTCACTGAAGGATGTTTTTAAAGTAGAAGGAAGAGATAAGGAGCTAGAAACAAGAATGAAGAGTAGCATGGTCACATTTATTTTTCAAAATCAACATTCTAGCAGCAATACTAGAAAAAGTGGTAATTTGTCACAAGTGCTTAAATAAACACACACAGTCCTGAACTGAAAAAAAAAAAATCACCTGAAAATTTTCAGAGCTGCTTTATGAAGAAGCTGAGGCCATTGATTACCATGCTAACATAGTTTAAATTGCATAAATGCATGCTAGTTTAAATTTCTCCTATTTTAATAAACTCAGGTGTATGAGTCTTTGACAGCAAAACCTCTGCCTGACTTGTTCCCTACCATATTCTCATCACCTGCAACAGAATCTAGCATGGAACAGATTATCAATAAATATTTTTGACCAAGTGACTCTAAAATGTCTTCAAATACCTCTTCCAACATCATTCAATGAAAACAACTCCCTGTTATTTTAAAAAAGCCAAAAATGCAACTAAATTAACCCCCACTTGTTAAATATAACATGTTCAAATTTATAAAACTGTAATTAATTGGAAACTATTGTAGATCCAATTATAGGAAAAAATCACATCTGAAGAAAATATTTTTATCACTTGGTATTTTTCTGTTAAGGGAAATAAAAGGTTTTCTCATTGTATCTCCAGCCCTAGCAAGGTACATGTGACATGGCAGGACTCAAATATTAGTTAGAGGAATATCTGAGTAAGTATAGATAATGCTTCCTTAAGGCAAACATATTGATGAAATCCCAATTAAAAAAATGTCTGTACTTCCATTTATCTACTCTAATCTTTAAGAAGAAGGGAACACACAAGTTGAAGGTTGTCAGAAAGAACCTTAGGAACCTTTTAGCAAATTGGTCATTTCACCAACTGAGAAGAGCTCTGCTTGTCTTATTAAGAACAGAACTAAAAGGAGAATCCAGATCTCCTGACTCCAGACAGTTTTTACTTTCTCATTTTGCAACTCCAGTTATTTTTAAAGTGGAAACATTTATATGAATATTAGTTGATCCTGTGAAACTCGCATTTTTTTACAGTTCAAATGTATCTCTCTCCACTACAGAGTTACTGTAGAGCCATATGGCTTCCATAGGAGAAGAATTTGGAATATAGATGTGGAATTAAAAATGAAGGCATTTTTCTCCCTCAAGTAAACCTTGTATGTTTTTCTGTATGCCAGTTATTTCCACAGTATAAGTTGTTTGGCTGCAGTCTTTAAGAACAAATGAAGTTTACGTTGTACACGAGACCTGGGGGATTTCATGTTCACTGGGGCCAATAAAAGCAAATTCTCTCATGCCCTCCTACCAAGAACTGCATTATAACATTCTGCCAGATGCCTTCTCAGATCTGCATGAGTTTCTACTTCCCTTTCTAGACTTCAGGACAGGCAAAGTTTGTCTTTGAAGCCCCATTTACTCTGTTTTTCCTCACTGGTGTTCTTTCTGTCTCTTCAGGTCCCTTTAGTGGTCCTCTTTTCTTCCCTTAGCTACCTGATCTCATCAGAAGTACATATGCTGCCCTGGCTGGCGTAGCTCAGTGTATTGAGCATGGGCCCATGAACCAAAGGGTTGCCGGTTCAATTCCCAGTCAGGGCACATGTCTGGGTTGCAGGCCAGGTCCCTAGTAGGGGACGCACAAGAGGCAATGACACATTGATGTTTCTCTCCCTCTCTTTCTCCCTTCCTTTCCTTCTCTCTAAAAATAAATAAAATCTTAAAAAATAAATAAAAAGAAATTCATATGCTTGCAGAATTATCATGCCCACTAAAGCGTAAATGACTCAAACCACTCTCCCTACCCCACACCATTCATTTGTGAGAAAAACCAGAAAGGAGAAATAACACCTGCCCCTGTCAGCAAGTTCCTGAGTCCTAAAGGCAGAGACTAGAAGACAATTCTAAGAGTACCCCAAGGGCCTTAGGACTGCCTCCAGTCCTTTGGGTTCTCTCTAGAGAGGCCCTAGTAGAGAGGGAAGGGAAGCTTTGACTTTCATCCTAGGCTGTGGAAGGGCACTCACTTTTATAGAAGCATTGAGAGTTCAGAGGGTCCAGATAGCCCGACTGAGCTCCTTAACAGGCTGGGACCTAAATAGGTTGCAGCCTACATTCTCACTGTGGTGTGAGGGATAGGTGAACTACTGATGGAAAGATGATCAGGAGCTATGTGAGGTTCCAAATGTCCTCTTGCTTCTCCAGCATAGGCTTACTTACTTTGAGGACTAACTTTTGTGTTTTTGTACCTTTCTCTAGCATCAGAACTGATGCTACTATAAGGCAAGACTGGATAAATTCTTCTGACACAACTGAGTCATGAACTCTATTGACTTGTCTTCAGTCTTTTCTAGCTGTAGCAGTGAAAGCATGAACCCAGAAAACTAAGGCCCTGGATATTGAAAATGGTATATATGATAGGCATATGGCCTTGGGGGCTCTCCAAAACCCTTAACTAATCTGTGTGTAGCACAGATTTCTTGGTGTCCTGGCCTATGCTCCTTCCAATCAGAAAACTGAAACCATTGCACAAATTAGGGAGATTTGTATCCTAGTGAAGTAGGAAGAAATTGGAACTGTTTACACTCATGTCATTCACAAGACCCCCTTATCCTTCTCTGTACCTTCCTCTGGTTGAGTTTATTGGTTTATCATGGAGATGATGCAGCTGCCTGAAAGAGTGCAAATTGCCACCTAGGTAATTAAATCTGTGATCTTCACCATCTCCTACCTCACTCACTGCCTCTGAAGGCCAATCTGGCACTGTTTTCTAATTCCTTTGTCTGGCCAGTCTGTGGACTTGTTTTGACTCGGCCTCTTGGATAGCATATGGTTCCTGCTAAGCTGGCACCTCCCAGCCTGACTGGGAGCCACTCTGCACTGGACTCTGGACAACTGGGCCAGCTGCTGCCTCGGCCTGGTTGTCCAGTGTTGCTACTCCACCGCAGCCTCAGCTTCACTGACCCTTGCCCATTATATTGGCCCACACTGTGTTCTTCTTCTTTTCCCAAACTCACTGAAAAACCCTTGTTGGGGAATCCTATTATTACCTAGCATTGAAAGAAGTGTTGTTCTTCATGAGGTAAACACAATCTGAAAGAAAAGTCTGTGTAGTGCATTAGTGCTGAGCACAGAAATTACATTTAGGTCCCCCACAAAACCTACGGCTTAATTATCAGGTGAAAGACATTCAATGTGTCTTTTGGTACATAGTTTGACTTATGCAAGAAAGACAAATATTTTCAAATACTTCAGCTTTCATGGACCTCAGAATAGGTTAAACTTTTAAAAATATTAAAGCACATTTGCCCTGGCTGGTGTAGCTCAGTGGATTGAGCCCAGGCCTATGAACCAAAGGGTCACAGGCTCAATTCCTAGTCAGGACACATGCCTGGGTTTCAGGCCAGGTCCCCAGTGGGGGGCACACGAAAGGCAGCCACACACTGATGTTTCTTTCCCTCTCTTTCTCCCTTCCCTTCTCTCTAAAAATAAATAAATAAAATCTTTAAAGAAAACCACATTAAAATACTTTTTTTTTTTTTACAGAATATGTTTACTAGGCTGGATCTCTATAGACAAAGAAAAATGTTATGAAATAATTATCTAGATAAATCAGGAAAAAATCATTTTACTTTGAATTTATATCATTATAAATTTTCTGTGTTCATGATATGGCATAACCCAAATTTCACTGTATGTAAGGATTTTTAAAATCTTGATTTTTATTTTATTAAACATTCAAAATTTAGAATTCCAGGTTTGCTTTGGCCCATTTCTGACTTGTTTATGACTAGCTACATATAAAAAGCATCTGGCAAAGAGTATGTACTGGTAAATGGTAAATTTACCACGCAGTGTTTTTATAAACAACTACTACTTTTTGATTTTCAACAGGTTACTTTATCTAACTGGAAAAAATAGTAAGTGTCCAAGATTCAAAGCTTTACAATGAAGACTCTTGGCAACCTCCAAATGTATTATGAAGAGGTTTTGTTTTTGTTTTTGTTTTTGTTTTTGTTTTTTTGGAAAGTGTTGACTGACCATATTCTTTTTTAACTTTTATTAGAATTTATTTTATGCTGAATTTACCCTTAAGTCATAAGTTTCTGTTTCTTTAGCTTTTTCTGGGATATCTTTTTCCTTCTGTGCAGCCTCCTCTTCTGGTTTCAGAACAGTCTTCTCTTTTTCAGTTGGATCCTCTCAATGTGGCAGGGAGAGCTCCTATATTGGTTAATTTGCCCATGAACTTGTAGATTCTGCACTGCTTCTTGGGAGCTTTGTTCACCTGGATGTGCTCAATGATCACAGAATCTACATCTAAACCCTTAAGTTCACATTACTCTCTGTGTTTTTAAGCATGTGCAGCAAAAATTCAGCACTCTTTTTGGAACAAGGACCCTGTGCCCTATTTGGCCTGGGCACACCTACCAATTCCATCATTTTAACAACAGAATGGCACATTGCTTCTGTAAAGTGACATCTGCAGATACTTGGTGGCTTTTCAAATATGTATACCCTTGATGGCCTCAGCAGTTTCATGAGTGTTCTTAAAGTGAACATGAAAAGTTTAAACTCTTGACTTGCATGATTTCCTGGGCTTCTTGGATCAAACGGATAGCGAACCATTTTCACAGGTCACTCAGGCTGCTTATGGTAAGAGAGAGAAGAGAATTTTCATCGGACTTCTTCAATTCCGGAATAATTTCCCCCTTTTTTTCTCTCCAATTTTCTCAAAGCATGAAGAAAGAGGAAAAGGAGGAATGAGCATATGTATAAACAAACAAAAAAATTCTATACCTCTATGCAATTAACAATTACTATAAGAGGAACTTGTAGAGGATTTATGATCTCATGCTTATACACATATATTGCTTTCTACATTTATTTCTTAAATGGTATAATGCCTCATCTATAGAGAATTAGGATTACTGAAATTATTACTACAATGGCTCATATAGTTATGTAATACTTTTTGTATTGCTTTTCATGTGAAAAATGATTTACATATTATTCATTTGGAAATCTTCAAATTCTAATTACATTACAAATGGAGAGTTGTACCAACAGATCGTGCTAGACCATTTTAAAGAAACTATTCCGCCCTGGCTGGCGTAGCTCAGTGGATTGAGCATGGGCTGGGAACCAAAGTGTCCCAGGTTCGATTCCCAGCCAGGGTACATGCCTGGGTTGCAGGCCATAACCCCCAGCAACCGCACATTGATGTTTCTCTCTCACTCTCTCTGTCTCCCTCCCTTCCCTCTCTAAAAATAAGTAAATAAAATCTTCAAAAAAAAACTCTTACCTTAAAAAAGAAAAAGAAAATATTCCATGAATTGTGGCAACTTTCAAAATGCCTGAGCAAGTGTAGCTGTTATTAAAATAAATCTTTTGCTTTTGCAACATTTCTCAGGGTAAAGATAATAGAATGGTTATAAATAAATAAATAAATAAATAAATAAATAACTTACAGGATTTATACTAACGCTTTCTCCTGGGGATTTTGCCCATATCTCTAAAATACATTTTTTTTTCTTTAAAATACATTTTAAGAGAACTTGAAAGTTTCCAATTTAGTAAATTAGAATAAAGGTCTGTTTTAGGAAAATCCCATTTCATTTACTTGTTCCAGCCCTTTCAGTTGATACTATTTCTCTTTCTTTCCTTTCTCCCAATGTTTTAAAATTTACATCTTAATGCAAAGGAATAAGCAACCAAAACAATATTTTTTTTCAGAAAATTTCATACTTTGTTCTTTCATTTATTATTTATAGGGTATACTTGTATACTTTTTGCTTTATTTTCAAATACCTTAACCTTCTGTGTTCAGTTCCCTATCTTAAAATGGCAATAGTAATAGTTCCTGCCTCACTGGGTTATTGTGAAAATTGAATGAAAAATACCATAAAATGCTTAGAAAAAGTGTCTGGCACATAATAAGTGCTTGATAAATATTAGCTATTAAAAAAATGTTAGCTATTATTATATTTGCTGTTTTTATTATTACCTTCACCTTTTGGTCTATCCGGGTTTATGGTCTATCTGCTGTTTGATTCTCACTTTCTCAATAAGTATGTAAAAATCAGCTTGAAATTATTTAAGCATAGTACCATCTGAAGACAGGGTAAGGTACTTAGAATTTTCTATTCATGTATTTATGACACTAATCTGATCTCTCTAGTGAGGAATATCTTCTGCTCTAGAAATACATTTTAAAACTTTTCCCAGGGGGAAAAATTGAAAAATACAGAATATCTAAAAATAACATATCTTTTTATGAGCCTGGTGCAAACTTGTACATATTATGCCCCAAACATTATGTTTTGTGCTTTCTCAGTACAAATTCTTAAGGAGTCCCTGTACCCATCCCACCACAGTGACATAATCTAGTGCCTTATTACTCAAAGTGTGGTCCGTGGACCATCAGAGTCAGCATCACCTGGTAGTTTTTTAGAAATGCAGAATTTCAGGCCCTGCCCCAGACTTACTGAATCAATCTGCATTTTAATAGGCTCCATAGGTGATTCTTAAGCACAGTAAAGTTTGAGAAACACTGATCTTGTTAAGGTTCAGCTTTTTTTCCCTGGTGAGCCTGGGTGACTTCAATTATTTCATAAATAGGCTGAGTTCCTCAACCTCTGCATTATTGATATTTTGGGCTGCATAAGTCTTTGTTGTGGGAGCATGTCCCATGCACTCACTGCAGGATGTTTAGCAGCATCCCTGGCTGCTACCCATTGGATGCTAGTAGCACCAGTTGTGACAACTAACAATGGCTTCTTGTTAATCATTATTATACTTGTTTTTATTGTTACCTTCACCTTCTGATCTACCTGGGCTTATAATGTGCACTGTTTAATTCTGACATTGCTAACAAGATTGTTTTTGTGAGAAAATGTTTGAATTGCCCCTTGCTGAGAATCACTGAATTGGATGCACTAACTTGACTAGGCTCTTCATTTCTTCTAAAGTCGGAACATGTGATAGAACATTTTTACTGTTGTTAGAATTTATTTTATCTAGTTTACTACATGAGAATAAGGCTTTGAAATAAAAATTTGATAAAATACTGTCAAAATTTGATAACATATTACTATAGTGTCTGCTTTTAAGTTTTCTGCTAATGGTGATAATACCTGAAGTTCTTCTTATGATCAGACAACTAGAGCACCATGCAAGCAGAAAGATGCAGGGCAAAGACCTACTAAGTGGTGAGAATTAAAAAAAGTAAAATAGGCCTAGTTTGGAGTAGCATTTGGTAGATTTTCTCCTTTTGTTCAGAGTTATAGAGTCACAGAATTGCAGTAACATTTTTTCATCAACATTAATTTCCAGGACTTATTTGAATAAGATTCAAAAGAAGTGAATCTAATAAATATTTATTAATTCATGAATCTAATAAATATTTTTTAAGTACAACTAAGAAGTTGGCACAAAGCCCCTGCCTTTAAGGAATTTATGGATGATGGTAAAATGAGATCCTAATTCTGCCCCATTCTCCTCAACCTGTTCCTCCTGCAGCACATCTCAGAAAATAACTCCACCCTTCCAATCACTGAGACTAAAATCCATGGAGTCATCCTTGAATCCTCTTTCTCACACATCCCAACTCAATCCTATAGGGAGTCCTTTTGAATTTTTCAAAATATTATCAGAACTTGAATATTTCCAAGACTACCACTCTCATCTAAGCCATAATCAGTCCCTAGATTAATATGGTCTCCTGAAAAGTCTCCCTATATCTACCCTTGCTCCCCAGGCTATTGTCATCTTAACATCTAGAGTGATCCTGTTAAAAATGGTAAGTCAGGACAAGTCATCACATCTCTGTTCAGACACTTGGATGGCCCCAATCTCACTGAGAAAACCAGAGAAAGCATTTACAATGGCCTATTGTGAGGCCCTATATCAACTGACCTCCTACCAGGCCCTCTTATTGCTATGACTTTCTCTCCCTCTTGCTCAGTTAGCTCTGACCACAACTGTGACCTCCTTGATGGTCCTTAACACACAGTAGTGTGCTGGTAAAGATTTAACAGCAGGCTCTCAGAAGAAAAAGTACTGAATTTCAGCTGACTTCCATGGTATAAGCACTCCCACTATGGCCTATTTCAAGCTACCAGTGTGACATCACAAATCATGGAACTGTGAAGACATGCTCAGGAGCACATCATTATGTACTATTTCCATCATGCAAACACCACTGATGTAAATAATCTCAAGAGCATAGATGATAAAGTATGATAACATAATTAGGAAGTGATGAATTCTGAGTATTTATTGCCTTTGTTTTTAATATAATGTATTTTATATAATTTATTTGTTTATACTGGCTGTGTTTGAAAATCAACTTGCAAAAGGTCCTGAAAATTTAACAGTTGTCTCCCAGGAGTCAGTTGAGCTGGCTCTATCCAGCACACCTCTGTAAATAACACACCAAATATGCTCCTGCCTCAGAACCTTTATTTTTCCATCTGGATGGAATGCTCTTCTCCCTATCTCTTGCAGGACTTCCTCCTTCATCTCCTTCAGGTCTTTTCTTGAATGTTACCTTTTAGGTGACACCTTCCACAGACACTCTACCTAAAATTGCGCCACCACCCCCAACTCCCTACTCCTATGCCAATTCATTTTAACCTTAGCACTTATCATACAAAACACCATTTCTCTGACATTTACTTCAAGTGTTCTTCATTAAACTAAAAGCCTAATGAAAGCAGGGATTTTTGTAGGATTTTTTTTTCCTCTTGAATCCTCAGCACTTACAACAGTGACCAGAAAATAGTGGGCTCTTAATATAATATTTGCTGAATGAATGGTTAGTGTCACCTCTTCACTTTCTTTTATTTTACTCCCTTTTCTGATTCTCGTTGCCTAATAGATAATGGTGGGTTTATGTGTGTGAAGGAAATGGCTTATCTTTCCAACCCATAGGTACCAATGTTACCTTTTCTAGTCTGTTCTTTTTTTCTTCTTATATATACCGACCCCAAACACCTGCTCATTATTTTTATTTTTGGCTTAGAAATACTTCAGCAAAAACAACTACATGGCTTCCTTTGTCCTGCTTGAGAATTATCCTAGTTAAATGGTACTTCATTTCTCACATCTCCATGAGTAAGAGACTCATTGCTGTATGTCACCTTGTAGAATTGTGTACATTTCTCAGTCAAACTGTAACTTCTAGACTTAGCGGCCATGTTTTTTTTTTTTTTTACTATGTTCTCAAAAAGGCAGCAACTCACTTTCAGATAATTGCTGATTCTGTTCTCAAATGATTTGAGGTTTCATAGAATCCATATAAATAATTCACTGAGGTCTTGGACACACAGGCATTCAGGTCCACTGATAGAATAGTCATAATTTTTCGTAAACATATTCAACACTGTAATTGAGGCTGATAGGAACAAATTTGCAATCTGACTATACCTTCTCAGGTCAATTTTTTTCTTGAAAAGAGTATCTGTTCTCTCTTACCTGCATGCTTCACCATGATACACAATGTTACTATTGTTCAAGTCACATTGGTAGTATTTTTTAAATCTATGGATGTGATATATTATCTTACAAAGTATTTTTATTTTTATTTACAAGGTTTTTAAATTTATTGACTTTTAGAAAGATCGAGGAAGAAGGGAATGAGATAGATTTTTTTTGTGTCCACTTATTTATGCATTCATTGGTTGCTACTTATTTGTGCCCTGATCTGGGATCAAACCCGCAACCTTAGTGTATTGGATGATACTCTAACCAACTGAACTACCCGCCCAGGGCCACAAAGTATTTTTCACACTTGATCTTAACCAAAGGGCCGAGAAGCAATCCACAAAGTACTTTTTAAAAGCAAATAGGAAAACAATTTTGTATAAGATATTCAGAAAGAAATTCTCTCAGTGCTTACTTTCAGGGTTTACAAAGTCACAAACATGTCATCAAGATTCATTGGAAGAAAAAGCCCGTGGAATTGTGAATTTGTGCTAAGTACATGACTATAACCAGTGACCAAGACCCATGATATGTTCAGCCCAAATGCTGTTTTTTGACTGGTAGGGAAAAGTGCATGTTGGAAGGTCACTGCTGCTATATCTCTAAGAGCAAAGTGATATAAATTTTCTCAAAAAAGTGAAATAACCAATTCCATTATTCAAATAATAGATTTATTGCATATCCTTACTTAAAAAAATTTTAAATACATTATATGGGCTTTAATCTTATTACTTATATATTCCTGGAAGAAGAGCTCAGTCAAGAAAGATTGTCTTTAGAACCAAAGCTGAAATTAAAACTCAAAGGTTTTTCATTTGACTCTGGTGTGATTGTAATAGCAAATGTCTATAGCTTTTCTAGGTAACAAACAGGTACTGTTCACATATTGTGGTGGGTATATAAATTAACACAATCTTTTTAGGGGACACCTTGGTAGTACCTTCCACAATAATATAGTAATCATAAAATAATAAAATAAAATAAAAATAATTTAATAGAAACACATGACCAGTGGTTGAAAGGAATTTTTCTTTTAAAATAAAAATTCTCACCTGAGGATACATTTATTGATTTTTTTTAGGATTTTATTTATTTTTAGAGAAAGTGAAAGGGAGAGAGAAAGAGAGGGAAGAAAACATCTTGCTTGCCTCTTGTACAGCCCCAACCAGAGACTTGGTGTGCAACCCAGTCATGTACTCTGTCCAGGAATTGAACCAGAGAACTTTTGGTTTATAGACGATGCCCAATCCACTGAACCGACCTAATCAGGGCCATTTATTGATTTTAGAGAGAGGAAGGGAGAGGGGGTAGGGGGATGGGAGGAGGGAGAAAGGTGGGGGGGAGAGGTGGTGGAGAGGGAGAGAGAGAGAGAGAGAGAGAGAGAAATCCATTGGTTGCCTCCTTTAAGTACCCCAACCAGGGACTGAACCTGCAACCTAGTTATGTGTCTTGACTGGGAATCAAATCCACGACCTTTTGGTGCATGGAATGGTGCTCCAACCAACCAAACCACAGAGCCACACTGGCCGAAGCTGTTTCTCTGATTTCTGATGAAGTAAGAAATACTGTTATTGAGATAATGAGAACTAATAGAACACAATCACGGGTTCTAATATCAACTTAACTACTGTAGAATGGTTTGTACCTGTGTGTGAGTATGATAGGGAGTGGAGCAAGATCTTCTTACAGGGCTGTTGGGAGAACTCAGTGGAATACTATACAAAAGGGTCTCTAACAGCCTGCTAGACAGCAGACAGGCACTCAGTACAGTTTACTTACATTTCCTTACCCATATCCCACACCAAGGTTTGAAATCTGTTTGATTCCAACACATAAAGTTAATCAAAAAAGTATTAGACACCTGTCAGACCAGTGTTCTGAATTTGATCTTGAAAATGCAGCGATCAAACATTACCTGCCCTGTTGTTTCTTTTTGCAATTGCTAATAACGAATTTATAATGAATAGTCCATTTTGGATAACTCTAGGCAAAACCATGGACTAAACATTTACTCTGATTTACTAGTCACACAGACATGAACCCCTGGGGGCATGATTTAAAGATGGGATGAAAAGAGCCAAAGAAAGGGACTGAGACCTTTTGAACTTTGCACTCCACGAAGTCCTTTATGGATCTCTGCTCCTTCACATCCATTTGAGCCTTACATGGCTGGATGAGACAGGCATATATGATATCATCCTCATTAAGTGGGTGAAATGGAAACTGAGGCCCAAAGAGGTAAAGTGACTTTTCTGAGGTCACAGGAACAAAGCCAGGTCTTCCAGTTTTTAATCCTATTGTTATGCCATCTTAAAAAACAAACAAACCAGTAGCCTAGTCAGGGTTGAAAATGTGGAGGAAAAAACTTTTTAAAGCACAGGACAGTCCTGGTTTTTCTTGTAATAGAATGTAAGTATTCCAAATGATCAGTGTACATCATATATATTATACATTATAGTTTCATATTATTCAGGTAGGCAATGAATAAAAATCTTAGGTGTCAGTCACCCAGTATCATGTGGGTAAATCTAGGACTTAAGAGGTTTGGTTTTTTTTTTAACTGGGAGACTGAGGGAGACTTTTTTTGGAGAGAAACACATTATGGTTGCCTCCCCTAGTAACTCCCAACCAGGATGGAACCCACAACCTAGGTATCGCCCTCACCAATAATCCAACGAACCTGCAAACTTTTGGTGTACCAGAGGACACTTAAACCAACTGAGCAACCAGGCTAAAACCGAGGGAGTTAATCCTTAAGGTTCCTTTGGTGTTAGCCATTGTTCACTGTGAGTGAAGATTTGCCACAGAAAATTACGTTGATTTAATAAACCATTTACCAACTTCTTGGCACGATGGTTCCATAAAATTTGGGTGGGCTGCTTGCTGTTTTTTCAAGCAAATAATCAGGAAAGCTGATCTGGAGGGGACTTGAGGACAAACCAGTAGCAACCATGTGGAAAGCCACGTACACATGACTTTCAAATACCATTTGGTGATAAGGTATGTGAAGGCCAGCTATGCTAAAAAGAAAAACCGAGGACAGCACTAGACCAAGGGTATCTGGTAGGAGGCGCTTGGCAGGCAAACTCACCCAGCAAAAAATAAGCCATGTTAAACCAATTACGAGAATTAGTTTTAATTTTTAGGAAGGGTTGGTTGTTAAAGTATCCACATTTCAATCTGGGGAGACACTGAGTTAAAATTTGAAGACTTGCCCCAAAACTATTTTGTCTTTTCCAGGTCTCTGAGATCACAAGACGCCAACAGCCAACGCCCCCACACCTCAAGCCTCAACTACTTCTTGGTTACTCTCTTCCTCAACTCCTAGACCCCAAGCACTAGGCTTTAAAATAGATTAGAGAGATCTGGGGCCTACACTTGGCCTAGGCGGGTTCTTTTCCCTTTTCCTCCCCTCCCCACCGCGATTAAAAAAACAACTGGGTGTGCACTCCCTTTTCGTGGCGCAGCCCCTACTCGAGGGGCGGGTCCTCATGCCGGCGGGCTCAGGCCCCGCAGGTTGGCGGGAGACGGCGGGGGTGGGCCGCTGCGAATCCGGGGAAGCTGAAAGAAGACTGCCGCGCGCTGCGCTCAAACTCGCGCCACCACCAGCTTCTACTCGGCTCCCCACCCTCACCGTCACCAAAAGCGCCCAGCCAATGAGCGGGTCGGAAGGGCAGGGTCTGAGGGATAAGCACAAGGAGGGGGAGCGGCGGGAGGGGAACGGGAAGTCGAGGGCGGGGTGCGTTTGATGGACCGCTGCTCAAACCAATCCTCCTTGCGGCTTCTTTTCGCTCTCTTCTCTGCTGGGTTCAGCTCTTGTCCCACCTCCTCATCCTCCACCCCGCCTTCTCACTCTTTTTCGACCCGCCCCACTCCCTTCCCCCCACTCTGCGGGCAAATCGCTGCTGGAAAGAGGCGGGGGCCGAAGCGGCGGGCTCGTGTGGAGACTTGAGGTGGGAATGACGGGCGGGCTGGCCAATAAGACATAGGCTGATGGCGCGGCTGTGGCTGGAACCGGCCAATAGGCGGGCAGGCTGGGGGCGGAGGCCCAGGTTCCAAACGCTCCGCGGCGCCATGGGCTGAAAACTCAACCGAGATGGAATCTCCCAGTCTGAACCGGTTTCAACCGGTTCCGAGTTTGAGGCACTAGGAGGAGGGGGAGAAGCGGCTGCAGCGGCCGCGGCAGGAGCAGCGGGAGCTACAGCATCAGCAAGAGCAACAGTAGCTACAGCCCCGGCGGCGGTGCCTCTTCCAGTCTTCTGCTGCAGTCCGTGCAACCACCCAGAGGGGGAGGGGGGAACCACCAGTCGCTGAGGAGCAGGAGAAGGGGGGAAAGTTTAGGCGAGCCGGGGTGGGGGGGGGCCCAGCGCCGGAGCCGCGTGAGAGAGCGAGCCGTATTTTGGTAGGGGAAGTCGGACTGCAACTGGCAGCAGAGCGTCCCCCGGCCGTGTGGACTCTGTACCCCTACTCCTGCCGCTCCTGCTGCCGCCTGTAGCTGGAGGGTCCCCTTGGGGCTGAATCTTTGGGACTTGACCCCGTTCCCCTCCCCCTTCCCTCACTCCCCAGCCAGGCGGGAGCATTTATTCCCCAGATTAATTCCCCCTTTTTTTGTGGGGGGGCGGGTGTGTGTGTGTGTGTGTGTGTGTGTGTGTGTCGGGGTGAAGTGTCCCTGGATACTAAATATTGCTGAGCTTTTTTTTTTTGCCCTCATCTCCTTTTTTTAAATTTCCTTTTTTAAGGTGGGAAAACTGAAACCCACCTTGACTTCCTCCCCTCTCCCCTCTCCCCACCTTCCCTCTCCCTAATCCCCCGACAAGGAAGGAAGAAGCAGTTGGTTCAATCTCTGGGTAAGTCGATTGTGTCTTCGGGGCCGGGGGACGGGCGGCGGCACGGCTGGGAGGGAGGAGGCCGGCGTGGGGCGCGGCGGCGGCCGCGGGAAGCGAGCCGGGGAGGCGGCAGCAGGCCCACAGCGGACCCTGCGATTGAATGGAGCCGCTTCTGCCCCTGGGAGATGGAGGCGGGGAGGCGGCCGCGGGAGGGGACTGCTTGCAGGGTCATTCGCTTTGCGGGTGACGGTGGAGGGAAGCGAAGAGCGTGATAGTGAAGCAGGGCCCCGGCGCAGGGGTGGAAGGGCTTCCCCAGCCCAAGGGGCTGGAGAAAAGTTGGGGTGATTTGAGGAACATTTCTGTGAATTATTAGCAGTGGAAGTTTCCAGAAATATTTAGTGCAGCAGCATTGAAACGTCCGCCTGCATCACGTGGCTGCTCGGTGGAGAGCTAGGGATCGGGGGAGGGAGGGGCTGCCGAGTCCCTGCTTCTGCAGGGAAACTCAAAATCTTGAGGTTTTTTTTTTTTTTTTTGCAGAGTAGGTTTAGAAATAGGAAAGGTTAGTTGATTTTTCAAGGATCTGGCAAATGGGGTTTGGTGCCGTAGTTTGTTTTCAGCGGCATGAGAGTTGTGATCGAATTTTTTCTGCTAGTACTGTATAGTGGATGATGCTCTGATTCTCCTTCATTCCGATGCCTCTTGAGTTTGGCGTGGGTGGGAGGAAGTGGTGTAGTAGAGGGAGCACTAAAGATTTGTCCAGCGGGGACCTCCTCTGACCACGCAGAGGCCATGCTGCCTGGAGAATGGGGCGGTGAACTTCGGGCGCCTGCTTTTGCCTCCTCCGAGTATGGGCGGGGTGAGTGCGTGCTCCGGTATGCTATAGTTAGAAGTGCTGCAAATCTGTTCGGGTGGGAAGCGAGGGGAGGGCGGGCCTTAGTGAGGTGTGTTTCTACTGAATGAAGCAAGCAATTGCCCACACACCTACGGTAGCAGTCTTTCTCCTTGTAGAGACTTAAAAAAAATTATGTATTTTTTAACTTAATAGGTAGTTATCAGTAACCAACGGTTGTTTTTCTTGATTTTGGATGGAAACTGACAGTAGGTAGTCGCCTGCCTATTGAGTTTGAAGTGGCAGTGTAGGTATTTTGGTAGTCACTTGTAAAGTCACCACATTGCTAGATAATCCCTTGTGTGTGCTATCCAGTGAGTGGATTTTAGGATTGAGTGTTCCAAGAGGGGAAAAAAAAAAACAAAAAACAGCATTTGTGGTTTCACCTCTCTCACCATGGCAGTTTATCTGCCTGGTTGTATATTGTAAGAGTGTGGGACACTACTGTTAGTGGAAAGAATGTTTTGGACGCTGTTTGACTTGGGGGACTAAATGTGCTTGGCATTGGCCAGAAAGCCGCCATTCTGTACTACGTCCAGTTCAAGAATAGGTAGGTCATTTCGAAGATAGCCGCTAGTTCTAAAGATGGCAAAACTCTTCAGTATTTAACAGAAGCTTGTTTGTATTCTAACTGGCTTTTCACAAGAATTTAGCCCGAAGAACTCTGTGGACAAAGTACTTGAAACTTTTTAGAGTTATTTTATTCTTTGTTCTGGCTACTAAATGATGATAGTACTAAATAGGAAAGTTTGTTCAATCTTTAACCAAAAAAATCGAAAACTCGATAATGTAGATCCTGGTGCTTTGTGGACATTGCTTTTCAGTCTCAACTTTACATTAGTATTTAGATCAAAGGTTTTTGTTGTGTGTGCCAGGTATTCGGTATTAAAAACAAGTTTAAAAACTGCTATAAAACTTTTTGAAATTTCAACAGTTTCACTGCCATTGATGGATCAAAAGACTTAAGAGGAATAAAAACCGTTCAAATTTTAATATCTTGATTTTTACTTTATACCTAACTTAACTCATCTTTCGACTTCTACTTTGTAATTGACATCATTTAATAAAACGTTTGAGTTAAAATCAAAGTTGCTGCCATTATTGTTAGCTGAGAAATAAACACTTTTTCCTATCCAGCTAGTTTATCCAAACATAATCAAATTAGTCACCAGTTTTCTGATCCTGGAAGGTTTTTATGAGGGGGAGAAGTGGAGATGACCATCTAACCTTGTTGGGTCTACATACAGTGAGCCAGGAGTTCCTTTACCTGAGGTTTCATGGCTGAATTTCAATGTCCTGAGTCTTTTGTAATTGTATACAAAATTGTGAGCTATTTTAATATGGCACTAGCCAATGTCCTGTGGATGTGTGCAGGCATCTTGGAGTGGAACCCTAAAAAGGATAGATAACATTGCATGTGAACCAGTAGGTTTTAGCCAGTACATTTTTGAGGTGAAGAGGCTCATTTTCTATTGTGATAGAATTTGTTTTTATTTGGAAAACAGTTGTCAAGCTTTGCAGTTTTTACCTCGCAGATGAATACCTGGAAATTTGGTGGGGGGGTCTGATTGACATTACCATAAAGCTTTTTTTTTTCTGGATCATACATTCAGGAGATTTGTATGCTTGTAATTTTAATCCCCAAATTCGTTGAGGGTTGAAAGAAATAAAAGTAGGTGATATAATTGAGTGTAGAAACATAAGTTCTTTATATAGAATTTAAAGGTACCAAATTTGTTAGACTGGTGGTTCCTGATAAACATTGATACACATAATGGCAAAATTTTGTGTGCCACATTTAATTTTTAGCACCTTCTTGCCTTTTAAGCATATCTTAAAAATTAAGGTAATATAAAATGAGGGGAAGTGAATTTTTACTGAACTAGAAGATCGTGCTTATGAAGGGGAGGAAACGTTCGTTCCCTTGACTGTATCAATCTTAATAGACTCATTTTTTTTAAAGGTTAGGGTAACTTTAAATAAATGTTAGTAAAGAGCAGTACAATTTTTCTGGGGTCTAGAAAAGTTTAATTGCCCCTAATAACTAATATGGTTATTGAGTGACAGTAACTTCAGCTTTTATTTGCTTTTACTATCAATTTTTTTAAAAGCCTCTAAAATACTCATGATTTGTGTGAGCATTTGAAGTAAAATAACTTGAGTGGAAAGTTTTGACTGATATCAAAACTTCATTAGACACCTTACTTTTTTCCCTTTATTTTCAGTTATCTATGCCAGCAATTATGACAATGTTAGCAGACCATGCAGCACGTCAGCTGCTTGATTTCAGCCAAAAACTGGATATCAACCTTTTAGACAATGTGGTGAATTGCTTATACCATGGAGAAGGAGCCCAGGTAAAGTAACTGGTCAAAACTTTACAACATTGCAGTGTAACAAAGTTGTTGGGTTTTTAATACCATTTTAAATTATCACTATTTAAAAAGTATTCCATAGTTTGTTAATTCAGAATTATAGATGAATTCTAATGAGATTTCTGGAGAAAGAAAGTGGATTATATTTTGATACGGTTAGAGTGGGATAATCTTGTTCTGTTATTCTTAAACATTCTACTCCATTTAATAAAAACATTCTTTTCCATTTAATAAAAGTGCAATGTATTAAATGCTGTATAGATAGTAGTGGTTGTATGTACCTTGTACATGTTTAATATATTTGGAGTTACTGTGATTCTTTTATCTTTGAAACATTTAAATTACAGAAGTACTTTACAGATGCAAACTTGTTTTAAAAATCGAATACCCAACATCTTCGTGTTACTTGAATTTGAGTATTTGTAAATGGTAAATGGTACCATTTGTAAATGGTACTATTAATGTAGGGAATTACCTGTTTTTGATCATTGTAAGGGGTTCCTCCCCTCAAGCAATTGAAAAATAGATGAGACAGGAATATTTGTAAGTTTTTAAAATGTATATGTTACAAGAAACTGGACAATCTTGAAACTGCGCTGTGAGGCTAATCTCAAAGACTTTTAAATGAGTAAAAGTTTTTTGTTAGATAAAAGAATCTTGTCAATAAGGGGATTTTAAATGAAAGGGGGCTATGAAAATTGTATGCGTGGAAAAATTACTCTGCAGTGATTTTTCTAAGCTTGTTAGTCCAGTTTTATACTCCTAGGGGCTATTAATCAGAGTTCTAGTCTTCAAAAGCATTCCTGAAAAAGTTACTCTATCTATACTTATCACATGTCTATTGTAGTTGTTTCCTTGTGCTGTACATTCAACATGGAGCTTTAAGCTTTGTTTTAACATGTATGTATAGAAAGCAGCCGGTTTTGGAAGGAAATATGAAAGGTTGAAATTCATGAAGTTGGGCTCAGCTTTGAATATATTAGAGGCATAAAACGGTAGCCATTAGGAAAATGGGCATTTATTTTTTTCGCTGCTGTTTAATCTTTGTTCTTTTGTAAACTGGTTTACAGTATCTAAAAGTATTAGGAATAAATGAAGGACTGATATTCTTCTATGATTATAACTGAGAAGTAGCAGTGGTTTTTATTATGAAAACTATATAGTAGTAATGCAGCTTTTAGTAATGTTTCCTAGTACTGAGATTTATTGATTTGCTTTAAATTTGACTTTGTAATAAATAGTAGGTTTTTAAAAGTATAACTATTTTCTACTTATAAGAGCAAAATTACCTTTCCCCAAAAGTAAGGATTTTATGTTTAGATGTTGTGTGACAAATCAGTTGCATAAACAGTCAGTAAACTGATATTTTTTATATTACAGATAAGGAAACCAGTTTAGAGCTTAAAGTCAGTTAACAACTCTTTCTAAAAATCATGTTTAAACTTCTAGTTCAGTCTATTTTTCATTACCACTCTTTTTGGTGGGGTCTTGGTTCTGAATAAAAAGAAGTAAAAAGGCGTAGTGGAAAACATGTTTTTAGTGTTAGCTGTATTAATTGTATTCCAGTAAGTTTTCTAGACACTATTTTACTATTTCATCTACAAACTATTACTTACTTTGCAATAGATTGGAGGATTAATGATGAGGTTTGAAAGCATCTGTTCATAGAGTCTGATACCTAGAAGAATTTTTATTTAAAGAGTACATTTGGAAGTATGAAGATTTAGCATGTGTGATGTAAACTCATTGTTTAACTGTTTAAAAAGAACTGCATAACTTTGGAGAAGAAATTACAAGAAGGGTGGCTTTTTAAATCTTTAGACAAAACTTTTACCTAGATGGGGGAAGTATAGTATAGTAAGATATTTAGCGCTGTAACTTTAGGACTACCTTCTGTTATACGCATTTTTCTATTTTTAGCCAAGTAGGCAGCCAGGAGGGAAAGATAGGAAAGAGTTGGGTATTTTCTCCAATATTATGCTAAGTGTCTTGAACTCTTTTAATCTATTGCTTAGCAACTAGAATACTTTCAGCATTCAGTTAGTAACACAGGGAGATGCCAGGGTTTTTTTCCCTCTTTATTTGCCGTTTGTGTCTTTTTAACCTCTCTAGAGTTTTAAGTTAGTGAAAGAATATTATATAAGAATAGTGGGATTAGGGAAAAATAAAGACAATACTATGCAAATACCAGCATTAACTTTGGAGAGTAAAATTAAAGAAAAACTAAAAGGAAACATTTTTGCAGAGGTTGAAGTGGTGATAGTGTGGGAAGTATTTACTTTTATTTGGAATGCTTATCATCTCAAAGGATGTGAGAGTATCTTGACCAAATAACTTTATTAGGCCTGGATTTTTTATATATCCTGTTCTTGATACTTGTTACTATTTTATATGTAAGTCTATGTCTAGTTAGAAATGAATATTTAGAGATTCAGTGAGAGAATCAAAACACTGTGAAAATGTTCTTTAGCCCTAGATAATTCACATCACTACTCTCTCTGCCTTTTTCAGTTATTATATAATACAAGTGTTGCCCCTTAACTTACCAATCTCTTACTGAAATTGGATTTTAAAAATACATGTACAATTGAATTTTCTGAGCTTACAAAATGTAGCTCAAGCCCCAGACCCTCAGATGAAACGCAGGCAGCCGATTTTTCTCTTAAGTTCCATGAGGGTTCTGGTGGTGTTGTCAGGGTACAGAACCACTATCTAATTTCAGTTTAACTCAAATGTTTTAAAGAAAACAAGCAGGATATGTTGCTAGTGATTAATGGGGAAAATCATGAATGTGATATTATAGCTACTAAGGAAAACAATTCTCAACATCAAAGCTGAAATAGTAAGTTTTTTTGTGTGTGTGTTTGGTTTTTGGGGGGCAGGGTAAGTTTGAATAAAAAGCTAAGTTAGAGATTGTGAGGTGTCTGTATCAGAGATGGAAATAAGTATGCTTCTCTTTTCTCCTTTTTGATGGTTGTTTTATGACCATAGATTTATACCCTTGATCAAGAAAATGAGTCTAACAGAAGGGTAAATGACAAATTTTAAAACCGTTGAACTTTTTTGCCCACAATATGTTATAGAAATATGTGAAAGATAAATAGGCAAGATCCAGTTGAGCTACAAAACAGCCATTAAAAGTGAAGAACATTAAGCTGTTGCTTTTGGGGGTAGGAGGGAACAATGGAATTACATGCTTTGTTCATATATGGGAAACTATACTGGTTTAAAAAACCCAACTAGATAAATAATATCAACATGGCTAGACTTTTTTAATTGTCCATTTCAGTCATACCTCAGTAAAGCTGGGAGGGGGTGCTATGTCAAATGGGAGTAGCAAATTTCAGAAGGAATTCTATATGATATACCATTTATATAAAATTTAGTAATATCAAAACTATATTTCTTAAGAAATTTACATACATGCTCTGAAAATATGGACAGGAAAAGAACAAATTCAAGAAGGCAATTATCTCTAAAAAAGGAACAAAGGAAGGAAATGACACTGGAGAAACTTAAAAGAGGTGACCTCCATAAGTTTTAGATCTTTTATGTTTAAGAGAAAAACAGGTACACTCTAGATCACAGGTGGCAAACACAAGGTCCATGGGCCAAATCCTGCCCTTCACCTTGTTTTAACCAGCCCAGCACCTTGTTTCTGGCACCTTGCTTCTCTACCTGAGCTTTTGCTTAACTGTTATAAAGTAGTTACATTTATACAGTCCTAAAATTACATTAGGCCCTTATGAAGGCAACCGTGAGGCTGATGTTGACACCCCTGTTCTAGATAATGGCTACATAGGTTTAATATTATTTCTCCATTTGCATTTTTAAAAATTGAAGAGCTTTCTAAATAAGCTGAGATTTAATATGTGATATCACAGGACATTCAGAAAATGGAAAAAGGTAAGTTTGGGAGATATTTAAAAAGTCCAAGGGCCTTAATGTTCTATATGTATCTATAGGCATTTAAGATTTGTAGTATTACTTAGACCTAGTTTATATTTGTCTTCCTATGCAGTATATTTTTATAAATAAACGTTTTTAGAGATTGCTTGGTGATGCTTGTATAACAACTATACTGTTAAATAATTTATCTAAGTAGATGAATTTTTCTATGTTGCTTTTGGTTGATTGCAAGCGCTGAGAAGTTATGTCAGGGTAGATCTTTGTTAGTAGCATTGATTGAAATTCATTTCAATTTTGAGAATACCAAATAAAACATGTTACTCCAAAAAGGCTATTTTGTTTTAAATGAATGAATATTCACATTTTTAATTGAAGTTTAAGAGTGATAATGAACTCATTTTTATATCTGTGAAGACTAATTACTTGAGTGTTCCTAAAAGTTGGTAGAATCACTGTCCTGTTAGTATTTGTGCTTTGCTCCATACTATTTTAATAAATGATTCAAAAGAACAAGTGAATTGAAAATTATTTTTGTATATTTTAGCAAAGAATGGCTCAAGAAGTACTGACGCATTTAAAGGAGCATCCTGATGCATGGACAAGAGTTGACACAATTTTGGAATTTTCACAGAATATGAACACGAAAGTAAGCAAGTGGTGGTTTTAAAATCCATTTATTCTTTTCTTCCAGTCATAAACTTTGAGGAAGGTATCTCATTTTTAGTATGAGCATTTGTTATCTCAAATCACTTAATAATGTTAACTTACTTCAAAATTTAGTCTTAAACATAGAGTTAATTCTTGCAAATAGTCCTAAGAATTATGAAGCGTTGTAATTGGGACTAGTATGCAAGGTGGCTTTTTAGTTTTTTGGGGGTTTTTTCTTTTGTTTTTAGACTACGTATATAGCTCTAGGTAGCATTAATTCTGAATGTTATTCAGAGATGAAACAACATCAGGAATTGTTTTGATTTGGGCAAGTAATCAATATAATACAGGCTAGGCACCTCCAACACCAAGTTGTATGGGCAGCGTAAAACCCTACTCTGTGGTACCAATGCTTTTAATGGGACAGCACTCAGTTTTTATTTGCAGTTGAAAATGTTATAATTGGGTCCTTTTTTTCTTAAGTTTGAACAGAAGGGTTGATCAAAATGTGTTTTGACTGTTTTAGGCTTGATGATTCACACTTCTCTTTAAACTGCATTAATGTAATAAAATAACCATGCATGGCATTCTGTTTAATACACACAAAGTTTCTCCTCTTGGTATACATTGTGTTAAAACAGAAAATAGCCATGTTCACATCTGTTTCTGAAATCAGACTGTGTTAATTAACAGTTTTGAAATATTAATTAGTTTTGACATCTTGTAAATTTTAGGACAAAAATACAGTTCAGAACTTCCTCAAAGTGCTAACCTTAAGTAACATAACAGTGTTTGCCTGTTTGCTTGCCTGGTAAATTTTGCTTTTTATACTGACAGACATTACTAATAAGTTGATTTATCAACAGTATTTTTAAAAACTCAAATTTGTCTTGTGAAAAATGAGATGATTAGAGGAACAGAAAGAAAGCAACAGGTAAAGAATTCTTCAATTTACATAAATTGCAAATGATTTGGTGCTAAATTTATGCACTATGACATTTGGCTTTTATGCAATCATTTTTTTTTCTTTAAAGATGTTAACACTACCTGATATTAATCATAATGTTCCATTATGTTGATTGCTTGTAATAGGAAGAAAAGGGGTGTCTTCCTGTGCAACTGACACAGCTAGGCTTTGACGGCAGGCCTCCACAAGGTCTACCCTTTTGATTCCCTTTAACTGAATTCTGTTCATCAATTGTTTTTGTTTCATGGGCGGTGGGAGGGGAAAGGGGAAGTCAATGCATAAAATAAGCATTTCTAAGGGCTCAGTAGAAATTTCTACCATGGGGATCATTTCATGTATTTATTTTTTTTCATTTAGTCTTTGCTGTTATCTGTCCCTCATCTTCATAACTCAGCAGTGGATTTCTCAAATCTGAGATGTAATGCTGAAGTATAATTCTTTAAAATGATGGGATTATTTGGATATTTTCAAAGTAGTTATCATTGGCCTTCAGATTTGGCTGTCACTAAAGATTTTTTGAATCAAGATGCTCTTTTTCAAAGAAATGTGAATTCTCATCATGTATAGAGTCTTAACGTCTAGGAGAGATTCAATTTTAGGATATTATGATGGTGATCTATGTACTCCTTTGGCCTAATTAGTGAAAAGCTGTTATTGGGCTTCCTGCCTCAGCCCCCTTGGCAGAAAGAAGCAAAGATGAGTTGTATCTTCTGCAAGCTCATGCTACCTTTTTACAGTTGGAGAAAAGACTAGAGGTTAGTAATTTAGGTAACAAAGTGTCAAACATAAAGGAAGAAGTAAATATAAAAATGAAGGGGAGTGTATCCTTTAATTAAGTGTACGCTAAAAACATTGGTTAAAATACTGTAATGTTACTGGTATTTATAGAGATTTGATTCATAATTTTCTAAAGGTCTTTTTTAAAAGATTTTATTTATATATTTTTGGAGAGAGGGAGAGAAACATCAGTGTGTGGTTGCCTGTCATTCCTTCCCCACCCCCACCCGGCGACCTGGCCCACAACCCAGGCATGTGTCTTGATTGGGTATCGAACCAGTGACTCTTTCATTCATAGGCTGGCACTCAATCCACTGAGCGATGCCAGTCAGGGCAAAGGTCTTTTTAATCAGTTGAGAATTAGTAAGAGGATATATTCCACGAAGTAACAAGTACATTGTTTTGACTTGGCAGTCTGATTTCATGCCTTTACAATTAAAGTTATTAGAGCAGTGTGTTTTTTAAAGTTAATTTAGAATTTTAATCTATCAGAAACTTTTTTGTTTGTTTTATTTACATTTTTCTGAGACCTAGACCTACAGAGAGGTGTAAACAAACCAGATAGAAAGCTTCACTATTTACTGCTGATTATGAACCTCTATATTGGCATCAAATTTGTATTTTCAGAATTTTGCTTTGGCCTTGTTTTTATTTTAGAAGTCTTTTTAAGGAATGTTTACAAATGTAGGATTTCAGCTGAAATTTTTCCTGAAAAATATGAAATGTTAAAATGAAAGAAAACAGCAAAAACATTTACTGTTTGAGCACAATGTAGTTTGGGACAGTCTATATTGTGCTTTGAATAAAATGAGTGTTCATTCACATGATCCCTTTGGTTGAAATACTAATGCTCCTATTTTATTGTGTGATGACTAACCATTTTAAAGATGAACTCTTATTCTCAGCCAAAACTTGCAATCTGAGGTTAATTATGTCCATATGTGAGTGAGTTTACCTTTCAGGTATTATAGCCGATTCTTCCCTAATTCAACCAGTTGAAACATGCCACAACAGTTTTGTCCTTTTTCTTCCTCCTGTGTATCCACACTAATTGGTCATGATAATAATTTTGGGTTTTATCCCTTATAGCATTATAAATTGTTATAAACATTCTTGACTATTTAGAGTGAGTAATCAGCAGGAAGGACAAAATGGCTTGAAAGTGGTATCTATTAACTTTCTTACCTTTTTAGTTGTAACTTTTATATTTAAGAATACCTGAAAGGTAGATACAGATTGCAACCGGCATTTGTATATTTTTTGACTGTGCACAAAAGTTTATCTTTAAATTAGTAGAAATAGCAACTATAAGGGTGGGGTTAAAATTTAAAATAAAATCCATGGGCTGTCTTGCTGCTCCTTAAGTAACACACCAGTGATGTTTGTAAATACTTTCTATAGAAAGTAACTGTGACAGTACTGTAATGCTTGGCCAAGAGCTTACAACTCCTAGAAGATGGTAGGAAGCTTGAGAGCATCCAAGCTGCTAAATTTTTAGGAGCCTGGTCGTGTAAAAAAAAGTACGTGAGCCTTTGAGCAGTCATTTATGTTGTGAATCATATCTGGCTATTACTTTTCCTTCTACAGATAAGCCTATTTGGCTGCAAAAGGGCTTTTTATTTGGTTCTTCCTGGTGTGAGCATGTATAAACAGCAGGACGTTAAATAGAGTAGTAAACAATAAAATGAGGAAAATGCATGAAAACTCAGTATATGGGTGAATAGATCCTTGTTTAATATATGTAATTAAACTTGGTAGCATAATGTTTTTGAAACTTTAGATGTAAATGTGAACGTCTGTCCATTTGTTAATCCTGAAAGTTGCTAATCTTATAGCAATATATTCACATACTTCTGTTATCCAATTTTCAGTATTATGGACTACAAATTTTGGAAAATGTGATAAAAACAAGGTGGAAGATTCTTCCGAGGAACCAGTGTGAAGGTAGGAAAATGTTTTATACAATTGTAGATTCACAGAAGTTTTATTAATTCCGGCAGTTTTATTACAGTTGAGTATTTGGGTAGCAGGTGTATTGAATCTGGTTTGTGCCTTTAATGGAGATCAC
The DNA here is from genome assembly GCF_019186645.2 of Phyllostomus hastatus. NCBI lineage: Eukaryota > Metazoa > Chordata > Mammalia > Chiroptera > Phyllostomidae > Phyllostomus > Phyllostomus hastatus. Next base: position 93,572,572 of record NW_025334041.1, read on the forward strand.
TGATTTTATCATGTGGCAAGGTAGGTGGTTTATCTTTTGGGGAAAAGAGGAGACCAACCTGGTTAAACTTTTTATAATACTGTGATGAAAAATATGTATCAACTCATAGGTCTTGGAACAATGCCTGAAGTGAATGAAATTTGAATATGTGCCCTTAAAAATTATTTTAAATTTACCAGACAATAACTGACACGTAATGAATATTTTAACACATGGAATAATACACAAATTTAAAATAGCAAACGAAAAAAAAATAAGCCTTTACCTTTAAAAATATAATAAGCCTTATCTTTTGAATTATAAGAGGTTGACATCTAAAATGAGGAAACATCAGAACGCAAGGATGTGTTGGCTGGTTTTAATAAAAGGTGGGGCAAATGTAGGTTTATAGTTGTGTGAAACAGTTTATTATTATTATTATTATTGTTATTTTACTTTCTTTCTTTTAAGATTCTGTGTATTTACTTTTAGAGAGAGGGAAAGGGGAGAGGGAGAGAAACATCAGTGTGAGAAATACATCAGTCTGTTGCCTCTCATGCCCCAAACTGGGGGCCTGGCTAGCAACCCAGGCATGTGCCCTGACTGGGAACCAGAGACCTTTCAGTTCACAGAATGGTGCTTAATCCACTGAGCCACACCAGCCAGGGCTAATCTAAGTATTATATTATTTTCCACACAAACAACTGTAGAGCTCCTTTTACTCTACCCTGCATTTAACTTTTTCCTTTGTGTAGTATTTTTGCAAAAATAGTCATAGTTCAAAAAACTTGGGGCAAGGTTAGTCTGTTGGAATTCTTTGCATTTACTTTTCATTTTTCACGTACTGCTTTATTGCCTACTTTACATCGCTTGTTTAATCTCTGGAAAATAGAAATAAATGTCTGGGATTTATAATGGGGGTTTATTACCTTTTTTTAGATTTTATTTATTTTTAGAGAGGGAAGGGAGAGAGAAAGAGATGGGCGCGCACGCGCACACACACACACACCCACACCCACACCCCCCCCACACCCCCCCAGTGTGCGGTTGCTGGGGGCCGTGGCTTGCAACCCAGGAATGTGCCCTGACTGGGAATCGAACCTGTGATGCTTTGGTTCGCAGCCCGAGCTCAATCTACTGAGCTGTGCCAGCCAGGGTGGTTTATTACATTTTCTTATATTAAAATATGTCCCTCTTTTTTGACTGTTGATCTTTAAGATGTCTTTCATCTGCTTTCTCATGTTGTCTTTACAGTGGGTTAGTGACCCAGATTTATTCAGCTAGTCAAATCTTAACATCTGTCTAGCATGGTTAGAAATAAATAAGTTTTAATGCCAATATTCTCAATATGCCATAAAGCAAAGATTAAGAATGATAGTGCAGGCACTAAACTGGCATGGCTCCCTTGATTGAGCATCATCCTGCACTGGACCAGGTCACTGGTTCAATTCCAGGTCAGTGCACATGCTGGGGCTGCGGGCCAGGTCTCTGATTAGTGGATTAGTTGGTTGGGGGTGTGCAAGACGCAACCTATCAGTGTTTCTCGCTAACACTGATATATCTCTCCCTATCTTTCTCCCTCTCATCCCCTCTCTCTACAAAAAAATAAACAATTTTTTTATTTAATTTCTATCTATTTATTTATTTATGAATAATAGTGCAGGAGGAAACTGCCTCCCAAAAGAGGCTCCTGTTTCTTCAAATGTTTTATTTTGGGTTGAAACCATTTTAGATCATGTTCTGTAATTTTCTTAGAGACTAAGTGCAGTTTGACTATGTGGCCCAAGTAGATTGATTCTTTGTACTTACCCATTGCTCTTTAGGGACTTGGATGATGTCCTTGTTCCTTTTACTTCTGTTGTTAGATACCTGTAGTGTGAACTTCAAACTTAATTTTCGCTATGGCTAACCCACCCCACCTCTCCTCCCCCCAAAAACCAAAACTTTACTTTCTTTTACTTCAGTATCATTCTACTATAGTGTAAGTCCCTCTTGCTTCTAAACACGTAGATCCTTGCTTCTTACCACTTAAGAATTGTACTAGATGATCTTCCATAGTCTTTTCCAGGTTTAAATTTAAATGATTTAAGGTTATACTAGCCTATCAAAGTCACAGTTATAGTATTGAAAAAAAATGAGAGGCTAGTGCTCTCCCTGAGGATTTGACATTTTTAGCTTTCTGCATGAATAGGAGTGGTATGTATGGTTATTATTAGGAAGTCACTAGAGTTCCCATGTATTAATATGTAAGTGTTTGATATAAAATACTGGGGGGGGCATAAGGCTTTTTTTTTTTTTTTTTTAAGAGAGGGAAGGGAGGGAGGGAAAGAGAGAGAAACATCAATGTGCAGTTGCTGGGGGCTGTAGCCTGCAACCCAGGCATGTGCCCTGACTGGGAATCGAACCTGCGATACTTTGGTTTGCAACCCAAGTTCAATCCACTGAGCTACGCCAGCCAGGGCTGACTGTTTACTTTTGAAAGCCTATCAGAGTTTGAAAAAATGGGATGTGAAGGGGTAGTGATTTATTCTGCCTGACTTAAACTTCTGTTTAATTCATGTATTCCTATTCTGTATTGGTGAGGAACTTCTTTGTTTCTCTACAAGCTATATATATATTTTTTATCATTTATTAGAATCACTTTTCTCCCTGCATTTTCCTTAGCACTACTGTTAAGATTAAGTGTGATATCAGCTTTCTAAAAGTACCTGAAGTACTTTTAGGTACTCTATATCAGCTGTGTATGGTTGCAATCATCAGTGAAGATGTTATGTGGAGGGAAAAGTGTGCTGTAACTTCTAGGATTTTTGAGAGGTTTGTTTTTGTAAGACCATGCATACTGGTTCCCAGAGAATGTTAGTGAACCTCAGATTTAGATATGCAACAGCAACTTGGCACAGTGGATTTAATGATGCGTGTTCTTGTTTCAGGTAGTTGCTCTCATTTGTAAAACATTGGAAAATAAATTTAGTACTAGATTTTATAACTCTTTTTTCTTTTTAAGGTTGTATTTATTTTTCAGAGAGAGGGGAAGGGAGGAGAAAGACAGGGAGAGAAACATAGATGAGCAAGAAACATAGATCGGTTGCCTCTAGCCTGGCATGCCCCAACCGGGAACCGGGTCAGCAACCCAGACATGTGCCCTGACCAGGAATAAAACTGGCGACCTTTCAGTTAGCAGGATGATGCCCAACCCTCTGAACTACACCAGTCAGGACATATAAATCCTTCTCTAAAATTGATTTTAAGTGGGGGAGAAAGAGAAACGTCTATTTGTTGTTTCATGTATTTTTGCATTCACTCACTGGTTAATCTCATATGCCCCAAGCAGGTAACTGAACTGGCAATGTTGGTGTACTGGGATGATGCTCCAATGAACTGAGATACCCAGCCAGAGCCTATAAACCTTTTTAACATTGTCAATCTTGGGAGGGTTCTCCAGGCTTAAGATTTTGTATTTCACAAAATAGGCTAACATTTCTGAACTTTAATTTTCCTTCAGTAACTTTGGTATTGGAAATGAATTTAGTGTAATCTCCCAAATAATGTACATTTCTTTTGTCTTTGGCATGTCCCATAAAGCTGTCCCCATCACTTTTTACTCTATATCTTCCTTATCATATATATTTATTTACATGGGACATATATTACCTGTTTCCTATAAAGCACTGTTAGGTATTTTAAGACTACATAAACATATTCTTGCATCAAAATGCTGTTGGTCAGAAGATAAAATGTGTATGTAAAAAATGCATACTGTGTGAAAATTAAGTTAGTGTATATAATGAGTTCTAAATATGCTAAAGGAAGAGAATTAGGTCGGGCCCTTTAGACAAGCTCATTCACACAGATTGCAATACTTGTAGTATTTTAAAGGAAGGATAGGTTTAGCTACACAAATAGCAAGCCAAAATAAGTTCTGTACATTTTTTTCCAATCTAGCAAATTTTTTTTTATTTCATTTCAAGTGCTTGTCCATAAGCCATATGTTAGTCTTCACATGTTATTTTAGGGTAATAGTATTTTTAATGTAGGCCTCTTGTCTAAAGTACTTTGCCAGGACAATCTCTGACGAAACACATCTAGACTAGGTTAGATGTTTTTGCTCAGTGTTCCCTTAGTATATTCTGTACCAGTAGATCACAAATGAATATAATTTCAGTGAACAAAAGACACACAGGTAATAGTTAGGTGAGTAAGGGAATTTTTTAAGACATTAAATGTCATTTAATTAAATGACATTTAATTGACATTTTAATTTTAAAATGATCAAAGGAGATACAATCTCATAATAAAACATTTTAGTAAACTTAGATTTATGTAATACAAAATTTACTACATTGCTCTGGTTTTTAATCATTTTTGCTTTAGGCCAGAAAAAAATTACCTATTTAGAGTCTCCCCCACCATAACATTTATCACACTTGGCTGACATTGTTTTTTCACTCTTTCATCCCCTAAAATGGTTAGCTTAATGGTATCAGGGATCAAAGAATGTTTTTATTGCATTCTTATTGCTTGGTGCGTAGGTGTCAGTATATAATTACTCAATCAACAAATTGCATATTGAATTAATGTTCTCCAATTTACTTCATTCCTGTACTTTAAGGACCTAATGAAATTTCCCAATATTTTTGCTCTTATAAGTTATGTATGTATTGAGGTTAAGTTTTGAAGTAAATACTTGTATAGATGAGTTACAAATCAACTAAATATTTTTCGGCTTAAAAAGATGAAGTGGAAACTTTATTTATTTATTTATTTATTTGTTTGTTTGTTTAAGAGGGGGAAGAGGGGGAACGAAACCAGTATGAGGGAGATACATCGATGGTTGTCTCTCCTGTGCTGTGTGAATGGGATGGAAACCTGCAACCTAGGCATGTGGCCACACATGTCAGGGCTGAAGGGGAAATTTTAATATGTGAGGTAGTCGTTGTTTCCAGATAGAGAGAGGGAGTGTTTGCTAGTCACTGAAGTAATTAACAGTATACCAGGATTGTCAGTGATGTTGAATCTCTATCTTGAGTGCACCTCAAATTTATTGTTAAGGTAACCCCTGCCTTTTTAAAGAATAATTTTTGTTCCCTGAATAGTAGAGCTTAGTGAGTTGGACGTCATTCCTCAAACTGAAAGGTCACCAGTTCAGTTCTAAGGGCACATATCTGGGTGGCTGACCAGGTTCCCAGTTGGGGGCATGTGAGAGCAATTGTAATGTTTCTCTGTTTCTTCCTTCCTTTCCCTCTCCCAGAAAGAGGGGTGGGGGGTCTTTCTTAAAATACTAATTTTTGTACTTGTTTAGAAAATTCAAACCATAAAGAAGGCATGGGAGACACTGAAAGACTCTTTCATTCCTCCCCAAAATAATAATCTTATTTGCTTAAAGGTATCTCTATTTAGAGTTTATGCCAAAGGCTGTTTTAATCTCTTAAGATACCATTTTATGAGAGATGAATTGGCTAACACTGAAAAAGAGGAGTGATAAAATCATAATTGGGTATTTTGGAAGTTTGGTTGCTTAAAGGTGGTTGCACAAAATAGGTCTGAGTTGTTCAGTTCTGTGTTACAATTTACAAAGTTGACAGACCAAAGCTGATAAACCCATGAGGTTTTATATAGTACTTTTCTATGGAGTGAGACACATGTCAATGTATTATATGAACTACATAAGTTACTTTACCTCTTTGAATCTTGACTGTTTCACAGGGTTATTGAGATACAAAGGTATAATGTTTGTAAAGTCCTCGGTGCTTCCACTTACTCAGTATGAATAAACACAGCATGTGTGTTGCAATCTTCCACAAAAATATCTCCATTTCTATTCATACCATCAGATAACGATATACTAGTCTCAAGTTATTTTTTAAAATTTTCTGCAACAGCTTCCTAACTGGGCTCTTTCATAACCACTTTTGTATGTCATGATATAGTCACCACAAAGGATTTAGCATGTTTAAAAAACAGAACTAATTGGGTCACTCCCGTGCATAAGATCTCCCATTGTATTGAAGAACGGGTGTTCAGTATGATGTTTTTAATTGTTACTGACTTCTAAAAAATCATTGCATTTGCTCTGTTTTGTTTGAGATATATATAATTTGACATGCATAATAAACTGCATGTGTTAAAAGTATACAATTTGTAGATTTTGACTTGTGAATGTGCCCATGAAACCAGCAATATAGTCAAGATCTTCACCTTGTGATTACCTTCCACCCAAACCTATCACCCCCTTGATTAGCTGGGAGTAGAATGGCTGGATCATATGGTAGGTATGTGATTAACTGCCCCTCCAACTGTTTTCTAAAATGGTTGTACCATTTTATATTCCCACTGGCAGTATGTGAATATGATTTACGTCGTCACTGAAACTTGATGTAGTGGTTTTGATTCTAGCCATTACAGTGCATATAATATAATGGGTTTTCCTGGTTTTAATTTGCATTTCCCTCATGACTAATAATGTTGAATATTATTCTGTGTTTGTATATATATTATCATAAGTTGATACTGTTATTTTCTATTGAACACAGACGGTGATTATTCACTGTGTTGGTAATTTTTGAAAAGAAAATTTTAAGTTTGGGGGTTCTTAAGCCCTAGTGTCTAAATCAAATGAGAAATTTCTTAATTTTTTTCCTACAGACTGTAATGTTTGAAGCTTTATCAGTCTAATCTCGGATTCAATAGACATACCTTATTTGTATCTTTCTGACAGTTTTATGCCATGGTGGGATAATATTAAGTATCTACTTCATATATTAAAGAACAAGGCAATATTTTAAAATATTCTATTACATTTCAGTATCATACATACTTGACATAAAAAAATTTCCTACCACTTCTCATTAAGGTAACAGTTTTGTCCTTCCAAAGTTTTCTGATTATGTGGAACTTCCATAAGAGATGTTTACTTGAAACCTAACAGTCTAGTATTTACTAAGCTTGTATCAACATAGCAATAGGAAACACACACAGACTTTATTAAAGCAGAGTGGATTTTAATAAATGTGACTTTTTAATTATTTTTCTAAAGATTTTACTTATTTTTTAGACAGAAGAAAGGAAGAGAGAAGGAGAAACATCAATGTGTGGTTGCTTTTCACATGCCCCTTACTAGGGAAGATGGCTGCAACCCAGTCATGTGTCCTGAGTGGGAATCTGAACCCACAACCTTTTGATTAGCAGGCTTGTCATTCAACCACTGAGCCACACCAGCCAGGGCTTATTTTTTGTTATGGGAAAAATTATTAGATCTTTAAAATAAAATTGTTTTCTTTTGCTAAAATATGCATGACAATATTTGCCATTGTAAGTGTACAATTCAGTGTTGGTAACTACATTCACAGTACTGCAAATCACCATCACTGTACATCTCCAAAATTTTTTCACCATCCCCAGTTAAAACTACCATTAACCATTAACACTCCCTCCCCAGTTTCCCAGTACTTATTAACCACTATTATACTTTGTCTTAGAAATTTGCCTGTTTCACTCATCACACATGTAGCTGATTGTGCCATATTTGTTTTAGTGTCTTATGTCATTTTGCATGTTTACAAGGTTTGTTCATGTGTTAATATGTATCAGAATTTCATTCCTTTTTAAGGTCAAATATTCCTCTGTGTGTGTGTGCGCACGCGTGCATGTACATACACCTGCCACCTTTTCTTTATTCATGAACATTGGGCTGTTTTCACCTTTTAGCTATTATAAATGATGCTATAAACTTGATTACATTTTAATTTCTGCCTTATCTTTTAGAGTTCTTATTCAGTGTCTGAGGCCATAACCCTTTTAAGAAAGATAACTTCTTACAGATCTGTTCCTCTAAAAATTATTAAAATTGGTAGGCAATAAGTCTGATTATAACCTATCTGTGGGAGCCCTCAGTTAAGAACCCCAGCTTTTGAATTGTTTTTAGATATTTGCCTCTTATTTTGCTGTTACAACTATTGCATTGAGTGACTAAGAACATCATTCTGTATTCCTTTGGACAGTAAGGGAAAGAAGACAGCTATTTAAGAGTTTTATACAGGATGGGTCAAAAGTAGATTCAAAGTTTGTATGGAAAATAATGTAATAATTAATAAATACTAAGAATAAACTGTTTTGTGTGCTCATAACTATAAACCTACTCTTGCCCTACCCTGTATTTTAGCGTCTGCCACGACACATTAACCACTTTGAGCTAAAGCTGACCTTAACCCTATATTTTAGTGACTGTCTTTCTGATGATAGATGTAGGTGTAGCTTAAATGGACAGATGTTTGTAATCTATGGCGCAGGAAAAGAGCCTATAATTTTTATACATCTTTTATGGAGGGATTTACGACTTTACATTTTTATAGCTTGTAAACAAACATTTTGAATGAAGTATTGCACAATGGTTGAAACCAGATTGAACTTAGTTTACCTGTGGCGCTTTCATAATAGTGTACTAAGGTGTTCCATTTTCAGTGGTATGTGAATATTAGCTACTGTGAACAAGAGTAATCAGAATATGCATCGTTTTTACTTAACATATTTTATAGTTTATCTATGAATGCAGTTTTCTCTTAATAGGTAGGATCCTGCATTAGGATGAAAACCTCATGGTAATCGTATCACTTGGCTAGATAAAGATGACAATGTATAATCCTTTTGATTTGAATTTTGAAAGGAGAGCTTTTGCTTCCATGGGAATTTCACCATCAATATGTTGTCAGAGTAAGTTCGCAATTTTAGAGGAGTTTAGTGAATCTTCTTTATGAAAATTAGGTGCATAAATGTATTTTTACCCTATAATTAAGTATATAATATTTAATTTTTTGGTTTAAGATTTTAAAAAATTATTTTTAGAGACAGGAAGGGAGGGAGAAACAGGGAGAAACATCAGTGTGTGGTTGCCTCTTGTGCACCTCCTACTGGGGACGAATGGTGTGCAACCCAGGCATGTGCCCTGACTGGGAATTGAACCAGTGACTCTGTGGTTTGTAGGCTGGCACTCAATCCACTGAGCCACACCAGCTAGGGCATATAAGTATACAATACTTAAAAGATATTCCTGGAGAATCAGATTATTAATATTGCTGTATAAATTACTTGGAAGGTATGTAGCTTCTAGATAAGGGTGGAATTTATTTAAAACTGCCGTTTAGCTAGCTGACATTGATACTGTCCACTTATTATTTTATGTTGACTACTTGACATTGCTCCTTGTATTTGGAATGAGTGTCAATGACATTTTTCTTGATATTGAGAAAATAGTTGGATTACATGAGAGGGGACCTAAAAAGACCCGGAATTACCTCCTGAAGGGTGGGCCCCTTGTAGTACAAGTTTGCCCCACTAAGGTGTGAGGGGTTTTTGGGTTTTTTTTTTTGTTTTGTTTTGTTTTGTTGTTGTTGTTGTTGTTGTTGTTGTTGGGTTTTCAGTGCATTTGCCCATTTCACAATGGGTAACTTCTAAGCACGCCTGCCTACACTGTGCTGAGTGTTCAGCAGTTTTTGACCAAAACCAGTATGACCCCCGTGCCCCACCTGAATGCCTTTTTTTTTTTTCTTTCCTGATTTAAAAAAGTCCTTGGGAGAAAACATTTTCCCAATGTGGAAGAGGTAAAACAAGAATGGCAAAAGCGATATAAAAGGCATCAGAATCAATGAGTTCAAAAGTGTTTTGAGCAGTGTGGAGGGAAAGTCTTGATAAATATACTGCATCAAGAGTACATTGAAGGTGACTGAAGTTTTGAACATGTAAGAATAAATACACAATATTTTATAAATAAATTCTGGGTGTTTTGGGGATTCCTCTTGTAAAAAATACATGCATCCACTCTTGGATTTGGAAGAATTTACAAGTTACAGCTGACTTCCAGTGATCTTGTTTTGAAGAAATATACAAAGCTGGTTTTTAAAAAACTAACCCTTTCAATGAATTCAGGGTTAAGTTTGAAAACTTAGGTGAATATTTTTATTCATATTGAGAACAACAACATCAGGGGGCTTATGGATATAAATGTGCTAAGTAATTGTATGAATCCTTTGAAAAACTTGATAACATAATAACCATGTAAGAACATAATTGTACTTGTCAGACAAATAAAACTTAATTAAAACTGATGAGTGAAATAATCGTGATTTTTTTCCCCCCTAACATAACAAACTTTCCTAATTCCTAAGGAAAAACTTGGAAAGTTGCTAGAATAGAAGGGTTCTTAACATCCATTTTTCACTTTACACTTCACATACACATAATTGGAAACAGATCATTTCTGATTAATAATGTTTCTTACTGTATATGAATTATTTATGGTCCTTATAGGAGGCAAGTGTAACTCTGCCTACACTGCCACTACGTTGAACATGAATATGAAGTCTATTTTTTAATATATTGATGAAGTTTTAGAGTTGTCTCATTTTTTTCTTTCCTCTCTCCCCCTGCCCTGCACCAGCCCCCCACCCCCCTCACACCAGCATTTCCCCCACCCCTTAGTTAATGTTTATGGGTAGTACATATAAGTTGTTTGGCTTCTCCATTTCCTATACTATTTTTAACCTCCCCCTATTTAGTAACTACTATTTATGCTTCTTACTCCTTGTACCTTTTTTCCCATTCTCCCCTCTCCTTCCTGCTGATAACTATCCATGTAATCTCCATTTCTGTGGCTCTGGTTGTTTGCTTAGTTTGGGGGGGGGGGTGTTTGTTTTGGTTTGGTAGGTTCAGTTGTTAATTGTGAGTTTTTTATCATTTTACTGTTCATATATTTCATCTTTTCCTTAGATGAGTCCCTTTCACATTTCATATAATAAGGGGTTGGTGATGATGAACTCCTTTACCTTGACGTTATCTGGAAAGCACTTTGTCTGCCCTTCCATTCTAAATGATAGCTTTGCTGGATAGAGCAATCTTGGATGTAGGGCCTCACCTTTCTTGACTTTGAATACTTCAATCCAGCCTCTTCTTGCCTGTAAGGTTTCTTTTGAGAAATCAGATAGTCTTATGGGAACTCCTTTGTAGGTAACTGTCTCCTTTTCTCTTGCTGCTTTTAAGATCCTCTCCTTATCTTTACTCTTGGGTAATGTAATTATGATGTGCCTTGGTGTGTTCCTCCTTGGGTCCAACTTGTTTGGGACTCTGTGCTTCCTGGACTTCCTGGAAGTCTATTGCCTTTGCCAGATTAGGGAAGTTCTCCTTCATATTTTTTCAAATAAGTTTTGGATTTATTCTTTTGTCACCCCTATGATTCGGGTGTTGGAAGGTTTAAAGTTGTCCAGAGGTTCCTAAGCCTCTCCTCATTTTTATTGAATTTTTGTTTCTTCATTCTGTTCTTGTTAAATGTTTATTTCTTCCTTCTGTTTCAAGTTATTGATTTGAGTCCCGGTTTCCTTCCCTTCACTGTTGGTTCTCTGTACATTTTCCTTTATTTCACTTTTCATAGCCTTCACTTTTTCCTCTATTTTGTGACCATATTCAACCATTTCTTTGAGCATCCTGATTCCCAGTGGTTTGAACTGTGTGTCTCATAGGTTGGCTGTCTCTTCATTTCCTTGTTCCATTTTTGGAGCTTTGATTTGTTCTTTCATTTGGGCTATATTTCTTTGTCTTGGCACACACAGCTGTTAGGTAGTAAGGAGCAGACCCTTAAGGGTTCACTGGGGCAGGGCAACTCACATAGTCACTGCCTTGTGACGCTGTCTGTGTGGGAAGGGTCAGAGAGGGAACAAGCCACTTGCTTAGCTCTCTGCTAGCTTTCAGTCACGTCCCTGGCTATCCGCAAGCAAATTGGGCCTTTCTGGTGCTGATTCCCGGGTGGGTGGGTTTGTGTACATTCTAGGACTCTGTGGGTCTCTCCAGTGAACTCTGCCATGAAGCTGAGAGGTTCCCCCTCTGCGTCAACCCCCACAGGATTTTCCAGTCCGATGTCTTGAGGCTTTATTTCCCTTGCTGCATCCCTGGGTTATGTGGTCTGTCTTGCTCCCCAGTTGTTACTTCTGGTTTATCTGCAGGCAAATGTGGGGAATACCTGATCTGCCAGCCTGCACGTAGCCCTTCTGGCCCTGTCCACCCAGGCTGCCTGTCTCTGCCCCTCCTGCTGTTCTGAATGGATGTTTTTTCTTTAACTCCTTGGTTGTCAGACTTCCATACAGTTCAATTTTCTGGCAGTTAAGGTTAGTTTTTGTTTTTAAGTTTGTTGTTCTTTTGGTAGTGTGAGGAGGCAAAGTGTATCTATCTACCTATGCCTCCATCTTGGCCAGAAGTCAAATATGAAGTCTTTAAAGGGGAGTACATCTTTTTTAAGAACTTGTTTTAGCCCTGGCCAGGTAGTTTATTTGGTTAGAGCATTATTCTGACACCTCAGGATTATGGGTCGAACCCTCATCAGGGCACATGCAAGAAGCACCAGTGAATGCAAAAATAAATGGAACAACATGGTGATATTTCTCTTTCTGAAATCAATAAATTTAGAAAGCAATGTGTTTAATTGTTTTAAGTATCATGTATGCAACTGACAGACAATAATTTGGCACAAAGAAAAAAACTTGAAGTATCTTTTAGATGATTTTCTATTATAGCTCAGAAACAGCTTTTTCTCCTGCTTATACACATTTGCCTTTTCTACCTTGGTATGCATGACACACTGCAAAATTTTTTTTTAAGGTGCAGTTCACGACCGTAAAGCTGTTCTTAATTGAGCTGCCTTTTGTTTTTGTTTTTGTTTTTGTTTTTGTTTTTGTTTTGTAATTGGGGTTAATGATAGGAAGGAATTTGGGCAAGGAGTTAATGGTGCTTGATCAAATAAGCTCTGGTACCTAGCAGTAGGAGATTCTGTGCAGATACTATAAAGGCAGTAGTACTTAATCAAAAAGGTGTTTATAGATAGTTACATGCTTTTGAAGGGATAGAAGTACTGATCATGGTAGAGTGACATTAAACTGAGACTTCCTTGTCTGCCAGAACCTTCCACTTTTTGAGCTTCACCTTTTCCTTATTTTCATCTTTTACCTTTTGCTCCATTTACGATGAATTTCAGAAGCCTCTGAAAGGAGGGTGGGAATATTTAATAATTTAATTGGTAACAGAAAAGTGGAAGGATCTGTTTGATTGTGTTTTATATTATCTGAGGCTAAGGAAAGCCTCAAAATCTTACATATTCCAAATAGAGGTAGTAGTTTTGGACATCGTCTTATTTCTTGTGACAGATTTAGAAGAAAACTACTTATTCTTCATTACATGATATTGACTCATTTAATCAGAGAAGAGACTGTCTTTTTGTTTCTGTTTTTAAACTTGTGTAGCTTGGATTAAGAGGTTTCAGAGGAATGCTTACCCTTTTTTTGTTGTTGTTTTTATTTATTTATTTTTTTTAAGAATTGCCCTTTTCTTTATTTTGGTGGGGCCTCTAATGATAGTAATTTATGTATAAAGAACAGAAAAGTTAACAGTACCAGAATTAAGTTTTGATTCGATCTTACAGATACTGAGGACACATAAGATTATTGTGTGGGTTGCCCTAAATGGTGTAATTTAGTGCTCATTTAAAAGTGAATTGGATTCCCCTAATTGTTTCATTTTTTTAAGTCACTTTACTAAAACTAGACCTAATTTTGTATTCACAAAGCATCTTAATATTTTGAAATAATTTTAGACTATAGAAAGAATGCCCAAGAATGTACAGAATGCACTTGTACCTTTTAATTTGTCCTCATCCTAACAACCTACCTAACCGTAATAAAATGGTAAAACCAGAAATTAACATAGGTTCAGAAATATATTAACTGTGGACCTTAATTTGAATTTCACCAGTTTTCTCTCTAATGGCCTTTCTCAGTTCTACGATTCATTTAGTTGTGTGTCTAGTCTTAATCTGTAACAGTTCTTATTTCCTGATTGTATGACTTTGACACTTGAATTCTGGTTAGTTCTTTTGTATAGTGTATATTTTTAGTTTAGGTTCACATTTTTAAAGCAAAAATGCCACTCATGTGATGTTGTATTCTCAGTCCCTGAAAGCGGGGGTACATGACATCACAATGGGTTTGATTATTTGCTTGTTATTAACCTTTATCATTTGGTTATGGTGGTGCCTCTTGGTTTTCTATTGACAGTGTTACTGTTGTTCACTTTAAAAGTGTGATAGGTATATTGAGGAGAAAATTTGAGACTGGGCAGATAATCCCATTTTTCCTGAGAGTATGCCCATTTGTTTTTAGCATTCATTGGTGGGTCTTGTCTGCAACAGTTTGTGTTGCGTCTTTGCCTAATATAGAAGAGAGTAAAAAAAATGAATAAATTTTCATTACATTGTATGTTGATGTAATGATCAGGTAAGGTATTTTTTTTTTTTTTTTTAAGGAAGGCTGTGTTCTTCATAATTTTTTTGATCCTCATCCAAGGATGGATCGGTTGCTCTCTTGTACAAGAATCAATCTCACAGGGGTTTTTTTTGGTTTATGGGATGATGCTCCAACAATCAGTGTTTTTAAATGTTACACCATAATGTTGATACTACTTAACACATTGTTTGCGGGTAGTTTTTATCGCGCGCTCTACTACCAGTCAGTGTAAAACATATAAATACATTTCCTGCATACAATGTGTTAACATTACATTTTCATTATTATATTCTACTTTATTGTACTAATATGCAATTCTCTCACAGCTTTGAAAATTTTCGTGACTATCTTTGTTTTTTGGTGTGTGGGGGGGTTGTTTTTTGTTTTGGGGGGTATTTATTTTTTTAAAGAGGGAAAGGAGGGAGAAAAACAAACATCAATGCATGAGGATACATTGATCAATGGTCTCACAAATGCCCCTGACTGTTGACCTTTTGGTTCCCAGGCTGGTGCACAACTCACTGAGCCACACCAGCAAGGGCTGATTAGTGTTTTTTAAAGGTGGTTTTTATATGGGACATTAAAGAAAATGGCCAATTTATATAACATAATTAATAAAAAGTTATTTTCAAGTACCATTAAAAGGGAAGTAAAGGTATAGAACAGTGAATTTAATATGTAAGCTCATGAAGATTACTGTGTTGAGATAGTTTTACAATCAAATAAGCATTTTGTTGTCTTCAAGTTGGCTGCATTTCTTACTAATTCTTGTAGGTAAATTTGTCAGCAGACCCCTTCTTAAAGAAAATTTGAGTCTAGTGTTCCAGTTTATATACACAATTTCATGGACTCTTATCTGTAGTTCCAAGGTTCAGAAAGGTCTGAAAATTTGAAATCTTCATAAGTCATTTGGCAATAAAGTCCACATCAAACAAGTGTGAAAGCAGTCTTTATTTTATGTAGCGGGAAATAAAAATATGTTGAATTAGGGATCCTGCTTCAGACTCTGGGGATGATAATACAGTACAGGTGTACCCCATTATTTTAAAATTTAAGGGGACCTATAGTAGATGGTCTGTAAAATCAAAGGTGTAATGCAGAGTCTTAACTGTTTAAACATTACAAACTTTCTCCTTAACTCTTTTCTACATTGTAGTGGGGAGGGGGGTTAAAATTACATTTCCAGGATTAGTTTAATGTTATTAAATTGGGAAAGGATAAGAATAATCAGGGCTGTGCTTGCAAATATTTTTACGTAAACTTTTTCATGATATAGAGTTACATCTTCAGGGTTTTTGCAGTTTTAACCCACAGAAAAGTTGCTGTATGTATTTGTTTCAATGAACCACACATTAGTCCTTTGTATTTTTTAATTTTAAAATCATACATTTGGTGTGTTTAATTGGTATAGCATTAAAGAGTATCTTTATTTATTTATTTATTTATTTATTTTTTAAGATTTGGTGTTTGTTTTTTAGAGATGGGGCGGGAGGGAGAAAGGGAGAGAAACATCAATGTATGGTTGCCTCTTACATACCCCCTCTACTGGAGACCTGGTCTTAGCAGCCCTGGCATGTGTCCCAGACTGGGAATCAAACTGGTGACCCTTTTGTTTGCAGGCTGACATTCAATTCACTGAGCCACATCAGCCAGGGCAAGAATATTCTAAAAGATAATTTGTAACTGTTAAATCTGTATTTTATAAAGGTAATAACAAACCTCGAAATTTCAAGTAGTGAATTAAATTTTTCCTGAAATGCCAACATTGGTGATGGGTTTAGGCATATTTTCTGACTGTACTCTGCCCTCTTCCTCCCCCACTTTTTTTTTTTCCTGAAGATTTATTAGCATGCCATAAAAACCGTCTTTTTTTTTTTTTAATAGGAATAAAAAAATACGTTGTTGGCCTCATTATCAAGACGTCATCTGATCCAACTTGTGTAGAGGTAAGAGCTTTTTTGAGATTGTGGTGGCATTGTAAAATCATTTAAATATTGAATCTAGACCTAAAACTTACCTCTATCACAGACCTACAGATACATGTGCACACTTGTTTTCAATAGATAGGCAATTATTTTTTTTCTCAGGGGTTTCTTCTGTTTATGTTTTTGGTTTGTTGTTGTTGTTGTTTTACTATGCCTGTGTTAGGTCTTCATTTAACCTAAAGTATTTCTTTTCTTAGAAGGAAAAGGTGTATATTGGGAAACTGAATATGATTCTTGTTCAGGTAAGCTTTTACTTGATTCACTCTTTTCCTCAGACGAGTTAAAAGCTTCAGTTAGGCTGATTACTTGAATAGAACATTTGAACCTACTTCAATGAATAACATTTTACACTAGTGATAGTATGTAGTCTTTATAATAGCTATAATAGTTAACCTGTCTAGTGTTTGAAATTGTTTATTTGCTGTGGTAGGAAACATCAAATACTGTAAACCCATCACTTCTATGGCTCTAGTATGGATTAGACTTATTTAAAGTTTTCTCATTTGCTTCGTACTATGCATGTTTTCTTTCTATATTATTTATATCAGTTTTAATTCCTAAATCATTCCGTTGAATATAGCATCCCTTTCATTAACCTCTACTTGGCTTTTCAAACTTTATATATAATCTAGTTTTAGAAATTTTAATATTTACCTAGTTTTTATAAATGTCAAGTTTTTCTCCTGAGATAAATTGTTGTGAAAGAAAATTTTTCTATTTACTATGTTTTGGAAGCTTGGTTTCTTATAACATTTGGGTTTTCACTAAAATAAACTGGATTTTTAACTAAGGACTCATCTTTGGTAGCCTCTCTCTGAAAGGGGAGAGGGAAGAATACAAAGAAAATAGGTATCTACCTCTTATTCACAGGTGTTATTACAGAATATCTGGTTAGGGAATCCCTAGTGTACAGTGGGTATAAATATGTGTAGTATATACTTAAAAATTTGAAAATAGTTCATTATTAGGCTTTTGGTCACAGATGATTTCATCACCAGTTGTTAATGCCTCCTTTCAAATTTATATGTCCAAATATTTTCAAGGGCTAGATGCCAGCCGAAAAGTTTTTCCTTGCCTATCACCTTGTTATTGCTCAGCCTCCAAGGATTATCTGTACATATTTATCTTATAAATACTAATATCAGTACACACTAGAGCCAGAGTAGATCAGTTGGGATAATTGAGAGGATCATGGGACAGTTGAGAACAGGACTTCATCTGTGTTGTATTTTCCATCCATTGTATTCTGTTGAGGGTGGTACATTTCTTGTTTTAATAAGGGATCAGAAAATGTAAAGTGGAGTATTTGCTCCTTTCAGTGTGAAGTATTGTCATTGATGAGTGAAATGAAATTAATATATTTTTCTCATTTTAGATACTGAAACAAGAATGGCCAAAACACTGGCCAACTTTTATCAGTGATATTGTTGGAGCAAGTAGGACCAGTGAAAGTCTCTGTCAGAATAATATGGTGATTCTTAAACTCTTGAGTGAAGAAGTATTTGATTTTTCTAGTGGACAGATAACGCAAGTAAAAGCTAAGCATCTAAAAGACAGGCAAGTATTTTATTTTAGAAGTTTAATTTCTCAGACTATTTAAATAAATTTGGAGGTAGATTGTAAATGTTTAAGGAATTGTGATTATAAATAGTGTTAAATAACTCTTAATTGTTTATTATTTCAAATTTAAGTAGACCTACAGGGAACCTAATAATTCTAAATCTGGAGGCTTTTAAAAGTACAAGTGGTGTTAAAGATGTTACACTTTCATTGTCACAGCAAAAAAAACATATCACAATGGGAAGGGATTATAGATTTAGAGTTTCCAGAAACCACTTTGGCATCTGTTTTATATGGTGGCTACTTAATTATAGCTTTGAAGGAAAATAACTTGTGTCCAAATGTCAACTGAATTCTTAATAGTCCCTACTATTAGTAGGCATCTTGTCAGTTCCCTTCTGTTAACACATGACAGACTTTATTTTCTTCCTTCTTGGTAATAAAAATTTATTGAAGTCACTAGGGCACAGCAATATATTACCTTTATACTTTTATGTAGTCAGGCTAGCTTCAGAAGTTACGGTTTTCCATCTGGTTTGGTGTTGAAGTACATTTTAGGATTTGGGATGTACAGGGTAGAGAAAAAGTAGGTTTACGGTTGTTCATGTAGAAATAAATACAATAATAAAAACATAAAAATAAGCTTTTGCATACTCACAGCTGTAAACCTGTTTTTGCCCAACCATGTATGTAATTCTACTACTACTTAATCTGAAGAGTTTTGCTTCAGTTACATTGATTTAAAATAGTAGATTGATAGATACTATTAAAAAAGAGCAAGGATGACATATAAAACCAAATCTCCAAGAATTAGTAGTATTTAATAACTTTGTAGCTTTTGATAAAGTTGTTGTTACATGAGTGTAAGTAGAAGTAACTCAAGTTTTTAATGACCAGATTGCTAAAATTTTAAATTTGTTAGTATGTAAATAATTACAATATTTATTTCTATTTGTCTTCTAAACTGGTCACTTTTTTTTTAGCATGTGCAATGAGTTCTCACAAATTTTTCAGCTGTGTCAGTTTGTGATGGTAAGTGCTTTTAATTTCACTTTTTAAATAACAGTTACAAAAAGATAATTATTTATAGGCATGTTTTTGTTGCAGGAAAATTCCCAAAATGCTCCACTTGTACATGCAACATTGGAAACGTTGCTCAGATTTCTTAACTGGATTCCACTCGGATATATTTTTGAAACCAAGTTAATCAGCACATTAATTTATAAGGTAGAGTGAATACATTTCACTTGTTTGCCACTGAATAATTGCACGTATTATCTTAGTTTGTAATGTCTTTTGTATAGAAAACTATTCTGCATTTATAGTCATAACCAACCTTGTTTCTAAGGTAAGGAACCTGCTCAGAAAGGTAAGGACCTTTTCCATAGTTTCAGTGAGTAATTCTTTGAATTACTATTAAAATCTTACAATTGATTGTTCCACTTATATCATGTAATTTCACAAATTCCATGTGAAACTGTTAAGGATTTGGTTTGGTTTTAGGTGATTATGTAGGTCACAATGAGGTGAGTTTCTACAACATGGAAAGTTTTTTTTTTTCTGACAATTTAAAGCAACAACATATAATGCCTATATGAAGCCTTATAATTGTTCTTCCAGAGATGAACACTTACTGTTGCTTGTATTACATTTTCAAATGTTTTCTTGGCAGATGTCTGTATGAATTAGGGCTTTAAGAGCAGTCAGTTATAATTTATATTTTGGGCTTGGTAGTTCAGGGTTTAGGAACATAATAATTCTGATATATGAGTTTATAATATTGGAGATCCCATTTTATTATTACATAATTTATATGAAAATGTCTTGCTATTGGAACAGTACTACAGGCAACATTCTTATATTTAAGACATTGTGCACTTGTCTGAATATTTATTTTGTATGAATTTGTGTATCGGGCCAATAGCTATGTTATTTGTGACGCTTCCCAAATTAACATCCAGAAATGGTACACTGTTTTTATATCTTCTCAATAATAGAATATGAGAGAGCTAGTTTTCCTACACCTTCATTAATCATAGGCGTGTTGCCCATCTCATAAAATCCTGAGTGATTACAAATCTTGGGTTACTTTTAGGCTACACAGAAAACATGTCCTTAAAAGTCACATAATAGGTCCTGGGTAAATTACTAAGCAACTTTGTGTTTTTTGGATGTCCAAGAATGCATCAAAAGGAAAGCAGTTTGCTCCTAAAATATTGCCTATTGGATAGATAATGAAATTTCCTCAAAAGGAAATAAAATAACAGCTCTGGCTGATGTGGCTCAGTGGGTTGAGCCTGCGGAGCAAAGGGTTGCTGGTCTGATTCCCAGTCAGTGCATGTGCCTGGGTTGGGGGCTAGGTCCTCAGTAGGGGGGGTGTGAGAGACAACCACCAATTGATGTTTCCCTCTTTTCTCCCTCCCTTTCCCTCTCTCTAAAATAAAATTTTAAAAAGTAACAAAATAATTTGTTTATCTGCCCTTTTTTCCTGTTTCATGTAAAATCCTTTATTTTTTTAAGTGTTAATTTTAAGTAAAGTGTTTCACACCAATTTAATTTCATGCTTTTTTTAAAATTATTAAATAGTTCCTGAATGTTCCGATGTTTCGAAATGTCTCTCTGAAGTGCCTCACTGAGATTGCTGGTGTGAGTGTAAGCCAATATGAGGAACAGTTTGTAACGCTGTTTACACTGACAATGATGCAGCTAAAACAGGTAAAACAACACTTAAACACTGACTAAATTTTAGTGCCTTAGGAAAAGTTGGGTTGGAGCTGAATCATTTCAGCACAATTTATAATAGACAACCTATAATGTGATGGCATACTTATTAGACAAGATTAAGAGTAAACTAGACATTATAATGAACATTTTAAAAAGTCACTGAAAGATTGCAAATCTGGTTTAATATCGGCTCTACTTCTGATCTTCACTTTTGAAATGGAGGATTATCCAGTCCTACTTTGATTAGATATATATGGAGTTATCTAGAAGGTTAATTGTAATGTTACATTACTATATATGTTACCTGAATGAATTGATTTTTATATTTTTAGTATCATTAAGGGGAATTGAAATTTGATACAGGGGGGAAATTCAGAGACTTGTCTGAAGAAATCTTCCTACTTACAACATAAAAGGGAAAACAGTTAACTAAAGCTATGACATGACACAAAGATACAAAAATAAGACAAACCAAGGAGTTCTTGTGAAGGATAAGCTATTTAACTGTTTGTTTTAGTATTAGTAAAAGGGCAATGGGATCTCAGAGTTTAAAGTAGTGTCCTGTTGGTTTTAAAATGTGGACTAACAGTCTTTATTTAAACTTGCAGATGCTTCCTTTAAATACCAATATTCGACTTGCATACTCAAATGGAAAAGATGATGAACAGAACTTTATTCAAAATCTCAGTTTGTTTCTCTGCACATTTCTTAAGGAACATGGTCAACTTATTGAAAAAAGACTAAATCTCAGGGAAACACTCATGGAGGTAAGCTTTGTGGAGTCTTTGGCTTCTTACACTATTCTTTACGTAATATTTTTTAAATTACTAAAGAGCATGTAGGCATGTCATTTCTCAGATTGTCTAATGACCTTACTTAAAAAATTGAGGTGTAATCCACATAACACAGAACTGTCCAGTTTAAAGTGTATAATTTAGTGGCATTTAGTACATTCACAATGTTTTCAACCATCTGTCTATTCCAAACCATTTTCATCACCCACAAAAGAATGATACGTACCCGTTGAAAGTTATCTCATTCTTGTCTGCTCCCATCCCCTAACAGCCAGTAATTGCTCTGTCTCTGGAATAGTTCTATTCTAAAACTTTCATATAAATGGAATAATAATAAATGGTATTTTGTTACTGGCTTTTTTTTTTTTCCACTTAACATGTTTCCAAGGTTTATGCATGTTACTGCATGTGTTAGTACTTTATCCTTTTTTAATTGCTAAATACTTCCTCGTATGGCTATATCATATTTTATGTATTCATCAGTTGATGGTATTTGGATTGTTGATACCATTTTGCTCTCAGTACCAACTAACTATCTCATAAGGTTTTTGAAGTGTTTTAGGACTTGTCAGTAGAAAGCAGAATTTGCTCCTAGACCAATAATAGTCTGTTGCACAAATAATAAAACTTTAGAACTGTGAAAAATAAAACATGAAATTTTATTTCTAAATAACATAATGAGTGGAAAGCAGTTTCGTTAATGATGTTAAGGATTATTTTAATAGTTTTGGTCTTTGTAGGCCCTTCATTATATGTTGTTGGTATCAGAAGTGGAGGAAACGGAAATCTTTAAAATTTGTCTTGAGTACTGGAATCATTTGGCAGCTGAACTCTATAGAGAGAGCCCATTCTCTACATCTGCCTCTCCATTGCTATCTGGGAGTCAGCATTTTGATGTTCCTCCCCGGAGACAGCTGTATTTGCCCGTGTTATCCAAGGTAACAAGAAAGTGTGTGGTTGAGTGCTCTTCCTGTTGCTTACTGCGATTTTGGCTAATCTATCCAAATAAATGATGAGCTTCAATGAGAATCCAGTTTCTCCATGTATGTTGAAAACAACATGAAAGGGATTGGTGTAAGAGCTAAGGTTCTAAAAAATTGTCCTTTTACAAGCAGCACCAGTAATCTGAGTTTGTTAGAACTGCAGATTTAGGCCATTCCCATCTACTGAATATGTCTCTGAATGAACCCATAGAAATTTAATAGTTGATTTTTATTCATGATAAATTTTGAGAACCACTGTTGTAGAATTAAATTTTAAATATGTTCACTTTTTTATATTGTGGGGGTAATTTAGTATCTTAAGGTGCATATAACTTAACTTTTTTTTATCACTGCATTTGATGTGGCTGATTTCAAAGATTTAACTAGGTTTTTCTTATTGAATAGGTTCGTTTATTGATGGTTAGTCGTATGGCTAAACCAGAGGAAGTATTAGTTGTAGAAAATGATCAGGGAGAAGTTGTAAGAGAATTCATGAAGGATACAGATTCCATAAATTTGTATAAGAATATGAGAGAAACATTAGGTAAGTTGATATTATTTATCTAATCTTTATCAATGTGGTTCCATTCTGGGCTGCCAATATTTAGGAAAAATGGTACACTTAGTTTCTGAATCTTTTAATAGCCATTTTATTAATGTGCTGCTCTTCCTTTGGTAAAAACCTTTCTGTTCATTAAGTTTTGCATTTTAAACATCTGGATTTTTTTTTCGTTTGTAGTTTATCTTACTCATCTGGATTATGTAGATACAGAAAGAATAATGACTGAGAAACTTCACAATCAAGTGAATGGTACAGAGTGGTCATGGAAAAATTTAAATACATTGTGTTGGGCAATAGGCTCTATTAGTGGAGCAATGCATGAAGAGGATGAAAAACGATTTCTTGTTACAGTTATAAAGGTATGCACGTCATATCTGTGGACTGAAATCATTAGATAACTGTTACAAATTACTGACAGTTGTCTTATTTTACAGGATCTATTAGGATTATGTGAACAGAAAAGAGGCAAAGATAATAAAGCTATCATTGCATCAAATATCATGTACATAGTAGGTCAATATCCAAGATTTTTAAGAGCTCACTGGAAATTTTTGAAGACGGTAGTTAACAAGCTGTTTGAATTCATGCATGGTAAATCCTCCATATATTTTATTTAGTTTGTTTTTGTTGAACAAAAGATATTTCTTAACTTTTTTTATAAATGTTTTTGTTTCATTAGAGACCCATGATGGAGTCCAAGACATGGCTTGTGATACTTTCATTAAAATAGCTCAGAAATGTCGCAGGCATTTTGTTCAGGTTCAGGTTGGAGAAGTAATGCCATTTATCGATGAAATTTTGAACAACATTAACACTATAATTTGTGATCTTCAGCCTCAACAGGTATGGGAGATCTTAGCATATTTTCTTAGAAAGTAACTATTGTTTTAGTCAGAATTAATTAACGGGACTGGAAGGAATGTCAGTATTAGATTCAGTTCAGGTGTCTGGTTTTTATAGTGAAGCAGAAATTCAACCAGAAGTTGGTTAGGCTATATTCTTACCTTATATTAATTACTTCTGGCACTTTAATTAAATTTGTTTTAGTACATGCCTGAATTGCCTAGTTTTCCTTATTACAGTGTAAAAGTAAAATGTCTGCCTTTCAACATAGGTCCATACATTTTATGAAGCTGTGGGATACATGATTGGTGCACAAACAGACCAAACAGTACAAGAACATTTGATAGAAAAATACATGCTACTTCCTAATCAAGTTTGGGATAGCATAATCCAGCAGGCAACCAAAGTAAGTTATATTACTTTTTGTAAAAATTATACTGGAATTTAAGATTATTTATAAAAGTATTGAATTCCATATTATCGACATGTTGATTGATAAATTGTTACCTGTGCTTTTCCACAGTCTTTTAAAATACTGTATTTTTTCTTTTGTTTTGCTGGTAAATTGGGAATATTTTACACTAATCTTAGTTGTAGGTGTTGGTAATAAACTTCTGTGTTTGTTACACCATTTGAGATTAACAAATGTGACTATGATTTTGAAATAAGGTGGGTAGTGCTTTTTGCTTTAGTAATTACAAGGATAATTCTCATGCAATTAATGGATACTTTTTGTTTCACAGAATGTGGATATACTTAAAGATCCTGAAACAGTCAAGCAGCTCGGTAGCATATTGAAAACAAATGTGAGAGCCTGCAAAGCTGTGGGACACCCCTTTGTAATTCAGCTTGGAAGAATTTACTTAGATATGCTTAATGTATACAAGTGCCTCAGTGAAAATATTTCTGCAGCTATCCAAGCCAATGGTAAATGATTTTGAATTTTTATGGAATGCTATATTGTTTCAGTTACTATACTAAGGCAACATTCGCTGCCTTAGTGTAAGCATTTTATACTTCTAACAGATTTTAAATAAACCTTCCTCCAGATAATCCTAGGTAATTTTAACCAATTGCATGCCCCTTACTTTATAAAATTAGTATTATTTCTTCAATAAATTTCTCTTTAGGTTTTTAATGGTAAATAATATTGGAAGCACATGTAATTTACCAGTATAGAATTTTAGTTGTCAAGTTGGTTTCCACTTGATTGTATTTTTTAGGTGAGATGGTTACAAAGCAACCGTTGATTAGAAGTATGCGAACAGTAAAAAGGGAAACTTTAAAGTTAATATCTGGTTGGGTGAGCCGGTCTAATGATCCACAGATGGTAAGTGAGATGTGTTTTTTGTTGAAGTTGATGCTGCACTCTATGGAATATGCTTTCTTTCTGTATGCATTTGGCTGATTTAAAGTAACTTCAGCCCTGGCTGGTGTGGCTCAGTGGGTTGAACAGCCTGTGAAGTAAGGGGTCGCTGGTTCGATTCCCAGTCAGGGCACATTCTTGGGTTGTAGGCCAGGTCTCTAGTAGGGGGTGTGCAAAACACAGTGATATTTTTCTCCCTCTCACCTTCACTTACCCTCTAAAAATAAATAAAATCTTTTTAAAAAATAAAGATAATTTCAGTGTCTACATTTGGGATTATTTTACAGGATTCTGGGTCCTTGAGTACTTAAAAATAATAGCAGTTATAAGCAATCTTCCAAAGAAATTGCTGTTTATTGGAGAAGGTGGTGATATGTAGCAAGGTTGCTGAGATTGGGTCATTTTAATTTTTTTATGAATAGGTAATCGAGTTCAGATGAAATAGTCATGAATTTCATCTGAAATGTTCATGATTTTCAAAGCAAGTTACAAAGTGACCATTTGCTTCTTCAGTGAAAGTGCTTCCTGGACTGAAAGTTTGAGGGTCTTTTACTCTCATACTGCGTTTAGTCTTAAATCATTTCCAGAAAGGAACATGTTTTTCAGAAAACAAATTAGTTCCATGTGCCTCAACTTGGAAAGATGTAAATTATTTTTAATTATTGTTAAACCTTTTCATTTTCTTGGTCCTTGAAACATTACAAAAAGTCCTATCCTGCTAACACTGCTGGGTGGAGATAGTGATTGACAAGTGTGCTACTTGCGTAACTTGGAAATTGTCATGTTATTTCAGTTGATATGGAAATAATTTTCAGGGAATTTATCCAGAAAAACAATTCTAGAATTCTTAAGGTATCAGATTTAAACATTGAAAAATCTTGGACATGTGCATTATAAGAGCAGAACTAATTAAAATTGGAAAGTTAAAAAGGATGCATTGACGGAATTATGAAGATCATAATTTACAATAGCTTGGGCAGATTTCAGGTGCATCAGTGGTGATAATTACAAAGATAGCATCATTATATTTTACAACGAAGATTTATGTAAATGTTTGGGGCAGTGAATTCAAAGCTATTCAAACACACTTCATATCCAGTTTGTAGGGAAAGAATTATTTCAGTCAGTATCAAGAGAAGAAATGAGAGGTACGAAGTAATTCAAAATATAATTTTGTTCTTATCCATCACAACTTACTAAACCTGTTTTGTGTAGTAGGGTGCTTACTAACTAGCAGTCTTCACCTAACAAAGCATTGGTTGTATTTATTGTATATATCTTACTAGAGAACCTATTAAAAGCATAGAAATTATACCTTAATGTGACTATTGAGAATTATGGAAATCACATACAGTCTTTCTGGTGCATTGTTTCTGGTACTTTTATGAGAAGTGATAGCTGTTGTTTTATTAAAATAAAATACATCAAGTGTGTACTTTTGGTTAGATACAGAGATGAGTACCTTGGTTTTTATAGATATTATCTGTTGAAGAAACTGGTACAATCTTGGTTAGGAACACTTTTCCTTTCTACTAGGTTATTCCTCCTGCATATATAGTATGCCTAGAATCCTCATCGTGCCACCAAAGCTCTGGGCCAGTCACTTGGTTTTTGGACCTTAGTTTCCTTGGTAATCATCAATTTGAGCTATAATATCTTGTCCCTTCCCAGCCTATTGTGATGTCTTGGCTGGTGTTAGTAAAATGTTTTGGTGTTCAAAAACACTAGTCTCAAAGCACAGGATTTCCAGTTTATAGTACACCAACCTTAGAGATGACAGGACCTAGCTTTTTATAATAGTGACCACATGCATAGATTAAAACTTAAAAGTTTTTTTTTTTTTAACAGGTAGCTGAAAATTTTGTTCCTCCTCTGTTGGATGCAGTTCTTATTGATTATCAGAGAAATGTCCCAGCTGCTAGAGAACCAGAAGTGCTTAGTACTATGGCTATAATTGTCAACAAGTTGGGAGGACATATAACAGCTGAAATACCTCAAATATTTGATGCTGTTTTTGAATGCACATTGAATATGATAAATAAGGTAACATGATTTACATTTCAGTTATAAAATGGGAAATTCTGCAGGATAAGTTCTGGAGTTTAATGTCTGCACTTCTATATTAGGGAAGTGCTTGTTTTATAAAAGCAAACAAATGGATTGTAACATTCAAATGGGAACTTGCATTTATTCAAATCTTGGTGAATTTTAGACATTAAAATGTATATTTATTTGTTTAAATAAAAAGGCAGGCCTACATTTTCAGTTACAAAAGTATAATACGGGTTTTGTAAGCCATGAGAAAATACATTAACTGAGAAATGTTGTTAGTGTACAAATTTACACAGTAACTAGCAGTTTTTCTAATCTGTATTATGGTCTCAAAGTCACTAAAATTAAGTGATAACAATAGTCTCAGAGTTATTAGAAAAAGTATTCTTCACGTGCATTTCAGTGGGTTTTTTGATAATGCGACCTTGTGTTTCCTCATTTTTGTAATTGATTTGTTTGATAAATGGTAACTTTATCTCCAATGAGAGGTGAATTCTGTTGTCTTTGGATTTGCCTTTCAGGGTCCATACATGTTTATGGATTCCACTAACAAGTATATTGAATTTAGAGTTTGCTTTTCCAATCCCATTTAATGTGTAATTAAGGTATTTAAACTTGATTTTGTTTCCACCATTTACTTTTAGGACTTTGAAGAATATCCTGAACATAGAACAAACTTTTTCTTACTACTTCAGGCTGTCAATTCTCATTGTTTCCCAGCATTTCTGGCTATTCCACCTGCACAGTTTAAACTTGTTTTGGATTCCATTATTTGGGCATTCAAACATACTATGAGAAATGTTGCCGATACAGGTAAATGCATAGAGATGATGTCCTTTTTTAAATTTGACTACCAATCTACAGAATAGAGACACTTATAGATGCATCTATCACTTTACTTGTCTCAGATTTTTCAGAGTTTTTCAATTGTATATCTAGGTCTGAGTAAATCCTAAAAACAGTTTGTCTGTTTCAGACAAAGTCCATAGGCAGGATTAGTTACGGGGAGATGGGCATAAAATTTAAGGTGGGAAGAAGACCATCACTTACCCATATAGGAACTTCAACTTAGGTTGTGCTGTTTTTGGTGTGGATATAGAGGGAAGCAACTGATTCTTCAGACATAGACAATAATAACCATTACTACCACTCCACTATAAGTAAACAGACATTGATTCTAGTTGAACTCCATTACTGATTCAAGGTAATTTAAGCAAATAATCACTAGCTAAAAAAATAGGAGAATGGCCTTTGAATCAGAATAGTTTGTGAAATACTATTATGAATAATGTTTATCAATCTGTAATTTATCAATGTTTTGTGTATTTTAGGCTTACAGATCCTTTTTACACTCTTACAAAATGTTGCACAAGAAGAAGCTGCAGCTCAGAGTTTTTATCAAACTTATTTTTGTGATATTCTTCAACATATCTTTTCTGTTGTGACAGACACCTCACATACTGCTGGTAAGAATTTGAAGCTATAAAAATGCTAAGTGTTTTAGTTATTAAATCTTAGAGTTAATAATGTTCTTTTTATCAACAGGTTTGACAATGCATGCGTCAATACTTGCATATATGTTTAATTTGGTTGAAGAAGGAAAAATAAGTACACCATTAAATCCTGGGAATCCAGTTAACAACCAAATGTTTATTCAGGAATATGTGGCTAATCTCCTTAAATCTGCATTCCCTCATCTACAAGAGTAAATATATATAATTGTAATAAACAAAATTTTCATTTTTAAAAAGGTGATTATTTTAGTTGTTATGTTTTGATTTGCAGTGCTCAAGTAAAGCTCTTTGTGACGGGGCTTTTCAGCTTAAATCAGGATATTCCTGCTTTCAAGGAACACCTTAGGGATTTCCTAGTACAAATAAAGGTACGTATTTTATTTACATTTGCAGAACTATTGAGACTTCATTATGATCTAAATGCATTGTAGAATTAATCATTCTATTCATAGTGTAAAAGGAATGGACTTTTAAAATACTGTACATTCTTACTAATGTGAGATTGATTATAGAATGAAGAACTAAGTCAAGGCCAGAAACAGTACAGGTTTGAAATACTGGGGGGTTTTTTTTTTGAAACTTGATATTAATTCATTTTGGTCCTGACTGGTGTTCATTTTGTTGGGCCTCGTCCAGCAAGGCGAAAGAAAGGTCACCAAGTTTTTCTTTTCTCTTCCTCCATCCTCTCCTCTAAAATTAATAACGCGGGAGGGAGGGAAGGAATCCAGCTTAGTATAAAGAATGAAAATGCAGCTATGAAGACAGTTATAGCTAAACTTGATCATTAATCTAAGGAAAAAAACAGCATTCTTGTTATCTTACAAAGAATTTTTCTCTCATACTAGAACTGTCTTAAAACATTTTCTTCCTCCACTAACACCTTTGATTTTTAATCCTGCCACATCATAACATAATTTAAACCCAACCAATTGATGAGAAAAGTATATCGCTTGTATAAATAGGGATGTGCTTATTTGTACTTTTTTATCCCTAAAGATTTATTAATTTTTTTGTAATACACTTATGTTGACTTTTTTGCAGGAGTTTGCAGGTGAAGATACATCTGATCTGTTTTTGGAAGAAAGAGAAACAGCCCTTCGACAGGCTCAAGAAGAGAAACATAAACTTCAAATGTCTGTCCCTGGCATCCTTAATCCACATGAAATTCCAGAAGAAATGTGTGATTAAAATCAGAAGTCATTCTGTTTGTTTTTTCTTCCTCTGCAACTCTTGTTAGCAGAAGTAAACAGCATCTGGATATTTGTCGACCAAAATGATGCCAATTTGTAAATTAAAATGTCACCTAGTGGCCCTTTTTCTTAAGTGTTTTTGTATAAGAAATTTTCTGTGAAATACCTTCCATTGTTAAAGCTTTTGTTTTTGGTCATCTTTATTTAGTTTGCATGAAGTTGAAAATTAAGGCATTTTTTAAAAATTCTACTTCATGCCCGTTTTGTGGTTGGGATGGGGGGAGGAGGCAAATTGGATTTGAACATATACTTGTAAATTCTAATGCAAAAGTACACATTTTTTTTTTCTGTAAACAATTCCAATTTTTAATTAGGGAGCATTTTCTTTCTGGCCTGTATTTCAGCCTAGAAGAAAAATAATGAGTAAAACAAATTGCATTCTTAAAAGGATTATAGTGCTGCATTATCTGACGTTAGCACCTCTTGGACTGAATTGTTTGTCTAGACTACATGTATTTACAAGTCTGTATGGCAAGTTTGCAGCAAGATCATGTGCATATCATCCCATTGTAAAGCGACTTCAAAAATATGTGAACACAGTTATTTTTACACAGTTCTTTTTGGTTTTGTGTGTGTGTGCTGTCGCTTGTCGACAACAGCTTTTTGTTTTCCTCAATGAGGAGTGTTGCTCATTTGTGAGCCTTCATTAACTCAAAGTGAAATGGTTAAAAATATTTATCCTGTTAGAATAGGCTGCATCTTTTTAACAACTCATTAAAAAAAAAACAAAACAACTGGCTTTTGAGATGACTTATACTAATTTACATTGTTTACCAAGCTGTAGTGCTTTAAGAACACTACTTAAAAAAGCAGAATAAACTTGGTTTACATTAATTTTATTGGCTCAAAATTATTCCTATATTAATTAAAGTGGTTATTTATGTTTAGGTATTACATTTTAAAGTGACACTGGAAACCTGTTGACATACAATATATTTAAATGGGTGGGGGAGAGCAAGTAAAATGAATATGACGCCTTCTGTTTCCAAGAAACAAATCTTATTTTGATACACTTTACTTTTATTTGTGATCAAAGCGTGTCTTTATAAACTACATTAAAGCCTAAGCATTTAAAGGGTTGTATTCCTAACTTAGGTCTGTGGCAAAACTGCCATCATTTCTGTACACTATAATCCTGCATAAAGCAGTTTATTTCTAGAACTCAAATGGTTAGGCATTTATTCAAAGAGGAATATTAGAAGACTTTGTTTCAAATTTTAGCTCTATTAAAGTCTTTGATTCAGTCTTAATTATTGGTGTAAAGCCTAAAAGTGTTTTCAGATGTTTTGAATCAGGAAGAGAGCTTAGGTAGACATGTTTGCTCTGTTTCAATGAGCTATATAAAGTACATACCGTTGGTTTATAATACCTGTCACTTTTCAATTACGTTCCTGTATTAATTTTGTTAGCTCTCCATAGCCTCACTGGCCTCCTGATAATGGTTAGGATGTTGCAAGAAACCAAGGTTTGGCTTGGGAAGCAGGGTAGTCCACTTTGAATTAGAAACTATTGCCAACTGGATTCAACTGCCAAAAGTAAATTTACACCTTTAAATTAAGGATAAATATAAACAAAAAAATGATTTCTGTAAAGTTTGAGATGTATAAACGACACATTCAAGGAAAAATTCATAGACTGAATTAGAAAGTCAAATTTAAGTTTTTATTTAATGTGGATCTCATGAGAGGGATATTCTATTTCATCAGGCAAGTGCACATACACCCCAAATTTTTTACATGCTTGTAAGTCCCTGACTTCCATGATACAATAGCTAATTGTAAGAACACTGGGATCCTTTTTACTTAGGGTTACTCTGCATACTGTCACATATCAATATACACAGCTTTGTCATTATTTTCTGGGGCTGTTAATATATCCCATTGAATGAATATACCATAATGAATTTAACCAGTGTCACATAGTGATTGTCAAGTCTGGAGCCCTGTCAGGGTTTGAATTCCAGCTCTAGCATTAGTTGTGTGACCTTAGGCAAATCATTCAGCCTCTCCAAACCTCAATTTCCTCGTGTAAAATGGGATTATTTATACACAAGGTTACTGATTTTTAGTTATAAAAACACCATGGATATGTTTCAGTAGCACAAGCAGCATATTTAGTTCCATCTCACTAGTACGTTATATAGATGCTGACAGAGGCCTACCAGATTTCCAAAATTCTCATCCTTGTAACCTACCCATAAGTCCTTGTGTATGAACTTAGGCAAATCACTTAATTCTCCAAACCTCAGTTGGTAAAATGGAAATACATATAAAGCCAAGTATTAAATCTGTTAACATGTAAAGCATTTAGGACATTATCTGGCCCAGAGGTGAGTTTCTTGCTGTTAATCCTCATGTGAGTATATACAACTAATAAACTTTTAGAAGCAAAATAGTTGGACCAAAGGGTTTGTGCATTTGTAATTGTAATAAAGGTATAGGTTGAGATTTGGCCTCAGTTCCTGTGATGTGATAAAATTGATATAAATTTCATAAACTCATTAGTTGAAGCTAATTGTTATGATACCTTGATCATTGGTGAAATGGGTCTCCTGCCTTAGTAACATCTGAGAAATAGCTAGCATTTCTGCCAGTTCAGTTTATACTGCAATAGGAAAATAGCCCTTTAGGGGGATTTCTTTTTATCCCTATCCTATAGTTATGTAGTTATACTACTAAATCAGTTTTTGTGTTGTTTTTAACAATAGTTTTGGGGAAGCACTATCTGCCAGTGTGGGGCAACACTTTTGGCCCCTGAATAATTTTTTACTTTGATTTTATTTTTAATGTATAACTAGTAAATATGCAAATTTTGGCATAAATTATAACTATTAAAAACAAATATCCAAGGTAAAAAGTTTGAAAACTTTCCTTTAAAATAGCTGAATCTGTTGGAAATCAAAGCAGAAACATACATATATATACACATATACACACATATATACATATGTATATACATATACACACTACTATATATGTATATATATATATAGTACTGCAAAACTGAAGCGATTTCTTAAAAAAACTTTTGTCACCTGAGGTGACTTGATCATACAGGTATCAGCATGAATGTCTTGTTTAGAGAATCAAGACCCAAAGTTTTGTTAGTTGAAACATGTTTTCCATGAACAACTTGGCTGAGAACCAAAATTGTTCCAGAACCAAGGTTTGTATATGGTGGTTATTGCTGGTTATGTGCACATGGATACAAATGGTTAAATGTATCATCCAAGGTTGAAGCCTGTTAAACGTATATAGCAATTAGGTTCTGTTTTAGCTCGTGATTTTTTAAGATTGCAGTTGCAAATTTTTTTTTTTAATGAGTATCATGATCCTGACTAGTGTGGCTGGGTTGGTTCAGTGTTGTTCCATGAAGCAAAAGGTGGCCAGTCTTGATGGCTGACGTTCAGTGTTGTTCCAGGAAGCAAAAAGTGGTCAGTTCAATTCCCAGTTAGGGCACGTGGTTGGGTTGCAGGTTCAGTCCCTGGTGGAGGCACATAACAATCAACCAGTTGATGTTACTCTTCCTCTCTCCCTTCACCCCCTAAAAATCTTTTTAAAAATAAAAATATGATAGTATTTAGCAACAAAAGCGGGGGTAACCTAACACGCAACAAAATTGATGCTTCTCCAAAACAAAGACATGACCCTGGCTGGGGTAACAGTGGATTGAGTGTAAGGGTTCGATTCCCAGTCAGGGTTGGAGCCTGAAGTTAGGGGCATGTAAGAGGCAAACAATGTATCACACATCAGTGTTTCTCTCCCCCTCTTCCTTTCCCTTTCTAAAATCTTTTTTAAAAGGCATGAAGGGAGTATGTATGTAAAGTTGCGTATATATGAAATTCATGAAAAAAAAACTAATGTAAGATAATAGTGATTATATGTATTTATCAAACAAAGCTTTAAGTATAATGGTTTTTTATTGATCTTACACAGATGACAGAAATCTCTGAAATACCAAATCTCGTTAGTATATTAAAAATGGGTTGCCCTGGGTGGTGTGGCTCAGTGGATTGAGTGCCGGCCTGCGAACCAATGGGTCACTGGTTTGATTCCCAGTCAGGGCACCTGCCTGGGTTGCAGGCCAAGTCCCCAGTAGGGGGTGCACAAGAGGCAACCACACATTGATGTTTCTCTCCCACTGTTCCTCTGTCTAAAAGAAATTTTTTTTTTTTTTAGCTGAAAAAGTAGTTTAGGAATTGAACCAATCCTCATATATTTAATAGAGATGAGAAAAATTGAAGTAAACCTCTGGAAAATGAAACATAAGATTTGGCTTTAATAAACAATATTCTGACATGTCAGTATTTTTGGTTTTACAAGAATCCTGTTTCAGTTATAGCTGGTATTAACCCAATAATTGAGTAAATGATTATGTATATAGAACTATAGAAATGGAGAGATGTGGAAGATGAAGTGAAATATGAAATACAAAACAAAGATTCAATTCTAAGAGAAACATTATCCAAGCGATTACATGAAATGTGTTTGATCATTACAGTGGAATGACAAATACAATGAACTTCCAAGTTATTTCAACACTTGAAGTCTGTATTTTGACGAGATTATAAAGGTGAACAAAAAATATTAAGGTAAGTAACGGAGTCCAACTCATGACTTTATGACAATTTATGGTAGAGGCACTAAACAAATTTCAGTATTATAAAGGTTAGAAAAATTTCAAGGTAACTTTAATGTAGTTCAGCAGGAGCTGAGCTAAAAATACTAAAACAACATTTACTGTCTCCGTTTAATGGGGAAGTCTGGAAGAAATCACTGCATGGATACATTTAATTGACAGTTGTAAAATTCAGTTAGGGAATAAAATGGAATATTCTCAAATCTATTGAGTATCGTTCCTGACTTCATAAAGATTGTATCTTTTTTCTTCACAAGCAATTTATGAGAATGCCTATATCTCTTTTTAAAGTGTTTTATTGGCTGGACTGTTTTCTTGGAGAATTTTTCAAGGGCAGAAGTGAGTCTAATAAAGAGTACAAATTACCTAACTTTTATTGAGTGCTTTATCCATTTGACTCAGCCGTAAATATAATTGTTTTCAAATAGTGAGTTTTCATATTTTGTATGCTTTACTGTTGAATTTGGGTAGGATATTTTCAATCAGTTGAGTATCAAATAGTGTGCACACATCAAAAGTGAATTTATAGTGTCATGTTATCTTCTGAACTCCAGTGGACTGCATGCAACTTGCTATCATTTTCTACAACTCAGAAGTGAGTTGGTTGTCAGGCCACTATGGCAATATTATGAATCCCTGGTATTCTTGAGGAGGTAAAGTTCAAGAAAATGCTTGGTGGATAAATGTTTTCAATTCTACAAATGCTTATAGTCTGCTTATTATGTACCGGATTGTTAGTTGCTGCACTTGCAACAATGAATAATAACCTCCTATAACATTTAATCTTCTTAAGAACCCTGTCAGATACTGTCATCCCTGTTTTACAGATAACAAGGTAGACAGGTTTTCACTTGCCTGTGCTGACAGAATTAAGGAGTGACAGAACAGGATTAAATCCAGGCCATTGGCCCTGTATATACTTTCTACCATTGTAGGTAAGCACAATGCAGCTTAATAAAAGGAGGACAGGGATGTGTAAACATCTAACAAGAATACAGTATAAAAAGTCATTTGACCTGGCTTGGTGTAGCTCAGTGTACTGAGCTTAGGCCTCAGAACAAAAGGGTCGCTGGTTCGATTCCCAGTCGAGGCACATGCCTGGGCTGTGGGCCAGGTCCCCCGTACAGAGCACATGAGAGGCAACCACACACTGATGTTTCTCTCCCTTTCTCTTTCTCTCTTTCTAAAAAGTAAAGTAAATAAAATTTTTTTAAAACTAGTCACCTGATGTCTGAAGGAAATGTCTGAAAATACTGGCAGTAGGTCTTTTTTTCTTTATTATTGAAAATTTTTACTCTTTGCCATTAGGTCTTTTAAGAATGATCTATTGCTCAGTCTCAGTAGAACATTTTAAAACAATGAGATAGCATTTCACACAAAGATAAGAAAGTCTGAAAAGACCAAGTGTGGTAAGGATGTGAAGAAATAAGAAATCCCATGTCTGGTGCTGAGAGTATAAACTAGTGCATCCACTTGGGAGAGTAATTTAGTAACACCTAGAAAAACTAAACAGGTATATATCCTCGATCCAGTGATTGTAATTCTAGGTTTATATTCCCGGATTTTTTTTTTTTTTTGCATACCTATCAAAGAAGACATACGAGAATATTTATTGTACCATTGTTTCTAACAGCAAATACTGGAAATAAGCTAAATATCAGGAGGATGGACAAATTGTGATTTATTCATATATGTGGATGCCATGTATGAGAGAAAATGTATAGACTTATGTCAATAAGAATATTTTTAAAACATGTTTGAATTAATCAGCAAAATGCCGTAGTACACATCTACATATAACTTGAAAAATAAGCCAATTTGTTCTGTTTCTAATTAATACAATGCTTTATATTAATAATATAAAGATGTGTGGGTGTGGAAAATGCAAGATTTAGATAAGATATTGTGATTACTTGAAGAGCTACCATTTACTGAGCACTTTCAATATGGTGATTTTTATGTTATCTAACTTAATTCTCACAGAATTTTTAAAATATACTTTATTGATTATGCTATTATAGTTGTCCCATTTTCCCTCCTTCAATCCCCTCCACCCTGAACACCCCCTCCCACACACATTCCCCTTTAGTTTATGTCCATGTGTCATATATAAGTTCTTTGGCTTCTACATTTCCCATACTATTCTTACCCTCCCCCTATTTTCTACCTACCATCTATGCTACTTATTCTCTGTCCCTTTTCCCCCTCCCACTCCCCTGTTGCTAACCCTCCAATGTGATCTCCATTTCTGTGGTTCTGTTCCTGTTTTAGTTGCTTGCTTAGTTTGTTTTTGTTTTAGGTATGATTAATTATGAGCTTGCTGTCATTTTACTGTACATATATTTTATCTTCTTTTTCTTAAATAAATCATTTTAACACTTCATAAAATAAGGGCTTGGTGATAATGAACTCCTTTAATTTGACCTTATTTGAGAAGCACTTTATGTGCCCTTCCATTCTAAATAAAAGCTTTGCTGGATAAAATAATCTTGGATATAAGTCCTTGCCTTTCATGATTTGGAATACTTCTTTCCAGCCCCTTCTTGCCTGCAAGGTCTCTTTTTTGAGAAATCAGCTGACAGTCTTATGAGAACTCCTTTGTAGGTAACTGCCTCCTTTTCTCTTGCTGCTTCTAGGATTCTCTCTTTCATTTTAATCTTGGATAATGCAATTATGATATGCCTTGGTGTGTTCCTCCTTAGGTCCAACTTCTTTGGACTCTCTGAGCTTCCTGGACTTCCTGGAAGTCTATTTCCTTTGGGGAAAGATTGGGGAAGTTCTCCTTTATTATTTGTTCAAATAACTTTTCCACTTGTTGCACTTCCTCTCCCCCCTCTGGTACCCCTATAATTCAGATGTTGGAATGTTTGAAGATGTCCTGGAGGTTCCTAAGCCTCTCCTCATTTTTTTGAATTCTTGTTTCTTCCTCCTTTTCTGTTTGGTTGTTTCTTTCTTCTTTCTGGTCCACTCCATTGATTTGAGCTCCAGTTTCCTTACCGTCACAGTTGGTTCCCTGTACATTTTCCTTCATTTCTCTTATCGTAGCCTGCATTTGTTCATCTAATTTGTGACCAAATTCAACCAATTCTGTGAGCATCCTGATCACCTGTGTTTTGAACTGTGCATCTAATAGGTTGGCTATCTTGTCATTGCTTAGTTGTATTTTTTCTGGAGCTTTGATCTGTTTTTTCATTTGGGCCATTTTTTTGGTCTTGACGTACCTGTTACATAGTGAGGGGCGGAGTCTTAGGTGTTCACCAGGGTGGGGCAACCCAGGTTGCTGTGTTGTAACAGTATTTGTGAGGAAGGGGTCTGAGATGGTACAGTGCTCCATTTTCTACCAGATTTCAGTCACTTCCCCCATGTCCCACAAGCAAATTGGGCCCTTCCGGTGCTGAGTCCCAGTTGGGTTGGCTTGTGTATGTTCTAGGACACTGTGGGTCTCTCCAACGAACTCTCCTGTGAGGCTGGGAGTTTCTCTCGCTGCTTCAACCCCCACAAGTGCTTTCAATTCCTGGTTTGAAGCTTTATTTCCCTACACTGGGGCCCTGGGTTGTCCAGTCCATCCTGTTCCCCAGTTTTGCCTGGTTTATCTGCGTGCAAATATGGGACTGCCCAGTCCTCCAACTGCTGCCTTGCCCGCTCTGTTCCACAATCAGCTACCTTGCTGGGTCTGCCAGCCACTGCCTTGTCATGGGTCCTCTCCACCCTAGCTGCCCAACTCTGCCCCTCCTACCGGTCTGGATGAATGTTTCTTCTTTAACTACTTGGTTGTCAGATTTCCATACAGTTCAATTTTCTGTCAGTTCTGGTTGTTTGTTTTTAAATTGTTGTTGTCCTTTTTTTTTGGTTGTGCGAGGAGGCACAGTGTGCCTACCTACACCTCCATCTTGGATGGAAGTCCCTCACAGAACCTCTTTTATTTTCCCCATTTCAGACTTGGATACTAACACAAATTATATAACTTGAACTTGGCCCAACCCACACAGATGACACGTGTATGAACTATATGGAATCCCTACAGTACGCACCTGATTTTCACAATATTAACTTGAAGAAACTTAATACAATATATTTGCTGTAAAATGTCATTTTGGAATATAGTAGAAGAGAATTTCTAATGAGTACTTAGAAATTATATTCCTTTGATATATTAGGACAATACTATGTAAATTACCCCAAAAGTCCCCATCACTCTTACATATCTGGTTCTCAGTTGAAACTGTCTAAAAAATTTTGGTGAGAATTGGGTGGTAGAAAAGAGGCAGGGACTATTGCTCTATGAAGACCATCTTAATTAGAGGTAATGAGAGACAGGGATTCAGCTTATCCTTGTTCTCTAGTTCTCACCTGGTTGGCCCTGCTGACAGTGACCCCAGCTCTACCACCAGATACAGTGACAACAACTTTCCTCCACTTCTCCCACAATTATGGATGGTCTTGTTCCCATATGGATCCGTCAGTTCATTATACTTATAGTGGTTCTGCTCTCCCTAATTGAACCCTGACAGAGCTGTGTACTTTAAATATTAACAAGAATTTTCTTGTTTTAGAATTGCAATTGTAAGACTTCCTCATTGTAGAAAGTATGCCAAATGCATATAACAAAAAGAAAAAAATATTAACCATAAGCCCTCCAAAAAGTTAACTGTTAACCCATGTAAACTCATTGTTTCCCAGTCTTTTTTAAGAGTGGAACTATATAGTACATAACGTTTTTTAAAAATTTATATATCATTACATATATTTCCAGATTATTAAATACTATGCAACATCTATTTTAGTGACCACATATTTCTTTGCATAATTTACTCAGTAATTTCTTTAATACTAGACATTTAGATAATTGCTGATATTTTACTAAAGCTTTTAAAAAATTTTTAAAAGATTTTTATTTTTAGAGAAGGGAAGGGAGGGAGAAAGAGAGAGAAACATCAATGTGTGGTTGCCTCTTGTGTGCCCCTGACAGGGTACCTGCTCCATAACCCAGATATGTGCCCTGACTGGGAATCAAACTGGCGACCCTTTGGTTCACAGGTCAACACTCAATCCACTGATCCACACCAGCCAGGGTCTAAACAAAGTTTTGATGAGTGTTATTGTAATTAAACCTTAGCTCCCTAATTGTCCTTATATTACTAAACACGAATTTTCTAAGTCAAAGTATACATACAAATGAAAGATTTTAGTAGATTGCCAAGTTTTTCTCCAGAACAGCTGGACCAATTTTATGTTCTCATCAATAATATATTATAATTTGTGATTTCTCTCAAACTTGGCCCAAGGCAGTAATTATTAAAAATTTTGTTTCATGGTATCTAATAAGGCTGAATTTTGTTTACTTAAAAAAATTGTCCCAATTTATTCCAGCTTAGTTTTTGTCCTATTTGGGTTTTTGTATTTATTTGTTTTCTTTTAAACAATTTTTTATTGATTTGAGAGAGAAAGGAATGGAGAGAAAGAGAGAGAGAGAAGCATCAATGTGAGAAACACTGATTGGTTGCCTCCTGTACATGCTCCAACTGGGAATCAAACCTGCAATCAAGGCATGTGCACTGACCAGGAATGGAACCAGCAACCTTTAAGTTTATGGAACTACACTGCAACCGAGGCATGTGGCCAGGGCTTTATATTTACTATATTTTGTTGTGTATAATGTGCACCCATGTTTTTGGTGCCAACTTTCAGGGAAAAAAATCTTGTTTTAACTTTTTAATTGTTACTTATTTATATTTAAAAACAAAACCTATTATCATATTCCAGGGTAGTATTTTGCATTGGATATCATTATTGCTTTCTAGAATTATACTTTTAACACATAACCATAAATAAAAGAATTAAGAACATTTATATAGATACAGAATTAGTACTACCCATGTATAATACTCATCCTTATTTTTCCCTCAAAAATTTGGGCAAAATATTGCGCATTATACACAGCAAAATATGCTATTTGTATGTGTAGGATTAGCATTTGTAATGATAGAATAGCTTCCTAAGTTTGTCTGTTTCTCAATTCTATTATGGTAGTTAGGTGTACAGAACTTTTAAAGTGTCAAATGTATCAATTTATGGATTCTGCTTTTCATGTCATGCCTAAATTTAACATCTTCCACAAGCCAACACTATATAATATTCCCCTATATTTTCTTTTAGTATCTTTGCAGTTTAATTCTACATTTTTGGTAAATGATGTGAGATAGTGAACACTTTTCCTCTAAATGACTAAGCAGTTGTCCAACTATAACTTAGGTAATTTTTATAAAAGTCTTACGTACATGTTTTGCTTTTGGATATTCTACCTCATAGCTTTGTTTTTATATTCCTGTGTATATATTGCTGTTTTATGTTTTATTTTTCACCTTAGTATTTATTATGTCTGGTCTAATTACAGGCAAATTTGTGGTGAGAAAATTTGCCTGTGACAATTTAGATATTGGATGACAATCAGCATCTTGACAATGTTACCTTTATATAGATCTTTATATGAATTTTTATTATAATCTGCACATTGCCCTGCTTCCCATTTGGATTATCTTGACTCCTTACACTAAAATGAAGGGAAAAAAAAAACCTTCCAAAAGTATAGTCTTGCTAAAAAGTCCATTGACTAAAATTCTCCACCTCCTTTGTTTCCATTCATCTACAAACCCCACACAATGAATACAATCAGTTAATGTTATTTAAGAAACATTTTTTGAGGTCTCGTAGCCATGGCTCAGTGGATTGAGCACTGGCCTGAGAACTGAAGGGTTACTGGTTCGATTCCTAGTCAGGGCACATGCCTGAGTTGTGGGCCAGGTCTCCTGTTGGGGGCATGTGAGAGGTAGAAGTAACTGATCCTACCTGTCACACATTGACGTTTCTTTCCCTCTCTTTTTCCCTCACTCCCCCTCTCTCTAAAAAAAAGTAAAATAAATAAAATCTTAAATAGAAACATTTTTTGAATCTTAATCCTCTTGAAAGCAGTAGGTTGAAGCAATCTATATTAAGCTTCTAAAGAGGAAGAAAAAAAGGACAAATAGTCTCGTATCTGTGGAAGCACAAGAAAACATTGGTTATGCTCACATGAAAAAAATATTTATTTAGGCTCCAAAGAAAAAATACAGAGAAAGAGAGTAATAACCAATAACTCAATTTCTAAGACTTTAAGGAAAAACACTTCCAGCCAAGATGGAGGCATAGGGTAGACACACTGTGCCTCCTCGCACAACCAAGATTGGGACAATAACAATTTAGAAACAAAAGAACAACCAGAACTGATAGAAAACTGAACTGTATGGAAGTCAGACAACCAAGAAATTAAAATAGGCCTGTTCATCCAGACCGGTAGGAGGGGCGGAGTCGGGCAGCCGGGCACAGGCTGAGGTGTGGGGAGCAGAGAGCGCTTGATCTGGGCTCCTAAGGCATCGGGGGCATGCAAGACCCCAGCCGAGGGGTGGCAACCAGCAGACCCAGCGAGGAGGGAATTATGAAGCAAGGCACTGCGAGCAACCCAAGATCACAGTGCTGGGAAATAGAACCACGGGACATTGATTGAAAACACCTATGGGGGTGAGGCACAGGAGGAGACTCCCAGCCTCACAGGAAAGGTTGTTGGAAAGTTCCAAGGGCTGCACAAGACCACCCACGTGGGAATCAGCACCAGAGGGGCTCAGTTTGCTTGGGGGAAGCGGCAGAAGGGATTGAGGTCCGATGGATAGTGGAGCAGGCACCACTGTTCCCTCTTGGACCCCGCCCCCACATACATCACAACCCAGCAATTGGGGTGCCCCACCCTGGTAAACACCTAAGGCTCCACCCCTCATACATAACAGATGTGACCAGACCAAAGTGGGGGGTGAAAGATGGCTCAAACAGAATGAAAGCCTCACAGTTTTAAGCGACTAAGAGATAGCCAACCTATCAGATACACAATTCAAAGCACTGGTGATCAGGATGCTCACAGAATTGGTTGAATTTGGTCACAAGTTAGATTAATAAATGCAGGCTACGATAAGAGAAATGAAGGAAAATGGACAGGGAACCAATAGTGATGGGAAGGAAACTGGGACTCAAAACAATAGAATGGATCAGAAGGAAGAAAGAAACAACCAAACAGATAAGAATGGAGAAATAAGAATTCAAAAAAATGAGGAGAGGCTTAGGAACCTCCAGGACATCTTTAAACATTCCAACATCCAAATTATAGGGGTACCAGAAGAAGAGGAAGAGCAACAAGTGCAAAAGTTATTTGAACAAATAATAAAGGAGAACTTCCCCATTCTGGCAAAGGAAATAGACTTCCAGGAAGTCCAGGAAGCTCAGAGTCCAAAGAAGTTGGACCCAAGGAGGAATACACCAAGGCCCATTATAATTACATTAGCCAAGGTAAAAATGAAAGAGAGAATCCTAGAAGCAGCAAGAGAAAAGGAGGCAGTTACCTACAAAGGAGTTCTCATAAGACTGTCAGCTGATTTCGCCCTGGCTGACGTAGCTCAGTGGATTGAGCACGGGCTGCGAACCAAAGCATCGCAGGTTCGATTCCCAGTCAGAGCACATGCCTGGGTTGCAGGCTATGGCTCCCAGCAACCCCACATTGATGTTTCTCTCTGTCTCTCTCTTTCTCCCTCCCTTCCCTCTCTAAAAATAAATAAATAAAATCTTAAAAAAAAAAAAAAGACTGTCAGCTGATTTCTCAAAAGAGACCTTGCAGGCAAGAAGGGGCTGGAAAGAAGTATTCCAAATCATGAAAGGCAAGGACTTATATCCAAGATTATTTTATCCAGCAAAGCTTTTATTTAGAATGGAAGGGCACATAAAGTGCTTCTCAAATAAGGTCAAATTAAAGGAGTTCATTATCACCAAGCCCTTATTTTATGAAGTGTTAAAATGATTTATTTAAGAAAAAGAAGATAAAATATATGTACAGTAAAATGACAGCAAGCTCATAATTAATCATACCTAAAACAAAAACAAACTAAGCAAGCAACTAAAACAGGAACAGAACCACAGAAATGGAGATCACATTGGAGGGTTAGCAACAGGGGAGTGGGAGGGGGAAAAGGGACAGAGAATAAGTAGTATAGATGGTAGGTAGAAAATAGGGGGAGGGTAAGAATAGTATGGGAAATGTAGAAGCTAAAGAACTTATGACACATGGACATGAACTAAAGGGGGGAATGTGTGTGGGAGGGGGTGTTCAGGGTGGAGGGGAATGAAGGGGGGTAATGGGACAACTGTAATAGCACAATCAATAAAATATATTAAAAAAAGACTTTAAGGAAATACAACAGTATACAGAGATGTATATATCACAATGTTTATTGTAGTGTTGCTTATGAGGGGAAAGTTGGAGACAATTTAATTGTTGATCAGCTAGGCCTAGTATAATAAAATCACATTGTGAATCTATATAATGAAATGGTATACTGAGGACAATAAAAATATGTATTTTTACATATTAACATGAAAAATACTTAATACTTTTTTAATTTTGATATTTTGGTCCCATTTTAATAAAAAAGATTTACATGCCTATTAAAGAATAAAAGGATATAATTAAGATG
Organism: Phyllostomus hastatus; assembly: GCF_019186645.2. Lineage (NCBI taxonomy): Eukaryota > Metazoa > Chordata > Mammalia > Chiroptera > Phyllostomidae > Phyllostomus > Phyllostomus hastatus. Next base: position 93,616,682 of record NW_025334041.1, read on the forward strand.
ACAGTACGTGCCCTGGCTGGGTAGCCCAGTTGGTTGGAGCATTGTCCTCAGGTGCCAAAGTTGCATGTTTCATCCCCAGTACGGGGACATGCAGGAATTAATCAATGGGTGCATAAATGGCTGGAACAACAGGTTGTTTCTCTCTTTCCTTTCCTCTTTCTCTGAAAATCAATAAAAAATGGTTTTCTTTTTTAGGATTGTAGTGCCTTTGGGTATGGTATAATGGTCAATATTCAGTTTCTTCATATTTTCCTGTAGTTTTTACAATGAGCAATATTACTTTTATAAACAGAAAACAGGGTACAATTGCAAAATACCGGAAGTTGGTAAAAAAATTGCATAAATATATGTTGGGATTTGGCTTACCAGCAGGACATGTAAAAAAGACCTGAATATTTTAATAAACTATGGGCTAGAGTAGCTAAACATTATGTGGCTACATTAATTGAAATACATTCTCCAGAGGTAAAAATCATAATGATCTACTCTGTGCTGTCAAACTACCTCCAGATACCATAGTTTATCAAAATACTCCTATTCTCTGGGCAGGGCTTAATTTCTCACTTAGGATCATGTATAGAACTGAAACTATATTATCATGAGGAAGAGATATAAATGAGCTTTGGATGCTCTAGGCCAAAGTCAGTCACAATGGCAACCAGAATTCCTGCTTTCAAATACAGAGAGGAGAATGTTAAAGAAATGGGATTAAATGTTTCTCAGTCAGATGAGGACCATCTGCATCAGAATTATCTGAAGTACTTGTTAAAATAGTTGATTTTTGCCCTAGCTGGGTAGCTAAGTTAGTCAGAGCATCCCTATAAGCCAAGGTTTTAGGTTCCATCCCTGGTCAGGGCACAACCAAGAATCAACCAATGAATGCAAAAATAAGTGGAATAACAACCTGATGTTCCCCCCTCCCTCCCTCCCTCCCTCCCCTTCCTTTCTCTCAAATAATAAAAATAAATAGTTCGCTTCTCGTTCCCTGCCCCCCCCCCCACACCGAGGAGCACACCCATGCCTTTCTTCCCTCTCCACCAAACATATCCTAAACTCTGAGTCTCCATGAGACTTGTAACCAGGGGAGCAGTGAGCAACAGCAGCTCGTCCATAGCTAATGCCTTGAAAGTGTCTCCAAGGCCCCCATTTCTGACTTCTCAGTGAGCCAAAGCAGCCCCACCTAGGCTCTCTCCTGTTGCTTCTTCTAACCAAAGCTCTTTCTTTCTTCTGCTGTCCCCAGCTTTAATAAACATATTCTCAAAATCAAAAGAAAAAAAAAAAGGTTATTTCAGGCCCCAATGTGGCCTACAGAATTAGAATCTCGGGGAATAGGTAAGTAATATGCTTTGTTTTCTTCCAAAAAAAAAAAAAAAGACCCCAAGTTATTCGCTTGAGAACCAAACATTGAGAATTACTGCAAATAATTTCAGAGTTAACTCACCCGACAGCAGAAATTCTGAAGCAGTTTCTCTCTCTCAAATAATTTTTTTTAATGCCCTGGATGATGCAGCTCACTGGGTTGAGTGCTGGCCTGCAAACTAAAGGGTTGCTGGTTTGATTCCCAGTCTAGGGCATACTGGACTAACTACGCTGGTCTATGAAAACTCCAACTGTGGCTTCAGGGTTTGGTTTTTGCTAGATAACCAAATGTCTTATACAGCAAGAACCAAGCAGTTGCTAGCACTGAGCCAGCTGATCAACAGTGCCACCAGGGACCCAAGTCTTTTCTCTTGCCATTTTGCCAACTTTAAGGCCTTGGCTTTTGCTTTTTGAATATAGGTTTCTTATGTCAGGAAGGCTGCTGCTTCTCCAGATACCACATCTGTATCCCAGGCAGATAGAAGAGGGAAGGGTGGTGTACCAGATAATCATCTGTCCTCTGTTCCTAGCTCTTTTCACTTCAGTGCACGGTGGCCAGACTTACAACTGTTAGCACCTGTTTTTTTATGCCTGAGAAGCCTGCTTTGCTACCTACAACTCCTCCTAGCAACACTAAATCAATAACTAAAGACAGTAGATGTAAATACCCTGCTTCCTTGTCCCTTGGGTAGGATGATTTTAAGGCATACTTTTTATAATGGTTTGTAGAGTTTCCCAGTGGGATTAGGTTTCAGTTATCCTCAAGAATAAAGGGCTTAATGATGAATTATTTATTGGATAACTACTCCCTCCCTCCCCAATTTCCTATCTCCAGTATTCCATCAGTGTTTCTTGAGATAATATAAACTATTTCTACCTGTGTCCTTGTTTCAGGACCTGCTTTGGATAGAATACAAACCAAGAGAGGCCATTATCACCTTTCCTCATCCTTCCTGTCTTTAAAGATCATAGTTGGTGCTGTAGTGTCTATTTTACAACTAGTAGGTGACAAGCCAATATGTGTAGTAGAAAATCAACTTTGGTTCATATCCTTGAGCCACTCCACTGTTAGGCCCCAGACTCTCTATTACTGCCTGTGGGTCACAAGAGAAAAACAAACCCTATTTGTTCAAGCCATTCTTAATTGAAAATAAAAAAAAATTTCACTTGCAGTCCTACGTGTCCCTGATTCAAGTAAACAGAAATAATTACCAACTGTAGTAAAAGCTGTAAAGGAAATAAACCAAGTACTGTGATACCTTTAGGATAAGTGACTAGACATTTCAAAATTACAGAGCATATCTTACGAAGAAACATTCCTCAGACTAGAGCAGGGAGGTTTTTTTATTTTAGAAATCAAACCAATGTGGTCTGACTGGAAGAACAGTAATGTTAAAGACTGGGGAGATGTTGGGGGAAGGCCCAAGTAGAGATTGAGTGTCCCAGCCCCATATCTGAGCTGGTTAGAGCATCATCACCATGCTCCTGGATTGTGGGTTTGATTCCTGGTTGGGGCACATGCACAAAGCAACCAATGAATGTATATGTGGGTGGCACAAGAAATTTGTTTCTCTCCTTTCTCTAAAATAAATTATTTGAAATGCAGGCAAGTTATTTAATCCATCTTATTTACTTATTATGTTTTAGATTTTATTTGTTTTTAAACAGAAGGGAAGGGAGGGAGGAAGAGAGGGAAATATCAATGTGTGGTTGCCTCTCCCGACTCTCCCACTGGGGATCTGGCCTGTAACCCAGGCACATGCCCTGACTGGGAATCAAACCAGCAACCCTATGGTTTGCAGGCTGGCACTCAATCCACTGAGCCACAACAGCCAAGGCCCAATTTATTTTTAATAAAAACAAGGTTGTCTGACTCAATCATCAGAGAAGTGATATAACCCAATTTATGTTAAAAAGTAATCATTCTGGCAATTTAAAAATCAAACAGCAGTTGACATGACTGGGTGGTGTGGAGAGAAATAAAATAGCATAGCTGCATTTCTAATAATGGCCCTAAAGTCCACAAAACAGTGATAAGTGTGGATGTGAGGGAGAGGAGTAAATTGTGCAGTAACTCTGGCCTCTAATGTTAATACCAGACTTTAACCCCCAAATCCAGAGACAAAAATCATGTGTTCAATAGCAACTAGAATGTTGAGGACAAATCATTTTTATAGCAATATTAATTTTTCAAAGTTGTTTATGCTGGGCTGGTTTCCAGGAAAGTACCGAGAAATATACTATAATTATACTACAAACTTGAAAATTAGAAATTTCAGATTGTACATTTTACTCAAAGCATAATTCTACCACTAGATGGTGACATGTATACAAAATATTGAAAAGTCATTATCAGTCTTATAGCTATAGATGTATGGCAATTGCTGACTACTGGTTTTAAAATTAATTTATAAGCCTGATCCTGATGGGTGTGGCTTAGTTGGTTAGGTGGTGTCCCACAAAGTGAAGTGTCCCTGGTACATGCCTGGGTTGCAGGTTCAGGCCCTGGTAGGGGCCCTCAGGAGGGGCAGCCAATTGCTGTTTCTCACCTCTCCTTCCCCCATCTTTCTAAGAACCACCAACTAAAATATTTTTAAATAATCAATTTATAAGAATTTAGGGGATGTTAGAGATTCTGTTCTATTGCTTTAGAATGAACACCTTTCAAGCACATTAAAAAGTCGCTGTTAACACATATACCAAGTTAGTACAGAGTGAAGTCAGGGAACCTTTTTATTAGCTTCTATGCCTTTATCTTTTGATAAGCAGCTGAATATAGAGAAAGGGTTGGTAAACTACATCCCATAGGCCAATATGACTAGTTACAGGTTTCTGTGTGGCCCATGGGCTAATAATTTTTACATTTTTAAATGGTTAAAACAAAATGGAAAAATAGTATTTTGTGATACATGAAAACAAACTTAAAATCTGTGTCCATAGTGTTTTGGAGCACAGTCACACTCAATATATATTATCTACAGCTGCTTTTGTGCTTATAGAGTCAAGTAGTTATGATTAAGAAATTGGATGGCTTAAAAAGCATGAAATATTTATTATCTGAATCCTTACGTAAGTTTATTGAGCCCTGAAGTGACAATTGAAGAACAGTGATCACATATGGGAATAATTCTCTAGATTCTCAAATCATTTTTAAGTACTTATTTTGTTTAGAAGAACGGAAAGGGAGGGAGAGGGAGAGAAACAATGATCAGTTGCCTCTTGCACACATCCTGACTCAGGTCAGAATCTGCAACCCAGGCATGTGCCCTGACCAGGAATTGAACCAGCAACCACTTGCTTTGTGAGATGCCCAACCAGCTGAGCTGTACCTGTCAGGGCTCAAATCACCTCAAACCCAGCATCATTTCACAGAATTTTTAAAAAAGATTTTATTTATTTCTAGAGAGGGAAGGGAGGGAGAAAGAGAGAGAGACTAACATCAATGTGCGGTTGCTGGGGGCCGTGGCCTGCAACCCAGGCATGTGCTCTGACTGGGAATCGAACCTGCGACACTTTGGTTCACAGCCCACGCTCAATCCACTGAGCTACGCCAGCCAGGTATTTCACATAATTTTTTAAAGAAAAAAAAACTAGGAAGCAACTCCTTGTTAAAAAAATATTGAAAGGTCAGAATATGTAGTAGTAGTAGTAGTAGTCCTATTTTCAAGAATTGTTAATGGGTCCTCTGTGGTCATAAAAGCACGGTTGACAGATTCTTAATTACCCAAAGAATACCTGCATCACTTAGAAATGTGGCTTCAAGTAATGAAAATCTAAGAATGGATTGAGGAAAAAGGGATTTTTCTCACATAAGCAGGGTGTTGACAACTGCTCAAGATGTATCAGCAACCTACCCACACATTATTCTGCATTATCAACTTTATAGTTGACACTTATCTTGTTTGTGGTTTCATTGTTAAAAAAATTAAAATGGATGCTGTGTTATTTTGTGTATTAAGAATGTTCCAGGCAGAAAGTAACTAAGGGTTAAGGGGCACATCTGCTGTATTTGTCTCTTTTTAAGTAGGAAGGGGCAATTCTTTTCAAGAGACCCACTCTGCAGATTTCTGCTTACATTTCATAGCAAGAATTGAAACATATGGTCTGCCCTAGAGAAACCATACCATGATTCATTTTAAATCTATAACATAAGGGGAGATACCCCCAAACCAGAATTTATTTATAAAATATTGTATATTTATTCTTATATATTTAAACCTCAGTCATTTTCAAAGTACTCTTTATTAGATGCAATACACCTATCAGGACATTTTTTCCACTGCTCAAAACAGTTTAAGAACTCGTCGATTTTGATGCCTTTTACCTCTTCTGCCATTTTTTGTTTCACCTCTTCCGCACTGGCAAAAATGTTTCCCTTTGAGGACTTTTTTCATCGAGGAAACAAAAATGGTTGCTCAGAGGGTGACTGGGTGAATAGGGAGGGTGGGGCATGGGGGTCTTGCTTTTTCTGGTCAAAAACTGCTCAAAATTCAGCATGTATTGTCACCTTGGAAGAACCAGTCACCTGTTTGCCACAGGGGCTTTTCTCCTGCAAATCATGACTGTAACCTTCTCAAAACTTCCAGATAAAAACTTTGGTTGACTGTTTCACCCACCCAGAGGAAAAATTTCAAATGTACAACCCCTTTCACATTAAATAAACAGATGATCATTGTTTTCACGGTTGAATTCACATGTGTGGGGAAGTGGCAGTTGAAGATTCCTGTTTCATTTCAGGGTTGTAACTGTAACACCAAGATTCACCTCTGGTTACAACTTTTGGAAAAAAAATCAGGGTCAGCCTCCAACTGCTCCTTCAAAGCATAGCTCATAGCCGAGCCATTGTCTCTTTGTTCAGGCATGAGCAAGTGAGGCACAAGTTTTGCTAAAACTCATTTCATGCTGAGTTATCACAGAAAATTTGCTGACAGGAATTCCATGACACCTCAATCAAATCTACAAGTTCATCAGTAGTCCAGTGGGGGTCTTCCAAGATGGCTTCACGAACTCTTACCACATTTTCTTCAGTGTGGTTGCTCGAAGAATGCCCAGAACAAGGTTCATTGTCAATGTACATTTTGCCTCATTTAAATGAGACAACCAACCATTCATAAACTTGTTTTACTTAAAGCAGCTTCTTTGTAACTGTTTCTGCCTCATTTTTCCCCAACAGGAAATAAAACTTTACTGCTGAATGTTGTTTGTGTAAATTACCCATCATAAAATGGGCAAATGCATTGAAAGTCTTCAAAAAAAAAAAATTCACTGAAACCGAATGCAGCCTCTCACAACAGCCAGCTGGAACACAAAACAGATGGGTTCCTAGAACACTCATCTAGTGGGGAAGCCTGTACTACAAGGGGCCCGCCCTCCAGAAGATAATTCTGGTCTTTTTTTTGGGGGGGGGGGGGCTTCCTTCTTGAGACCGAGGTCTCTCCTCTGCCACCTGAAAAATAAATAAACATAAACCACTTGGGTTTGCAAGTGTTCCTATTGGAAGGGGTGAGGCGTGGGTAGGACATTAGGTGGAGGATGCATGCCACAGAAACCCAAATTTTGTGGAAAAGATGGGGAAGGAAGATGATGTCAGAAGAGCTCTACAGTTTCTAAGGAGCTCCTGCTCATATTGAGCCACTTAAAACACGATGGGCAAAAACTTCACAGCATCAACTTCAAGCAGCAGAAAGGCAAATCCCAGGATGGCGGTCCTTGCATGGGGAGGTGATGGTGTGACGAAACTGCGACAAAATTTATTAAAGAATCACTACTTACTAGCTGCTCTGGTTACAGTTCTAAAAATATTACACCACCCACCTTTCGGACTTTTAGTCACATCTTTAACCACATTGGGTACAAAAATCAGTGAGGAAGATATAAGTGCAGGTTTAAGGAAAATTTTCCCAAAGTTAACAGCAAACTTCAACTGAGTGGGCACTCTCCACCTTCCCTTCACCTGTTCTTCCTTTCCGTTTCCCATCTTAATACCCTTTTAAAATTGCTCTTCCCTGAGAAGCGTAATATGCTGTTTCGGGTGGCGAGTTGTAGATGGATCAATTCGTGAGGGGCCCTCTGGCGTAAAAAGAAGATTCCAATGTGAACACTCCGCCATTTCTAATCACACCAGATGCGTTACTGTTCGAGGATGGATGAACCTTAGGGGACTAAGGGTAACAAGGATGCAGGTTAAGTCGACACTGAGCTGTTCTATTCTTACGAACCTCGGCAAGGAAAGGGCCATGTACCCTAATCTAAGCTGCAGCATCGTTCCGGATCTCCATTAACACCGCTCCCCGCACCCCCCAAATCCTAAGCGCGAGGGAGGGAAGACAAGTGAGAAAGCGGCACCCATTCTAGTTGGTGGATCCGGAGAAAAAATAGTGAAGCTCAGGGGCGGGAGATAGGGTGGCGCAAGTGACCCGGCGCTCGCTGGGCTTTGGGAGCCCACGGAGTGGGCAGCCGTGGGCGACGCCGCGCAATAGCGATCCGCTTGGTGCCTCCGCCATCTTCCCCTACTTACCCGGACTCCCCCCGCGACAGCGCTGGCTTCGCGTTTCCCTTCCGGCCGCTGACAGAGATCCGGGCTGGGCGGGGTGGGCGAGCGCGGAGAGGGGGTGGACCGAGGGCGGGGAGGCCGGACGGAAGAGGAAAGGGAGGGCAGCAAGCGGGCCCCGGCGGTGTGGAGCGTGCGGCGTGTGTGCGGCGGAGAGGTGGGAGGGCGGGAGGCGAAGAGAGGGCGGGAGGCGGAGGAATGAGAGCGCGAGGCGCTTCTCTTCGGCTCCTTCCCCCGGACGGAAAGAGCCGAGCGCAGCCCGAACGCTCTATTAAAATGGCGGCGGCTTCGGCGGTGGCCGCGGCGTCTGGTCGGTGAAGTGACTCTGCTGCTTCTCTTCCCACCCGCCCCCTCCCTCCCTCTCCCCTCCCCCCGTCCTTCCCCCCCTTCCCCGCCGCCGGCGCCTCCGCGCCCCTCCGGCCTGCGTACCTCCCCTCGCCCCCCTCCTCTCCCCCGCCCGCTCCGGGGACCGCCGGCCCCCTCCCCCATTCTCCTGCTCTCCGCCCCGTCCCCGCCGCCGCCAGCCCTCGTTGCCTCCCCGCCCCGCCGGCCGGCCGGCCCCCTCCTCCGCCTCTCTCCCCTCCCCCCCGCCGGTCGGGATCAGTCAGTGCGATCCGAAGCGGGGGAGGGGGGGGGCGGCGGCCGAACGATGTGCGAGAACTGCGCAGACCTGGTGGAGGTGTTAAATGAAAGTAAGTAGCCGCGGTGGCGGCCTGTCGGGGTGCACGGTTTGGGGTCCCCGCGTTTCTCCCCGGCCTCCCCGAGCTGCCGCGGCCTGCGGCAGGCGACGGCAGAACCGGGCGGCGTGCGGGCCTAGCGCTCCGGGAAGGTGAGCGGTGGCGCGGCCGTCGCGCCGCCTCAGGCCCAGCCTTGCCGGGTTACCTGGGCGCCCGTAAGGGGGCCGCGATGGAGCTGCGGTCAGGCGAGGCCTGAGTGGTCTCAGCGCTCGGAAAGTTTCTTTATTACAGGTGTCAATTAACGAGGGCACTAATGAGCCTTCGCCTCCTTATGCTACTGGGAAGGTGAAGCGAGGTGGGATCCGGGAACCAGGCTTTCCTCCGCAGCCCGGACCCTCCGACCCTCCCGCCTCCCTCTTTGATTTTTAGAGTGGTGTTGAGGCCTCTCTTACCTGTTAATTTTTTTCCATTAAGCTCCCTGGGAGGAGATTGGTGGCTTTCCCCTCCCTTGGGAGTGTATGTGGGTGTATTAAACCCTTCTGCCAGCCCTTAAATACTTGAAAATGAACTGTGGTATTGATGATTGGAACCTTCATACCTATTTTTAAAATTAATTAGTGATGCTTCTTAAGTGTACCATTCGTTGTTTTAATGTTAAATTCTGTTATATTAAGGAGAGTATTGTACCACAAATACCATCCCGGGATAGTCGTGGCCTATCTCCTGGAATAAAAGGCCTTATTCCTTTACTTATTATTATTAAAGAGATTATGTGCATTGATTTTTTTCTAGCCAGATTAAAATTTTTTATTTCCATCCCTTGTAAGATGGTATTTTGGTTTAAAGAAACTAGATATATTGCCAGTTAACTACTTCTGGGCCCAAAGGCCTAGTTGGACTAGGTGAATTAATGGAAGGTTAATATGCAGAAACTTGATTTAAGGAAATGCTCATTTATCAACAATTTATGTGGGTTTTGGATTTGTGTTGTGTGTGATATTTTGAAAGACTTTCAAACTACCTCTTTCTAGTATGATTCATTAAAACAATTGACTTATAAAATGTATCTTCTTGTTTGTGTTTGAATTTTACTTTATGTGTTTGAATTTCACTTTAATGACCAAAAGCAATAGTAAAAGTGGAAGGGTATTTGTTTTACTTTCAGCTGAGTATTTGCTTCCTGACAGGTGGAAGCACGGTTTTGTCTGTCTTCAAACTATATTTTTCAATATTTGTGCCATTCTAAGTTTTTCTAGAATTTTAAGGTGAAATTTCTAGAAATTTCTAGAATTTTTGTTTTTATTTTGAGATACATTTATTTTGAGATTATATTTATTTTGAGATACTTTTCAATATTTGTGCCATTCTCAGTTTTCCTAAAATTTTAAGGTTAGTTTTTGTTTTGAGATACATTTATTTTGAGGTGCAGGTGGTTTGATACACTGAAACATAAGTTCTTATAAGTCTTTTAGAAAACTGTATTCTCTATCATAGATAAAGTTATGGGGTTTGGCCTTACTATTCTGAAATTGGAAAACGAATAGGTTTGCTATGTAATATATTAGGAAAAACTGCTTTAATAATTTTGTTGGTGCTTTTAAAATTATTCTCAACTAGGGGAATTTTAAACATAGCATCTAAAGAAACTGAAGTTAGTCTTTATTATCTTTTGAAAAGAGACATAATGAAAGGTTCTATTGAACATTATTTGGGAATCCCCTAGGACTCTGTTTAGAAGCACTCAAAAAGGCAGCGAATTTATGGAGAGTTAGAAATAGTATGGAGAACTAAGTAAAATTTAGTTTTCATTAAGTCTCCCTGACAGTAGATTGTCTTCCTTTACCTTTAAGTAAATTGAACAGTTAGTTGAACTAGGTTCACAATATCTGGCCATGCAGACCCTCTAAGAAACCTCTCTTAATGAACAAATAAAAAGGATTTCTTATTTGTGTATGAGCCAGTGATCTCTAAAAATACTTAGACAGTTTCTTAATATTTCCTTTAAGGCTGTTTTAAAAATTGACTCCTAGAAACAATCTCACAATGATACTTCCTTTTTTTGTTTAAATTACTTAAGCAATTTTATTTGTAGGTTCTACTGAGCTATCACAGGTTGCTCCTCCCCTGCCTGTAGTTGTTTAGAAATTGTTTTCATTTTTCCTTTGTATAGTTGCTGCATCTCATTTACTAACATTTATCCATGGCTGAGTAGGAGTGTGATTGTTGGAACTTGATAAAACTTGTTGAATTGAAGTAGTTTATATATCTTTCTTGTAATCTGGCTCACAATAGTTATTACGACTTTACTTTCTCCACCCCAATAGGTTGTACAAAGATGAACATCAATTCATCCTTGATAAATTCAGAGTTAAAGTACCAAAATAATGTGCTCAGAATTCATCTGTCAATAAAAGTCCTCGTAAAGGTTAAACTAAGAGAAGAAATGAAATTTTCTGTATATTTGGGTGTTATGTTTGAAGTTGATGTTGAAAAAGAATTATTTTAAAAAAATTAGAAGAACCTGTTTCTTTTAAAATTTACAATCTCTGCTCAAACTTAAAGTCTGCCTGGACACACCAGTAAATGTGTAATCTAAAAACTTTGTGTTTTAAATGAAAGGGTAGACATAATGTGGATAGTATAGCTTTATATCTGATATGCATAGTTTTTGATAAGTTAAGGACTTGAGGTGAAATGTTTATTTTAAAATATGGTAGCATATAATGTAGTTAAAATAAAAATTGGTGGCAAAAGAATGTAAATAGCTGTCTTTTGTTCTCAGTTTTTGATGGGAGTATTAGTATTTCCAATTATACATCTATTCTTGCTGAGAATCTGAAGCTATAAAACTCTAACCATGGAACATATATACATGTAATTTTGCCTGGAGGTTAAGGCTAAGGACCCCATATTAAGGACTCCCTCACCCCGTTTTTTAATGTGGTCTTGACAGATATCCTAAAACTTGAAATTACATTTCAAAATAGCATTTGGCTTTAGTGTTAGGAAAAAAAAATCAACCAACAATACTAACATTTGAGTTCCCATTATCGTTTCAGTGCTTTGTTTTTTATAAGGAAGACATTTTTAAAAGCTTGAAATGTGTTGAGTGAATTTTGCTCTTCTTCCTTTCTGGGATTGCATTTAGTTTAGGAGGTAATTTTAAGTGTATATTCCTGTGCTGGTTGTGTGGATTTTGTGTGTTTGGTGCTTTTATAGCTGTTTTATGAACCAGTTCACTAAGTCCAAGATATTTCTGGATGTCGATGAGAAGTTGGAGGTCTGAAGTTACAAGAGCAGAATGAAAATGGCTTTAAATGTACATCAGTCTTTTAAATTTATTTGTATGTTGTGGATTTTATTCTTTGTGTATGTTGAGTGATTTACAGTTTACCATTTGTTTAAAATAGACAAGTCATTTGTTGTTCCTGACTATCCTTTGAGATGTGCCAGAGCAAGTATTGGTGCCTCAGCTTTAAAGGTGAAGAAATTGAACCTCAGAAAGTCTTAAGTGGTTTGCAAAGGATCATCTGTCACTTGCTTAGTTAGTAGCCATATCAAAGCTAGAACTCAAGATACTCTATCAGTAATTGTAGAATAATTCTGTTTGCATTTTATTTTTAAAGCAGAATATTTTATTGAGTAATTTGTGTTCAGTACTTTATCAGTTCTTTGAGGGTAGGTACTCTTATCACCCTTTTCAGATAAAGAGAACCAAGGCTTAGAGTTTATGTAACTTGTATAGAGTCACAGAACTATTTGTTGGAGCCAGGATTTGAACAAGGCATAATCCCAGGTCAGACTAAAAAGCCTATACTCTTTAACAGTTATGGTATGCTGTATAAACTAGATGATCTAATTAAGTGGAAGACATTATTATGAATGAGTACATTGTTTGGAAAAATAGAAAATTACTATATTTTTATGTATTTTAACATTCAGGTGTAATTCTATGGTAATTGTAGTAAAAATTTATGGTGATGAATGTAGCTGAATGGGAATCTATCTCCATATTGTCAGCAGTGATCCCTTTAAAACGAACTACACATATCTAGGGTTTTTTTAAGATAGGTACACAGGCACAAATACAATATCTAGCTTGTTTCACCTAACATTATGTTTGATCATCTCCCTTATTAACTTTTAAAAACATATTTTTGTCTGTATAATATTCCCATTTTGTATACAATTTGATATTTTCCCATTATTGTATGCTTGTTTCCAGTTCTCCCATAGTATAAATAATGCTGCAACCCTGACCATTTGGTTGGGTTTTGTCCTGCAAAGTGAAAGGTCACCGGTTGATTTTTGGTCAGGCACACACCTGGGTTGTGTGTTCCTTGGGCACTTAAGAGAGGCAGCCAGTTGATGTTTTTCTCTGACATAGATGTTTCTAAACCCTCTCTCCTTCCCTTTCCCTGTCTCTAAAAATAAATAATAAATAAAATCTTAAGAAAACATTGCTGCAAATGATCATCCTATATGTAAACATATATTTTAATCCTCACCTGAGGATCTGTTCATTGATTTTAGACAGAGAGAAAGGGAGAGGGAGAGAAAGAGAGCAAAAGAAAAAGAAAGGGAGGGAGGAAGGAAGGAAGGAAGGAAGGAAAGAGGGAAGGAAATGAGTGAGAGAGAAATATTGATCTGTTGCCTTCCATATGTGCCCTGACTGGAGATTGAACCTTCAACCTTTTGGTGTATGGGATGATGCTCCGACCAACTGAGCCGCCCAGCCATCCCACTTTCTTAAACCATCATAGCTCTTTATTGCCTGGAGAATATTCTTAACTACTTAGCCTGGCATATATATATCATGGCACAGTTTGGCCCAAACTCATCTCACTTTTTTTTTTTTTTTTGAGGCCTTCTGAAATCTTTCAGATCTCTCTTAAAATTACTTATACTCTTTAGTTTAGAATACATACTTAAGTAATAGGCCATTTAAAAAAAAATTAATGTGAATCTTTCTTGCTGAATGGTGAATTCCTTAAATTCAGCTGCCATGTTTATTCTTTTCCCAGTTCTAGTATAATGCCTTTTGGAGAGTAAATGTTTAATAAACATTTTAGTTAATGAAAAGTTGTGGTAGAAGAATGTGATTATCTAGCAGTGTTTTTGGACCTGTAGTCAGTCAGTAGTGATTTAGATATGAGAGTCTCTGGCTGAAGTATGCTGTAGTTGTAGATTATACCATATATACTGCTTTTTATTACCTTATTCATAAACTAGTAGGTATATGCTTATAATAAATATCTGTCCTAACCAACTATGTTTTAAATTAATAGACAATGCAAAAAGGCAAAAATTAGTTCTCTTTCTACATAGGAAGTGAGATTTGGGTCTTTGGGATGAAGTTTGGCTAAATTACTTTTATTTAGGACTTTATATGCCAGGAAAATAATTGGGCTTTGCATTTTTTTTAAAGATTTTATTTATTTACTTTTAGAGAGGGAAGGGGGGGAGGGAGAGAGAGAGAGAGAGAGAAACATCAATGTGCAGTTGCTGGTGGTCATGGCCTGCAACCCAGGCATGTACCCTGACTAGGGATCGAACCTGCGATGCCTTGGTTTGCAGCTCTCGTTCAATCCACTGAGCTACGGCAACCAGGGCTGGGCTTTGCACTTTAATGTGGTTAATACCTGTTAATGTTATTTTTCTCTTAAATTCCTTAGAAATTAAAAATTTCTAAGTAATCTATAGTCTCCAAATGTAGATTACTTAATTTAGAATTTATGTAATATTAACTTGTCCTCGTCTTGCACTTACCTTACTGTGTGGTAGAAGACAGGTTCTCTTCCTGCCCTGGCCATAACCTCTACTAGAGAATTAACCTTGGTTGTAGCCCCTGGAAGACTGTATTATTCCCAAACCATCGCTGCTTGGATTACAGGTAGACTCCTGACCTATTTTTCCTGTCAATATTTCAACAAAAGATCCAGGTAACTGGAGTACATGAACTAGAGTGAGTGTTTTAGCAAGCGGATGTGAGGGAGACTAATTGCAGAAGGGAATTGGGGCAAATTTGTGGAAACAGTTGACATTGAAGTTTCATAAAGAGGTAGAAGATAATACCCTGGTGGCTTTACAGTCTTGAAGCTAAAGCTCCTTTTGAGGTGTCTCTCCTGTGCATACCATTTGAGTTAGAATGCAACCAAGAGTTTCAAATCTAATATTACCCTTGATGAGCTCTTTTCTATCGGAGATTTGGTATATACTCTTTAGCTGTGAGTGCTTCATTATAATCTGGTTTAGGTTTTTTGAAGTGTCACCTGTAGTATTTGGTGGCAGGAGAAAACTTAAGGACTCCTGTCATTGATTACTTACTTCCTTACCAGGGTGTTTAGCATTTTTCCAAAGAAAATAGCTTTGCCTTTTCTCATTTTTTAAGAAGGATATCTGCTTTTTTAGAACAAAATCGAATAGGACAGGAAATAGTAAAATTAGAATCTGAAACTCTGCTTACCAAAGAAGTAGTTTGTTATGGTGAACGTCTCTTAAGTCATTCTTTTCTCTTTCCTCAGACACACTACTTTATGTCAATAAACTAATTACAGTTCACTGCATATCATATTTATTAATAAGATGTAGACACCTTTCCATGCTTATATGCACTTAAATTATAATTTTTAATGCCTTAAATGTAGTATTCCATTACTTGATCACACTATAACTTAACCAATCCTCGACCGACAGGTGGTTGGGTTGTTATATGTCTTTGTGCAATTGTGTGATTATCACCTTGAATATGTTGAAATCAAATTGCTGAGTTGCTCATTCAGCATATCTGGGAGGAAATCTGGCAATAGGATAAAACTTAAGAAAAATAAATTTGTCTTCTAACATCAGAGCATCAGTGTGGAGGCTTCATAGTCTTAAAGTGTTTGCTTTGACTTCTAGATTTTGTGGGTCTGATTTAGCAGTGTTCGGCTTCTAAACCACCTTAAGACAAAATAGGGTTTTTTTTTTGTTTGTTTTTTGGTTTTGAATTCTGGGTAACTTTGGTGCCAGATTCATGAACCATATTTTTTTTTTTTTAGAGCAAGGTTCAGGTTTTTAAAAAAAATATTTTTATTTATTTATTTTTAGACAGACAAGAAGGGAGGGAGAAAGAGAGGGAGAGAAACATCAATGTGTGATTGCCTCTTGTGTGCCCCTCACTGGGGAACCCGGCCTGCAACCCAGGCATGTGCCCCTACTGGGAATTAAACCCATGACCCTTTGCTTCACAGGCCCGCGCTCAATCCACTGAGCCTTACCAGCTGGGGCTTATGAACCATATTTTGATTATTGATAAAGACTTAGTAACAAATGATGAATATGAGCAAGTAGTAAGAGTACTAGATCAGAATAAATTGAAACTTAAGAATATGCTTAAGACAGTAGGGCTTTTTAAGTTGTGTTCAAAATAAAATCGGTAAGGGGCAGTAGTCAGTAGAGTGGTATAATAGAGTATGTGGTTAGCAGAATGTTGTTTTACTCTAATAGCACTTTGTTTCCATTTTCTCTTCTAAGAGGAGTCCCCAAACTGACAGGATAAAACATGTATTAAGAGGAAATCTAACTTCCAGATTGATGAGGAATAATGAGAATACTTGACAGAATCTGATGCTATCCTTGTGAAAAAGATGATATGTATTTTTTTTGTCATCCTGGAGGGACTTGATTGATAGCAAGCCACACGATCTTGTCCTTAATTCTTTCCTCTTCAGGATTTTCAGTAATGAGACTTGGTTTATAAATTTTTCCTTGGAATGGAATTGGCCCTGTTTCAAGGGAATGTGGGGCACCTTGGAATCTTTTCTTCCTGTTTCAAAAAGAAAAGCTCATTTTGATCTGTTTTATTAATTGGGGTGTAAGCCTGAAAGCCATTCAGAATATTATATGGATGCTCACAAAGAACACAGCATGCAATGCTTAAGTATTATAAGCATTGTGCCCAGGTTACAGGAGGTAGTAGTGCAGTGCTTGTGCAGTTGAAATAGTACTGTGTTGAATTATGTACAATACCATGATGATAATCTACTTCTAAAGCTATTGTAATTTCATAATTCTTCACTGAACCTCAAAAAGTGAGAAATAGAATGACTTTTTTTATTAATTCTCTTTTTAAAAGACTTTATTTATTTAGAGAGAGGGGAAGGGAGGAAGAAAGGGAGAGAAACATCGATAGGTTGCCCCTTCCCCAAGTATATGCCCTTACCAGGAGTTGAACTGGTGACCTTTGGTTTGTGGGACGATGCCCAACCCACTGAGCCACACACTGGCCAAGGCTAGAATGAATTAAAAAAAAATTAGTTATTGTATCCTCGCTCAAGGACATGCTTACTGATTTTAGAGAAAGGGGAAAGGGAAGGAGAGAGGGAGAGAAACATTGATATGAGAGAGAAACAGCGATTGCTTGCCTTCTGTGCACACCCTGACCAGGGATTGAACCTACAACCTAAGGTACGTGCTCTGACTGGGGATTGAACCCACAGCCTTTTCGTGCATGAGATGTCGCTCCAACCAATTGAGCCACCTGGCCATGACCATGTTGTCTTTTAAACATTTATTTTATTATATATTTTTAAAAGATTTTATTTATTTATTTTTAGAGAAAGGGGAAGGGAGGGAGAAAGTGGTAGAGGAACATTGGTGTGTGAGAGAAACATTGACTGGCTGCCTCTTGCACATGCCCCAACCAGGACCAAACCCTTAACCCAGGCATATGTACCCTGACAGGAATCAAACTGGCAACATTTCACCTTGTGGGATGACACACAGCCAACTGAGTCACACCCATCAGGGTCGTGCTGTCCTTATTTTTAGAGAGACACTTGCTTATAGAATTTGGGAAACTCTTGAAAAACTGTTAAAACAACTATGGAGAGACTTATTCTGGCCAAAGTGGATTAGTCAAAGTTTCAAGGAAGATGGAAAGTTGAACTGGACCTTTAACTGCTTGGAATAGTTGCTGTGAATGTGGGGAGTAGAACAGCATACTATGATTTGTGAGGCTCTGTGTGACATCTAGCTACTGCTAACCTTGTTCTTTGCTTGTTTTGCCTTTTTTTAAATTGATGTTCTTTGCTGCCACTGAGCCTTTAATGTATGCTTGGAGTGTATCACCTTCCTGTGCCTTCAAATCTTGACTTAAATGTTATTTTGTCAGAGAGGCCTTTTTTTGAAAATCCAATCTAAAGTAGTTCTGGTTCTTAACCTTTATAGCACCACAGTTTAGAATTATGCATTTATTTTTATTTACTTGTTTAATGTCTTTATTTTACAAGGCCGGAAGTTCTTTGATCACAACTATCTGTTATATTAACTAACTTACACAATACCCAACATACTAGGGTTAATACTTATTTGTTAAATTGTATGGAAAAATATTAAGATCACTGTAGGTGTGTAGTGTGTAATGGTAGAGAAGAAAAGGGTAGGCTGGATGTGGTGGTTTTCCATGTTTTCTCAGTTTTCTTGGCTACTTTCAGATACTGTTGTTTCTTGCTTTTGTGATGTTCTTCTTACTACCCCCTCCATAAAAAGGTACTTCATTTCTTCCTTCTTTTTAAAGATTTACTTATTTTTAGAGAGAGGGGAAGGGAGGGAGAAAGAGAGGGAAAGATCAGTGTGTGGTTGCCTCTTGTGTACCCCCAAGTGGGGACCTGGCCCACAAGCCAGGCATGTGCTCTGACTGGGAATTGAACCAACGACCCTTTGATTCTCAGGCTGGCACTCAATCCACTGAGCCACACCAGCCGGGGCTCATTTCTTGACACCTCATCTTGTCAAGTTTTTAAAAACATTTTATTTGTGGGTGTTCCTTGATATTAACATCCTTGGGTTAAAGCTATGATTGGGAATTACTTTTGAACCAGTTAGGAATCTGTCACAAGGACCTGTGAGATAAACCAGCCCAAATTGCAGAAACAAAAGGATTTTTTAAATGTATAACTAAGCATTTCAGGTGTGGACTACTCTTAATCTATGGATTCATAACAGCATCAAGACTTCATTTCTGTATAGCTTGCTCTGCTGTGCTTCCTTGGTTTTAACATCAGTTTGGGCCTTTTCATGGTAGCAGAAATGCCTGTTGCACCATCTTTATACCACTATATTTGGAATTATACTACAGAGAGGAAGAGAGAGAGAATCTCTTTAGAAACATACTATACGACTACGAAGAAGCTTCTTTTCCCAAAACTTTGATAGTAAATGGTACTTATTATGTCATTGGCCTTATTCCTGAAAGAGTTCAAAGAGTATGGGTTTTGATTGGCTTAAACTGATTATGACCCATTCCTGAAGCTGATCCCACCCAAACTTCATAGCTAAAAAAGGTTGGTGTTTCTCAAAAAGAAATTTGGCATTCTGTGGCCATGAGGAAGATGAAGTTGTTTCTTGTCAGCAAACACACAGGTGTGTAGTAGATTGTGCTACACTAGGAAGAACATTTTTTTTGTAGTTTTACAACTTTTTTTGATAATCAGTGGTTAGTTCTCATCCACATTGGCTGTATGTAGATTTTTGAAAGTGGCGGCAGGTACATAGGTAACCAGCTTACAGAGTTTTGGTGAATCCTCATGTTCTCTGGACAACTGAATGGGACAGTATGGGACATTTCTTTTTACTTTATTTATTTATTTTTAATTCTCACCCAGGATATGTTTATTAAGTTTTAGAGGGGGGAGGAGAGAGAGAACACATTGTTGTGGGAGAGAAACATTAAAATATTAGTGTTTATTCCTGTGTATTCCCTGATGGGGGTCAAACCTGCAACCTACTATGTGCTCTGACTGGGAATCAAACCCACAACCTTACGTGTATGGGACAGTGCTCCAACCAACTGAGCCACTGGCCCAGGGCCAGTGTGGCACATTCAGTATTCCTTTGACCCAGACACCTTTGTTGAGCTTGGTGTCAGTGTATAAATCTGGGGTTCCCATCTCTTTCATGGCAGATTTTGGGATCTCTTTGAGTGTCTGAATAGCATGCTTCTTGGAGCCCACTCTTTGGACTCATTGGTGACTGTTGATAGTTCATTCTCTGGTCACTTCCTCATTGTTTGAGGGAGCCATTCTATTGGGCACAGGTTTGAAAATTAAAAACCATTAAACATTTTCTTTAATATTTATTGATTTTAGAGACGGAGGGAGGGACAATGCTCTATCCAACATACTACACAGCCAGGGCCTGAAAACCATTTTTTAAAAAATTATATTAATCCCAATACACATTTGTCAAAGCCCAAATATATTTATTTATTTATTATTTATTAACTTTTTAAAAAGACTTTATTTATTTATTTATTTTTGAGGGTTTGTCATATATGGACTTTATTATGTTGAGGTACTTTCCTTCTGTACCCATTTTATCTATTTTTTTTAATTTATTGATTATGCTATTACATTTGTCCCTTTTCCCCCCTTCCCTCCCCTCCACCCTGTACCCCCTCTCCCACCCACGTTCCCCCCCTTTAGTTCACTTCCATGTGCAATTCTTATGAGTTCTTTAGCTTCTACCTTTCCCGTACTATTCATGCCCTCCCCCTATCTATTTTCAACCTACATTCTATGCTACTTATTCTCTATACCTTCCCCCCCTCCCCTCCTCCCACCCCCCTGTTGCTATCCCTACATGTGCCCTCCATTTCTGTGGTTCTGTTCCTGTTCTAGTTGTTTACTTAGTTTCTTTTGGTTTTGCTTTAGGTGTAATTGTTAATAATTGTGAGTTTGCTGTCCTTTTACTATACTTGTCTTTTCTTTATCTTCTTTTCTTAGATAAGTCCCTTTAGCATTTCATAAAATAAAGGCTTGGTGATGATGAACTCCTTTAATTTGACCTTATCTGAAAAGCACTTTATCTTCCCTTCCATTCTAAATGACAGCTTTGCTGGATAGAGCAATCTGGGATGTAGGTCCTTGTCTTTCATGACTTGGAATATTTCTTTCCAGCCCCTTCTTGCCTGTAAGGCCTCTTTGGAAAAGACTTTATTTATTTTTAGAGAGGGAAGGGAGGGAGAAAGAGAGAGAGAGAGAAACATCAATGTGCAGTTGGTGGGGGCTGTGGCCTGCAACCCAGGCATGTACCCTGACTGGGAATTGAACCTGCGACACTTTGGTTCGCAGCCCTTGCTCAATCCACTGAGCTATGCCAGCCAGGGCTTGAAAATCATTTTTAATGCTACATTTACTAAATTGATTATTTTGTATGTTTTCCTTAATCCTTTACATTTAAATACTTTTTTCAATATATAACAAAAATACTGAATGTTTAACACATGTAAAGAATTGTGTGGGACACTGGTAGGTGTAGAAATACATTTCGGTGTATAGCTTCCCTTAAGAAAGGTTAGAATCCAATACAGATGAGGCAGTAGGATAGTAGTTGAGGGAGTGATCTCTGAAATCTGACTGACCTGAATTCAAGTCCTGTTCCTGTCATTTATTAGGTGTTTGGCTGTGGTTAAGTTCCCTTACCTCTTAGTGTCTTCTTTCTTATTTGGAAATGAGGATAATACCCTGAATACTCTCCTGATAGGGCTTTTGTGTGGATTAAGAATGCAGTCAAGTCTTAACAATGCCAGCATAATAAATATATAAAAAATGCCCTGGCTGGTGTGGCACAGTGGGTTGAGAGCCAGCCTGTGAACTGAAAGGTTGCAGGTTCGATTCCCAATCAGGGCACATGCCTGGGTTATGGGCGAGGTCCTTGGTTGGAGGCATACAAGAGGTAACCAATTGTTGTTTCCCTGCCTCTCTTTCTCCCTACTTCACGTCTCTATAAAAAAATAAATAAAAATCTTAAAAAAAAACAACAGTATGAGAAGAGAAATTTCATAAAGTATATGTAGCTGAAGCACAATGGGAGGAATTTAGTTTTTGGTAAGATTGGATGGAGAAGTCTGTGGAATTGATAGAATTTAAGTTGACCTTTGAGCAATTTAAAAAAAATTGTTGGAATTGGAGAAGTAGTTATTTTAGTAAACATTTTATAGGAAAAGTGAACATAGTCTTTTTTGAAACTTCACAAAGAGTGGTCTCTGGTTTTTTATTTCCTTCCATTTTTTCTAGGACTTTGCTTTTCAGCTTTTCACAATTTCCCTCTAGCATCTTAACTTCTCAAGTTTCTGAAACCTGGCTTCTGCTTTTGAATAAAAACTATATTGTCACAGATCACCAGTGGCCTCCTATTTACCAAAGCAAATGGAGAGGTTTTCTCTGTAACTTTTCATATTGACCTATTGGATTTCCCTTTTTGTTTCACTAAATGTGTATACACACACACACACACACACACACACACACACACACACTTTTTTTTTTGCTAATGGATATAATATACGTGATCATTGTAGAAAGCTTAGGAAATAGTGACATAGGACTTCCAGTCAGGTAGACACACTTTGCCTTATCGCACAACCACAAAAAGAATTACACCTAAACCTCAAAACAAATAACACCCAGAACTGTCAGGAAATCCAACTATATGGAAGTCTCACAACCGAGGTTTCAATCCTTTTTTTCTTTTTTGCCTTTATTCAGATGATTCTAAGATATTTATCTTTCATCTATCAATGATGTATCATGTTTGTTGATTTGTGTATGATGAGCCATCCTTGTATCCCAGGGAGGAATCCTAGTTTAATCATGGTATATGATCCTTTTAATGTGCTATTGAGTTTGGTTTGCTAGTATTTTATTGAAGAATTTTAGCATCTATATTCATCAGGTATATTGACCCATAGTTTTCTTTCCTTGAAGTATTTTTTTCTGGCTCTGGTGTCAGAATAATGCTGTCCTTGTAAAATGAGTTTGGGAATGTTCCCTCCTCTTCAGTTTTTTGAAAGAGTTTGAAAAGGATTGGTGTTAGCCTTTAAATGTTTGGTAGAATTCACCATTGAAATGTTCTGGTCCTAGGCTTTGCTTTGTTGAAAGGTTTTGATTACAGATTCAATCCCCTTACTTGTTATTGGTCTGTTCCGATTTTCTGTTTCTTCATGATTCAGTCTTTGTAGGTTGTAGGTTTCTAGAAACTTACTGTTTTAGGTTGCCCAATTTGTTGGCTTATAATTGTTTTTAATAATCCCTTATGATCTCTGGTATCAATTCTCATTCTTCAGTTGTCTGCTCTTTCATTTCTGATTTTATTTTTTGAGTGTTCTGTATTTTTCCCTTAGTCTAGGTAAAGATATGTCCATTTAAAAAATCTTTTCAAAAAACTAGCTTTTAGTTTCATTGGTTTGTTTCTTCTTGTCTCTATTTTTATTTTTGTTGTGATTTTTGTTATTTTGTTTCTTCTACTAATGTTGGGCTTAGTTCTTTTTCTAGTTCTTTGAGGTGTAAAGTCAGGTGTTTGAGATATTTTTTCCTTAATATTGCATTTATAGTTTCTCTCAGAACTATTTTTGCTGCATACCATAAGTTTTGGTATGTTGTTTTTATTTTTGTGTGTCTCAAGATTTATTTTTTGATTTTTTAAAAAAATTTATTTATTTTTAGAGAGGGAAGGGAGGGAGAAAGAGAGAGAAACATCTGTGCGGTTGCTGGGGGCCGTGGCCTGCAACCCAGGCATGTGCCCTGACTGGGAATCGAACCTGTGATGCTTTGATTCGCAGCCTGTGCTCAATCCACTGAGCTACACCAGCCAGGGCTTTGATTTCCTTTTCACAGCTTTTTTGATTCATTGGTTTTTTAGAAGTACATTAAGTCCGTTAAAATCCACATACTTCTGAAATTTCCAGCTTTCCTCCTCTTACTGATTTATTTTTATTTTTATTTATTTTCTTATTTTTTCAAGATTTTGTTTATTTATTTTTAGAGAGGGAAGAAAGGGAGAAAGAGAGAGAGAAACATCAGTGTGCGGTTGCTGGGGGTTGTGGCATGCAACCCAGGCATGTACCCTGACTGGGAATCGAACCTGCGGCACTTTGGTCAAATCCCTCGCTCAATCCACTGAGCTATGCCAGCCAGGGCTACTGATTTGTTTTATATAGCATTATGGTTGGAAAAGATACTAGGTATGATTTCAATCCTATATTTACTAAGGCTTGTTTTGTGACCTAGCACATGGTCTCTCCTGGAGAATGTTGTCTGTACACTTGAGGGGAATGTGTGTTCTGCTATTGTTGGATGAAATGATTGGTATATGTCTGGTAGGGCCCTGTGTTCGAAAGTATTGTTGAAGTCTGTTATTTTCTTGCTAATTTTCTGTGTGACCTATCCATTGCTGAAAGTGGGATATTGAAGTTCCTTCCTATAATTATAATGTTTGTGTGTTTCTTTTGATCTATTAGTATTTGCTTAGTATATTTAGATACTCTGTGTTAGGTGCATATGTACCTATTGTTGTACCCTCTTGATTAATTGAATCCTTTGTCATGTATGACAAGAGACTTGGCCTAAAGTCTTTTTTTTTTTTCTATTATAAATAAAGGTTTATTTATTTTTGTGAATGTCTTTCTTTTTGTGTCTATCTGCATGGAATCTATTTTTCTGTCTCTTCACTTTGAGCCTATATGAGTCCTTAAAATTGTAGTGAGTCTTTTGCAGGCAACATCTAGTTGAATCTTGTTTTTCTTTTTTTTTTTTTAATCATTGCAGCCTGACTGTGCCTTTGATTAGAGAATTTATGTCATTTACATTGCAAATAATTGTTTATAGGTAAGGACTTGCTACTGCCGTTTTATTGTTTTCTGGCTGTTTTGTAGTTCCTACTTTTCCTTCTTTCCTCTCTTGCTATCTTTCTGTGTGAATTAATGATTTCCTTAGTGGTATGCTTGGATTCCCTCCTCTATCTTTTGTGTGTCTACTGTAGGTTTTTGCTTTGTGGTTACCATGAGACTTGCATAAAATATAGATAAGATAGTCCATTTTAAGCTGATAACAACTTTGATAGTATACAAAAACTCTTTACTTTTTTACTCTTATCCCCAATATGTTCTGTTTTTGATAGCACAGTTTACATCTTTTTATTTTATGTATCCACTAATCAATTATTATAATTATAGTTAATTTTAATTGTCTTGTCCTTTAACCTTTATGTTATAGTTAGGTAATTGACATACCACCATATTGTTGCAGTAATAGAGTATTCAGGATTTGATTTGTACTTTATCAGTGTTTTGTATTTCACATGGTAATTAGTGTCCTTTCATGCCAACTTGAGACATGCCTGTCAACATTTCCTTTAAAGCAGATCTGCTCTCTCCACATTTGTCTGGGAAAGTCTTTATCTCCTTAATTTTTCATTAATTTCTGAAAGGCAACTTTCCTGGTAAAGTATTCTTGGCTGGCAGTTTTTTTTTTTCCAGCACCTGAATATATCATCCTATTATCTCTGGACTTGTAAGATTTCTGCTGAGAAATCTGCTGATTGCCTTATGGTGATTTTCTTGTATGTAGAATTTGTTTTTCTCTTTTAAATAGTTTTATTGTAATGTGTATTGGAGTTTTCTTGAGATTATACTTTTTGGGAACTGTGAGTTTCATAAAGTTGAATGTCCAGATCTCTTCCCAGATTTGGGAAGTTCTCAGATATTTAAAAACATTATTAATTAATTAATTTTTTCGAGAGAGGGTAAGGGAGGGAGAAAGAGAGGGAGAGAAACATCGGTTGGTTGCCTCTAGTATGTACCCTGACCAGGGACTGAACCTGTAACCCATGCATATGCCCTGACTGGGAATTGAGCCAGCAACCTGTCACTTTGCAGGATGACACCTAATCAACCGAGCCACACTAGTTAAGGCTCCTTGAAGTCTTGAGTTGCTGGTTTTGCTTTGAAAGAAGCAGTTACCTTACTGACTGGCTTTGGGAAAGACCTACCTTCTGTCAGCTGTTAGAAATTGAGGCTTTCTCGGGCTTTTATGTGGATATACCGGCTCTTCATTTCCTATACTCCCTTGGAGGGAATTTTTAAGATTGTATGCTTTCTCTTGATCATGCAGAGCTAGGTTGAGTGCTGACAGCCTCTGGTTTGCTTTCCCTAAGATGGTGCTGAATTCTCAAGTTTGTATTCTTTCTGCCAGTCCTGCAGAGTTGGGACACCTTTCTGCACATGCTCACTAGCTGTCTGCAAAGGCTTGCTCATGTTGCTCTTAAGGGTGCACTCAGGGAGCCAGCCATGGGGATGAGAGTGTGTGTGTGGGTGAAGTATATGGATGTAGCGTGTACCTATTTGCCAATTGGGAGCATCTTCAGACAAGGTGGCTTGTGGTTGGGTGTCCTGCATTGCATTTAGTATGATCCATGTACTCTTTTCTGTTCTCTGAGAGTCCTGCTACTCCCTGCTCCCCACTTATGTAGTACATCCCAAGATTCTATAGGGTGAGAAAAAAAATGGGTCTCTTTGGCAGTATAACCTGCACAACTGGGGAAATTGGGCACTTACTCACACATTCTCATTTCACCTGTGGGAGCAATCACAGACTGAGAAGATCTTTCTTGGCACCGTTGAGGGAAGGGTGTCACAGGTAAAATGAAACTATTCCTTTTACCCTCTTCAGTGTGTCCAAACTTGGACTTTTTTTTTGTTCCAGTGGTGTGCTGAAACTTTTCTGCTGGACTCTCACACTTGGTTGTCCATGGGTGATTTTTAAAATCAGTGTTTTTGGGAGGAAGGTGGTAGGAAAACTCTTATCTTTCTATTTTAATGACATCATTCTTTATTGATGTGTTTTATGCCACCCAATCTTAGATTTGTCTTTTATATAATTTTATTAAAATGAAAATAGCCCTGGCTATTGGTTGGTTTGGCTCAGTGGATGGAGTGCTGGCCTGCAAACCAAAGGGTAGCTGGTTCAATTCCCAGTCAGGGCACATGTCTGGGTTGTGGGCCAGGTCCCCAGCAGGGGGCGTGTGAGAGGCAACCACACATTGATGTTTTTTCTCCCTCCTTTCCCCTTTCTAAAAATAAAACAAATAAAAAAATGAAAATAAACTTTGTATACTGTAATATTTGTATGTCATTTCTTTCACTTAGCATATAGTTAACAATTTTTCCATGTTTCTAATTAGTTTATCAGTAGTCAGTGGCTTTTTTTTAAATTTTTCAAATCTACTTTTCTTTTCCTCTTTACACACAGAACTTCACACATTTTTTTTGCAGCTGTAAAGTCACTTTGTATTTGTCAGTTACCAATTAAAACTTTCACCCCTAAAACTTTTCTGGCATCAAATATGACAGTTAACCAATGTTAAATCTATAAAATATTTACATGGCACAACACATTAAGCTTTAGACACTTGGCAGTTAAACCACATAAAAATAGGATAAGTCACCCATTTTCAGAATCAGATGTTCACAGGCCCTATCTGGTGACTGTACAATGATTCCCAAAGGCAGCAGAGGCAACAGGCAGTTACTTCAGGGGACACTGAACACTATAATCTGAAAGCATATTATAATGTTGTTACCCTAGTGTCATGTAGCACTTCATCTCTCTCTCAGGTGGTTTCATAATTCTAGAATGTTAGATCCAGCTGATAAAAAATGAAGACAGACAACACAACATTTACCCTGTGGACATATTCTAACTCCTACTATGCACGCATTGTGGTTTTGAATGCATCTTGTCCTGAAAACTTGTCACAGTCTTCATGGTTTTTCAGGTTGGGTGGTCTAACTGTAACTAAGCAGACAGGGGCCTGTTCTCATGGCACCTTGATGTATGACCCAACAATTAGTATTGGAAGAAACAGGTTTTTATTTATAATATTCTAACCTTGTGGGTGCTGAAAGCACTTACACTCGGAGCCCTGTTCTTCCCTGAAACCCAGCACTTCCCTTGCTCCCCAAAAGGCTAAAGCCAAAGCCAAGACCAATAGTTCTCATATCCTTATCTATGCTTAAGCCAGCTGTGCAGTCTCTCAGCAGCTATCCTTCAGGATCTGGGGTAGGTTGTCATCAACCTCCATGTTACAGTCCAGGAATACATGTGCTGTGTTACAGTGCATCTTGGTGAAGTCCAGGAAAGGCACAAGTACTGAGTCCAGATAGGGTCCAGGTCTGCAAAGCAGCAGGTCAGCGTCTTGCAAGGCAGGGTCCTTGATGGCTTCCGAATCAGCTAGAGCAGGCATAATCAGAGCAGCAGTGTGTCTCCTTCCTTACTCTACGCCGGGCCACAATGCGGGATCCTGACTACAAACTACATAGCTGCTTGCTTATTCCTCCCTTCACATGGCAGCTACATCATCACTCTCCTTCCTCATGCTTCCCTGCTTACTATGCCCTTTCCAAACCGCATGGAAGCTCCCTCATGGCTGCCTAACCTTAGTTTTAAGTGCTGATGGAGGGCTTCCTACATGACCTCCTATGCTGCTCCTCCCACGATGAGCTACATTGCCAGTTTCACTGTGCTGTTTTAAACACCTTCTCTCAGCTGCCATCCTTAGGGCACAAGTGAGACTCAGTGACCCAGGGGCTCCACCTCCCTGCCTCTCACGCAGGTGCTGTACAAACCCCTGGCTTTATCGCAAGTCACTATACATTCTGAAAGTCATATACACACCTTTTGTGCCAGGGTGGAAGCACAGCTTCCCTTCAGGAAAGACATGGCTATCCGCTTGTCATTGTAATGCAAAGTATCTCCCCTCTTCCCATTCCCCAACCAAGGGCTATTGGGGGGGGTTTCTGTGGATCCCCTTTGCTCTGCACCCCATTACACAACATTCTTGCACTCGACTGTTACTTCTTTTGGGGTACTGCTAGCACCAAAGCCAAGCTGGATAGCAACTAATGGCTCTAGATAGCCTACATGCAGTTTCTTCCCATAAGATGGAAAATATTTATTTATTTTCTTTTAAAGATTTTTATTTTATTTATTTTTAGAGAGGGAAAGGAGGGAGAAAGAGAGAGAGAGAGAAATGTGTGGTTGCTGGGAGCCATGGTCTGCAACCCAGGCATGTACCCTGACTGGGAATCGAACCTGTGACACTTTGGTTTGCAGCTCTCGCTCAACCCACTGAGCTACACCAGCCAGGGCTAATATGGAAAATATTTAAAGTCTAGATTTCCCAGGGAAGGATAAGCTGATGGAGTTGTGTTTCCACTCTTAGAAATAAAGCATTCTATCCTCCGTTCTCCTTGAGGCTTTAATCCAGTTATTTTATTCATTTTCACAAGAATACAGTGTTGTCCACTGGAGTAACCAGAGTCAGAATCATCAGCTCCACTGCATTCTTGAAATAAGGCAAGAGGAAACTGACATGCTTTGTAAACTGGATCTTTCTGTTCAGAGTGTTCCATCAGGATAGACTATGAGATTCTTCTGTTCTTCTAAAGCATATGGCTTTGAAATTTCTTAAGTTCTTCAATGTGCCCTTTATAGGACTGTGGTTCAGACATACTGAATAAATACTCCAACACCAACACTGGTTTTGGAAAAACTGTAAGTCCTGGACCTAGAAATCAAGTCACAATATTTTGGAACCTCATCGTTCAGAGTCTGAAGCATAATCCACATTGCGAATGTGAAGAGTGTAGTCAGGACCCCACAAAAGACTAGGTAGAAAAGCAAGATCAAATGTCAGCTCTTAGTGGAGTGTTTCATGAACTCTCTCTTGGTTTGGTTGTAGATGAAGAGCTTCCTCTTGGCCAGGTTCTGGTTGAAGGACTTCTTGTCCTTCTTTGTCATGGTGTGTGTGCCTACTGCTAGGGGAGCGGTGGCCCCAGGGGTGGAGGCAGCACTGAGGTGGGTTCAGGCTCAAGCAGCGCAACTCCTCACTGCCGTGCTCACTTCAACCAACTACGCTGTGCAGAGCTGGACCACTAGTCTCATGCTTTCTGTATCAGTAGTCTGTGGCTTTTAAAAAAAATCACTGAATAGAATTCCATGTGTAGATATAGTATAATTAAAAAAAAAATCAATCTCCTCTTTGAACTCTTGGTTTGTTACTAGTTTGAGGTTCTTTTATTTTTATTTTATACGCATTTTCTCATTGCTTTTTGAGAGAGGAAGGGGGAGAGAGAGGGAGACATATCCATGTGAAAGAGAAACATTGATTGTTTGCCTCACATATGCACCCCGACTGGGGATTGAACCTGCAACCTAGGCATATGCTCTGACTAGGAATTGAACCTGCGACCTTTCTATTTACCAGACGATGTTCCAACCGAGTCATACCAGTCAGGGTTCTAGTTTGAGGTTCTTTGAATAAATTGTTGTTTTGTTCATTTTGCTTTTCATGTTTGTGTGGTTACCTGCCTGTAGTAATTCTGTAGATTCTGGCTGCTCTGCAGTTTGTAATCAGTGATGTATCCATTCATTATTTAAAAAAAATATATGTATATACTTTCTGCTTATTTTTAATTTATTTTTTTAAATTATATTTTATTGATTATGCTATTCAGTTGTCCTTACTTCTTTGCCCTCTCCACCCAGAGCCCTTTACTTCCTCAGTTAATTCCCTCACCATTGTTCATGTCCATGGGTCATACTTGTAAGTGCTTTGGCTACTCCATTCCCTATACTGTGCTTTATATCCCCATGGCTGTTCTGTAACTATTTGTATTTCTTAACACTCTCACCTCTTCACCCATTTCCCCCCTCTGCCCTCCTCCTACCATCTGGCAACCATCTGGTAACTTAACTTTTTTACTGTTGGTGCTTTTAAGGGTCTCTCTTTATCTTTAACCTTTGGCCTTTTAATTATGGTGTGTCTTGGAATGGGCCTCTTTGCATCCATCTCATTTGGGATTCTCACTGCTTCCTGGACTTGAATGTGTATTTCCTTCACCAAATTAGGGAAGTTTTCTTTCACTGTTTTTGGATAGATTTCCAGTTTCTTCTTCCTCTTTCTTTTCTCCTAATGGTGTGAGTGTTGAACCTCTTGTAGTTGTCTCAGACTCTTTATACTATCCTCATCTTTTTTTTTATTCTTTTCTCTTCTTGTTCTGCGTGGTTGTTTTTTTTTTGCTTCCTTATGTTCCAAATCACTGATTTGATTCTTGGCTTCATCTGTTCTACTATTGTTGTCCTGTAAATGGTTCTTTATTTCAACTAGTATATCCTTTGTTACTGACTGGATCTTTTTTATGCTGTTGAGGTCTTAACAGAGTTCCTTGAGCATCCTTATAAACAGTGTTTTGAACTCTGCATTTGATAGATTGCTTATCTTCATTTCATTTTAGCTTTTTCTGGAGTGTTGATCTGTTCTTTCATTTGGGTCATGATTCTTTGCTCATTTTGGCAGCCTCCCTGCATTTGTTTATATGTATTACATAGAGCTGCTTTGACTCTGTGTCTTGATAGCGTGGCCTAATGTAGTAGGTATCCTGCAGGGTCCAGTGGCACACCCTTCCCTATCACCCAAGCTGGGTACTCAAGGTTTGCCTTTGGTGTGGGCTACACACCAAAGGTGGAGTACACACCATCCTCTTGTAGTTGAGCCTTAGTTGCTGTTGGCAGATCAGTGGGAGGGATTCACCTAGGCTATTCAGCTGTAAGGACTGGCTATGACCACTGACCACTAACCTCTGCCCTCTGTGAAGGATGAGGTGTGCAGGGTAATGGTACTTGCTCTGTAGCTGTCCACTGGGTGCTAACCCTGGGGTTTCCCTGGTGGTGCAGGCCAAAAGTAAGCCCCCCACTTGTGTTTTGCCAAGGGCACCCTGCTTGAGCTGTAAAGCAATCTGTGAAGACTGCTGCTTGTGCTGGGCTTGGAGATTCCTAGGTAAAACCAAACTGTGACTGTAATCTGGCTGTTGGAGGGCTCACTGAAACCAGCTGTGGCTTGTTTGAAGGATTTAGGAGACATACCAGCCTTTCATATGGAAAAACAGCTTGGGTGGGCCTGTAAATTGGGTGGGGCAGAGCCTCTTGGTATCTCTAGGGTGGGTCAAACAGTGTTAGCCAGGTTGATGGCTTCTCAGATATGGCACCAGTTTATTGGCTCTGTGGGGGGTGGGTTTAGCAAAGGGACCATGGCCTCTGCTCACCCTGGTGACAGACAATTCAGTTTCTCTCTGTATAGCACTTTCAAGCTGCTATCCCAGTGCTAGAGCTCAAAGGAGTGAGTCTGAGTAGGTGAGTTTGTGTGTGAGTTCTTTAATAGGATCTCCAGAAGTTTCTTCTGACTCAATCCCCACTGGTTTTTGCAGCTAGAAGTTGTGGGGTCTTATCTTCCTGGCACTGGAAGCCTGGGCTGGGGGAGCTTTTGTGGGTCTGGGACTCCTTTCTCCTGAGATATCCCTCCCAAATTTTATCCACCAAATGTTATGCACCTGGGCCCCACCTACCAGTCTGGATGGATGTGGTTTCTTTAATTCCATAGTTGTCAGACTTACATTCAATTCAATTTCTGATGCTCCTGAGTGATGGTTGTTCTATCTCTGATGCTCCTGAGTGATGGTGGTTCTTTCTGTTGTAATTTTGATGTGTTTGTGTGAAGAGGCAAGCCATGTCTGCCTATGTTGCCATCTTGACCGGAAGTTCTTATTTTTATTTTTAAAGATGTCTTTTTAGGAGTCATTGCTCAGTCAGGATAGCTTGGTGGTTTTTCTGATTTGTTTCTTAAAACTAATTTCATCTGTAGATCCTGCTGTCTCCTTTTTCCCCCTTGCTACTTATTTGTTGAAGAAACTACTGATTCCATGGATCATTTAGCCTATAGAAATTTTTCAGCCTAGATGTTCCTGATTTTATCTTTGTTGTTGTTGTTTTTTAGTTTGTTTATTTTTTAGAGAGATGAGGAGGGACGGAGAAAGAGAGGGAGAGAAGCATCATTGTGCGAGAAAAACATTGCTCAGATTGTTTCTTGCATGTCCCCAACTGGTGACCTGGCCCACAACCCAGGATGTGCCCTGACTGGGAATCAAATCAGTGACCCGTTGGTTTGCAGGCCAGCACTCAGTCCACTGAGCCACACCAGCCAGGGCAGATTTCCTTACTTTTTAAGCTTGAGTAATATTCCATTGTTTGGATATACCACTTTTTATTTGTCAGTGGATATTTGGGTTGCTTCTGCCTCTAACCAACTGAACTACCTTGTCAGGGCCTTCAGTGTAAAAGTGTTTCACTTCTTTGTGCCCAAATCTTTTATTCCTTTTTGATGCTCTTGTAAATGGAATTGTATTCTTCACTTCCTTTTCAGATTGTTCATTGTTAGTATATAGAACTGCAGTGGATTTTTGTGTGTTGATTTATTGCTTCTTTACTGAATTCATGTATTCTAATAGGGTTTTTTTCTCTTTTTTTTTGGTGGACTCTTTAGAGTTTCCTACATATAAGGTCATGTCATCTGTGAACAGAGGTAATTTACCTCTTCCTTTCCAATTTCTTCTTGCCTCTTCTTCCAGTTGTTCTGGCTAGAACGTCCAATAATATGTTGGATAGAACTTGTGAAAATGACTACTTTGTCTTGGTCCTGATCTTAGGAGAAGCTTTCAGTATTTCACCATTGAGTATGATGTTTGCTGTCTGGAGAGTTCTCTTGTTGTCCAGCCCTGTTAAGATCTCCTTCCCTCAGCTTTCTGGTTATGAGATAGTTACAATGGAATGATTTGGAAAGCTTATGTTGGAGAACATTTAGGCTGCCACGTTGACCTCAGGTTGGGATAGGTGTCTGATCATACATGCGCTTTTTCACAAATACATGCTATTTGTATTTTGTATTATAGAAAGGTATGATCATTTCAGCCACTCTGATCCCTGTTTTCAGACTGAGGAAGGAAAACTTGCATTGTGTACTTATGGTCTCTTGTTGAAATCATACAAACCAAGAGCTTGTTTTTAGTAGCTGCTTTATTCTCCACTATATCTTATTTGGTCACAGTTGCTAGGTTTTTTGTCAGGATCTTCTTCCTGATGGGCAGAAGTGTCTGACTTTTAGGGCCTCAGATGCTGTTATTTTTTTACCCACTTGTTTGGCAAACACTTTTGCCCTATGCCTTCCCCTGGCCAGAGAATGAAGACTGGTGCAACCACTCTGGAAAACAGTAAGGAGTTTCCTCACAAAATTAAAAATGGAACTGCCTATTGACCCAGTGATTCCACTTTTGGGAATATATCCATCCAGTCCCGAAACACCAATTCAGAAGAATATAACTCCCCTTTGCTCATAGCATTATTTACAGTGGCCAATATTTGGAAAGAGACTTAAGTGCCCATCAGTAGATGAGTAGATAAAAAAGCTGTGGTACATTTATACAATGGAATACCACACAGCAGTAAAAAAAGGAATTCTTACCTTTTGCAACAGCATGGATGGAGCTGGAGATTGTTATGCTAAGTGAAATAAGCTAGGCAGTGAAAGACAAACACTAGTCTGCAGCCATACCACCCTGAATGAACCTGATCTTGTCTGAAAGACAAATATCATATGCTCTTACTTATAAGTGGAATCTAATGAACAAAATAAACTAATAGGCAAAATAGAATCAGAGGCACAGAAGAAAGGAACAGACTGACAGTTGTAAGAGGAGAGGGGGGAGATTGTAACTGGTTGAAAGAAGGTGAAGGGATTAGGCAAAGAGCATATGGGGGGTACCCCAAAAACCCTGAAATTATCTTCTAGAGAGCAGGTGCCTTATAGTACAGGCTTTTCCCGCTAGTTGAGCTTTCTAGGAACCCATCTGTATTCAGTGTATCAGCTAGTGTTGTTGTGAGAGGCTGGTAAACACTCAGTGCATTTGCCCATTTAATGATGGGTGATTTATGAGTGCATCTGCCCTTACTGCACTGAGTGTTTAGCAGTTTTTGATCATAAATGACTTGACCCTGGCACGTCACCCTCCGTATTCACCCAATCTTGCTCTGAGCAACTTCTTTTTTGTCTTCCTGGATGAGAAAAGTCCTCAAAGGGAAATGTTTTGTTGATGTCAAAGAAGTAAAACAAAAAAGGGCAGAAGCAGTAAAAGGCATAAAAATCAATAAGTTCAAAACTGTTTTGAGCAGTGGGAAAAAATGCTTGGATAGGTGTTAATGCATCAGTTGTAGAGTACTTTGAAGGTGACTGAAGTTTAAATATGTAAGAATAAATGCACAGCTTTTAATAAATAAATTCTGTTTTTTGGGGGGGGGTTCCCTGTTGTATATGTAACACCCTTGGATATGAACAATGTTGTGGGGACTGACTGGGAAGAAGGGGAGGGGGACAAAGGGGAAAAAATTGAGACAACTGTCATAGCATAAACAATAACAAAAGGAAAAAGAAAAAAAGAATGTTTTCTTAACCTCTCTTGGTTTAGTCAGTACTACCAGAGAGGAATCTTCTAGCTTCCTACTTAGTCTTCTGGCATTTCTGGAGCTGAGCAGGGAAAGAGTACCATAGTTCTTAATGTAAGTATGTAGTTCAATCTCGAACAAAGTGTGCTTTTTTTTTAAAAAAAGGTTTTGTTTTTTTTTAAAGATTTTATTTATTTATATTTAGAGAGGGAAGGGAGGGAGAAAGAGAGACAGAGAGAAACATCAATGTGCGGTTGCTAGGGGCCGCGGCCTGCAACCCAGGCATGTGCCCTGACTGGGAATCGAACCCGCGATGCCCTGGTTCGCAGTCCGCGCTCAATCCACCGAGCCACGCCAGCCAGGGCAAAGTGTGCTTTTTAAAAAACAAAAATTAAGCTCATACACAATTGATAAGTAGAGGCAAGATATTAGTGTAATAGAACATCTTATCATTTCATAAAGGATTTCCCCCATCAATGAATGTTTTAGTGATCACACAAGCTTTCTTGTGATTAAGAGAAGCCTCTATCAACATATGAAGAAACTGTGACAGAGTTGCCAGTCCTCAGAAATACCTTTTGTGGTTAATTATGTTTAACCTTGTATTTTCTATTTTGTAAAACTATGTAGAAGGTGAAGTAGGTGCAAAATCATTAAAATGAAGGTTTCATGAGAATAGTTATGTTTGGTCTTCAAGTTTTGGGGAAATAATTTTTATTAGAATTGAATGCTCTCAGTCACCTTTATATCAAGATGAAGCATGGACTTCATGGTTTAATGTTGCAGAAGTTTGATTGACATTGATTAGGTGCAAATGCCAATAAAGATTTAACTGCTAGGATTCTTTATTTTAAATCAGACTAGTTACTGATTTTGTCAGTGACAAAATTTTCATAGGTTTGGAAGTAGTCTGCTTTTAACCTTGTTTTATTGTTAGCCTCATTATTCCTTAGTGCAAGATTTTGCATCACAGGAAGCTCATCAAGAACGCATACATGACATAGTGGGAAATGCCTGTGCAGAGACACTTACATATTTTCAGTTGCCTGGTTTTCTGAAAATCAGATCTTGCTGCTTTAGCTGTTCCAGAGAGGAAACATCTTTTGGGTGGGGGAGACACACACACAGAGGGGAGAGGGAATAGAGCAGGTGTCAGCTTCTTTATAAGACTAATATTTTTAGTCCTACCTATATTCTTGCTTTCAGAGGCAATTAGTGTTTCCAGTTCCCGAGTCTTCATGACATTTCATGGGACAAAATTAGCCTGCTTCCCTT
This sequence comes from Phyllostomus hastatus, assembly GCF_019186645.2. Lineage (NCBI taxonomy): Eukaryota > Metazoa > Chordata > Mammalia > Chiroptera > Phyllostomidae > Phyllostomus > Phyllostomus hastatus. The sequence goes on from NW_025334041.1 coordinate 93,652,690, forward strand.
CCCTACTATCAGCTTGATGTTTTTAACTTGCTATGATTTTGTCATTTTTTTATCATTTTCTACCACAATTTGTTTTGGCCTCTCTGTGTTTGTTTTATTTTCTCTTGTTTTTGTGGAATTTTAGAGGGAGTGAAGATAAAAATGGTATGTTGAATCTGGCATGCTTAACTGGAAAAAATTAATTATGAAATAGGTCAGACCTATAGCAAAAATTCCTAGAAGATACACATGTGTCTGCTAGATTTAATAGATGTTATCATTTTATATTGGCTTTTTTAAAAAAGAAATGGGCACATAAAACAATATTCAGATAATATACTATGAAGTTGTACACCTGACATTTATATAATTTTATTAACCAGTGTCAACCCAATGAATTCAATAAAAAGAAAAAAAAAAGGAACAGAAAAAATTGTCTGATTTCAGCTAAAAAGTACTTCTCTCCTATCTCTTTATCCTTTCCCCTAGATGTAATTAACCATTCTCTTAAAGTGATGTGTTTCTTTACTGTGTATGTATTTGTAATATAATTGTATATAAATTTATAACAACACAGTTTTTATTTTTGTGTTAAAAATTAACAAATGATATCATACATTCTATCCTTCTGCAGCTTTTTCGCTAATCATTTTGAATTCGAATATTAAACATTTTGATAGATTTTAATTAACCTCACTATCTATTTATATATTAATGGACAATATTTATATTCTAATGGATAATACTTTTCATTTTACTTAATTTCAGTTTGGGTTCTTCTTTATCACTCTACTAAAAATAATCTTTTCTTATTTTATAGAAAAAAGTCCCCTTCATGCAATTACAATTTGGACTCACAAGTATATTTTTGCAAATTACTAAGAAATAAAGAATACAAGTTATTGATATTTAAACTTTTCTTTTTATGCTGGCTTTGAAATAGGCATGCTGTGAGTGTTCATAAGAACAAATTTTTTTTTTTAAATTAATTAATTTATTTTTTTAGGGAGGGAGGGAGGGAGAGAGAGAGAGAGAGAGAAACAGAAACATCAGTGTGCGGTTGCTGGGGGTCGTGGCCTGCAACCCAGGCATGTACCCTGACTGGGAATCGAACCTGCGAGACTTTGGTTCACAGCCCTTGCTCAATCCACTGAGCTACACCAGCCAGGGCTAGAACAAATTTTTGTAAAATTGGCTCTTCCCCTTTCTTTGTTTTAAATTTTATTTAATAATATATGTATCTTGCTTAAAAAGTTGAACAGTTTTGCAAGGCCCAAATAACAATAATCTCTTGCTGTAGCCTCACTTTTTCTGGTCTAGAGGTAATCACTTTCTATTGTATCTGATCCCTCTCACCTCAGCTTTTTACCTTCCTTTGTTCCAAAAAGGATTTTTTAATTCTTGTCATGCTTTTCTCAATGTTTTTGAATTATAGTATTGTGTATTTATGTTATTGGGACTATGTAAATATTGTTCCACAAGAGGCACACTGATATGTTGCAAGAATTTTTAAAACATGCAGTATGTGACTATATGGTCAGGGACACTGACCTCTTTTTTTCTTAGATTGTCAAATGAAAAAGTGACAATACCCAACACAGCTTAGCCATCTAGTGTGGATGAATCAAAATTATATCTATATTTTTGTCAGGCAAAAAATACATTCTTTTGTGTGCTGAAGAATTTTAGTGATTAGTTTGTGTGTTCCATGAGATGAAAAAGGTTGAAAATCACTGATCTAAATGATGAATCCTATTATTTCAGCTGTTTACTACCTCCCGTAGAAGGGTCTATTGGTCTATTGACTGACTTCTATGGAAGGAAGAGGATTAGCTTTTTTACTCGCCATGCTTTTCCAATTTTTTTTGAGTTAGTATTGTGTATTTGTTATTGGGACTATGTAAATATTCTACACTGCTAACCAGATAGTATACTGTAGTTACACTTATTTTTAAAAAAGATTTTATTTATTTATTTTTAGACAGAGGGGAAAGGGAGGAGAAAGAAAGAGAAATGTCAGTGTGTGGTTGCCTCTCGTGCGCCCCCTACTGGGGACCTGGCCTGCAACCCAGACATGTGCCCTGACTGGGAATTGAACCAGTGACCCTTTAGTTCACAGCCCACGCTCAATCCACTGAGTTATACCAACCAGGGCCTGTAGTTACACTTTTTGAGTTACATGATCTCTCTCATTCCCATGTTTAGTAGTTGCCAAGTTTGCATGCATGTGTATTGAACTTCTGTCAACATTTATCATAATCCCTTTAAAAGAATAAAACATTTTCTTTTAAATCAAATGTAAACTTACATTTTTAGAAATCCCCCCCCCCCCCCGCAAACCATCTTACCTAGAGCCCTTTTATTCTCTTTGTTGCTGTCTCAACTTACTAGTATTCTTAGGGTCAGTGCACGGTGATCAGTCATCCTTGGATCTTTCTTCCCATCATCCTGGGGATTGTCTTTAAATGAACTTCTTTTATCTAGAATGCTTTATTTTCTCTTTTTCTGTTTTTAATGTCTAAATTCTTAACATGCCAGTCTTTGCTTAAAAATTGCCTGTTCAGAGAGTCTCTTCCTGACTTCCCATTCTAAGGTGGGTTATGCTTATTGGATACACAAATATATTTTACTTGGTTTCTTTTTGGCATTTATAAAAATATGTATGAGTATTATTTATTTACATCTTTTATTCACTAGACTAATAAATTTCATGAGGTAGGGACTGTTGCTATTTCATTCACCATTGTCTATAGCATATATAATGCTCAGCAAATATTAAATGACTATATGTATGATGACTCAGTGAAGATTGAAATGCCATGGGTTATGTTATCTTGTTGGACTTCGTCTAATATGGAGTTGGCAAACTATGGACCATTGTGCCAAACCTAGCCAGCTGGTCTTTTTGTAAACATGACCATGCTCATTTGTTCACATATTGTCAATGACGGCCTGTCAAGATACAGTGGCAGAGCTGCCTAGTTGGGAAAGTGACTCTATGGCCTGCAGAGCCTAAATTATTCCCTTTAGGGCCCTTTATAGAACATTTTGCTGATCCCTGATTTTGTTCAACGAAACATTTTACGTTAAAAGACTTATTTGGGCCATTAGCCAACTGCCAACTTTATTTCTTTTTTTCTTAAACAAAGATTCTTTAAAAAAAAAAGATTTTATTTATTTATTTTAGACAGAGGGGAAGGGAGGGAGAAAGAGAGGGAGAGAAACATCAGTGTGTGGTTGCCTCTCAAGCGTCCTCTGCTGGGGACCTGGCCTGTAACTCAGGCATGTGCCCTGACTGGGAATCGAACTGGTGACCCCTTGGTTCACAGGATGGTGCTCGATCCATTGAGCCACACCAGCTAGGGCTCTCTTTTGGATTTAACTTTAGATTTCTTTGTAGTAGTAGCAGTAGTAGTTAGTAGTAGTTAGTAGTAGTTAGTAGTAGTAGTAGTAGTAGTAGTAGTAGTAGTAGTAGTAGTAGTAGTAGTATATCATATATAAAATGCCAGTATATCAGTCAGGGTCCAGTCAGGGAATTAAAGAGGGAATTTAATAAAGAGAAGTAATTACACAGATATTGAAAGAGCAAAGAGGACATTGGAGGACACCCAGAAAGTGATGATGACAATGATGATAATTGCAGGGAACATCCATTGTCCTTAAGTGTTGGGGAACAAAGGAAAAAGGGTTGTCAGATTCTAATCATTTATAGGTGGGCCTGTGTGAAGGAAACGAGGACTTCAAGGAAGGGATGCAACCTGGCTAATCCTAGTACCTGTAAGACAAGTACCATGAGATAGGTTCCTAGAAGCTGGAGCCTGGAATCAGTGCTGCTGCTGAGTGTTGCTTTGAGATACAGCAAGCAACAAGTCCTTGGTCTCCTCCTACCTTCCAGTCTTTTTCTAGTGCTTTGGTACAGCACTGGAAGGAGATCTTAACAGGAACCAGCTGGAAATGAAAAATGTAGCTGTAGAGTCCCAGCCCCAGCATTACAAAGCAGAACAGAAAGGCAAGTTTGAAGCTGAGAGACAATACCAGAATAACTGCAAAGTGTCTTCCTTTTTCTGCTCAGAATTACGTGTATTAAA